>NC_063342.1:64346098-64373491 GCF_021869965.1 Rhincodon typus | reverse complement strand
ATGCTGCTTGGCCTGCTGTGTTCATCCAGCCCTGCACCTTGTTGTCTCGGATTCTCCAGCATCTGCAGTTCCTACTATCTCCCAGTCTATCCAATCTGTCTTCATAACTAAAACTCTCCATCCCCAGGCAACATCCTGGTAAATCTCCTCTGCACCCTCTCCAGTGCAATCACATCTCTCCTATAATGTGTGGATTCCAGAACTGCACAAAATACTCCAGTTTGGCCGAACCAACTTTTTATATAGTTTCAACATAACTTACCTGCTCTTAAACTTGGGCTAATAAAGACAAATATCCCATATGCTTTCTTAACAACTTTATCTACATGTTCTGATACTTTAAGGGACCGGTGGACATACACACCAAGATCCCTCTGATCCTCGGTGCTTCCCAGGGTCCTACTGTTCATCATGTATTCTCAAGCATTGCTTGTCCTGCCCAAGTGCATCACCTCGCACTTATCCAGATCGATTTCCATTTGCCACTGATCGGTCGATCTGACCTGCCTGTCTATATCCTCCTGTCATCTTAGTCTATCCTCCTTATTATTTACCACCTCAACAATTTTCATATCATCAGCAAACTTCATGAACAACCCTCCTATATTCAAATCGAATAATTTACATATATCACAAACTGCAAGAGCCACAGCATTGATCCATGCAGAACTTCACTGACCACAGGCTTCCAGTCACAAAAACACCCTTCAACCATCACCTCTGCTTCCTGCTACTCAACCAATTCTGCATCCAATCAGCTAAATTTTCTTGGCTCACATTGGCTCTTATCTTTGCTATTAATCTCCCATGTAGGATCTTATCAAAAGTCTTGCTGAAGTCCAAGCAGACTATATCAAATGCATTGCCCCCATTTAAATACCTGGTTATCTCATCAAAAAATTCAATCAAATTGGTCAGACATGACTTCCCCTTAACCAAACTATGCTGACTGTTCTTGATTAATCCCCGCCTCTGTTAGTGCGGATCGATTCCGACCTTCAGAGTTGTTTCTAACAGTTTCCCCACCACTAAGGTTAGACTGACTGACCTATAGTTTCCTTGTTTATCTCCTGCTCCATTCTTGAATAATGTTACCACTTTGGCTGTCCTCCAGTCTCCTGTGGCTAGAGAGGAATTGAAAATTATTGTTAGCAGCCCTGCTAACCCATACCTCACTCACAACAGCCTGGGATACGTTGCATCCAACTCTGAAGATCTGTTTACTTTTAAACATGCCATACCACTCAGAACCTCTTCTTTGTCTGTGCTAATTTCTTTAAGTACATCACAGTTCTTGTCTCTGACTTCTACACTTGTATCATCCATCTCACCAGTGAATATCGACATAGAATACTCATTTAGAACCCTACCTACATCTACTGATTCCATGCACAAATTACCAAAGTGCACCTTAATAGGACCCACTCTTATCCTTCACGTACTTGTAAAATAACTGAGATTTTCCTTTACTTTACCTGTCATGATTCTTTCATGCTCCTTTTTGCTTTCCTAATTTCCCATTAAGTTTCCCCTTGCACATTCTGTAGTCCTCCAGAGCTTCTGTTGTTTTCAGCCCTCAGTATCTCCCGCAAGCCTCCCTTTTTCTCTTTATCCAATCTTGTATATCCCTTGAAATCCAGAGTTCACAGGATTTAGTCATCCTACCCTTTATCTTTATTGGAACATGTTGGCCGTATACGCTCCCTACTTCTTTCTTGAGTGCATCCCACTGCTCTGACACAGATTTATCAAAATATATCTGTGCCCAGTCATTTCTGGCCAAATCATATCTAATTTTATTAAAATCAGCCTTCCCTCAGCTTAGAACTTTAATTTCATGCTCATATGTGGCTGCATTAATACAGAACATGTAATTCTGTGATTTTGGACACTTGAAAGATGATCTCTTGAAATATAGAATTTTCAAAGGCACAAGTTGTCCTATTATGACACTGCAACCGCTAAGACAAGAGAATCTGGCACTCAATGTTGTCGTAACACATGCAGAAATTCTGCACTATAAGTCAACAGCTACAACTGATACTGAAAACAAAAAACGCAAGAAAATCACAGCAGGTCAGGCAGCATCCAAAGAGACAGAGCAACATAATGTTTCGTGTGTTACGAAGCAGAGGTCGACACCCCAATAACTAAAACTGACCAAGGGAAGCTTGCCTCGCCTCATAATCTGTTAAAGGAAGTGTGAAGAGTGATATAACCTGCCTCTCACTCCCCTAATCTGTGATAAAGGAGTGGTTAAATGAAAGAGATCCCTGATAATTTATTTAGATGGTGCTTATTCTGAGAGCTTAGAGATTTCTGTGAGAGCCACTGAGTCTTTCTTTTATAGCTAAGAGCTGTTCTCTTGGCAGATGACAGTTGACTCTCACACCAATTTTCAAATGCCGTCTTCTTTTATACCCTTGATGACCAATTAATTTCTTACAATAGGATTGGTGGTCCTAGATAGTCCGAGGCTGTCAAAACTATCAGATTTAAATTTAATTGGGTTTTGGTATCTAGGACCCATTTAAATTAATTTGCTAAATCCAAAAATGTGTTCTCTTGGTAAAAATGCTGCTTTGCCTTCTAACAATATAACCTTTTGATACAATGTTTCAAATTCAAGAACTCTCTGTGCATCTGTTGCTGCCTGCAGACTTTTTAAAATCTCCAACCCTAAAAAAACACATAATCTTTTCATGGGACCACACACTCTTCCCAGCTATCATTTCACAAACATCAAATTCTAAAATGTTGCTTTCCAAATCACAAATACTCCATCCGACTTCGGCGCACTCCCCCCTTAAGAAAAAAATGAACCATCATGATGAAAAGATGGCTTTTTTTTTCTAAATCTTAACACCGTTATTGCTAAGTCCATAGGTCATTAATCTAGAGTTACACATTTCATTTAAATTCTATGTACATATATGTAACATTGCACACTACCGTTTCTATCTGATATACACGTTTTTCTTTTCAACCCTTGATAACACTTCTGCAATAACATTTTCATGACCCGCAACATGTACAATCTATAAATTAAATGCTTGTAACATAAGACTCCAACGAAATAGTCTAGTGTTCTTGTCTTTAAATCTTTCCAAAACTGTTAACGAGTTTTGATCAGTGCACACAACCGTCTCTGATACATTGTTTGCAACATAAATATTAAAATGTTGCAAGGCCAATACCAAACTCAATAACTCTTCTTCAATGGTTGAATATTTTCTCTGGTGAATATTGAGCTACCTTGAAAAATAAACGATTGGCCTTACAAATCCACAATCATCCTTGTATAACAACACAGCTCCAACCCCTACATCGCTTGCATCGATGGCAACTTGAAAGGGTTTAAAGAAATTTGGCATGGCTAAAACTGGTGTGGTAATTAACACTGCTTTTAAATTCTCAAATGCCTTCTGGCATTGTTCTGTCCACTGAAATTTCGTCTTCTTCTTTAACAAATCCATCAGTGGTGCCACCACACTACTAAATTTTGGTACAAATTTCCTGTAGAATTCACTCAGTCCCAAACATCATAGCACCTCTTTCTTCAAGGATAGTCTTGGAAATTCCTCAACAGCATTTGTCTTCACGTTCCTCGGTGTCATCTGTCCGTGTCCCACGTTGTGCCCTAAGAACATCACTTCTGCCTTCGCGAATTCTGTTTTTGCCAAATTTATGATCAACTTCGCCTTCCGTATTCTCTCAAAAAGCTCTGCCAAATGCATCATGTGATCTTTCCATGAGTGGCTAAAGATCATTAAGTCATCTATATAGAGAGCACAATTAGTCAGTCCTGCCACAATTCTGTTCATAAGTCTTTGAAATGTGGCTGGTGCATTCTTCATTCCAAAGAGCATTACTTTAAATTGTTGCAGCCCATTTGGGGTTACAAACATTGAAACTTCTTTCACTTTCTCCTATAAAGGCACTTACCAGTAACCACAAAGTAAGTCGAACTTTTGTGATGTAAGTGGCTTGTACAACTTTTTCCATACAGTCCTCCAGCCTTGAAATTGAGTATGAGTTTGATTTAGTCATGGTGTTGACCTTCCGATAATCCAAGCAGAATTGTTGATTTTTAAGGCAAGGCTAGATAAATTTTTGAACAGTAAAGGAATTAAGGGTTATGGTGAGTGGGCAGGTAAGTGGAGCTGAGTCTCAAAAAGATCAGCCATGATCTTATTAAATGGCGGGGCAGGCTCGAGGGGCCAGATGGCCTACTCCTGCTCTTAGTTCTTATGTTCTTATTACCATCAGGTCTGGGAACCAACACGATTGGTGAACTCCTCTCACTTTGACTTGGCTCAAAGATATCTTCTTGGAGCATTGTTCACACTTCCTTCTGTACCTGTGGTGCTTTGAGATGATTAAGCCTGTAGGGGTGTTGTTTTATTGGAACAGCATTCCCTATGTCCACCTCATGTACTATAGTATTAGTCCTCCCCATTCTATTTCTACATATATCCTCACAGTGCTGCAACAGCCTTTCAATTCAGTTCTCTGTTCCTCAGACAGATAGCTTACTACCCAATCCCATTTTTAAGGACTTACTCATTATTCAATTTATTTTGAGGCACATCAAAGTCCAAATCAGTGGATTTGATTCCTCACTCTGAGGGTCAGTAACTAATACCTGTTCCTCTGGTTCCCTTTCCCTGTCAGAGTAATGTTCAGCATGTCCACTTGACATACCCGATACTTTTTTTTCCTATCTGGCATCTTTATTAGATAATTCACCTGATTGAAACTTCTTCTCAATCTGATAGGGACCACTAACCCTTGCTTTGAAGAGATGTCCGACCACTGGAACAACACCAATACTTTAACCCCACAGGCAAACATACAAATTTTAGATTTCTTATCTGCTTCTTGCGTCATTAGATGCTGTGTCACCTTTAAGTGTTGTCTAGCTAATTCGCCTACTCTATTTAATCTTTCTCTCACTTCAGATACATAATCTAACTGTGAGATCTCTGACTTCGGACCATCAACTTTTCCTTAATTAATCTTAATTTACTTCTAGTCTGAATATCAATTCAAATGAATTAAACTGAGTCAATTCATTCGGAGCATCTCTAACAGCAAATCATATAAATGGGATACCTTTATCCCAATCATTTGAGTAATCCTGGCAATAAGCCCTCAGCATTGTCTTTAGGGTCTGATGCCACCTTTCCAATGCTCCCTGGGATTCAGGATGGTATGTACTTGATCTAAAGTGTTGAATGCCCAAACTATCCCTGACCTCCTTAAATAGTTTGGCAGTAAAATTGGACCCTTGGTCTGACTGAATCTCCCTGGGTAGTCCATAACAGGTTAAGAAAGCAAGCAGTCCTCCACAACCGTTTTTGCCTTGACATTCCGTGACGGAATTGCCTCCAGAAATCGGGTAGACATGTCCATTATGGTTAGCAAATACTGGTTCCCACTTTTGATTTTAGGGAGGGGACCTACACAATCAATCATAATCTGTGTGAAAGGTTCTTCAAATTGCAGGAGTTGGCATTAAAGGTGCATTTTATGAATGCCTGTGGCTTTCCTACCATTTGACATCTATGATAGGTACGACAAAATTCAACTACATCTTTATGTAATCCAGGCCAATAGAAATGCCTATGTATCTTAACCTGAGTCTTTCTCATTCCTAGATGACCTCCTACAGGTAATTTGTGTGCTACCCACAATACTTCCTGTCTGTACACTACCGGCAACACAGTCTGGTGCACTTCCACCCATTTCACCTCTGAACGCACCTGCCAAGGTCTTCATTTCCACCTTAGAATTTCATCCTTAATATAATAACATTCTGGAATGCGTTCTGTTTCCTTTTCTGAGTAGACTTTATGATATAAATCTTTTATTGTCTCAGCTTTTTGTTGTAACTCTATTAGTCTTTCAAAACTAAACACCTCTGCCTGATCCTTTACCTGCTTCAGTTTTTCCTTTACCATTTCATCAATCAGGCTGTCAACTAACTGGACCTGAAATCTTTCATCTTTCTCTTTGGTTTTCCCTTCTTGTTTTCACTTATGACTGTGGAAACTTGTCACCACACAGTCGAGAAAAATTCCAGGGTATTTTTCTTTTAACTCTTCAGTTCCCTGGTTTTTTTTGGCTTCTCCACTAAAATGGGCATTACTCCCACCTTTGATCTGGCTCAGTCGTTTCCAAGAACAAACTGTATTCCTGGAATAGACACTCTTTCAATCACTCCCACTGTCACTTCCACAGTCTCAATTGGACTTTCTAGCCTTATCTTACACAGGGGAACTCTAAATCTCTCTCCATTTATTCCACAGATTATCAGTCTCTCGGGTAACATTTCAGAAGCAGTGCAAATACTTTCATCGCTTACTACTAGAGACTAACCAGCTCCCATATCTCTCAATATTGTAACTTGTTTACCTACTTCCCTGTTCTTCCTGATTAAACCCTACCCACAGAGGTAAGTCTTTGAAGAGATCAGGCACTATCTTACTTTCCAGACCATGACTAGGCTGTGCACTCTCCTGCGCTCCTTGACTTCTTCTGGGATTTCCTTCACTATTTCAACTAATCCCACCAATGTAGCCTCTTTTACCAAATCCTTTTTCCCAGTGCCTCTCTTAATTCACCAGCACTGTGGCTTTTTGTGTCCCCCTCTATTACATTGGAAACACCTGAGGCCTTTCACCTCTTTTTCACCCTCTTGGGTTTCTTTGTTTGCATGTAGTAAACTGTTCCCAGTGTGATCTACTTTTTGTATTTCATTGAAGGATCTCCCTCTTCCCCAATTTCTATCCTTCATAAAATGAAATTGCTGTTGGAAGCCAGATTTCGATTTATGCACTAATGCGTGTTCATCCATTACCTCTGCAGCTGTTCTCGTTGTTTTGACTTTCTGTTCCTCAACATGAGTTCTTATCATTTCTGGAAGTGATTTTTTGAACTCCTCCAGCATAATAATCTCTCTAAGATCCTCATATGTCTTTTCTATCTTTAATGGTTTCACCCACCTATCGAAGTTGCTATTATTTAATTCTTTAAAACCCAACATAAATCTGGCCTGGTTCTTTCCTTATATTTCTGAACCTATGTCCGTATGCTTCTGATACCAATTCTTAGGCACTCAAAATAGCCTGTTTTACTTCTTCATATTCTCTTGACACATCATCTGACAGTGCTGCAAATACTTCCCTAGCCCTACCTACCAACTTGTTCTGAATTAACATTACCCAAATAGTCTCTGGCCAGTTCGTCTGTTTAGCCAATTTCTCAAAGGAAATGAAAAAGGCTTCTGCATCTTTTTCATCAAATTTTGGGAGTGTTTTGACATATTTGTATATATTCCTACCAGATCTTTGGCCACGATGGGTTTGCTTCACATCATTCTCCTCCTCACTAACCCTATCTCCTATCTTCATTTCCATCCTTTTAAATTGACTTTCCTGTTTAATTGCAACTTCTGAACTTCAAACTCTCTTTTTCCCTTTCTTCTGTTTCTTTTTGTCTTTCATTGGGTTGTAACCATAATTCAAACCGTTTTGATTCCCTTTCTTCTCTGTCTTTTTCCCTTTCTAACTCCAGTTGTCTAAATTTTAATTTAATTTTTTCTAACTCCACTGCACTTGGCTGTTTCTCTGACATACCTAAACACTTGACCAACTCTGTTACAATTTCAGCTTTCCTCTTATCCCCAGTTATATCTAATTCTAGCCTGTTTGCTACATCTAAAAGTATCTCCTTCCTTTGTCTTTCCAAACTCTCTTGGAAAATTTGGGAAGCATCATCAAACCCCAGAATCTCTTGAGCAATGTTTAGAGCTATTTCCCCCACTTTTGATTAAATCAACCACAAATAACCGAAATTAAACAGATTTTCCACGTCTCACCTAAATTTTATTTAAAGTTCTATGACACTAAACCCCAAGTCTGTTTAAATCTGTCCAAATCCATTCAGATCGTGTACACGACCGGCCAGATCCTGAACTCGAGCCCCCAATCTGTTATGAAGCAGAGGTCAACCCCCCTCTGACAACTAAAACCAAAACACCCAGAGAAGCTCACTTCACCTCGTTATCTGTTTAAGGAAGTGCAAAAACTGGTATAACCTGCCTCTCACCGTACCCCGCCCCCCACAATCAGTTATGAAGGAGTGGTTAAATGAAAGAAATCCTTGATACTTTATAATCGACAAATAACAATTTATTTATCTAAGTCTATTGGTAAACAAAGTAACAGAACTACTAACAAACCGAACAATTTCCCCTTAACTACTAACTATTCCTGAATAAAACAAAATTCTAATGGTATGCTGTTCGAATAAATACACGTCCCACTTCTAAAAACCAAATTAATTAAAAAAATTATATCTTAATCTCTCAAAATTACAGCCAGGTAAGTCTTCTGAAGTGTTACTGCCTTCTCTGCTGTCTTTCAGTCAGGAATGCCTTCTTCTGTTGAATTCTTGTGTCAGGAATATTAGCTAAGAATGCCATAGAATCTTTGTTTAGATGGTGCTTACTCTGAGAGCTTAGAGATTTCTGTGAGAGCAGTGATTCTTTCTTTTAAAGCTGAGAGTTATTCTCTTGGTAGATGACAGTTGAGTCTCACACCAATTTTCAAATGCCCACTTCTTTTATACTCTTGATGATCGATTGATTTCTTATAATACAATTGGTCAAAACCATCAGGTTTAAATTTAATTGGGTTTTGGTATCTCGGGCCTGGTTTAAATTAATTGGCTAAATTCAAAAACCTGCTGTCTTGGTAAAAATGCTGCTTTGCCTGTATCAGTACAGCCTTTTGATAAAATGTTTCAATTTCAAGAAATCTGTTCATCTGTTGCTGCCTGTCGACTTTTTTAATCTCTAAGCCTAGAAAAACACATAATCTTTTAAAGGGACCACACACTTTCCCCCACTATCATCTTACAAACATCAAATTCTAACATCCTGCCTTCCAATCCATAACTACTCTACCCAACTTCGCAACACATGTCTAAATGATTCTTCTTCAGAGCTGGGGTACTGCAGCTACAACACATATGTGGGAAGTTTGTCCACAAAATGGAGAAGCAGCTTAGATCTGTGCACTATTTTGATAAGCAGCTCAGACTTATTGGCTATGTTTAAAAGCAAACTAGACCTTTGCAACAAATATGGAGAAAAACGATAGTAACCTCAGAAGATCTGCAGAAAGATCAAAGCTGAAAGACAAGTTGCAAATATTGTGAATTTCATCACATAAAACAAAAGAAAGCATATCTAGCATGTAGAAACTGTTTTCACTGCAGAAGCTGAACCACTTTACATACAAGATTTATACCAAGGCTGAAGGAGTGCACTGTCAATTTACTCCTACCGCTCCATGGGTCACAATATAAAATAGAAATACTTTGTTCAGTTATCAAAATGGCCAATTAAATATTTTATCAATATCAGGATTTAAATTAAAAAAATTATCAAGTAAGTTTCTTAAGAAATACAATTATTAGTTTATTTTCAAAACAAGATTTATTCAATTAAGATGCAATAATTAGTTGAGACACATTCAAGAAAATAGAAGTGTGTCTACTTATACATCTCATTAATCCCCGAACCACACACACACAAGCACGTACACACACATACACAAACACATAATATTCAGGAATTAGAGGAAAAAAAATGCTGATTTTTCTGCAGCTTTTTTCTGTCTGAATAAGAAACACTTTAGCCAATGAATTCATCTTGAAGTGAAAGGATAAGGCATAGAATATTCTGAAGTCTGTTGCTGTATTGTTATGGTGTGGCCAATTCAGTATTCATGCAGTGAAATCTGGAAGCTTAGGCACAACTTGCTCAGGAAATGCAGTGTAGAGAAGTTCTTCCAATCACTGCTTCAGAAGGAAAGAAATAAGTTTCAACATGAACTCAACAAGAGTAATTTATTTTCAAAAATGGGAGATCAGCTGGGCAGCCCTTCCCCACACGCTTCTTGACCCTAACTAATTCCAGACACCAAAGCATTCTCTCCAAGTAAATCACTGTTCAAACAGCCTCAACAGGGATTTGCAGCAAAACAAAGTTATCACCAGTCATGTCAAAAAAAATAAACTGTGGTAGTGACTTTTCATAGAATCATAGAATCCCTGGAAACAAGTCCACATCGACTCACCAAAGAACTTCCCACCCAGATTCAACCCCTACCCTATCCATTGCAGTTCCCATGGCTAATCCACCTAACCTACACATTCCTGGACACCGTGGGCAATTTAGCATGGCCAATCCACCTAACCTGCACATCTTTGGACAGTGGGAGGAAACCAGAGCACCCAGAGGAAACCCATACAGTCACGGGGAGAATATGCAAACTCCACACGGACAGTTGCCTGAAGCAGGATTTGAACCCAGGTCCCTGGCAAGTGAGGCAGCAGTGTTAATGACTGAGCCATCATGCCACGCTCAACCAATTTTTAATAAAGCACTCTAGATACTTCCATAAAACTTAAAATAAATTAATATTTCTACAATTCTTTAAATCTTAAGTCCTCCAAGAAAAATTAAACGTGAAGCGTTAGCTGTTCAGTGAAGAAGCAAACAAGCCTGTAAAAATTCTCGGGAACATTGCAACAGAAATGTCGGAACACGATTCAAACAAATTAAGCATAAGTACTAGAGAGATATCAGATAAAGATTCAGGCACTTCCATTAACATTTCAGAATGGTTTTGCAATGCCAAGTATAAGGAAGAAAAATGGTTCAGAAATATAGTAATAAAAGACAGCAGAAGGAGGAAGTCAAACAAATAAGAAGTGCCAAATAGGTGCTTCCTGCAACATTATGGGCTTTATAGACCTCTGTAAATTTACATAAGGTAGTGATTTAAAAGTGAAACCCCTGAAGGTCAAGTTAAACTATGCTCAGCCCAAGAAGTTAAATCAGCTAGAGGGCCCAATGCTATGGCAAGATTGAACATCTGCAATTCCACAAATAACACATAATGCTAAAGCCACTCATCTCAGCAGGAGCAAGTCAAAAGCTCAGTTTGGTAACTCTAAACATTTCAGAAGAGATTTACAATGTTTGAAGGTCACACCAACTCATAAACAGGCAAATAAACAGCATGAAACAGATAAAGGTCTGACTGCATTTCTACAAAGGAAACTTGGTACGGAAATCAAAAAAAATGAAAAGATTGCCTTATGTTATGGACCAGAGCAAATCCCCTCAACATATATTAAGAAGATAGCCTAGACCCTAAATTGTTCTTATTTTAAATGTAAATGTAAGGTGTTGTGTTCCAGATGCAATTCGATTGGTCAAATTATTCAACTTAAAGCAAAAAACACTTAATTTTTATACTACAGTGAAAATACAGACAAAATAAAAATAAAAGAATTGGCTTTACTGTAACTCTATCAAAATGCTTACCAAAATAATGTATATATTTACTACTACTAATTAACTCTTCCAACATAGTAATATTACATAAACATACCCTTGACAAGATCAAATTCAGTTAAAATTGATTAACTTACATGCAATCTAGCGGCAGGAAGAGACCACTAGCTCTTAACTGTAACATAGGGAGGAATAACACAGACTTTCAACATCCATCTTTAAGACCCCAGTAACTGCTGAAAATCTGAAACTAGAAATCCTGGTTCTGTGGGAGCTTGACTCTACCCATTCAGGCTGTTATTATTGTTCTAACTTTTAATAAAATGCCCAAAGCCTCTTGTTGGATTTGAGCAGACTGCTCTGCACCTCTATCAGACCTTTCTCCATTAAAAAAAACCAGGACAAAATACATCTCTTAAAGCCACAATATTGACCCACCTTCCCCCTTAAAAGAAAAGAACCATCAATACACAAAGATGGCTTTATTTTTAAAAGACTTTAGCCTTAAGCTATTAGTTCACTACAATACATATACATTACATTGACTCTAAGCATGTAAACATTCACTACTAAAGTCCATTTCAGTCCATTTTTTCATGCCACTGAACGCCTCCGTCTTCGTTCATTAAAGTTGCAACAATGCATCAGTAATTAAGTTCTCTCATCCTGCCACTTACATAAATTTTATATTGAACAGCTGCAATAATAAGCTCCATCTAAATAGTCTGGTATTTCTATGCTTAATGTTGAAATTTTGCAACGCCAACACTAAACTCAAGGTCTCCTTCCCAATTCTGGAATATATTTGTTGATAACTTTTGAATTTTCTGGAAAAATACTTAATAGGTCTCTCTATTTTCTCATCATCTTCTTGCATGAGGGCAGCACTGACACCCATATCACTTGCATCAATAGCCACTTTGAAGGCTTTGCATAATTAGCTGTGGCTGACACTGGGGTAGTGGTTAACACAGCCTTCAGGCTGTCAAATTCTTTCTGACATTCCTTCATCCACTGAAATTTTCTGCACTTCTTCAACAATTCAGTCAGTGGAGCAACCACACCGCTAAAATTTGGTGCAAAGCTCTGATAAAATCCACTCAGTCCCTGAAATTATAATACTTCCTCTTTCTATGGGAATCTCCTCAAAAACCTTTGTTTTCACATCCTGTGGGGCCATTTGTCCACATCCAATGACATGGCCCAGGAACGTGACCTGGGGTTTTGTGAACTCACTCTTAGCTAGGTTTATCACCAAACCCACCTCCTGAAGTCAATCAAACAATTCCAATAGATGCTCCAAGTGTTCCTTCCATGAGTGAATAAAAATAACTATTGTCAATTAACATTACAAATTAGGTATTCCCGAAATGACTTTTTTGGTTAGTCTTTGAAATGTGGCATATTTTTCATACCAAATGGCATGACTTTAAACTGGTACAGTCCATTCGGCATTGTGAAAGCCCAAATTCCTTTGCTCTTCCGGATAAAGGTACCTGCCAGAATCCTCTGAGTAAATCCAATTTAGAAATGTAAGTTGCTTGTCCCACATTCTCAATACACTCTGCCAAATGTGAAATATGACATGAATTAGATTTTGCATTTGCATTGACTTTGTGATAGTCCACATATAATTATTGGGTACCATTACTATGGGTGAGCTCCATTCACTTCAACTCACTTCAATGATATTGTCTTTGAGCATGCATTCAATCTCTTTTTGAACCTGTGCTAACTTTAGAGGGTTAAGTCTATAGGGATGTTGCTTATTTGGAACAGTATTTCTTATATCAACTAAATGCATAATCAGATTAGTACTTCTCAGCATTTTCTCACTCATTTCCTCATGTGATTATAATAACTTTTTCAGGTCATTTTGATTTTCCTCTGTAAGGTAACTCAATAATTTATCCCATTTTTTTCAGGTCTTCCTCATTGTCCAATTTAATTTGAAGAGCATCCAATTCAGAGTCATCTGAACTTGGTTCTTCACTCTGTGTTGTTACCTGTAACACATTCTCCTTTTGCTTTCCTTCCCTATCAAGATACCTTTTGAGTATATTCAGATGACACACTTGTAAGATTTCTTTCTATCCAATTGTATTGCAGTGAGTAGTCTGTATCTAGTAAAACCTTTGAGTAACTCCTTTACAATCCTTTTAGCGATGATACTGCATAATGGAATGGTCTATGGAAATCTAGTAGATACATCCATTATGGCCAACAAATACTGATTCCCACTTTTGTTTTAAGTAGGGGTCCTACACAATCAATTAAGACTCTTGTAAAAGGTCCCTCAAATGTGGGAATGGGTACTAAAGGTACTACTTTTATCATTGCCTCAGGTTTTCCAATTACCTGAGACATATGACATGTCCAACAAAATTCAACCACACCTCCTTTCTATAACCCACCAGTAATGCAACTTGGTGAACTGTTGTCCATTTCTCATCCTCCTGAATATGTAATGGTTTCCATTTCTTCATCAAGACAACACTTAGATTCTTCCGTGTATGTTTTTTTAAAGAGCTGGTTTAGTTTCTCATCATTCTGTTATAATTCAACTATTTTTTCTGAACTAGAAATATCCACTTTGTCCTCCACCTGTTCTTGCTTTTTCTCAATCCTTTGACCAAACATATTATCTGATAATTGAACTTCAACTTCCTTATCTTTACCCCTTGATTTCTTCTCCTGCTTCAACCTGTGGCTTTGTGACCTTGTTACCACACAGTCAGGAATTTCCCAGCATTTACTTCCTGTGACACCTCAGTTGTCTGATTTTCCACTGGCTTTTCAACCACAGTAGGCATCACTGCCACCTGTGATCCAGCTTTTAATTACCAAGGATAAACTGTATTTTCAGAAATGAGAATTTCTCTATTACTCCTACCACCACTCCACCACTTTTCACCAGACTCTCCAACCTCATTTTACATAATACAACTCTTCTCACCATGATTTCCACATTTTATCACTTTTTCTGGCAATGCTCCTTATGAATTACATCTCACCTTCAATGATTGACTGGTTCCCGTATCTCTTAAAATGTTAATTTCCTTATCTGGTCCTCCAGCATACATGAGTAAACCTTACCCTTGCAAATAAATTCTTGAAAGAGTTCTGGAATTTCTCAACCAACTCCTAATCATGTTGCACATTCTTTTGTAGCATTTTAGCTTCCACTGAGCTTTCTTTTACCACTTCTATAAAACTCACTGGCTTATCCTGCTTTCCCACATCTGTCTTCCCTGTGCTTTTTCTAAACTAGCTACATTGTGACTTCCTGTGGCCTACTTTATTACAGTGAAAATACTTGAGCATTTTTACTTCCTTATCTCCTCTCATGGGTTTCATTTTTACCCTGTGGTTAACTATCTTTATCATCTTCAGTGAGATCTCCTTTTGCCTTAGGACCAGAGGATTTCTCTTTTCCCCAATTTCTATCCTTCACAGATGAAAGTGATGTCAGAAGCCAAAGTTTAATTTATAAACCAACTCATAATCACTGGCCATTTCTGTTACTAATCTTGCAGTTTTAACTCTCTACTCTTCCCCATGTGTTCTCACTTAAGCAAGTAAAGTTTTGAACTCCTCCAAAATAATTGTCTCTCTAAGAGCGTCATATGTTTGATCTATTTTCAATGCCCTTATCCACCCATCAAAATTACTTTGATTGATCCTTTCAATCTCTTTGTATATTTGACCAGACACTTTCTCTGATAGTGATGAAAATCTCTCACTAGCTCTACCAACAAACTTTGTTTGGATCAACAATACTCCATGGTCACTGGTCACTTCATTTGTTTAGGTACTTTCTTAAATGAAATGAAAAATGCTTTGGCATCCTTCTTGTTGAACTTTGGCAATGCTTGGACATATTTAAACAGAACCTCACCAGGCCTCTGGCTATAATGAGATTACTCTCCATCACTGTTCTCATCATTACTTCTATCTTTCACCTCCACCTCTGCCATTTTAAGTCAACTGTAAGTTTTCCGTTCTAACCTCCGAAGTTCAAAATCTCTCTCTTTCTCCCTTTCTTCTGCCAGGGCTTTTCTTTCCTTTTCTTTTTGTTCTGCCAGGATTATTCTTTCCTTTTCTTTTCCTTCTGCTAGAGCTAGTGTCTCATTCCGCTTTTCTTCTGCTTTCAATCATAATTCAAACTGATTTATTTCCTTTTCATGTTTGAGCTGCTTCATTTGCAATTGAATTTTTGCTATTTTCAAACATTTGGAAGGCATTTCCGGCAATCGTAAATGTTGAGCTATTGCTGCAATTATCACCCCTTTTTGCATGGACAAAGGCAACCCCAACTCTAGTCTGTCTGTCAGTTCGTTCCAAATGCTTTGCCTTGCTCACTTTCTGCAATTTCGTAAAGTGACTCCTTCCACCCCAAGGAAAGGCATAGTGACAAGGCACACACTATTTAAACCAACCAACTACAACACCCAAAATAAAAAAAAAATCAATACAAACCACCCACTGCCTTTGAGTCCACTAATCCTAAACCCAACCTGGAATTGGAGATTTTGATCCCAACAAGAGCCCCCGATTTGCTACAGACCAAACCAAATCTCAAAAAATAACCCTACGGCCTCACAAGCTGTTTGCTTTATTGGCTTTGAAACTGCTCATCACCTGAGTATCAGCCTTTCTTCATAAAGAAAAAGGACAAAATACACCTCTTAAAGCCATAGTATTGTCACACTTACTGGATAGCTAATGCAACTAAAGGAAACAGGTACTAAGGCAACAGTATGAGTTAGCAAAATCAGCCGAGAAGATTTCAAAATCGAAGCAGAGACCACATCATTCCAGCCAGAAGACATTGGAGAAAAAGCCAACAACCTGCATCTGTACAATCTCAAGATACAAACACTTTGAAGATCATGTGTGCCATGTGTGCAAATAAATAGACAAAAGTGGTGTCAGCATGAATAACAAACAGTTGTTCAGACATGAGAACCATTGCTTGCATTGTTCATAACTTGGGTAATTCCTGTCACAAATCTTGCATACATGTTTCTTTTCTTTTTATTGTAAAAAGAAAGTTGTTTGGGTTGAAATGCAATTGTACAAATGTCCTTCCTGTTTGCTGTAATCATGTGATCTCTGTCGTGATTGTAGCAAGGTCAGCCACATGGACATCATAGAATGTGAGTTCCCTGAGTGGGGCTGTTAGCCTAGTTCAACTGGGGAGCCCTGGCTGACAGGTAGAATCAAGTGTGTCAGAGGTTCTGTTTTCTCTGACAGCTGGCTCTGAGGAAGCTGGACCAGTGTCAAATACTATGCTTGTGGAAATAAAGGGTGACTTGATGATGGGATAGCAGCCTCTATGGAGTTATTTCAACCTCTACCATGAGGCACTTATATTACAAGCAGCCATCTTACAAGGATTTCATAAAGAAATACTAATAGTAAATACAAGACTGTGGTCCGGTAAATATAGAACAAATCACTTTCTCCTTGTGACAGCTATCCAGTATCTAATAAGGAGGGATCATATAGCACTTATACTTTTATGATAAAGTTCTGAGCGAATTTATGGATTAAATGTTGCTTAGGTATTGGTGAAATCTAAACAAGCTGATCTAGAACATCTACTGAAGTTTTTGAATGGTCCTCTTCATAAATCCATCAGCTGGTGAAGATGTCATGATGGGTAAACCTCTACGTAACATTTGCATTCTAACTCTACATTGATGTCTTTGTTTACTCCTAAATAGGTGGTCAGTAATAGAAAGAGACTGGACAAACATAACCACCAAAATGTGGTTCTGTCTTTCAAAGGAGCACTCTCCCAGGCATTTTAAGTGCTTGTTCATCCCACAGACTTCAAGTCCTTCAACACAGTTAAGTAAACCATCCTCCTCTGATGTCTCTCTACTACCAGTTGGAGGGACTCCACTCATTTGGTTCCATTCTTATCTCTGCAGTTGGAGTGAGAGATTCACTCACAATGGTTTATTTTCCTGCCCTCACACAATTACCACTGGTGCCCAGTGTAACAGCGGAAGAGGGACTGTTCCATGAAGCTTCCGCTGCTACACTGGCACTAGCCCCCACCTCTTCCTCCGCTACATTGATGGCTGTATCAGCTCCCATGAGGAGTTTGAACAGTTCATCAACTTTACTAACACCTTTCACCCCAACTCAAATTCACCTGGACCATCTCTGATACCTTACTCTCCTTCCTGGACCTCTCTGTTTCCATCTCTGATGACCGCATTGTAACCGACATTTATTTCAAGCCCACCGACTCCCACAGCTACCTAGACTATACCTCCTCTCACCCACCTTCCTGCAAGAATGTGATCCCCTACTCCCAATTCCTCTGCCTCCGCCACATCTGCTCCCAAGATGGAGCGTTCCACTCCCGCACATCCCAGAATTCCTCATATTTCAAGGACCGCAAATTCCCTCCTCCGGTGATTGAAAATGCCCTCAAATGCATCTCTTGTGTTTCCCACACCTCTGCCCTCACATCGCCTCCCCCCAACAAAAACAAAAATAAAGACAGAATCCCTCTTGTCCTCACATATCACCCCCCGAAACCTCCACATCCAACGTATCATTCTCCGCCACTTCCACCACCTACAATCCAACCCCACAACCAAAGATATATTTCCCTCCTCACCCCTATCTGCCTTTCTTAGGTACCGCTCTCTCCGTGACTCCCTTGTCTACTCCACACTCCCCCCTAACCCTACCACCCCTGGCACCTATCCCTGCAACCACAGTAAGTGCTACACCTGCCCCTACACTTGCCCCCTCACCGCCATTCAAGACAAAAAACAAACCTTCGACATTAGATGGGGGAGTCACCTGCACATCCATCAACTTGGTCTACTGAATCTGCTGCACCTGATGTGGCCTCCTGTACATCGGTGAGACCAAGCGGAGACTCAGAGACTGTTTTGTAGAGCATCTGCACTCTGTATGTGACAAACAACAACAGCTTCTGGTAATGAAACATTTTAACTCCCCCTCCCATTCCCTGGATGACATGTCCATCCTGGGCCTCCTCCAGTGTCACAATGACGCCACCCACAAACTGGAGGAGCAGCACCTCATATTCTGCCTCAGGAGCCTAGCACCCGATGGCCTAAACATGGATTTTATCATTTTCAAAATCTCCCACCCCCAGCCTCATCCCATGACCAACCCTCCCTCTCATTCCAGCCTCCTTGACCTGACATAACCTGTCCATCTTCTCTCCCACCTATCCGCCACTCCCACTGACCAATCCTGACCACTGCCTACATGCACTCACCTATCACCATCCCACCTACTTTCCCCAGCCCTTCCCCTCCTCTTTCTATTTATTTCTGAGATCCCCTCCCCTTCCCCATTTCTGAAGAAGGGTCCCGACCCGAAATGTCAGCTTTCCTGTTCCTCTGATGCTGCCTGGCAAGCTGTGTTCCTCCAGCTCCACACTTTGTTATCTCTGACTCCAGCATTGCAGTTCTTGCTATCTCGGTGGATAAAGATAAACCATTTCCAATGGTTGGTGACTCTAAAAATAGGGGGTATAGCCTGGAAATTAGGGTCAGACCATTCGGGGGAGATGTTTGGAAGAACTTCTAAACACAAAGCGTAGTAGTGGATGCTGAATCAGTGGTTAATTTTAAATCTGAGATAGGTAATTTTTTGTTAAGCAAAGGTATTCGGGATATCAGCCAAAGGCGGTATATTGAATTAGGTCACACATCAGGCATGATCTCATTGAATGGTGCAGCAGGCCTGACGACTGAATGGCCTACTCCTTTTCCAATGTTCTGAAACTCAAATGACATCCAGGGGTTCCTGCATGCAGCTGCTGACCACTTAATTATCTGAGGAGTTGTAATTGAAACTGAACACTGTTCAATTATCAGTAAACTGTAGTCAAATTCCTACACACTTCAAATGTACAAGGCCTCCTTGATGCTGTAATGAACAAATGTTGCCTTGATGACAAGGACAATCACTCTCATCTCTTCTTTGGAATTGTACTCTTTGGTCCATGTTTAGACCAAGGCTGTGATGTCTGGAGCTGAATGGTCATGGTGAAATCTAAACTGAGTATCATTGAAAAAGGGATTAGTGCATGAGCACCACTTGATAGCAGAGTTGAAAACACCGCAATCATTTTGCTGATGACTAAGAATAGGTTATGGAATTAACTAGTCATTTGGATTTGATCTGTACTTTTGTGGACAAGACATGCTCAAGCAATTTGCCACTTTGTTAGGTAGTCCCTATGTTGTATCTGTCCTGGAACAACTTGTACAAGTCACAGCTAGTCCTGGTCTCAAGTCTTCAGGACTACAACTAGGATGTTGTCGGGGCCATAGCCTTTGCTGTACCCATTGCAATAAGTTGTTCCTCATTATCACATGGAGTGAATTGGATTTGCTAAATACTGGTTTTGTGATGACCTCATGAGCATGTCCCTTAAAGATATATAGTATGTCTGCTGAGAAACTTAACACAACAGACATCATGAATTTCTCTTCCACTCCTATCACTATTTATTTTCAATGCTTTCTCCTTCCAATAAAATTATTTTTTAGCATTGTTCAAAGTGTTGA
The DNA here is from genome assembly GCF_021869965.1 of Rhincodon typus. Classification (NCBI taxonomy): domain Eukaryota; kingdom Metazoa; phylum Chordata; class Chondrichthyes; order Orectolobiformes; family Rhincodontidae; genus Rhincodon; species Rhincodon typus. Next base: position 64,353,541 of record NC_063342.1, on the reverse strand, counting down.
AAGTTGTTTTTAAGATGCCGTCATCCCCAAAGTATTACAAAGGAAGCCTGTTGAGATGAGAGAGAATTTCAATGGTAAATGATATAGCTGGCACACAGATCAGAGCCTCTTTCAGATTCTCTCATTAATGATGTAATATTAAAACTGTGTAATTTTGCCAACATTTTGCAAAAATGGAAAAGGGGCATTATGCACAGCTGTGGTTTCTACTCAAGTTCTTTAGGCTGAAATCTGGACATCACATGCCAATCATACTTGCCTTTAGTAGCCACTTTGAAGGCCACGACAATATTGCTGACTAATCATTACCCAGTATTATAGAAACATAAGCTGGGCCGAGAAACATGGATCTGCAGCTAAGCATCAAAATATTGCTTAAACGCTGGGCAGCATATTAGTGCTGAAACTGATAGTTTCTTTTCTTTGAGTTTCATAACCATAGGCAAAACACTGCCTTAATGAGGGTATTAATGAATCACAAACTATATAACTAAACTCAGAACCAGCCGACTCATCATGTAAGTTCCTTTCCTACTCACCTACAAATGCCAAATTTTGCTCTTGCCAGCTTTTTGTGTTGGCTTTTGGATTGGATACAACCCAATGCTACAATAGTTGGACAAACTGTGAGAAATGCTTTTATAGAAGCAGCAAAATCATGAAATTCTAATGAGTGATAATTTATAAAGCTCCTTTAACATGATATAACATCCTAAGGCACTTTACGGGAGCATTTTAAAACAAACATGACACTGAACCATGTACAAAGATATTAAGTTGGATAAAAAAAGGCTTGATCAAAGTTAGGTGTTAATGTGTGTCCTCAAAGAGAAAAATGAGATAGAAAGGCAGAGGTGTAGGGAAATATTGAGGTTTGAGGCCTAAGCAACCAAATTATGGTCACCAATGGTGCATTAATGGTGGATTAAAATCAGGGATGCATCAGAGTCCAGAATTTGAGAGACACAGATATCTTGAAGGGTTGTGAGGCTCAATGAGGTTACAGAGATAGGGAGAATTGAGGTCATGGAGGGACTTGAAAAGAAGGATGATAATTTTAAAATTACAACATTGCTTGATTGAAAACCAATGCAGGTCAGTGATTAGGGTTGCTAATGAAATGGGATTTGGTGAGAGTGAAGACCTGGGCAGTACTGTTTTAGATAACTTTGAGTTTAAAGAGGCAGACAGGCCAGAACAGTTGATGCTAGAGGCAACAAAGGCATGAATGAATGTTTCACCAGTCACTAGCTGAGACAAGGCAGAAGTCAGACAATGTTACTGAAGTGGAAATAGACAGTCTTTGTGATAGCATGAATATGAGGTGAGAACTCATCACAGGGTTAAATGTGGCACCAAAGTTGCCAATGAATTGGAATAGCCTCAGACTGTTGCCAGAGATAAAGATGGAGTAAGAGCTACGGAATTATATTCTTAGCAAGAACCAAAAACAATAGCTTCAATCTTCCCAAAATTTAATGTGAGGAAATCCAGTATTACATGTCAGATAAACAGTTTTATAATTTAGCAACAATGGAAGAGTTGAGAAAGGTAGATAGAATATGGTGTTTAAAGGGATTTGAGAAAACTTTCAGTCTGTGTCAGCAAGTGAGATGCAAGCAGATGGAAAATAGAAGAGGACAGAGGCTAATATCTGGTTGCAAAGCAGGCCAATAACAAATTTATAATTCATTGACAACTGAAGGCATTTTGTTGAACACTTTTTGTTCCTTCATGGGATGAGCATTATCACTGGTAAGGCCAGCATTTATTATCCATCCCCAACTGCCCTAGAGAAAATGATGGTAAGCTGCATCTTTGAATGCTGCAGTCCTTGTGGTGTAGGTACTCCCATAATGCAATTAAGAAGGGAGTTCCAGGATTTTAACCCAGCAGTTGTGAAACAAGGGTTATTCCAAATCAGGACTCTGCAGAAAACGGGCACCAGGAAAGGAAATAAGTTTTAAAACAATAGCAAACTAGTACAAAGAGTACATGTTTTCTTCGAATGAACTAAGAAGGGAGATATGACTGTATATAGCTATGAAAATCTTTTCTGAATATTGATAAAGAGAATCAGACCACTGGAAATGCTGAATATTTTATTTCAAGAGGGAAGTTGTTTCATTCTGCTTCACATCAAGGATGTAAGCCAATAAAGATATCAAAAGATTCTGGATCAAGTCAGTTACTGATGCTAAATGATGGTAATATTTGTTTTCCAGAGGGGTTACTGAAGGAGAAAATATTAATTGGAGGAATGCATGCAGGCTATAAACCAGTCCTATTATACAGCATTGGATTAGTGAGTAGATTAGTAAATGGCAAAGTTGGAGTTGTGAAGAAAGTCCTTATAGAAAGAATTGACTTTTACTTTGGGAAATGATCTGGCTGTTTCAAAAATAATGGCCTCACTGAAGATAGTGGAACAACCACTGGAGGTAAAAGAAACTGAAATGCTACAGGAGGAATTTCCTGGATTGTTTCCTGACTCCGTTGCGACAAGATATCAGGCTCATAAAATTAAGCAGAAAGAAGAGCTGTCAATGAAAAAGGAAGATGACTTGAAAATTCAGTTATCAGATGCACAGTCTCAAAAAATTAAATAAAATATGGACGATGGTTAAGAAAATGAAGCTGACATGTTTAGTTTGTCTTTTCAACAGAAATGGAACGAACAGACCCCATATTGAGAGGGTTACACCAAACAACCGACTTAGAAATTGAATCAGCACCAACATTTAAGTACTATTGTAGAAATGGGGAGCAACTCAAATACCAGCCATTGATGAATCATCAGTTGCCTGTCAAGTTCCATCCCAGTATCAGAATGAAATTTTAAGAGAGGCTCACAAGATTCCAATAGCAGGTCACTTAGGTATTCAGAAAACACCAGCTAAAATGTTAAAACATTTTTATTGACCATGATAACATAAAGATGTCATCAAATTTCATCAGATGTCTATACATGTCAAATAGTTGGAAAACGCCAACTATCAATTGAACTTATGTATTAATTCCAGAACCAGTTTTCAAAGAACTGTTATCAAGGTCTCAATAAATTGTTTAGGACTCCTTCCTAATACCAGAAATGGGGAATCTCTAACTTTTAAAGATTAAGAATGTTTCCACAAGATTTCCTGAAGCAGTGCCTTTAGAAATAACTATTGCAAAAATTGTAATCAAAGATGTAGGGAGTGAATTTAAAATGTCAGAAGAATTGGTGAACTAATCAGAAATTGAAACTTGAAAAGTTGATCCTTCAGCAGTCAAATTGAAAAATAATAAAAGGTTAGATCAATGGTTTACAACTGGTGTGTTGAAACAAGTAGAGAAATGAGATGCAAAATGTTTGGGAAGCAGTGCCACTTTATCTGCTGATATTAGGCATCCCTCTTGCGTGGGTGGGGGAAACAGCTTCCAGCATCTGACAGGTGAAAGGCATTGTCCCTCAGTGTCAGGTACTCTGTCACCCTTGGCCTTTGCTGTCTTGCTGGTTAATCACACACCACTGTTAATGCAGGTCATCAGGGCTGTGCTAGAGCAAATCTGAAAACATGGTGAGTGTGGGATCTGCAGTACACAGAGCTGGAATCTAGGGAGAGGTTCATCACCTACCTGAGCCTTGCATGGTGGGGGCAGCTGCTGCCACCGGCGACTGGGCTTCCCCTCAGTGACTAGGCCATATCGTAATCTCTGCAAGATGGAGGCGTGTTAAGAGGTACTGGATGACGATGATGTGGGGATTGATAAGGCTGCAGGGAAGCCTCACCGATCACTCAGTATCTCCTGTTATGACACAGTAGATGCAAATAACTGTGATATTTATGAGCAATGAATTCAGCTGAAAAATGTAGGTGTGCCATGGAATTGTTTGTCTCATTGAAGTGTGCCTTGATTCTGAACAAGTTGGGAACCATTGGGTTAGGTAGCATAATATTTTATCAATCAGGAAATTGTCAGAGTGACTTACAAAGACGATTACAGATTCCTAAATTGATTTGTGTGAAAAGGCCAGGAAAAGCTTCTTTGACTGTTGACGATGTTAAAGTAGGAGTTGTGTTACTTAAAGAACAACTTCCATACAGATTAAATCCAGGGACATTATCCCAAGCGAGGGAAGAGATTAAGCTCATGATGGAAAATTATGTGTTAAACCAAGTCATAGGCGCTGCTGTGATGGTGCTGAAACCGGATTACTCGCAAAAATTTGGTCTTAATTGCATCAAAATCAACATGAGAACGCATGTGGACTCACATCCTCATCAGGATTGGAGAACTGTATTGAATTGTCAAATTGACTGTATTGATGCATGATTCATCACCAAAATTAACTTACTAAGAGGGTATTTACAAGTTCCATTGACTGATAAAACCAGATAAATATTAGGTTTTATAACACCAGATGTAGATCATCAATGCAAAGTCATACTATTTGGAATGAAAAATGCAAAAGCGACATTCCAACAATTAATCAACCAAGTTATTGAGGGATAGGAAAATGACAAGGTTGACATTGATGACTTGGTCGTATTTAGCCAAAACCAGGGAGGACGTGTACACGACTTGACAGAACTGTTTGAATGACTACAAGAAGCCAATTTAGTTATGAATCTGGCTAAAAGTAAATTTCCAAAGCAAAAGTGACTTATTTGGACCACATTGTGGGACAAAGCCAAGCAGCATCTAGAAGTGAAAGTAAAGGCTATTTTGGATCTTTCTTTATTTCGGACAACATGGAAAATTTTGCTAAATTTTGGCATGATTGGAATTTAGCAGAAGTTTGTTCTAAACTTCAGCAACATAGTGGCTCCTTTAACAACTTTGTTAAAGACTGAGAAATTGAATGGACTCAAAAATATCAGAATGCTTTTGATAACTTGAAAGCTGCACTGATAACTGCTCTGCTTTTAACCACATCAAACTATGACAAGCTGTACATACAAACTGGTTGTTAATGGTAGTGACATTCATGTGGGTGCTAAATAAAAACCGAAAGAACTGCAGATGCTGTGAATCAGGAACAAAAACAAAGTTACTGGAAAAGTTCAGCAGTTCTGGCAGCATCTGTGAAGGAGAAAACAGAGTTAACGTTTCGGGTCCGGTGACCCTTCCTTAAGCTCATCAGGTTTAGCAGCATCTGTGAGGGAGAAAACAGAGTTAACTTTGTTTTCTCCTTTACAGATGCAACCAGACCTGCTGAGCTTTTCTAGCAACTTTGTTTTTGTTCATGTGGGTGTTGTTTTACTAGAAGATATGAACTGGGATCCAACACATCGTGTTGTTATATTTCAAAGAAACTGAATGCGTATCAACAGAAATATCTGATGGTGGAGTAGAAGATATTGAGTCTTGGCTCTACATCCATTTAAAATCAATGTCACCAACAACGTTGAAGAAATTGTTATTTATATTGACAATTTTTTTTCAAGAAATTTCAGGACAAAAGGTAATGGTTATTATGGTGGAGTTCTTCAGCCACACAATTTAAAACTCATTCACATCTCTGGAAAAAGGCAACGTCGTACCTGATGCCTTATTAAGAGCACACAAGAAGGGAACCAAAAGAACTTGCGTAAAATGTAATTGCCATTAACTTGTTGTGTATTTAATGTCAATATACTATTACGGTTATTGTGAAATGGTATTAAAAATAATTTTTGTGATTGGAAATTCAAAATGGCTCTTGAAGATAGGTTTTTATCTTTTGTGATGAGAAGTGTCTGATTTATATGTATAATATATATATTAATAACATTTTCAGAGTCTGGATTTTAAAATTGTGGCATATGGAATTTGTTACTTTTCTGAAGAGATTTAAAAAAAAACTCGGTCAGTGATTCTAGTACAATGGTCTAATCCAGTATTTATCGAGTTGTCTTTGTAATCTTAGATAGCCTTCCTACTGTCTATTATATCACCAATTTTGGTGTCATCCACAAACTTACTAACTGTGCCTCCAATATTCTCACCAAATCATTTTCTTACCACTTTATCCTAAAGTTTATTGGCAGCTATCACAACTTCACGATCATGAGGGCTCCTACTTTTAGTTCAGTTCCAATTCTATCCTGTGGCCTTTATTTCATCACTTAATCCATTCAGGTAACTTCTGAAGTGTTAATCGAAGATTGTTTGTACTAAACTGGTTTATGACAAGAAATGTAAACATTCAAGGTCATCAGCTTGTTTTTATTCAAGACAATCAAGAAAATATTTTAGCATTGGAAATCCAGTGTTTTAAGGTTTTGGGGTAGTTCGGAAGAGTTTGGAGAAATGCACCAATTCCTTTCTGAACCCACTCCTCCACTGATTCACAGCAAATTTTAAATTTAACTAGAGTAATGATATGGTCAATTATATAGGTTTGAAGCTATATATGGCTTAGTATTAGAAATAGGCCAGACTCTGCACCAGGTGAGAGCAAATACAGTTTCTTTCCTAAAACAGAGAAGTGTTGGGCAGTTCAGGGAAAGCAATTAACTCAGTAGAAAAGTTCAGTTTGTGCAATGTCTAGTTCAGGAGTGTTTGGTTAGAAGTCTTCAGGTTACTAAAATGTTGATACAGTCTAAGCGCTCTGTTTATAGGTAATCATGTAAAAATCGTTCACAAGGAAGAACCTAGGAGAATTAATTATGTTGGACTTTAAAATTTGATAGAGAGGTATAATTTCTCTAGATTTGAATTACTGTTAAATGATAGTCTTAGGTATTTTATAATTTGTTCTCTAATCATTTTCTACATCTAGCTTTTTTTTTGTTTTTGTCTCTTGTGTTGTAAACTTTTATTCTGTTGTTAATGAATCTCTGCAGACTCCTGACAATATTTTCTGTTTTCTCCTCTCACCTTAAAATTATGCCCCCTAGTTTTGAACTCCCCCACGTAATGACATTTGCTATTCACCTTATCTATGCCCCTCATGATTTTATCAACCTCTTTCAGGTCACCCCTTAACTTCCTATGCTCCAGTGAATGAAGTCCAAGTCTATCCATCCTATTTTTAAAACTCAAACCCTCTATTCCTAGCAACATCCTGGTAAATCTTTTCTGAACCCTCCCCAGTTTAATAATATCCTTCCTATAACAGGGTGATCAGAACTGCGCACAGTACTATAAAACAGCCCTCACAACTTCAACATGATGTCCAAACTCCTTTACTCAAAGATCCGAGTCATGAAGGCAAGCATGCTCGACACCTTCTTAAGCACCCAGTCTACCTGTGATGCAAATTTCAAAGAATTATGTACCTGAACCCCTGGATCTCTCTGTTCTACAACACTACCCAGGGCCCTACCGCTAATTATGTAAGTCCTGCCCTTGTTTATTTTACCAAAATGCAATACCTCACATTTATCCAAATTAAAGTCCACTTGCCACTCTTCAGCCCATTGACTCAATTTATCGAGTTGTCTTTGTAATCTTAGATAGCCTTCCTACTGTCTA
>NC_063342.1:64201332-64346088 GCF_021869965.1 Rhincodon typus | reverse complement strand
GTTCCAATTCTATCCTGTGGCCTTTATTTCATCACTTAATCCATTCAAGCCATTACTGTGACTTTTGCATATATTTCTGTCAGGGCTACTTGTGCAAGATCTTCCACTTGCACAAGAGGATACACTTTCTCCAGTATGTGATTATTTTCTTATACAAAAGTTACTTCTGGTCTCAGTATCATGAAGCGATTGCTTGGCTAGAGTGATAGAAGGACAAGAAAGGTGTTTATATATGACAGGAATTTGAATGCAATGCATGGAGAATCAAAGGAAGTCAGCAAGGATTGGAATAGACATCAGTACAAGATAATCCCTGAAGGTACATGCTAATGGATTCTATCTGAGTACTCAAGCTAAAATGTAAACTACCTTCTGGCCTGTGGCAGTGAAACTCTTGGGTATAGATGATTAAGGAGTGATTATGGGGATGTAGTTTAATTAACATGCAGATACGCCTGAGGGAAACTGTGATATAATTGTAATCTCAGTCATCATGTACTAGGACTCTACTTAAAGGTTCATCATGGCTTTTGCTGTTCTGTAGCCTAACCATCATATGCAGTCTCATCAGAGTGTTCTTTACCCTGGAAGTGTGGTCTGAGCTTATTTGAACATCCAAAGGTGTGAATGAAACTTCAGCAGATTTTCAGACAGTTAGTAGCATTTGATTCTCACATCAGCCCAAGAAGAATCTCATATTGAAGCCGTCCTCTTCAATCAGCAATCTAAGAAGCCAGGGAAAATGGCAGATTCCATTATTCTGGACTTAGATCACCTGGCCACTTCAGAGTGACAACACATTGAAAGATGAGCTCATTTGAGATAGAACAGTGGTCAGAGTCTTCAACACCAAACTCTCTGATTTCCTGTCGTCTAAAGAAAACTTAACACTGCAGCAAGCAGCACGCACGAGGCGGACTAAATGAAGATTATGGAATGTGGTTGTGATTTGGTGCAATTCCTTGGTTCAGAGTGAGCCCATTAGGTGGCTAGGCCTAACAACATCTATCTTGTCCAGAAGAAGCCTGTCAAAATCATGAAAGGGCATTTTGAAGTACTGACATTGTGGTTTAAGAAGGGAACACAAATGACAATATTGCCCAGCAAGAGCCATCCAGTGCTGGACATCACGGAGAATGCTGCTCTGGACCTTACTATCATGTGCAGTCTTCGAATAAGTGTTCTTTAAAAGTAACCTAACATGCTGCTCTGAGTTTGGATGAAGATCCCTAAAAGAAATCAGTGAAACAGATAAGATTTTGGAATAATTGATTTCAGTTTCACGGTCCCCATTACTGAGGTTAGGTTTCAGCAATTGGGCTTCAGACAGCTGTCCATTGGGCCTCACTCACCAAAAAAGACTTTGAAGGGTCACATAACTGTTGGAAATCAGGATGAGTTCACAGTAGCCATGGTTCACTCGGAGCTACAGACCCTAAAGCCTCACCTTGTGATCCTACTAGGGGTTGCAACTGATAGTTTGGAAAGCCCGAAGTTAGCAACACAAATAAGCACATCTTTTGTTTCTTGTTTTTTATCATTCCTTTTGGTTCTGCAAAACTAACTCCTCTCCTATTCAATCTCTCCTGAAACTTACTCTTTCTCAGACATTGCTTATGTCCTTGTCCTTCCTGCCACTTGCTCAATATGGTCTATTACATCTCTTTTTGTGGAAATGTCACAGACCAAAATGTTAACTGCTGCTCGCTGTCTGCCCTGCTGAGAATTTCTGGCATTTTCTGTTTTTATTTCAGATTTTCAGCATCTGCAGTATTCTTCATTTTGCTCAATCTTGATTAAGTGAGGGTATTGGGGTGACAGAACCAGGGTAGGTAAATAGTGTTAGGAAACTGAGCTATCTGAGCGGCAGAACAGTTTCCGTGGATTGAATAGCATCTATGCTCCTGCGATGCAGCCACAGGAGGAAGATAAAGTACAATTTTAAGAGTATCCTTTATCTACAAAAGGGGCTGCTAACTTTTACATCATTGCTTCATATTAGAAATGGTGAACTCAGCCAAGAATTTATCTTGCCACTCCAGTGCACTATGTTAGAGCAGCAATGACATTACGTAAGTACCTGAGCTTTCCATGTTACATATATTTCAGTGAACCTGAATTCTTCAATCTCAAAAGATTAATTTGGATGATAAAAATATATTTTAGAGTGCTCTGTACAATTGAATTTGATCTGCACTGTTATCTAACTGGCTTTTAGCCTTTGTACTTTCACTTTCTATTTATGTTTTCTCTTTTGGTTTCATTCTTCATGCATAATCTGTTGTCCTTCTCCAATACAAACAAACATGACAGTCAGGAACAGAATAGGTTAACTTTTTTAGTGCTGAACTCAATTTGCTTCTACCTTTTATGGCAGCTATGGAGACTGACACAGGACTTATACTTAAATTTAAAAATTGATCAATTGTGATTGCGTATAGAATCACAAATGCAGCAAATTTACTGCCACTGATAACAGTTAAATAATTTAAATGGGGAGGGTAATCTTTTACACTAATTTGAAATGGAATATGATCCTAGGCATTTTACCAATGACCCCATTTTGCAGGCAAAATATAGCTACACAACATGTTTAGACAAATAAAGTTACAGGTGTCCTCAGATAAATATTTTACAAAATGTGAACAAAAGTATTATTTTTCCCAAAATTCAATCCTACGACATCTTCTTATTTTCATTGGTCTAATTTAAAAAAAAACTGTGGTTAAGACATGATCAGGTTTGACTGTGACAATAAAAAATGGGTTTGAACGACTGCCAACAATGTATTTGAAAGGTTGATGTACACGTCACTGAAGTTCCAGAGGTCAGCACACAGTATGACTCTGTATCTTCAGCAAAGGAAAAGAGAAAATTGCAAAAGGAAATCATTGCTTAAAAGGTATGTTGCTCCTTTATAAATGACTACTGGAAATTTCATTTTAGCATGAAATTTCTTGACCAACTGTCAGTCAAATTCTTCACAGAATGCCAGAATTATTCTTACAAGATTGTGATGATTACATGCGGATCCTGGAGAGTCCGATTGCACATGAGTTTCTATAATTTATGGTTTGCCGTGAGGACTAAACAATATTTTGAAAAATATTTTTCTCACACAAATTAAGGTTGGCAGATAGTTCTATTAACACCATTCTCCAGGTATGTTTTTCATTGCTTGACCTGCGTGGAATTATGAATGTCTTGTGATGTATGACAGCCTCAATGGATCAAATGGCCTCCTTCTGTGCTACAACCATTCAATGATTTTGTATTGCTGAAAATGACAGTATTATTGTTTCAGGGGGTTAGGACCCTGAAGCAACCTTGCAATGATATCACTGAGTTACACGTCAGAGTATAAATACCACAGAGTGAGCAGGGATAGAACATTCTTGAAGAATAGACCAGAAAACACCTACAGTGAGATCCTCTGGAAGGACTACAAAGAGTACACAGACTTGAATGATGAAGAAGAGAGATTCTTCCTTAATGCAATCATACGTAAGAACCTGGTATGCCTAATCATTACCATGTATTGCAGTACTTATTATTAATGTATCATACATATATTACCATTTTGAAGTCTAAACCTGAAGACAGTTCTGAACTTTGCTTCAGAGATAGTAGGAACTGCAGATGCTGGAGAATCTGAGATAACACGGTGTAGAGCTGGATGAACACAGCAGGCCAAGCAGCATCAGAGGAGCAGGAAGGCTGATGTTTCGGGCCCGACGGGTCATATAGTAACATATGAATGTTAATTTTATAATTTCCTTAATTTGCACTTTTTTTTACTATTTCTGGATATACATTCCATTGGTGTCCAAATCTGATTTATCCCATTACTACTCATTTGGTTGGCAGCAGCTCACTTCCCAAAAAGGCCAATCCAATTTTCAGTCTCTGACACCAGCATAGTTCTGACCAGCCTCTCCACTCCTTCATAGCCAGAAGTGTACATTCCAGTTCACTTTCCATTTTTCATTTGTACTCTATTCTGCATACATTGGGATAAATAATATTATTTCTATTACAAAGAGAAAATGGATGTCTGGGCTCTGGATCTTGTGGCTGTGTGAAGAAGAAAACACTCACACAAGAAAGGAAGAAAGAGAATGAAAGAATAACATGTAAAAGTATAGAATTCTAAATGTGAGGCCTCTGAGGTGTTGATGGTAAGAGAAACAGAGAGGCAATAGATGACAAACAAGATCCATGTAGCAAAGTTAAACAGCAAGATCCAGAACAACAATAAAAGTTTAATAGAAAAGAGTGAAGGGGACAGATTTGGACAAATCTAAGTAAAAGTTGCCATAGTCCTGGAGGACATTAGGGCTGCTCCCTTATTAATCTGTGGGTCACCATGCCCTGGGTGACGGGAGAGGTTGAGAAGGTGAGACCTTCATGGTAGCCTCAGCTAGTGCAGCAATTGAACCTGTGCAGTGACATCACTCTGCACCAAAAACAGCTGTCCAGCCAAATAAACTAACTGAACCTCATAACATAAAGGGACATACCTTTTAAGATAAAACAGAAAACTGGAAATACTCAGCAGACTTAGCAGCATCTGTCAAGAGATAAAACAGTATTACTGTTTTAGGTCAAGATCCTTTCGTCAGAATGGCTTTTCAAACTTATTAATGAGCAATGTTTTAAGAGATCTCCAAGAAACTTTCAGTTTTCAGCTGCATAGGCACCAAATGTTGCTCAATGAAAGAAAACAAAAGACTCATCCTCAAAACAGAATTCATTATTGCTGCTTCTCAGATCACGAAGTATGATTAAGTAATTCAAGCCTTCCTTCATTTGTGCAAAAAATTCAAGATTATTTGATCTCGCTTACAGTATTTCTTTTATACTTGTTAAAAATCATAACAGTTTACATTGTGTATCCTTCACAACATGAAGCAATAATATAAATTAATAATTTATCATTTTTAATGCATTTATTAAACAATAACAGTATTGAAATTCATATTTATGACAAAAGGATAATTAGACTTGCTTGGAGCCAAACCAGTCAATTCAGATGTGATGATGGAATTCAGGTGTATTGTTTCATTTCATCTGTCCAACTTCAACAGTACACATTTGTACAGAACAGCATTGAAAGCAATATATTTGGCGCATGTTTCTAAAGGTTTGGTTAAAAAGATTATACTCATAAATTTACTTACTAAGTGAATTGAAAAGTGTGATTCCTACAGCTTTACACCTGACATTCGCACCATTCTGATTAATCTGCAAACCAAAAGCAAACCAATTTTCAGTATATGTTTATTGAGCCTGTTGACACATGTATACAGTATAGTTCTGACCATGTTTAGAAAATTCTATTCATCAGTGAGCCTGGGGCTGAAAACAAAGTAATTTAGCAATTTATAGACAGCATCAGCATATTGTTCCCTCCATCTCAAGCCTTTCATTTTCTCTTAGCTTTTTTGCTGGATACACTCCTTTGCAATCTGTCCAATTGTTGTCTGAGCAATAAACCTGCCATTCACAAAAAGGCAGATCATTTTTCTTTTTGCTTTTTTCCAATTGTGACAAACAATTTAACAGCAGCTTTTAAATATTATGAGAGGACTCTCACTTTAATTTCTGTGATCCTGAGGCTGCTGGTCATTGCTGGGGTACAATTCTTAGAACATAAATAGTTCTCTAGTACCTCAGGCAAGTGGCCATTTGCTGCTTCAAACAGATGTGTAAACATAAAGGCTTAGAAATTTGATCATGTTGTGCTCCTTTGCAAACACAAAATGGGGACCAAATGATCGAGGATAACACAATTTGCTCAGGTTACAAAGACGTTGTGCACCAGGAGGATCATATACTAGTCAAAATGAACCAGAATAAGACCTCAGGATTCAAGGTCTCATATATTGCACTCAGACAGACTGATTATAAAATCTGAGTTTTATAGTCACAACTGTTGGCTGGACAGTTTTTTTTTGAAAGTCATTTACAAACTTGTACTTAAATATTCAGGATTCATTACTTACCTTGATTCAGTTGCAGATATGCTACTGAGCACTATACAAACCAGTCATTTGAGTACAATAATGTCTTTGTTTTGATGAGAAGAATACTGGTACCTTAGGAAGAATGTTTGGCTCAGGTTCTGGACAACTCAAAGCCAGACATTGGACCTGCTGGTAGCAATATCCAGGTCCTCATTTAACTAAGTACTTTGGGAGCAGAGAAGTGCAGTTTGATGTTCTGAGTTTCATCTTCATTCACATATTTATTGGGCAAGATCAGGTATGAAACAAGACCATAAACAGAAAATGCTAGATATTCTCAGATCAAGCAGTTTCTATGGAGAGAAACAGGGTTAATATTTCAAAACAAGACAAGCAGAGAGAAAAATTTACACACTCAAATATCTCACTCTTTCCAAAAAGGATCATTGTAGTAATTTAGAAAGTAAGACATGCTCCACTCATGCTAATAAAAATCAAGGCAAACAACCTTTTTTTTGCAGGTGGGAAACAGAGGCTCTTCATTAGTTTCTAACTAATATAGTAAATACATTGGTCACTTTTTGAATGTTTCTCAATGGAAGAGTCATCACATTGGGGACATCTGAGCTCATTTAACTATCGTATCCAATAATTATTTGTCACTGTTATCTCAAGAAGAAATAGAAGGACTGCATTTAAATAGCATATTCCATAATCACAGGATGTCCGTTTATAGCCACTAAAATACTATTTGAAGTGTAGTCACCATAATGTATGAAACATGACAGCAAATTTGCACACAACAAGCTCTAAGAAACAGCAGTGTGGTAATGACCAGATAATCTGTTTCTGCAGTTTTGAGTGAAGAATAAATATTGGCCAGGACACTGGGGACAGCTCTCCTGATTTCCTTAATTGAATAGTGCCATTGAAACATTTACGTCTACCTGAGAACAAGGTCTTCGTCTTGTGTCTGATCCAAAAGAGAACACCCCCAAAACACTCCATTGCTATTGCTTTGATTTTTATGTCAGCCTTGATTTTTGTGCTTAAGTTCTGAAATGGGATGTGAATCTACAATCATCATCTGTCTCAGGAGCAGGAGTACCACTAACTGAGTCACAGCTCATGATCAAATGCCTGATTCTGCTTGAAAGTTTAAGCATATTGCATCATTTTTGCTTTCTAATCTGGTGACATGCCACAAACTGATGAATAATGTATAGTTGATAAAACTTCGAAGGAAAAAGCAAATTTTGGTTAGTTCAATAAATATTCTGATCCACTCTAGAGTAGTGTGAATCCTTTCCTGCACATGGTACTGTTGAATTTAGACTTACCATATCCTCCAAAATAGTTTCAGTAAATGCCAATAGCCATTCTTTCAAACTAGTAAAAGAACAAATAAAGTCAATAATCTAATGACACATCAGCAACTCCTTAGAAACATTTCCTCTTTCAGGAATTTATACCACCAATTCAAAATGCCAAATTGCTGTGAGCTATAAAACAGGATCCTTGTCTTTCAATGGTATTCGGTCTAATTTCCACAATAAACAAGACCTTGGAGGCTAAATACCTCAATATATTATACTGAGCCCTAGTGCAGCTCTTTGATTGTTGAACTAAAGTTTTGAGTTAAGAAATAATTCTAGCTATTTCTTGGATATGATGGACAAAGTGAAGAATACGTCATGGTAAATTTACAAAATGAATATTTGCAATATCTGTGTTTTCAAAATCTAGTAATTTGTAGATCAGCTCCATAAATTTGACTTAAATGTACTTTATTTCAGTAAATGTATTTCAATGGAAGCAGAATTTTGTAAATTAATAAGTTATTTCAAATTTGCCCAAGTTTGAAAATAAAAGACCTCATCTATCTACATTTCCTTAAGATTTTGATATCATTTAAATGACTTAAGCATATTTTTCTGAAAGTGACCAACTTTTTCTCCCCCACTTGCTGAGTGCTTAGAGTCATAGAGTCATACAGCACAGAAATAGATCCTTCAGTCCAATCAGTCCATGCCGACTAGAATCCCAAACTAAACTAGTCCCACCTGCCTACATTAACCCATATCCATCCAAATGTTTCTTATTCATGTACCTATCTAAATGTCTTTTAAACATTGTAACTGTACCCACATGCGCCACTTCCTCTGTATGTTCATTCCACATGTGAGCCACTTTCGATGTAAAAACATTGCCCCTCATGTTTTTTTTAATCTTTCTTCTCTCACTTCAAAAATACGCCCCCTATTTTTGAAATCCACCACCCTAGGGAAAAGACCACCTGCCTTATGATTTTATAAACCTCTATAACGTCACCCATCAAATCCCTGGCACCAGTGAAAAAATTACCAATCTATCCAGCCTCTCCCCATAACTCAAGATCTCCATTCCCAGCAACATCCTGGTAAATGTCTTCTGAACCTTCTCCAGCTCAACTTCCTTCCTATAACAGTAAAGAACTGCATGCAGTACTCCTGCATGCAAGTCCTGCCCTTGTTTGTTTTACCAAAATGTAATACCTTACATTTAATTTATTTCCTGTCAATTATGTGAGATTATATACATCATGATCATTGATGTGATTAAGGAATCTGCAGGCTGTCTTTTCTTTCTTTCGATGAAAAGTGGACATTGTTAACAGTGATGTAATCTAAGCAGAAAAATAATGATGCTGTGGTAATCACATAGCAATGAAATCCCTTTTGTGCAAATACAGATTGTAAAAGAGCAAAAATGTAAATGTTACAGATTTGTTACAGGCAAATCACAAGAAACTTATTCAACAACAAACTCGCATTCATATAACACTTTTATTGCAATAAAATATTTCATAATGCTACAGAAGGGTTTTATCAAACATATAAGGAGATATTTGGACAGATGACCAAAGGCTTACTCTAAAAATGCATTTAAAGGGCCATGTTAAAGAAAGACAGGAGGTTGAAAGAGGTTTAAGAAGAAAATTATGGCTTTGGTAGCAATGGTAATGTGTAGAAGGACAGAATTGGATGACTGCAGATATCTTATGGATTTTTAAAGCTATGAGAGGTTACAGTGAAAGGGAGAGTCATGTTCACATCAGGAATCGAAAGCAAGGATGAGTAATTTAACATCGAAGTATTGTTTAATTGCAACCAGTGCAGATCTGGAAGCAGAGGGGTGCTCGGTAAACACAATTTGCATTAGGACACAGGCATCGGAGTATTGGATGAGTTTAAGTTTATAGAGGATGAAAGATGGAAGGTTGTTCAGGAAAGTATTGGAATAGTCAAGTCTACGTAACAAAGATATAGATAACAACGTTCATCAGGGAAGAACTGAAGCAGGGAAGAGCTGGGCAACATTTCAGTGATGGAAACTATTTCCACTGCAGGAAGGTCAGTAAGAAGAGGATACAGATTTAAGTTATTTGGCAAAATGGCCAAGTGAAATGATAATTCATTTTGATGAGTATGATTACTTGAATGGACTGCGTATGTGAATGCAGATTCAACCCAGAAACCCACAAGGAGGAAAAGTCTGCAGAGCGACAGGGGAAAAGAAAATCAGGCAATGGCACTAATTAACAACTCTTCCAGAGAGGTGGCTGAGGCACAATGGTCAAATAGTTTCCTTCTACGATCCATGAACCTGGGAAGCTTCTTCAACCTCACTTCAATGTCTGATCTTTACTGAAATGGACTGCAATCAAGAAACTCTTCACAGACTACTGACAGGAGAGAAAGGACTGTAGAGCAGGAACCCTTTGAATCTTAAGCAACAGAGGATGCTAAAATGGGTTGGTTCTAGTATCTTTGTAAGGATGAATTATAATAGGTTTACTTCCATTCCTCATCTGCAACTAACAGCAACAAATCGTATTTATATAGAATCTTGAATATAATGAAATAACGCAAAGCACTTCACAGGAGCACTATAATACAATGTATCATACCAAGCCACAAAAAAGGACATATGACCAAAGGCTTGGTCAAAAAGGCAGGTTTTAAGAAGCGTCTTAAAATAGGAAAGCCAAGGCCAAGAGGGAATTTCAGAGTATGAGGTCCAGACAACTGAAGACACAGCCAAAAGAGATGAAGCAATTATGTTTGAGAATGCACAAGACAGGAGAATTACAGGCGAACAGATAGAGAAAAAGTGATTGATGAGATTACCGTGATGCAAAAGTGATAGAGGGATTTGAAAACAAGGTTGATAATTTGAAAATCAAGATGTTGCTTGACTGGGAGTTAAATTAGATTGATAAGCATAGGGTGATAGTGGTATGGGACTTGATGTCAACTAAGAAATAAGCAGCAAAGTTTTGGATGATTTCAAATTTATGGATAGTAGTATGTGGAAGACATGCTAGAAGTGCCTTAGAATGGTCAAGTCAGGTCAAAGGCATGGACAAGAGTTTCAGCAGCAGATGAGTTGAAACATGCAGAAATTGTGCAATTTTACAGAAGTAGAAAAAAGCAACATTAGAGATAGTCCAAACACGAGGATTGTAAGCTTATTGCAAGATCAAATGTGAAAAGCTTGCAAACAGACCAGCTCATTATCAGACTATTGCCACGGACCAAGTACAGAACAGAGTTTGGAGTGGAAACCAGAAATGTCAACACTCTTCCCAATATTTAATTGGAGAAATAGCTTTTAACTTGATTCACCAAAAGTCAACTAAATTATACTTCATATGTGGATGACATTAGACACTGCATGCACTACCAATAGTTATTTATCTATATAAACTAAAATGAACTCAGCAATCTGCACTCCCACTTGAAGGCAGCATAATCAGATGCAGAGCTATAAGTACTGACTTTACCACACACTCATCATGAAAGGCGATTTCCTCTGAGTGGGTGAGGGTCAATTAATTTATCATTTGAGATTTTGACCCCACATTTTCTCCTCAGCTAAACTGAAAATAAAAGATGTACTGATTATAAGTTTTCTTCCCTCACTGAAAAAGGGCTTTTATTTTGACAGTGGTGTAAGAATGATCACTTCTTTGGTCTGTATTGAAATAAAACATTGTGAAAATATTCAGATATGACATTATTAAGTGTTGTCTAGCGTAGACTACTCACAATCAGAGCAAATTTGTTTAAAGCACCAACTTTCAAAACATCCTCAAAGCACCAAATCTTTGTTAAAAGTGAGCTAATTCATGCTTCAATCAATGTTCCCTTTAGTAACAGAACTGAAGTACAGTGCACCTTAGAGACATAAGGTAATTTTGTAAAAGCTGGGTCATATGTATAAAACTAATTTCCTAATAATGCCTCTTTTTCTAATTTGTTTTTACTTATGAATGGGTTACCCATCTCAAAATAGCTTCAGACCAATTATACATGGTATTGGCTCAATATTAATTGGGCTTGTCATATGAAGCATTCTTGAAAAAAAATCACAGAACAAATTAGTAACATCTTATTAGTTTTTATTGTCCTGTTCACATTTTTACATATATTTGTTGAATCAGTTAATGTTAATTATATTGCTTATTGATTCCCAATTGTGATGGAAACTAAGACAAAGTCTGAATTGTTTGCTTCCTTGACGGGGAGAAGTGAATTGTGTCTTTAGCCTTAGACTTAGATCGGTTGGTTACTTTGATCTAAAGAATTAATTGCCCCATTGTGAAAACGTACTTGTTCAAGTAAATGTGCGATTGCTTTGTTGTGATTGACATTCTGGAAATTAAAGCATGTACTCAGTACAATATATTTGGTGTTTACATTCACGAAATATTGTTGGATTTGTTGTGATAGTCTCTTATGCGAATCAGATAGTTGCATGATAAATTACTAGAAAACAGAAAATATAAGTTTCCCAAAACCAGAGCTTTTGATGCCCTTCGGGGTAAAGCGTTGACTACTTGAGCAATCAAATTATTAGAAAAACTGTCCGTTAGAAGGGATCATGATGTTAGCTCAGTTTCAACCCGGAGAAGTTTGTCAGAATTCTGATCGACCTGAACAAAATAAGCTCTTTTCATGAACGGTTGTGGTTTTTGTGGTAATTCAAAGAGTATTTGTCTGTGTGGTGTGAAATGACATGCAATCCACAAAGCAGACTACGCCAAGTAGGATAATTGTGACAGATGTCTGTGGAGGAGCACAATAAAAGGTACTGCTTCTGGATCATTTAAATTAAAACAAAAGCCCGTCCTGTTGGCTGGCTCAGA
The DNA here is from genome assembly GCF_021869965.1 of Rhincodon typus. Lineage (NCBI taxonomy): Eukaryota > Metazoa > Chordata > Chondrichthyes > Orectolobiformes > Rhincodontidae > Rhincodon > Rhincodon typus. The sequence goes on along the minus strand of NC_063342.1, from coordinate 64,333,932 downwards.
CCGAACTCAGTACAGAAAACTTTTAAAACGCCATAAAAACAAATATGTTGGTAATTTCCAAACACTTTTTTGCAGCAAGTCTGTCATTTTAGTTACCCATGTTAATTCAGACATTGTGTTTCCTGGTTGACTGATTCCAGGTGAACTGAAATGCATTCATTACCTCTGCACTTGACTGGGAATTCGGCTGCAAACAAAGAGGGTGACTGAAAATCATCTTGCTCGCTGCATCAAATAGAAATACGTGCTACATTCTTGCAATCAAAGAGTAGACGGGGTTGGTGCGATGGGATTAGCGCTCAACTTGCCTCCGTCTGATGTTCTGCTGGCTGTGAGCTGTCGGCACGTACAGTCCGATCCTCCCTTCGCCGTCGCCGCCGCCACGACTCATCCGTGCACGCGATGCCCCTGACGTCGCGGTTACGCAGCGGAACATGGCGGCTTAGTAGAATCTGCGATAGCGGGGCTGAGCGGCTCTCAGCGACTTTTACACCACGGGTGAGTGAGAGCGACTGCGGCTGGGAACGGTTTCAGTCGATCGTGTCCGACGAGACGGCCTTTTTGGTTTTTTTTTGGTTTCGCAAGCTCGCTTCCCCTCTCGTCGCGGTGTGAGGCAGGAGGAGGGGAGATGTTTGGGTGAGTCGCAAGTCCCCCGACGTTGGACGGTTGAGCTCCAACTGCCGCCGCTCGCGCCGGACTGTGGGGAGGAGGGATAGTGGCGCGCGGCGCAGCTCGAGCCCCTGGTCCTGCGCCGGGTCGGGCGGCGACATTTGGCTTCACGCCCGCGACTTGGGCTCCGCTTTCTCACCTGTTCGGCTCCTTCAGCGCGGATCGGACAGCAGGAGCCCGGAGTTCCCAGCTCTGGGAGCAATTGGAGCTTGGGATTTCTCGGGTTATATTGGTAGAGCGGTGGGGTTGGAGGACGAGATACTGAAGTTGTGGATTCCTTCACTGCATGTCGCGATGTGACTATTGTTTATAGTTCTGCGTTAACTCATTATCCTCCACCTGCACCCGCCTGTTTCCCTTTCCATTTTGCTGATCTCTTTCTCCTCATCCTTCCACCCGCCTCACTCAATATTTTTTTCCGTTTCCGCACTGCGAGCAGCATGGTTTTACTATTGAAAATAATGCAACGATTCTAGTTATAGGTATAAATTTCGGGCTGTGCAGACACTGAATGTTGCATAGATTATAAGAAACTTGTGGTTTCAGCATTGTTTCTAGGCCTTGGGGAGTACAGTATTTGATTTGGGTTACTCGATCTGTTCGCAAGAATGGTAAGAATTTATCTCGACTGCGACCGCCTGCCCTCCCTAGATCGTTCGACTTTTCTCAGTTTGTATCAAACCATATTGAGAAATGTTTTTTCCCAATGCCAGTCTAGTTACAGCGTGAATGGAGGCTGTTCTGTTCTCTTTCTCATTGCTTGCTGTAAAGGAGCAATTGACCTGATGCCAATCCCCTGCTTTTGCTTCTGCACTGTCTTTTCCAATAATCCAGTTTTCTTTTGAAAGCCTAAATTGAGATTGCCTTCACCACACTTTGATACAGAGCATTCCAATTCCTAACCACTTGTTGTGGGAAAAGGTTTTTCTCCTGTTGTCATAGTTTTTGTTTGCTCATCTTAAATTTGTGCCCTCTGATTCTTGATCCTTCCATCGATGGGACCAATTTCTCCATATGCCACTCTTAAATCATCTTTTCTATTACTATCTACATAAAGTTCTCCATTCTTGGAACAATTGTTGTGAATCATTGTCGAAAGTCTTCACAACGTTCCTGAAGTGTGACCATCAGAAATAGCATAATACTGAGTTCAAAGCAGCCTTTTTTTTTACAGATTTAACATTATTTCCTATTAACATAGCCACGAATGCTGTATGCTTTATTAACCATTCAACTTGCCCTGTCAACTTCAGTGATTCATGCATACGTACCCTGCCCCACTACTCCTGCACTCCCTTCAGAACTATACTCAATATGTGTCTCTCTGCATTTTTCCTACCACAGCAAATTGCTTCATGCTTCTCTGGATTAAATTTCACCGGCTGCCCATTCCACATGTTTGGCTGTGTCCTTTTCAAAGTTCTGTTCTTTGTTCCGCAGTTATCACTGCTTTCAAATCTCGTATCATCACGTTTTGAAATTGTGCCTGGTACAACAAGTTTTAATCATTGCTGGAAAAACTCAGCAGGTCTGGCAGTATATGTGGAGAGAAGGCAGAGTTGATGTTTTGTTTCGAAGGAGTGTCCCTGGACCTGAAACATTAATTCTTTTTTCTTTCCATCAAAAAATTCCAGCAAGTGATTTGCCCTAATAAATCCTAACTAACTTTCCTCAAGTAACCTACATTTGCTTGAGTGATGATTAATCTTGCTGATTGCTCCCTACCATTGAAGTTAAATTGACTGGCCTCTAATTCATTAGTTTGTCAATATCTTTTTTTTGAGCAAGGTCGTAACATTTCAATTCTTGGCTGCTAAAGACACCACATCTGTGGAAATTGGAGAATTATGGCTAATGTTTCTGCAGTTTCTGCTGTCACTTGTCTCAGTATCCTTTAGATCTTCTCAGGTCCACAGATCTCATAATCTTGAAGGACAGACAGCTTATCCAGTACCTCTGTTTATTCTTATTATCTCTCAGCTGCGAAGTACTTGTTTAATGCCTCAGCCATGTTCCCTCCCTCCAGATGTAGGTAGGTCCCCTTTTTGCACCACCATATAATCCTTTGACTGTTTAGATGCTAAAAAGGACTTTTGGTTTCTCTTTTATTTTGGTTGCCAGTTTCTTCTAATACTTGGTGTCTATGAGTCTTTTTTTTTTCACTTCTCCTTTGAACTTAGAATATTCGACCTGATTCTCATCAATGTTATTCACCTGACATCTGTAATAAGCACACTTTTCTTTAAATAAATTTCTATCTCCTTTGGGATCTGGATTTGTGTGCCCTACCTTTCTTCTGTAGAGTTATAACCAGACAGTACTTGACCTTTCTCATTTTAAAGGCAATACTTTACTCAGTTACAGTTTTATTTACTATTTCTTTTTGGTGAATGCTAGGTGCATTATTGACCCAATGCAGTTACCTTTTCCTAGTTAATGATTCTTAGTCTGGATTGTTCCTTATCCTTTTCTACAGGCAACTTAAACTTTGGCACAGTGATCTGTGTTACTGAAATATTTTCCTTTTGACACTTGATTCATTTGGTCCATCTTATTCCGAAGAACCAGGTCGAGCAATACCCATTTTCTTGTTGGACAGAAACACACTGCTGTTGAACTTCTGAACACAGTTCAGGAGCTCTTGCCCTTCATACTACAGCAATCTGGTCTTTATTCACGTAATTAAAATTCCCATTATACCTGCTGAGTAATGTTCTACGTCTGCAATTTCCTTGCAGGTTTATTCCGCTACACCTTTGTTCCAAGTTGGTGATGTATAGTCTACATTGAACCTTTTTTGTTATTTAGCTCTAGACAAATAGATTCATTTTTATGGCTTTGGTGAACCAAGAAGAACTGGTAAATTCTCCGTGGTGGCCACAATCAACACAGCAAGCAACAGGCCATTGGGCAGTCTCAAATTGCTATTTGTAGGAGCTTTCTGTGTACAAGTTGGCTGTCTTGTTTTCTACATCGTAACATTGTGATGCTGGTATCGGCAATGTCCAACATGTCTGTTTTGATTTTGGCTTGATTAAAAGTCTTCACTATCTCAAATTGTTACAATTCTGCTTACTTTGTGTTTGAGTTATGGTTACTTTTTGCTTCAAGCATTCTTGGGGAATAATAAAAATATAGGTACAGTACTTAGTAATCTCATGTGAAATATCACTCTTTCATTAAATTTAAGGCATCTTTATTGTAAACAAGTGCCAGTGCCTTTAATGCAAATATAAAAGGGCATGCATAGTTGGTAGAAACTGAAAACCGTTGTCTACTTATTGACTTGTTTAGAGCTGTAAAAAATTTACATCAATGTATAAGGAAACTTGCAGATTCCAGGAAAGATCAATTCAAAATGAGCCAATTCATCATTAGTGTAGAGAAGTATTATCTTGAGTAGGAAAATTGTTGTTGGGAAATTTTCATTGTGAATTTCTGAAGTCCCTTTCATTGCAAGAACATATGTTATTTGTTTAGGGGTATTTTTTTTTGTACTTCAAAGAAACATCTGTGTGTGTCTAACTGATGTATAATTTTTCATGATGCAAATGTAGATTGGAAGCCTAGATCTGATGTCTATATTACAGTTTTGTTTTGAACTTGTTCAATGGAATTCATTTAATTCCATTGGAGAGAGGGACAGAGTTTGTGTATCCAGGTATTAGAAAAAGGTAGGAACTTCGAGATTTCTGGAGTAGTTATCAACTTTTCCAGTCTTTGGAAGACACATTGTATGCTAAATGTTATTCAATTTATCAATTGTAGTATTTAAAGAGCATCTCTTTTTGTTCTTACTTAGCCATCAATTAATATATTTCTAGAGTAATATTTTGGTAATCAACAATTATGTTGAGATTTGACAAAATTTGATTTTGAAGCCAGCATTCTGATATTTGGGTGTTTGTAGATTTAGTTCTGAAGCTGTGTCTCTGATTTTGTTTTGCGCCAACAATGGGTTTGGTTGTCTGCCTGCTAATAGTGTTTTTGTAGTATCTTTGGCTTGTTTCTAGTTGTGGTCTGAATTGCATTTTTGGGGTTCCATCATGCAATGATTAAGATAAAATTTTAGTTTGTATATAGAGTTTCCTTTATTCAAGCTAATTATACATAAACTCAACATAGAATTTGTTACAATTTAATAATGCTTTTTTGCTTCTATTTGAGTAAAGGAATGAAGGCAGCCAAGTCTTTTATTGTGGTGTATTTTTTCCATTGTAGCTTGGTGATGAAGAATCTGAGTTCAGTCCCTGTAATTGTTTTTGTTGAAATGATCTTCTGAGAAAGGTGAAACAGAAAACTCATTACTTGATAGAGTTGCAAATTTGTTTGAACACAGTCCAGACATTGTGAAACTAAATTACAGGAATAAATGCTGTGATGGCTCGAAAATGGTGTTTTTTTTTTTGACAACCTATTCTTTTTATTTGAGATGTCAGTTCCTAGTCAGCATAGTTTGGGCATTTGGCCATCCACACAACATAATAAGAGGCAGTGTTCAGGAATGAGGCTGACAGGGTATCTTGAAGGTTGGGATATGATAATGACCTGGAGGCAGGTGTTAGCTTTAATACTTGAAACATGCACAATTCACAGATAAGATATTTGGGTACCACCCGACCAGGACTGCAGTGAGAAGAGTTGTCCAATTGACCAATTGAAGGGGTAAACTCGAAGGCCTGAGAGAAGTATAGGCAAAATGATTTCCTGAGATTAGTGTCAAGGCAGTTGAAATTTGCCACTCAATTCAGAAGGAAGAATCATGATGAAGGGAAATCAGAGGGCAGGTGACTTTAAATGTTTTAGGAAATTATAAATGTGTTAAGTGTACAAAAAAGATCCATTGTTTATGTTGTGCATGTGTTTTGGGCTATCATTTCTAGTGTGCAGCAGTTTCAGGGATGTCCGGTCACACACAATGTGACTTCTGCTTGTTAGTCTGAACAAGATACCTGCACAGTCAAGAAGAATTAGTGTTATTCTGTTCCTGATCCTGTCTTGAGTGGTCAGAGAATAGTGCAACAAAGTTGGTATTATCTGGTACATACTGCAAATGCTGATAAATCAGAAATGCTAGTTAACAAAACAAATACTGATTTTGATAGTAACCATGTATATATGAATAATTTAACCCTTGTCAGTATTTATTGTGCCTGGGGAGCCAAATGTGATGATGATAATAAACATGGTTGAATTAATATTGCAAAAGAGGTGATCATAGATAATTAGAGCATTCATTACCTTTAGTTGTGTTGTCATTCAAAGTTGTATAATTTCTAGTTGGAGCTTGTCATTATATTGGAGTTCTGGTGTTTATTGTCACGTGTGTACATCGCCACCTGGAAGGTATATGTGACTGGGGGGCAATAACGATTTTGGTTGTTGGAACTTTCTGAATTACATGGTGTCAGATAAGATTAGTAAACTACAGTGTGGTCGGATTTTCAAATTTGACTTCCAGGACTCACCCATTCCTGAAGAGAAATAGTGTCCAAGGTCCTTGCCAACTTTCTAGGAACTTGAAGGCCGTGATTATTAGTTTCATTGCTTTGTATAACAGCTGTCTAGGCTGCAGAATCAAGCAGTCACAGACTTCATTGAACCCAAGCCACGAAGATCTTGAAAGTCAGGTTTCTCACATTAGAAACAATTCAGGAAGTTGAATTTGCACTTTGTCCTGCACAACAATTCTGTATTTTGTACACATTACACAGTTCAATGGTTCTTGTCCGCAGGGTTCTTTGAGATGAACCTTTTGGCTGCACTCCTTGATCTTTCTCCAGGTACTTTTATCTGCTTTCAGGAGGCACGTGGTGGCTGATTCATGTTTACCATGGCTCTGACTTAAGGGTGAAAAGCCACAATGACTGATGAGGGAGAATGAACTGGCTTTCTTCAGGTTTTTTTTAAAACTGTCGAGATAAGGGATGGTTCTTTCCTTACTGGAGCTCTGATGGCTTTTGACTAACCATGCATCCAAACATCCGAACATCCAAAAATTGTTCAGCTACCTGGGAGCCACTTTCACAGTTGTTGATAGGCAGAAGGCCTTTGTCAGCATCAGTGTGTCACCTTTCTTCAAGCCAGTGAGCTACTTGTTGCTGACTGAATCTCCATTTGTGTGCAGTCCTTGGCTGTAGTTCATCTGCACTTAGCCGTTGCCCACTGCTTGAACAAATTGCAGTGTAAACAGCACTTAATTTGTTTTTACAAGTTCTGCCAAGACCAATTCCCTTGTCATGAGTAACCCACTGAGTTAAGAGATTTTCCTTTTTGATACAGTAATGAATTGAACTTGATGGAACAATGCTCTGCTACATTATTGAAGTCTTTTCTATGAAGACTATTTCAGCATGTAGTAAGTGTTTGTTGCAATGAATAATTTATACGTTGCTTTATTCAAATGGAGACAGCAAACATGATTTTTTTTCTCCTCAAATGTAAGTATGTAGTATGCTGCTGTCATGTAAAATATGCATGGGGCAAATTTAACCTTATTAATGAAACTTGTGAACGGTATTTTACAAAGTTTGTGAAGCACCTTTTGGATGCTTTCCTGAAGGATAATCAAAGGTGGAAAAGAATGAGTGACAAGTCAAAAAATTATATTCGTGATAATGTTGGCAAAGTCTGGTTTAAAGTTTGTAGCTTGAAGCTACATATTAAGGGAAGAGAAGGTGATGTTGCACATTGTCAACTTGATGAATGACCAGTTCATGTTTTGTAATGTTGATTGAGAGAGAAAAACATTAAGGTTTTTGAGTAGATTTGTAGCTCGGGTTGTGGATGTTGTGGTTGGTTGGCTCGCCGAGCTGGTGTGTTGTTCCACAGACATTTCATTACTCTGCTGGGTGCTATCATAAGTGCAGCCTCCAATGAAGCGCTGTTGTGTTTTCCCGCCTGTTAATTACACTCTGATGTCCGTTGAGCTGCTTTATCTCACTTTTGGTTTTCCATCGTAATGGAGCGTATATGGGGGTCTTGCTCTATGTATTTATTGATGGCTTTCTTAGTGGAGAACCAGGCCTCCGGGAATTTCCGTGCTTGTCTTTGCTTCACCTGTCCCAGGATCTAGGTGTTGTCCCAATCGAATTGGTACTTCTCCTTTTATCCATGTGGATGGAGATGAGTGAGCATTGGTCGTGTCTTTTTGTTGCCAGGCACCCATCACATCAATTGGTGAAGGAGTTACAAAGGAGACTAAAGCATCTTGTCAGCAAGTCACCCCACTCAATCTACTCAGCCCAAGAGTTCCTCACATCCATCAAGGATGTAAGAATAGACGACGATCAGACCATGGTATCATTTGATGTTACTGCCCTATTCACATCGATAGACATACCACGAGCAGGAGAAACACTGGCAACTCGACTCAAACAAGAACAAGACCTGAGTGACCTCATCTCCACAGACAATATGCTGAAGATACTGAACCTACGCCTCACTACCCACTTTACCTTTTAACGGCCAAATATGTGAACAGATCAACAGGACACCCATGGGATCACCAATCTCGTGACAAATATCTGAAGTGGTTATGCAGAGACTCGAAAGCATGGCCCTTCCGCTAATCCAACCGAAACTATGGATACGATATGTGGACGACACCTTCTTATTAAATGGACCAAACTAGAGGAGACACACGAACTAATAAACAACACCCTCACCGGGATCAGATTCACCAGAGAAGAGGAAAAGAACAAACAGCTCCCATTCCTGGATGTCATAGTGGAACGCAGGACCAATGGGAAATCCTAACAAGGGTACACAGGAAAGCCACACACTCTGACCAAGTACTGAATTTCAACAGCAACCACCCTATGTTCGGCACAACATCGTGGGCCAAAGGGCCTGTACTGTGCTGTACTGTTCTATGTTCTATGTTCTAACACACACAAATGAAGTTGTGTGAGAACATTATTTAAACGGCCAACCACACACTGCAGAAGAAGAGTACCTGCCCCAAGTACTCAAGGACAACAGATATCCGAAAAACTGCGTCGGAAGATGCCTATTATACGAATGACACCAGGAAGGTATCATGCTACCTTACATCAGGTACACATCTGACTGACCACAAGACTCCGACCACTGGGCATGAGAGAAGCACATAAACTCATATCAACCCCGTGCCAACTGTTCACCCGACCCAAAGACACTCTATCCACTATGGACAGGACCAACGTAATATACAAGATCCCCTGCAAAGACTGCGACAAACATTATATTGGACAAACAGGAAGGAAATTAACCACAAGGGTACATGAACATCAACTGGCAACAAAAAAAATGATCAATACTCACTCATCTCCATCCACATGGATAAGGAAAACCACCAATTTGATTGGGACAACACCAGGATCCTGGGACAGGCGAAGCAGAGACAAGCATAGGAATTCCTGGAGGCCTCGTTCTCCACTAAGAAAGCCATCAATAAATACATAGAGCGAGACCCCAAATACACTCCATTGCAAAGGAAAACTGCAAGTGACGTAACCCAGCTCAATGGACACCAGAGTTTAAATGACCGGTGGGAAAACACAACAGTGTTTCATCAGAGGCTGCACTGATGATGTTACCCAGCAGAGTAATGAATCGTCTGCGGAACAACAAACCAGCTCGGCGAGCCAACCAACCACAAGAGAAAAGCATTGTTCAGGATACTGATATCACTTTTTTTAAAGTAGTACCATAGGATGTTCTGTAGGTGTTTTAAGCATATCACATTTCATTCAAGTAGAGTACTTGCATTTATATTGTATATTTGATAATCATTTATATGTCTCAACACAGTTTGCAGCCAATTAACTACTTTTGAAGTCTCGTCATTGCTGTCATGTTTCCTACAACAATATGACAAGAATCTCCTATAAATCACAGTGCAGCAATGACGAGGTTATCTATTTTTTTGAGAGTTTTTTTTTCTGCTCAGTGAGGGATAATATCAACTTCTACTTGTCATTGAAATACGTGTTTTCGGAGACTGTGCAAGCATTAATGGACCTGAAATGTGGCAAGGCAGCAGGAAATGCCAACCTTGCACCAGATTTTCTAGAACATCTCTACCTCCATGTTTGTGTCTGTTTTATTCTGTTTTGTAAAGAATCATTAGCTCAACCTCACTCTGGTGTGGTGTAGGGCGTAAATCGTTGCCACTCCAAAATTTGGAAAAGATTTCTTATTGGTAACCAGTTGTTTACCAACTTCACTACTGTGTGCACATTAAGAAATTAAGCACCTTATCTTGCAATACTCCTTTCCAGATGAAGAGACCATTGTTAATGCTAACTGAGGTGGTTAGTGCAAGGGGTACAGAGACATACTGGTCAAACTCTGGCACTCAGCATCTATGCAGAAATGACTTTCACAAGAATCTGACAATGGGATCACACAGCTACAACGTGATGCAGTCCTGCTTCTGAAGCTGTCAAGACCGCTTTGTACCTGTGGTGGGACAGTTGTTGAAATGCCCCTTTTTTGTAGCAGAACAAGAGAGAAGTGCAACAAGGAATTTGGCCAGTGGTCTGCCAAAAAGTTTATTCGTTGTTGGATGTAAAGTAGGTCAGGATAGTGTCCTTGGCCTTAACATTTTAAGCTGCTTCATTAGTAATCTTCTATCCTTCAGGGTGCAAATGGGGATCTTCACTATACAACATCAAGCACCATTGAGACTCCTGATTACACTAAAACAGCCAGTGTCAATGTATCGCAAGATCTTGGACAACATTCAGGCTTTGGCTGCAAAGTAGCAAGTAACATGTGCTTCACAGTGCTAGGCAGTGAGTATTTCCAAAGGTAGAAAATGTTGAACCATCACCCTTTGCCAACTTCCCCTCTGTCTGCATCTTGAGGGTTACCATTGACCAGAAACTGAACGAGAGCAGCCATACATATTCTGCAGTGTGAGCCTCTCTACCTCACTCCCGAAGCCTGTTCACCTTTTATATGGTACAAATCAGGATTGCATGTTGCATGAGGGCAGCTTCAACAACACTGAACAAGCTTGGCACTGTTTCAGACAAAGCAGCATGCTTGATTGGCTCCTCATCCACCAATTTCTTTGTCACCACACAGTGGCAGTAGTGTACCATTGACAAAATGTAGTTTAACAATTTAATAGGTTCTTTCAACAGCACTTTGCAAACCTGCAACATCTATCATCTTGAGAAACAAGAGCAGTCGATACGTCCAATCAGCAGCATTTTCAAGTTCACTTCCACATTATCCTGACTCTAAGCTATATCTTCACTATCACTGGGTCAAAATCCTGCAACTCTCCGATTTAGTCCTGTTGGGTGTACCCGTAACACATGAAGTCCAGTACTTCAGTATAGCTATCATCGTCATTCTCTCGAAGGCAGTTATAGAATGGCAACAAATGCTGGTCTAGCCATCAATGCTCACCCCTGTGAAATAATTCTTTTTAGAACAGAACTGATGGCATGCCTTAAGTGAATATTATTGGAACTGAAGCTTCAGGAAAGTCTCCCCTCCTCATTAAAATAATACTTAAGGATCTTTTGTCCACAAATGAGAGCAGGTAGGACATTTGTTTAACATTGTAACCAAAAGGTAGCAACTCTAACAGTGCAGAACTCTATCCTGCACTGGGGTGCCATTCTAGATTTTCTGCTTGAGTCACAGTAGCTTTCCATATCAATACCCTGCTGAAACCCCTCCTCCTTGATAGTATCCTTTTAAAACTAAGCCATTGTCATACGGACAAAAAAGTTTATACAGTGAATTTGGCATTATGCCAAACTTTGTGGTTATTCTCTTGTGAAATGCTACATTAGATATGTTATACAAATGAAAGGTGTTCTCTTGTACATCTGTGACTCTTAATACTCCTATCTAAAGCCTTTATGCAATTATTGCATAACAAGTGGTGTTGAAAAGCTGTTTACACTCGGACACCAACTGGGTTTATATGTTACCAGTTAATCTTAAAAAAAGTCTTCCCACCTCACACCACCCTTATGACTTAAAACAGGTTTGTGCAAAATTATTCCTTACTTTAAAACTTGAATTCTCAACCAGTTCAATGAAACCTTGAAAAAGATCTGAACTGGCAGACAAATAATAAATACACTGTGGGAGTTCTGGGTAGAATTTTGTTAGAAAAATAATGCTGTTAACACTTAGCATTAGTGCTATGCAAATCAGCCAGAAACTCCAAGTAATTAAGTTATTCTGTGTTTTGTAAATCTCTAGAACTTTGTTCCTTTTCGCTTCCTGTTACTTTATGAATTTAGTACATTTAATTGTTAATCCTGGCACAGCAAGTTAAAATCTGGTAATCAGCATAACTACCTTTTCAACAATGTGAGAATTGTTAATGTAATATTAATCAAACTCTGTTGTCCTAGAATGGCAACATTTGAAGTGCTAATTTGACATGTCCCATAGGATGGGACTGTTTTCAGATGTGTAGTCTAGGGAAACTTTACACTTACTTACTGATATAAAGCATGGTTTGATCAGTTAATTTAGCTTTTGCTAATGTAACTATTTTAATTGACAGCGTTATTGTGCCATTTAGTCTTTGCTTACTTGGATTCTAAGGGATATGTGTCTGTAAAACTGCATGTGCATGTTAGTGCTTCACCTTTTAACAACATGGTGTTAAATTTAGTTACTGTAATATAGCGTGTGGTGAAGTCCACATGTCAAGTATCAAGCAGGCAGTTAAACTGTTTGGATTACCAAATCGTGGCTTTGAATCACCTTCTCGTTTTTGGTTTATGATTTCTTTTGTTAGCAATGACTGAAATCTTTGTTCGCAGAACTGGGTTGGTGGTTTTCAATTCAGTTCTTTGTAGGTGTTGGACCAAAGTGTAACACTTTCTAACTGGCAGCCTTGGATTGTAAGGTGGCAAGTATGAAAATGTTGTTTAAACTAAAGCAACATGTTGCTCACTTAAGAAGTTGAGGCACATGAAAAAGTGACTCGGGACCTGTGGTTCCCCAGGGTTTCTATGTTTTTGCCATATAATTACTGGGTCATTGTAGAATATGAATTGAGTTGGTAGCCAACTGCAATATGTGACTACCAGGGTGAACTTTACGTATCTTGATTTTTTTTTTGGTGTGTAGACTGGGTGACCACTTTGCAGAACATTGACGTTCTGCTCACAAAGAAAGCCCTGAGCTTCCAGTTGCCTGCCACTTTAACACAGTACCTTGTTTCCTAACCAACATCTCTTTCTCTGGCTTGCTGCAGTGCTCCAGTGAAGCTCAACACGAGCTGGAAGAACAACCCCTTATTTTCTACTTGCCCATACCTTAAGATCTGTCTCCCTAATTGAAAGGTTGAAGAAGTTGCACCATAAATGCACCGGAATTGTTTTTGCTGTTCTGCTGCCACATCAGAATCATTGTGCAACTACTCTGGTATTTGGCTGTAGTCTGATCACTTTGCTCATCAAAATCACTTAATACGTTTTTAAGTAATGGTGGGCCCAGAACCCTGTGGCACACCACAGTGACGGATTGCCAACCTCCACCATCACCAGCAACCCCCACCCCTCCCCCAAAAAATAATTCTGCTATTAGCAGCAGTCAGGAAAGGAAAAATCACAGCTTGACATCTTCAAAAACTTAAAACACTGACCGTATCCAAGTGTCAGCATTACTCAGAACACAGATCTGCGTTCCATGTACAGTTAAGCGTGAGTTGTGACATGAGCAACAATAATAATTACATGGGGTGTACAACTTGATCCTGGCACATAGCTGCGTAGGAACAGAAATTGGCCATTCACTCCCTCAGGCCTGACACTTAGTTCAGCGTCTGCTTTCCACTCCATTTGCTCTCCTTTACTTTATTTATCTTGCAAACAGAAATCTATCAAGCTTTTGTGAAATCCCAATTAATCTGCATCCATAGTCTTAGTATAATATTAGATTATATTTCTAGCTAATATCTATGGCTGCTTCAGTGGGGAAATAGCCTGTGAATGCAGTTTTGAATGCACTAGGATTGCAGCCTTACTCTGAATTACAGATCTTAGTATCAATAGTAATTGTGAAGATTTTTACTGCAAATGATGTTGTAGAGTCATCAAGTGAAAATTGAAAGGACAGTTTTTAATCTGTGCGTTTTGATGATTTGACTTGGCTCCATAAGTGAAAGATTTTTTGATGTTTAGGAGCTAATATAGGTTGTAATATGAATGTTGTGTGCATTGATCCTTGTCTTTTGCAAAATGGCCGGTGCTTTGTTTTTCATTTACTTCCTGCTCTCTTCAGACTTTAAGTACCAAGAGTGTGTACTAAAGACTTTGTCGGTGCACATTCTCTGGTTGGACCATGTGGATTCATTTCATGTACATTTCAGACAAGCCAGATGCTCCTTTTAATGACTGAAATGTTTGACACTGCGCCCTGGGAAATTAAGATGAAAGGCAGAAAGATGAAAACCATGACTACGCTGTACTTTTCATCCTCTTCAATTTGAAATGAACTATTAAGAGACAGCTGTTAAGTAAGATGACGCAAGCTTTTTTAAATTTTTCTTTGACTTGATGATTGGTAATTCATGCTGCATTCCTTAACCTGGCTTAACTGATATGATGCTGAGTACCTTTATATACGTTTTACTATGTAAATGCATAACATAACATAAACTAGGTACTGAAAAAAGCACTATCAACTGTTTGTTAATTAGGTGAATGAAGGACAGGTGAGTTAGTGCAACACTATGGATTCGCTTCTTTATTTAGGAACTCGAGTATCCTTGCTTTTATCTTGTGATGCCAACGCTAGCAGACATATATGCTGGAAACGTCCGGTGGAAGTAACAGTATGGAACCTTCTCAGAAGTAACATCACAAATAGCTGGCAGCATGGAGTGAGCGAGTGAAACTATCTCTCTTGTGGAGAAAATTGAGAAGGCATGATCTTCAAGTTAGACCCTTACCTGCCAAATGGGAATTCTGCTGCTATTTACTTTTAGGTGAACAGCTTATAACATCTAATCGGGTTGATTAGAAAATATCACACATTTCTGGAGCAGGTGGAATTTCAACATGGATCTCCTCTCTCAGGACCATGAGTGAACAGCTTTTAAACTGATCCAGCTGACAAAAATTGGCTTAGCAGCTGTTTCATCGCACTGATTAGTGTGTGACTGTGTGGTAGACTGGAAGGCACTGTGCGGACCTGGTTCTGTGTTAAATATAACCTTTAAGCAGCCAAGAAATGTTAAAACATACTACATGTGGAAAAAATGGGTGTTCACAAAACAAAATTTTAGAGAAAAATTTTGGAGTGAATTTTTGGGAGGGGCATGCCAACAGGCCTGTACACAGTCTCAAATGAAGAAATGAAATGAACAAATGGAAAACGTACAGCACAGGAACAGGCCCTTCGACCCTCCAAGCCTGTGCCGACCATCATGCCCTAATTAATCTAAAAACAAACCTGCCAGTTTTCGATCTGTATCTCTCCATTTCCCTCCCTATTCATTTATCTATCTAGGTGCCTCTTTATAAAGTCTTCAATGTGCCCACTTCCACCCCCTGTTCTGGTAATGCATTCCAGGCTGCTACCACACCCTGCGTGAAAAACCTCTATCGCGCATCTCCCTTAAACTTTCCCCCTCTGACCTTGAACCTGTGCCCCCTTGTAATTGAAACTTCAACCCTGGGAAAAAGCCTCTGACTATCCATCCTATTTCTGTCTCTCATAATTTTGTAGACCTCTTATCAGGTCTCCTCTTAGCTGCCGTCTTTCCACTGAAAACACTCCTAGTCTCTTTAACCTTTGCTCATAGTCAATGCCCTGGAGACCAAACAGCATCCTGGTGAAGCTTCTCTGTACTCACTCTCTCCAAATCTTCCACATCCTTCTGGTAGTGTGGTGACCAAAACTGCACACAGTACTCCAAATGTGGCCTAACAAGGGTTTTACATAGCTGCAACATGTTTTGCCAACTCTTGTACTCCATGTCCTGGCCGATGAAGGCAAGCCTGCTATATGCTGCCTTAATCACCTTGGCTACCTGTGTTGCCAAATTTAGGGAACTGTGGACCTGCATGCCCAAATCCCGGTGAATGTTAGTGTTCCTAAGGGTTCTGCCATTTACAGTATAATTCACACCTAAATTTGATCCTCCATAATGCATCACCTCGTATTTGCTCGGATTAAACTCCATCTGCCATTTCTGTGCCCAAGTCGCCAATCTATCTATATCCTGTGGGAGACTTTCACAATCCTTGGCACTATCAGCAACTCCACCATCTTCGTGACATCAGCAAACTTGCTTATCAGACCACCCACATTTTCCTCCAGATCATGTATATATACTACAAACAACAAAGGACCTAAGACTGACCCCTATGGACCACCACTAGTTACCAGTGTCCATTCTGAAAAACATCCTTCCACCACTACCCTCTGTATTCTATGACCAAGCCAGTTTTATATCCATCTAGGCAAGCCACCCTGAATCCCTTGTGATTTTATTTTTAGTACCAACCTGCCAAGGAGGACTTTATCAAATTCCTTACTGAAGTCAATATAAACTGCATCCACAGCCCTTCCCTCATCAATTATCCT
The DNA here is from genome assembly GCF_021869965.1 of Rhincodon typus. Lineage (NCBI taxonomy): Eukaryota > Metazoa > Chordata > Chondrichthyes > Orectolobiformes > Rhincodontidae > Rhincodon > Rhincodon typus. Next base: position 64,317,702 of record NC_063342.1, on the reverse strand, counting down.
TGTTACTTCATCAAAAAATTCAATCTCGTTGGTGAGACATGACCTTACTCAAACAAAACCATACTGCCTGTCACTAACTAGTCTATTTTCCTCAATGTGCATATATCTTGTCCCTCAGTATCTTCTCCAAGAGCTTCCCTACCACATACGTCAAGCTCACCAACCTATAGTTTCCTGGATTATCCCTGCATCCTTTCTTAAACAAGGCAACAACATTCACTAATCTCTAGTCCTGTGGAACTTCACCTTTGGTCAACGAGGATGTGAAGATATCTGCCAGTGCCTCAGCTATTTCATCCCTTGCCTCTCTGAGTAACCTGGGTAGATTCCATCTGGTCCTGGGGACTTGTCTATCTTAATGCAATTTAGGGTTCCCAAAACTTCCTCTTTAAATATGTTGACATTTTCTAGAGTATTCACACACTCGTCCCTGACCTCAACATTAGTCATGTCCTTCTCCTTGGTGAAAACCGATACAAAGTACTCATTCAGGATCTCCCGCATTTCCTGTGGCTCTACATATAACTTCCCTCCTTCGTCCTTGAGTGGGCCTATTCTTTCCCTTGTTTCCCTTTTTGCCCTAACATGTGCATAAAAAGCTTTGGGATTCTCCTTGACCCTGTTTGCTAGAGACATTTCATGGCCCCATTTTGCCTTCCTAATTGCGCATTTAAGTTCCTTCCTAATTTCTCTGTACTCCTCCAGGGCTTCGTTAGTTTGAAGCTGCGTAGTTTGTCGTATGCTTCCCTTTTTCTTTTGACTAACCTTACAATTTCCCTTGTCATCCACAGTCCCTGAATTCTGTCATTCCTATCCTTTAGTTTTGTAGGGACGTACATATCCTGCACTTTAGTCACTTGGTCTTTAAAAGCCTCCCACATGCCAGAGGCAGATTTGCCCTCAAGTGACTGCTTCCAATCCACATTCTCCAGTTTCTGTCTAATTTGGGTATAATTGCCCCTTGCCCAATTAAGCACTCTCACCCAAAGGCAACTCTTTTTCCTTGTCCATGACTACTCAAAATCTTATGGAGTTATGGTCACTAAGCCCAAAGTGCTGTCCCACTGAAACATCAGTCATCTCTCCTCGCTCATTGCCTAGGACCAAGTCTAAAATGGCCTGCTCTCTGGTTGGATTGTCAACATACTGCCTCAAAAAGCCCTCCTGGACACAACTAACAAATTGCTCTCCATCCAAGCCCCTAGCTCTTAGGGATTCCCAGTCAATAAGAGGAAAGTTGAAGTCACCCACCACAACTACCCTGCTCTTTTCACACTTTTCCAGTATCTGACTATATGTCTGTTCCTCTCTCTCTCCCGTGGGCTGTTAGGGGGTCTATAGAAAACTCCCAACATTTTTGATTTCACCTTTCCTGCTCCTGAGCTCCACCCATAATGCCTCAATACAAGATCCTTCCAATGTGTCCTCCCTCAACACAGCCGTGATGTGATCCCTAATCAGCAGTGCGACTTCCCCACCTCTTTTGTTCCCCTTTTCTATCCCTGCTGAAACAGCGAATGTTAAGCTGCCTGTCCTGTCCTTTAACCATGCCTTTGTAATGGTAGTAACATCATTATTCCATGCAGTAATCCATGCTCTTAGTTCATCTGACTTACCTGCTATACTTCTTGCGTTGAAGTAAATGCATTCCAGTCCTCCAGTCCCTCTGAGTCCCGTGACTTCCCCGTGCCTGCTCCCACTCTGTGCTATGCATATCTCTGTCATACTTTGGTCCCCAGTCCCTGCACTTACTGGCCTAGTATTCCGGTTCCCAACCCTCTGCCATACTAGTTTAAACCCTCAGAGCTCCAGCAAACCTCCCGCCTAGGATATTGGTGCCCCTCCAGTTCAGGTGCAACCCCATCCTTCGTGTACGGTCTCACCTTTCTCAGAAGACATCCCAATGATTCATATATCTAAAGGCCTCCCTCCTACACCAGCTCTGTTGCCACGTATTCAACTGCACTCTCTCTCTCTGTTCCTAGCCTCACTAGCCTGTGGACAGGTAGTAATCCTGAGATTGCTACCTTTGGTAGTCCTGTGTTTTTAGCTCCTTGCCTAACTGCCTGAATTGCCTTTGCAGGACCTCTTCTTACCTATGTTACGTGTGCCAATGTGGACAATGACTTCTGGGTCTTTTCCTTCCCGCTCAGAGACATTAAGAACCCTGGCACCAGGGAGGCAAGACACCATCCTAGAATCTCTTTCATGGCCACAGAAACACCTATCTGTGCCCCTGACTATCGAGTTACATGTTTGAAAGGGAGTTGCCACAGGAGACTCCTGAACTACCTGCCTGCCTCCCCTCGTGGCCACCCACCTGTCTGCCTGGATCTGTGGTGTGACCACCTTCCTAAAGCTAGAATCCATCACTCTGTCAGCCCTCTGTATGCACTGCAGTGTGTCCAGCTACTTCTCCAACCGAACCATGCGGTCTGTGAGGAGCTGCAGCTGGTCACACTTCCTGCAGGTGTAGTTGTCAGGGACACTAGGCTGTTCCCTGATTTCCTGCATCTGACAGGAGGAGCAAACCACCACTGAAACTACCATCTCTGCCCTTTTTACACTTAAAAAGAATCTTACCTTGCCTCAACATGACACAGTGCTTTTCTTTTTGGTTAGAAGAGGTGGATCTGATTTGATCAGAAAATCTATGACTCTATGACTAACCCCTTGATTGATTTAAAAACCTGATTCACATTCTGGCAAACAAGGAAACAACCACATTGCAATCTTCTGAATGCTGTTTCCAATCACCAGAAGATTGATCCTAGAAGGTTTGGCAACCCTATTTCTGTCAATCCATCATTGGTCGCGAAACCTTCACCTGCTTAGGTTTTCAGCAATTCTGGAATTCCCTCCCGCTACTCGTCTGCCCCATATCCTCACTTTTTCCTCCTTTTCGGACACATAGAACATAGAACGTAGAACATTACAGCGCAGTACAGGCCCTTCGGCCCTCGATGGTTTCACAGGTCGGCGCAACAATCTGAAGCCCATCTAACCTAAACTATTCCATTATCATCCATATGTTTATTCAATGACCATTTAAATGCCCTTAAAGTTGGCGAGTCTACTATTTTTGCAGGCAGGGCATTCCACGCCCTTACTACTCTCTGACACTTTACAAAATGTTTCTTTTTGACCATGCTCTGGTTATCAGCCCAAATATAATTTTGTCTCTGTTGTACTCTTGTGAAGCAAGTTGGTATGTCTTATTTTGTTGCAAGTGCTATACAGATATAATTGTTTATTTATTAACTGTTTAAATGGTTTGAGTTCGAAGTTTTTTTTTAGCTAAGTAAGGTGTAAGCCGAAGACAAGATTAGTATATATCTCTTAGACAAGATCAGGAATGAGACTTGGAAAAAGCACTAGACTGCAGAGTGGCTGAAGGAAACAAGAAGAGAATTCGGACCGCACAGGCAGTGAGGTATTAGAAACTTTAGATGGATAAGAGTAATGCTTGATGTATGTACCACCGGATCAAGGGCATCAAGCCAGGGGCAATTGTTTAGCATGTGATTAAATTGTAGAATTAAGTGATAGTATGCGTACATGACTGAAATTGTACGTAAAGAGCAAGACTGGGGCTTTTCAGAGCACTCTTAGAATGCCTAAGTCTGGCTGTACCTGCTTTATGCTTGACTAAACAATCGTGACTTGTACCTGGAGTCTCCTGGTGGTTTGCCAAGTCACTCCACAAAACCCAATTGTCTCGATTTGCATCCTATATAGGTAATAAATATAGTTAAATTGTGATGTCTTTGATTTGAACTCAGTAAACCATATCCAGGTGATTTCATAGCATGCTTTGATACCATAAATGCAGTTTTCACTAAATTCAGTGACTTGCGGTTGGTTATTATCCTTCCAAAATTTCAGGAATTTTCAGTTAAATATTAAAAACAGAGAAACAAGGTGCAGGAATAGGCCTTTCAGCCTCTTGAACCTGCCCTGCTATTGAATAAGATCATGGCTAATTGTGACCACAAATCTACATTTCCATGAACTCCTGACAACTTTGTACCCTTTGCTCCACCTAAACCAGTAAAATATGGCCTCAAAATATTCAAAGGCTTTGCTTCCACTGCCTTTTTGTAATGAGTTCCAAAGACTCTTGACCGTCTGTGAGAACAAATTTTGTCTCATCTTTTATAGATGGGTGACCCCTTTTAGTTCCAGTTTCTCAGATAAAAACAAACATCACCTCCATATCCAGATTGTCAAGACCCCGAAGGATCTTCGTATGTTGCAGACAAGTCACTTCTTAGTCTTCGAAGCGCTAGTGGGTACAAGTCTAGCCTGGCTGACCTTTCCTCCTGAGATCACCCGCCCACACCAGCAGGTAGCCTGGTAAGCCTTCTTTAAACTGCTTCCTTCCTTAAATGAAAAGATCAGTACTGTGGCACAGTTTTCCAGATATGATCTCTATAACTCCAGGATAACCTGCCTACTTTTGTGCCCAGTTTCCCTTGCAATTAAATGATAACGTAGTATTAACTTTTGGAATTGCTTGCTTTACCTGCATACTAATCTTTTGTGATCCCATGCATTTGGTCACCCGGGTTCTTCTACATCCCTGAGCTGCGCAATCTTTCTCTACTTGGATTGCATGTGTTTTATTTCACCTGCTAAAATGTACAATTTCACTGTTAGGTTCATTTAACGACCAATCTATGTTTTTTTTTAAAGAGCCGCCTTATGGCTTCTTCACAAGTTACTGCCTATTTGTCTTCATGTCCTTAGCAATTTGTCAACCATACCCTTGGCCCAACCTTGGAGTTCCCAACACTGGTCGCCATGTCACATAATTTATGAACCTGAAAAAAGCCCTGTTTCTGTTCAAGCTCTGCTTCCTGTTAACAAAATAATGTGATACCTTTATATACCTTGAGTTTTCATTTTCGAAAATAACCTTTTGAAGTGACGCTTCTTCAGATGTGTTCTGGAAATATAAATGCAGTGTATCCACTTGTTCTCCTTCATTCTGAGTATGTTATGTCCTTGAAGAGCTCCAACAGATCAGTCAAACATGATTTCCCTTTCATTAAACTGCATTGACTCTGTATAATTACTTTGAACATCTCAAGTTCTCTGCTATAACATCTCTAATAACTTGTAACATCTTCCCCATGACTGCTAAACTAGCTGGCCTGCAGTTACCTGCTTTCAGCATCCCTTTGTTTTGAATAAAGGAATTACTTGTGCTACGTTGTAATCCAATGGATCCTCCTGTGAATCTTGGGAGTTGTGGAAAATTAAAACCAGTGTATCAACTATCTCATTAGCCACTTCGTCTGAGACCCTAAGATGAGGTCCAGCAGGACCCAGGTATTTGTCAGCCTGCAGCTTGACCATGTTACTCAGTATTACTTGTCTGGTGATTGTAATTTTCCTGGGGGAGCCTCCCATCCATTTCTTGATTTATAGTGCTTCTGAGAGTGAAGACTGGTGCAAAATAATTGTTCAATTCTGCAATGTACTTTACATTATCAATTCCCCAAACTCACTTTCTATATTGAAAAACATTTGTTCGTTGTAGATTTGTTCAAAGCACATCTTTGACTTCAGATTAGTGTCTCCCATTATTTAAAGAAGATGACCAGACCAAAAAACCCATCTATTAAGTGCACTGTTCTTAGAATTTAACACGCAAGTGAAATAAACAATGTACTCCTCTCTCCACATGACCCTTTCAGCAGGTGAAATGAAAACTAGTTAATGACTATTTTCAAAAAGAAAGTTGATTTGTGTAATTTTTCTTTCTAACCAAAGTGAAATACTTTGAACAACAGTTGCTGACCTAATTCTTATCTGCTACCCCACTTCACTGTGCTTCGTATATCCCGTGACTGGATGAAGGTTAAGCTGCCATTTTTTTTTTAAAACTACTTTTGGTGCCAACAGTGCTCATTGATAAATTATAATGCCATTACCCACACACTCAAATATTCTCTTTGTAATTATGTTGCAAAATAAAGTAACAAGTTTGTGCTTTCAGATGGCTGAAGTATCATGACCAGTCTTATTTTATTATTCACTTGTGGAACAAGGTGTCACCGTCTGGGTTAGCATTTTGCCCATGCCTAGTCACGCTTGAGAAGGTGGTGGCAAGTTATTTTTTATTTGAACCGCTGCGCTACATGTGCTGTAGTTAGACCGACGATCTGTATACTTCAAAGTGTGCCAACATTGTTGAGGCCTAGCTGAACAGTTGAAAAGTTAACATGGGAGAGGAGTACAATTTGTTCACCCAGGATGTTGGCTACAATTTTAACCCTCAGTGTTCAATTAATTCAAAGAACTCTTTATCAACCCTTAAAGTTCATACAGAAGAATGGAGGATTAATCAGATAAAGGTAGCAGTTGTTTATAACTGATGTCTGCATCTTCTTTGTTAAAACTTCACGTCTAGGTGCATTTTCCTATTTTGTTCATAAGCAAATTATTACAGCCTCTGTAATCTGCATTTTGCAGGAAAACTTTGAAGGAAAGGAAGTTGGTTTTACTGCAGCTTTTGCGTGTTGTAGAACATTGCAGGAATTGCCATGGGGAGGGCTTCAGCAACAAAAGGTAAGCTTGTCTGAGTAAAATAATTTTTTTTATTAATGTACCACCTTTGTGGATTGAAAGTATGTGATTTTGATTGGCGGTAGGATTTATTATGGATTGCCTTTATACCTTGCTGTGGTGCGCTTCTCATTGCAGATAAGATTAATGATATTTTTCAGTTGTTCAAGTGCCCTCATCTTTTTCTTGCGAATAATTATCAGGAACTACATCAGTACTAATTGTTGCCTGATCAGAACGCTAGTATGAATAAAGCTGGTAGTGTGCAAGGTCTCATGGTAATTTTTCATTAGCCTTAAACTAGCTTTGTTGTAATCTTAAAGTGCCATTAAAAGCAAATTAAGGCTTTCAAAGTAGAAATTGATTTTATTGCCCAGCAAAATCCTTGGGGAATGGCTTAAGGGTTGGATCTGCAGTTGATCCAATACTGTGACTGTTAAATTGCAATTTTGAGTTGATGAGCATGAACAAGAATTTTTTCAAGGCCTTTAAAAACAACCTGAAATGCAGCATCTTATGCATGATACATGCATGAGGTGCTTGTTACCAAAATATGACAGTCGTCATGCTGAAATGCTGTAAGAGCCTGGATTATGTGTTTCCCATTACTGCAAGCAAAATTACACAATGAGAAGGCGCAAAACAAGTATGTGAAGTTTGTCTAAGTTAACCGGGACGGAGTACCTCTTAGTTGGTGTGTCCAGTTTTAGTCCAGCAAAATCAGTGGTGTCTATGCCAGAAGTTGGATTGATCAAATGAGCTGTCATCCACAAAGCAGCATGTTCTGTTATTCAGTCCTGTGGTACATAAACAAGTAAAAGGTCCATTATAGGCAGTTGCAGAAATGTTCAAATTTCTTTTTTTGAAAGAGCAGTCCTGGTTAATGATACAGTGAACTGTAAATGCTTTATGGGAGATTGGCTGATGACATTTTAAATTCAGATTTGGCAGATGTTGTTACACTTTGGAACTTTGAGTTTCAGTTGGACCAAGGCATTTTTGTCCCATTTGTTTGATTTTTATGGTATATCATTCAAAAGAGAAGCATTATTTTTATTATGTGGTCAGTCATTGAGGACCAAGATTCCACATTCTGATGTAAAAGAATTTTAAAAGTCTTGGTAATAAATTGTTGTTTATGGGTGGTTTGGTGGTTGAGTGCTACCATGTTATTTACCAGGGAAATAATGGTCTGAGACACATGAAATATTATTCTGTTCAATTACATCCATTTAATCAAGTTCCAGTTTATAGTATTTTTAAAGTTGCCATGGGTAGAATTTGACCCATTTCATCTATATAGAGTTGACTGAAAGATATAATAAATTATTTGTGTGGTGGCTCCTCTGTCAGACTCTCTACATTGTTCAAATTGTACACATTCTTGTGTTGCCATAGCACGTGGAAGCTGGTTAGGAGGTTGAAAAGAACTATTCAATGAATGGGAATCAATACATCCTCATATCAACTACTCTTTTTTTTTAAACACTCTATAAGGATCTTGGTTTTGTGATTGCTCATAAGATTAAATTAGCTTCAAATTAAAACAGACTAATGTTATGACAGAAAATGAAATTCCAGGATTATTGTTATGGACATGAAGGAGAGTAATTGAATTCTCCCAAGTTTCTGCTGTTTTGTCAGCGAGCACATGTGTCTTAGTTTTGGTATTCTTTTTCCTCTTCTGCGAGAGGCTGTTGCATGATTTTTCCCCAAAACTCAATTTATGAACTTAAATTTTTAAATGGCATGTAGCAAATGTTCTTTCTGATTAAATCAAAAGTATAGTTTACTCTGGCATTCAAACTCAGGTGATTGCTTTAAGATATGCATGCAGGTACAATGGGAAGGAAGGAAAAGCTTATAATGAGGTTTAACTAAGGAAAAGAAGTTCAACGCATGGGTGTGAACTTGTGATTTTTCTGAGCGTCTGGAAAGTCCGTAGCCAATGAAAATTTTGCAAGATCTTGGATTCAAATGGATGTGGAAGACCGATATAACAGAATTCTGTTCATAGTTGATTGAAGGACCAGCAAGATAATAGTGTACAGACTTTTTCCACATTTCAAGTGAAGACCAGTTTTCCTCCAGATATAGGTTTTGAAGGAAATCTGGACCAGACGCAGGTTGAACAAAGCCTGGAGTTAGATACTTAGCAAACTGTGATATCAATAATAGACCAGATGGTTACCAGACAAAGGATGTCTTTAAAGCTTTATTGAAAATAGGAGTTGGGAGGTCATGTTGTGGCTTTACAGGATATTGCTTAGGCCACTTTTGGGATACTGCCTGCAATTCAGGTCTCCCTGCTATAGGAAGGATGTTCTGAAACGTGAAAGGGTTCAGAAAAGATTTACAAAGATGTGCCAGGGTTCGAGCGTTTGAGCAATTGGGGGAGGCTGAATAGACTGGGGCTATTTTCCCCGGAGCATCAGAGGCTGAGGGGTGACCGTGGAGGCTTATAAAATCATGAGGGACATGAATAGGGTAAATAGGCAAGCTTTCTTCCCCAGGGTGGGGGAGTCCAAAACTAGGGGGCAGAGGTTTAAGGTGAGTTTGGAAAGATTTAAAAGGGATCTAAGGGACAACTTTTTCACACAGAGGGTAGTGCGTATATGGAATGAGCTGGCACAGGAAGTGGTGGAGGCTGGTACAATTACTACATATAAAAAGCATCTGGATGGGTACATGAATAGGAAGGGTTTAGAGGGATATTGGCCAAATGCTGGCAAATGGGACTAGATTATTTTAGGATATCTGGTCGGCACGGACGAGTTGTACCGAAGGGTCTGTTTCCATGCTGTGTATCTCTATGACTCGAATTGGAAAGAGTTTTGATTTGTGATGGGGCCCTTCTAAGGATTAACCTTGAATTTAACAAATAGGTTTTTGTCCCTCTGGCCAGAGATCCAGTATTCACCTTTTGAGATAAATGGGCCAACAATCCTTTCATAAATATAAAAGGGTTAAATTGCTATTGCCGTTGGGAAAATCCATTGTTTGAGTGAGATGTTGGGCCATTAGCGCCATATGAAGTATAGAGATTCAAGAGCACCAATTTGTTTTTAGTCCCTGCTGGGGTGAAGGGAGGGTAAAACAAATCATTGACTTTTTCTTTGTTGACTGCGAAGCTCCCACAATGCATGGATGAGAGATTCAGTAGTATGATGTTTGTTCCTCCTGGTAATTGCTTTGAAATTTTCCAGAAAATTATTGTTATATCTGTCATGTGATCAATGTTTGCTTTGTTTTAGACTAACAAAGTCCTTTTTAAAATTTAAACTAGCAAATGTCCTTAAAATAGTTTTACTTCCCTCCATGTCTTGTGGAAAAGACAAAAACAAAACCAAGTTATACTGCCTGTCTGGCGTGTTGCTATGTTTTTCTTGTGTGAGTGTTTTGTTTGTCTTTAAACAGTCAAGTTGGGCTTCCTTAGTTTGTGCATGACATACAATCTAGATCTTGAAGTATTGTACAATGACTGTACAAATCTGTTATTTTTGGGTTTGGGATACGCGTAGACCTTTAAGCCTATGTGCCTTTCTGGTTAGATTGTGGCTAGCGTTTAATTAATTCCTTTTACTCGCTTTGTTTTAGAGATCTTGCTACCCTGCTCCAACAACTATCCATTGATTTTAGTCTTCAAAATTCCAAATGACCTAGCAACTATTGCTTTTTGAGAGACTAAATTCTAGATTTTAACTACTTTGAGGGAAAATGTTTTCTGATTGAATTTTTCAGTGGCTACTTTAAATTGAGATCGTGTTCTCTTATTCTGGAATTCTTGTACAAGAGGAACTCACTTCTCTGTATTTACTTAATTTAATCCTCTGATTATTTTAGACTAGGTTTTTCCAACTGTTTTAGCATGGGGTGGCACACATCAATTTTTTTTGTCTTGTGGCTGTGATCAGGTTTCAAGAAGGCAAGATTAGGAACAGTAGTAACCATGGGCATGAAAGGAAAACATGATTCCAATCAAGGAAATGATCATTTTAAATAAGTTATGAGTAAAATTGCTTTTAGTGTTGAGCTGCAGAGCTAACTAATTATTTTGCCTTGATTAAGACTTAGATCCAGAGAGAGACAGACTAGGCCCCAAATCCTGGTCATGGAGGAAGGAGAGGAGACTGAGACCTAGTTAAGGAGTTGGACTTGAGTAACCACTGACCTTTTTGTTTTCCACAAGTGAAGAATAGGACGTCGTCTGGGCTGAAGAATCTTGGTTAAGGAGAGAAATTGGATTGATTGGGTTTGTTTTCCTTGGAACAGAGAATATAGGGTTAAGGAATGACATGCTTAAGATGTATAAAATAATGAAGATAAGAGAGGATGGACTTGAAGAAACTTTTCCTGTTGGGGCAGGAATCAGTGACCAGGAGGCATAGATTTAAAGTAAGGGGCAGGAAATTTAGATGGGATGTGAGGAAAATGTTTTTGACCCAGAGGGAGTTGGGAAGCTGGAACTCACTGCCTGTAAGGGTAGTCGAGGCAGATACCTTCATAACACTCAGGAAGTATTTAGATGTGCACTTGCAATAGCAAGGCATATAAAGCTATGGGCCAAGTGCTAGAAAATGTGATTAGAATAGTTAGGGGGTTGTTTTCTACTAGTGCAGACTCAATGTTTTCTCCTGTGCTGTGGACCTCCAATTTTGGCACGTTCTAAATGGGCCTTGGTGTAATGGATGTGAAAGTTGCAGAGTGCCCATGGAATTTCTCTTTTCCTGATGTGCTTTGCGGATAGGTATATGGAACCAGAGTGTGTACAGCTCAGTCTCTGAATTCAAACACTCTCTCCATCTTGACAGTCATTTGTTCTTTCTCCTCTCGCCCGCGCGCGCTCATACTCCTTTGTTGACATACACACTCCTCATAGCCCTGAGAGTTGAGAAGCATGCAGCCACCTTGATTATTCTTTTTCAGCGGTCCTGCACCAAGGACAAGAGACTTGGTTTCAGCCTGACTTGCTTACCATCTGGAAGCCTCTGCCCCATACACGAAGCCCAGTGGGTGCCCTAATCCTTGAACCGCCCATGAGAAAAAGAGACTGTGGCGCTGCTCATGCTGTAAAGGCTTGGCTTAAGCAATGTTATTCTTGTTTGCGCAACTCTGTTTCCTGTGTTTGCTGCTGATCAGTTTACTAATGAGCTTATCAGCAGAGAAATGGCATTTGATCGGAGGAGCAACTCTTTGCAGTATCTTTTGGTTATGCTTCCTATATCTAGAAGCCCAGTGGCAAGCCAGGTAAGATCTATTTGTGGGCTACTTTTTTGCCTGCAGGCCCCATGTTGGCTGAACCTTGTGAACAAGTTAGATAAATCGCTGTGTCTAAAGGGAACGAGATCTTTTTATCCAGAATGGCTCATGAGTCTAGTTGAAAGAAGTTATGTCATCTCAAGACCAGATGAAATGGAGCTGGTGCCCAACTCTTGAGTTCTGGAAGATGTCTGCTCATGCAGCAAGACAACGTCTTGTGTGCAGCAATGTTAAAGAAAGCTAGTTAGTGATTTCTCTCATGAGCTTAACTGCAATGGTCTTAGTGCATACATGGATACAGGCTAAGATTCTACGTTCTGTCTTCATAATTTAACCCTTTTCACCCATGTGATCAATGTAGTGTGTCTGCTATACCCCTTCCAAAATTATTTGGTCTTTCATTTCCTCACGTTTGTACCACTACAGTATCTTTTAATGGTGTGTCCATAACACCTAAATCCAATTTCTGCTTCACAACTGCATGTATCTTGACATTAGGAAATTATTGTGATTTGTCAAGTGCATTTACTTGCCTTTCCTAGGATTGAACTTCATCCTCCATAATTTTGCCCACTTAGTTTGTCCATCCATGTACCTTGTCTAAATTCCTCCTTCGTTCAACAAGTCCAAGTCATGAACATTGACAATGAAAAGCTGAGGAACCAGCTCAGATGCTTAGGAATGTCCCTCGTTACATCTTGCCAAGGGGCAACTCTGTCCTTTTTCTCTGCTTGGTCTCCTATGTACCTCCTAATTAGTTGTTTGCAAAACAAGGTTACCTTCAATTCTCTGCATTCTTGTTTTCTGAATAACCTCCTTGTGGAGAACTTATTTAATGCCTTCTGGATGTCTGTGTCAAAAACATTCATAGGCATTCCCTATCCACCATGTGTGTGACCTCAAAAATAAAAATCGAGTAGATGAGTCAGATGTGGCCGACTTTTCATAAATTTGCATCCATTTTGATTAGCTCATACTTGTCTCAATTAGTCACACTGCCGCTGATGCATTTCAGTAACTTCCTGAAAATTATAAAATAAGCCTGAAATTACTTAATTGCTTCATCTTCCTCTTTGTTTTTCCCCCAAGTGTAACATTGGAAAATTGCCAGTCTAAAAGCAAATTCATGCTTTCTGTTAAATTGTAACTGCAGTTACTATTTGTATACCTGTTCTCAACAACATCATGGGTCGAAACTCCGTTTCTGGTGATTTGTCTATCTTAAATCTCCATTTTTTTTTTTTTAAAAAGATCCACTCTTAAACATTTTATTTATTAACTCTTACGAAGTTCTTCCGTTCTTTCTTTTAGTTTCTCTTCCTCCAAGGATTGTTTAAGAAGTAAAAGCCTGCGATTACTTCATCCAGGCTTGCCATTCATCTTCAATGGTCTCACATTCCCCTCAAAATATTTGCAAAGGCTGTGTTATTAACTTTGATACCCCTTTTCATATTCCATTTTTGGAAGTCTTTTTGACTGGTTTACATAGTTCTTCCAGGTGGCTGTTTATATTTTCTCTTGCATTTGTGTGTGTGTGCGCTTTCTTGTCATCTGATACTGCTTCTTTATTCTTGTGAACCACAAAGATTGAGCCTTTACCTGCCAATTTGTTTCTTGAAAAGTTTCCATTGTTTTCAGGTATATTTTATCTTGAACAGATTAGCTCAGTGAATAGTCAAATTTGCTTCAGTTTTCAGATTTATGAGTGCCTATTTCATTTGAGCTTAATATTGAATTTAAATATGTTAATGATGTTGTTTGAGGTGCTCCCTTACCGTCAGATTGAAAACTAATTTTGTTTAGCTTCTCATCGCTAAATCCAATATGACTTCTTCAGTTATAACACAGTGTGGAGCTGGAGGAACACAGCAGGCCAGGCAGCATCAGAGGAGCAGGAAAGCTGACGTTTCGGGTTGGGACCCATCTTCAGAAATGGGGGAGGGCGAAGGGAGCTCTGAAATAAATAGAGAATAGGCGTGGGGCTGGGAAAGATAGGTGGGATGGTGATAGGTGTGTGCAGGTAGGCAGTGAGGTGGGAGGGGCAGATAGGTGGGGGAGAAGACGGACAGGTCAAGGAGGCGGGGATGAGAGGGAGCTAGGTGGGAGAGAAGACTGACTGGTCAAGGAGGCAGGCATGAGAGGGAGGGTTGGTCATGGGATGAGGCCGAGGGGTGGGGAGATTTTGAAGCTAGTAAAGTCTATGTTGTCAGACCATTGCGTTGTAGGCTCCCAGTTGTTGACTTTTCGGATTTGTTCTGGTTACTTTCTCTATGTTCCAAGTTAATTTACTTGTTACTTTATTTGTCACGTGTCTTTGTACCACTTTGTGTTCACTCTCTATCTTCGAACATGTATTTCCTCATGAAATTTAAAATGCAGTTATTGCTCACTTAATTCAGCTTTCTTGTTGATACTAATGTTTTATCCTGCTTCCACTGTAAGTGTACATGGCATTTATTTTAGCTGCCTGTTTGGGAACCACAAACCACACCAGGCCTTAGTGCAAGCTGCAACTAAAAATCTCTCCCGGCCAGCATGTAGAAAAATAGTAAACTAGATAACTTCCCTAAACTCCACCTATCTTGAAAACTGTGACCTGCTCTGGGATGTCTTCAAGTGATATTTAGATTAATATAAACCCAAAGAACTGCGGATTCTGTAAATCAGGAAGAAAAACAGAAGTTGCTGGAAAAGCTCAACAGATCTGGCAGCATCTATGAAGAGAAATCAAATCTGATCCGGTGACCCTTTCTCAAAACCAGTGTGTAATTCCTTTTCACCCTTCTTAAAAAGTAAAGTGACATGAAGTGTTGCAATCCAAAGGAATAACCCCTGAATTGAGGCAACTCTGAAGCATTATCGTTAGGACTCTACAATGTGCTCCTCTGCTTCCTTTAACACTTTTGGAAGCAAAGTGTCAGTGATTTGTCCCTCTTTTAATTCCATTCATTTCCTCGTTATTGACGTTTTACTTGTTAATTTTATTCAGTCCTTGTCTCCAATCCGCTCTTAAAATCCTCGGGTTTTGAGGCAAGCTATCATCCTTTTCTGCTGTAAATACTGCGGCAAAATAATTCTTCAATATGTCTGCTATCTCCCCATAATCATTGACGATATTTACACTTTGTCTTTGGTGCCTATATTGCTCCTGACCACCTGCTTTCTCTTTATGTACTTATAGAATTTTGTCATATTGATTTTGATTTCCCTGTGAGTTTTCTCTCACTATCCCTTCTTGTAACTCTCTTATAGGCTTCTTTAGGGCCCATTTCTAGTCTGTCTTTCTTTCCCCTTCAGCAGGATCTATGCTATTTCTTGAATTTTTATAAGCCCTTTCTTTAACTTTATGTTGTCTCATATTTCTTTAGTAATCCATGGCTGTTTCTCTGAAGTGGAGCTTTCCCCCTCCGGCATAAACTTCTATTAAATGCTTCTTTAAACATCTGCTATTCTTCAGTTATTTTACCCATTAGCGGATTTCTCACCCAGTTTGCTGTGGACAGTTTGCATCTCATCTCATTGAAGTTGACCTAACGAAAATCTAAAATTCGATAGCTGATTCATGCTTGTTGCTTTCCAAAGCTATGTTGAACTTAATCATGTTATGATGACTATTTGATAAGAGTTCATGTGTGATTAAGATACTAATTGAATCCGGCTCATTGCTAAATTCAATATTGAATCCAGCACGTATTGCTGTAGGAAACTATCCTGGACACACTCCAGAAATCCTTGACCTTTCTGATAGGTGCTTGTCTGCCTCTCCCAATCTATGTTGAACTAAACCCTCCCCTATTAATACTACTTTGCCTTTGCTTCATAGGTTCTTGCTTAATGTCAGCATTTATACAATCCAGCACATCAGAGCTACTACCGCAGAATTTTCCACTAGAATGCTTTTTCCTTCTATTTTAAACTGAATACATGAATATTTGAAGAAGATAGGACTAATTGTTTTGGATTTAATCTATCGAGCCGTATAAAGGACTTATTCATACATTGCAACCAATGATTAATGTACCTAAAGTATTATGTTTGCATTTCCTTAGATTCAAAAGAAAATCGAAAAGAAAAAACTGGCAAGAGCCATGTACTAAACAATCCTCTTAAGAGTAGTGGTAAGTAACTTCTGTGTTATGTTACAATTTTCGTATACAAAACTTTACAGTATTTGATTTGTTTTCTTTCTTAAACCACTGAAACGTGTTGGTATCTTAAAATGCACATGCCATGCAAACGCAGGTGTACATATTTCATTTTTGCAAGTAATATTATTACAAATAGCTTAAGTACTCTTTTTTTATTTAACTGTCTTCAAACGTTTATTTTTTCTCTAGTTGGCATGCAAACAAGTTTTGCAATGCTGAAGTAGTTAATTTGTTTTTTAGGAATTTTTTGAGTTTACTTTTAAATAATTTGCCAAGTGATTATAACAGTATTCTGTTGGACTTCATTGATGAATTTGATCCCTTTGTCAACATGAGAGAGCTCTAATGAGACCAGTGGCCCGGCATAAGGTGTCTTTGCTTTTTCCACTTGTAAATTTATTGCGTAAAATACTTTTCATCTAACCTACTTAAAACAACTGAAAACAGCAAAATTCATCTCTGTATACTCTGCGTGATGCAGTTAGTTGCATTCAGTCATCCATTTTACTTATTAGCTTGATGCGGAAACCAGTTAGAACTGTCTAATTCATCTTTTAAGGATTCTATTCATTGGAAATAATTTCTAAGTAGTCTCACTAATATTTTTGTGGAAATACTCTTTCTATGCATAAAATTGCTTGTTGATTTATTGCAAAGAAGATTTTTAAAAATTGTATGTAATGAAATTGCATCCTAGTTCTCATATAAAGCAAAAATAAGCTCACTGAAAGAAAATTGATTTGTAAATCACTATTTTCAAATTTTAAATTATGTAGTTTTCTGACATTCATATAAGACTTTTAAATTTTAACTTTAACTCCTCCTTTCTTCATAGCAGGAGGTGCGGGAATTTTGGGGGGCGGGTGGTGGGGAGGGAGGTAGCGACACTGTCAGAGCACAAAGCTGGTGGGGTGTTCTGCATCCTTAGTGTTATTGGTATGCTGTTCAGTTTTTGTTGTCCAGAGCTTGATCTGCTTTTCTGGCATCATCTGGTTATGACTTGGTTTTGCTAAAGTGCTCATCACTTCAGGTTGACCGTCTGTCTCATGTCTTTTTGGTTATGATTCCTATTGTCTTGTGGTAATGTCACTTCATCCATCTTAAGAGCTCGCAAATCCTTTTTGTTGTTTTTCTTTTGTGCAAGCATTTATCTCTTACCTTTTTTTTACATGCTGTCTATTTAAAATTCTACACTTTTGATGGGTCTGAAAAATAACCTTTTTTTTTTCCCTGCACTACTACTGACAGGTCTATTGAATGGTTCCAGCATTTTCTGTTCTTTGAATTCCTGCTTTGACTAGGTTGTACAGCACTGCATTTTTCCCCAAGCTTGTGTGCTAAACTTTTGCTTACTCCACTCCTGTACTACAGAGGCTGGTGTACAATCACATAAATGACTCATGGGGAGGAAGTTTAAAGGTTTATATGTGTTATGTATAGGCAGGATCTTTCAAACCTACCTTCCTGTGTGAATTTGTTAACAGCTGAGCAGGAACGTTTGTGCTTAAACTACATGAACAATCTGAAATAGTGCAACCTCTGAAACCTTTTCTTGAACTTTTAATTAATGATGTATTTCATCTTTCAACATTATTCATTAATTTGTTTTTGTAATTCACAAGACATTTCTGAGCCTGTGATGTTTTCCAAAAATTTACTTTTGGGAATTGAGCATCTCAGTCGTCAACATTTGTTGCCCAAAACTAATTGTCTTTGAATAGAGTGGTCAGTTGTCGTCTTGAGTTGCTGCAATATGTAGGTGCAGTTTATCCAAAGTGGTGTTGGAAAGGGTGCTTTATGATTTTGAACCATTGATAATGAGGAACTTTTAGATCATGGTGTTCCTATGCATCTGTTGCTCTTCTCCTTGTTGAAAGCGTTTGTGGCTTTGGAAGGTGATCGCAAATGAGTCTTGGCAAGTCACTGCACCTTGTAGATGGTGCACACTGCTACCACTGTATGCTGGTAGTTTGTGAGGCACATGGAGGTGTGGGAGTTGTGTCACAGGTCTCATAAATCAGGCTAGTAATCTGGATTCGCATCTCACCATAGTAGATGCTGAATTTCAGACTCCAATGTTAACTCTGTTCTTTCGACAGATACTGCCAGACCTGCTGAATTTCTCCTGCACTTTGTTTTTTTGTTTAAAACATGCAGATGCTGTTTGGTATTAGATTTTAACTTGATTGTTTTTACATGGAACCTGATTCATTTGTCAAAATTTGGAATGCAATGCCTTTTGTTCAGGTGAGTTGTTCAAGATTTAACTGGTGATTTTTGTGTTTGAGGGGGTTAGATTTCCTGTAGAACAAGAATTCGGTACATGGAACACTGGTGCCCTCCAATGGTGTAATCTTGTCATTAGATGGCAGTGTGAGAATGCTGCAATTGTAATAAATACATCATGACTGCAGTGTACGGGTGCTGGATTTCTGATAACCGGAATATGAGGAACTGTGTTACTTTGAATTGGCAGAAGTAAATTTCTTCACACAGCACTGCCTTGCTGTTATCAGAATTTTGAACTTCAGTTTCTCGAGTTACATGCAAAACAATTCCTTTACCATAACTACAAAACTTCTGCTTGCTTTTTATTTTAGAATAGCTGACTTTAACTTTGCACACTGGGTATTCAACTAATTTACAAAATGCTTTTTTCCAACATTGTCTTGGAACCCTGTTCGCTCTCTCTTTTCGTAATATATTTACTTTAGGATCACAATAGCTGTGCTGACATCTAAAGTTCTGGTCCAGCCATAGACTAAATCTAGAGACCTGCCAATTGCACAGAAAACGCATTAGATATTTGTTAGAGATTCATCTATATAGTGAGTCCATTAGTGGAAGATGTCTAGTGATGTACACTTGCTTTATTGATTAACTGTAGTTCAGTACAAGTACAATTTCTACTCTTCAAGGTGCCTGTCCAGAATGTGCTCTATTGGGCAGGATAGATTGTTAATATGCCAGACACCAGACTGCATCCTTCAAGTTACATGTGGTTGGAGATTCTCAGAAGAACAAGGCGTATGCTACAGGGCAGGCCTTAAAACATGCCTGAAGATGTCAAGTATTCCTGCCAATACATTGGCAAACCTTGGTTTGTGACTGACCAGAATGGACCAGGTTTGTTTATGAAGGCACCAAATATATTGAGAGATGATGGTATCATGGTGATATCCTGAGGGTATGGGTTTAAATCCCACCACAGCAGCTGAAATTTAAAGTCAGTTAATTAAATCTGAAATTGAAATCTAGTCTCGGTAATGCTGACCGTGAAATTATTATTGCTCTAAATGAAATTCCATCTGGGGTTCATTAACATCATTTAGGGAAGTAAATCTGTGGTCCTTACATGTTCTGACCTACATGTGACTCTAGATCCACACCTGTAGGTTTCACTGTGTGCTGGCAGGCCCATGCATGTTCTGACCTATGTATTATATACCAGACTGGACCCCTTCAATATGTTTTAAGAACGTAACCTCGATCATAACCACTTCTTTTAAAGTTGGATGTGAAGCATTGTGTTTGATGCATGCAACTGGTCAAACTACTTGACGTTAAGCAAAACACAATTTACTTAAACACTGTAGTTAAAATACAAACAAAAGAAAAACGAATTTAGAATAACAACTGTTGGAAAACTTAACTGAATAATAGATACAGTAACTGTTACTAATTAACTATTCCAATATAGGAGCATCCCATAAACACACCCCTTGGCAAAAAGGCAATTTCAGACACACATTCTTCAATATAGCTCTCCAAACCAGGTGGAAAAAACATGAGAAAATTCAGAGAAACTAGCAGTTAGGAGACATTCACTGAAGCTCTAACTCTTTAGAGACTCCAAACTAAAACTAAATACTAAAAAAAACAAGAAAGTCTGATCTGTAAGAAATAGCCACAAGCAGTCTGCTTCCATTTTTCCAACTTTTTTAAAAAAAACCCCAAGTCCTCACAAATTGTTTATTTTCTTAGAGGTAGCTCGGTGCCTCTGCCTTACAACCTTTTGTTTGTAAAAAAAAAAAGGACAAAGTAACATGTTAAAGTGACAGCATCATCACTGACTCCTCCACAGCCATACATTTCACCCTATACTGGCCTCTGAAATGGCCTGTCAAGTAACTCAGTTGTACTGACTGCTGTGGAGAATCTGGAAAGTATAAAGTCAGGGAAACCACCTGGTACAGAAGATGACAGAAACAACAATGGCACATATCTTCACAAGGTTGACAGGGTTTTCTTTAGCATCTAGGAGTTTGCACCAAAATTGGGAAAATGTCCCACAACCTAGTCAAGCAACAGCCTGGTATAGTCAGAATCAACATAACATTGGCCTTTTGAATTGTTTGCTGCACCTATCTGTTTGCTTTTGTTTTGACTGGTGTACAAGGACACCCAGATCCCTTTGTGCATTCACATTCCCCATACATTATCATTTTTAAATAATATTTTCTGCTTTTCACATCAAAGACTAAACTTCACAGTTATCCATGTTGTTCATGTTTTATTAAATAATTAATTGCATTTTTAGTTTCAGTCCTAAATAGAAGTATACTCAGGGAAGGGACTTCATGTGACAAGATTAGGATCTCATGGTCAGAGCTGTTGCTGTTCTGTGGAATGATGGTTTTTTGTGCATTCTTGGCATAAGTTTTAACCAGAAATTTTAGTCTCCGTCATCCATTTCTTTTATGGAGTGAACATATAATTTGAAAAGTAAATAGAGGCTACAAGTTGAGTAACTAATATGTCCTAGGATTTTTGACTATTTTCATAACACATTTTTTGGATGCTAGTCTCATCTAAGCAGTGTATTCACACAGATTGAAAACTATTCTTTCAGCTGTACTCTGTAGCTGCTGAGACAAAGAGGAATTGTGTTTAAGTCAACCAGAAAGTCATAGACATGCACAGAATGGAAACAGACCCTTCGGTACAACTCACTCATGCCGAACAGATATCCTAAACTAATCTAGTCCCATTTGCCAGCATTTTGTCAATATCCCTCTAAACCCTTTCTATTCATATACCCATCTAGATGCCTTTTATATGTAGTAATTGAACCAGCCTCCTCCATTTCGTCTGGCAGCTCATTCCGTACACGCATCACCCTCTGCGTGAAAAAGTTGCCCCTTAGGTCCCTTTTAGATCTTTCCCCTCTCACCTTAAACCTATGCCCTTTATTTTTGGACTTGCCCACCCTGGGGAAAAGAACTTGCCTATTTACCCTCATGCCCCTAATGATTTTGTAAACCTCTGTAAGGTCACCGCTTAGCCTCTGACACTGCAGGGAAAATAGCTCCAGTCTATAAAGCCTGTCCCTACATCTCAAACCCTGGCACATCCTTGTAAATCTTTTCAACCCTTTCATGTTTCACAATATCCTTCCTATAGCAGGGAGACCAGAATTGCGCACAGTATTCCAAAAGTGGCTGAACCAATGTCTTGTACAGCCGCAACATGACCTCCCAACTCCTATACTCAATGCACTGACCAATAAAGGCAAGCATACCAAACACTTTCTTCACTGCCCTGTCTACCTGTGACTCCACTTTCAAGGAACTATGAACCTGCACTGCAAGGTCTCTTCATTCAGCAATGCTCCCCAGGACCTTACCATTAACTGTATAAGCCTTGCCCTGATTTGCCTTTGCAAAATACAGCACCTGACATACCAACAGTGAAATATTTCTCAAATCATGTAGAATAGGTAATTTATTGCCTGATTTTCAGTCCTAGATACAACTGTCATCATTGGCATGACCTGATTCATTTGGTGACAATCTGATATTTGCTGAGAATCCAGGCATTTGGGTGACATGGTAGATTTGTTGACATGTCCACGAGTGACTGTCTGTCTGATCGGGGAAGAAATGAGAGCAATAGCCGCATCTTCCATTCCTAGGCTCAGTTCACTCAAAACCTTAAACATGTTCATCCCTGATTCTGGAATAGAACTTTTGCTATATGTCTCACTGGCATCAAGCAACTCTGATTAGATTTTATAAAATTGCTATTGCCCAACAGTGAAGAAATACTCTGTGTCTGTGCTGAGATTCCCATTTCAAAAATAGGCTATATTACAAAATCTGTTGGGAATTGTTGAGGCCTTTGAAAACTTTACATTGCAAATTTCGAGTTCATAAATTTCTTTCCTAGCTTGGAAACTTGCCATCTACAATGTTATCTATGTTTCGATCCTATCCAGGAAGTTGGCTTGTACCTCTTGAAATAAAACATAATTTATCCAAATTATTTATTCATTATTAAATTCATCTAAAGGCATTGGGGAGGTCATGGCCTAGTGGTATTATCGCTGGACTGCTAATCCAGAGACCTGGACAATGTTGTGGGGACCCGGGTTCAAATCCTGCCACGGCAGATGATGGATTTTGAATTCAATAAATATCAGGAATTAAGAGTCTAACGCTGACTATGAATCCATTGTTGATTGTTAGAAAAACCCATCTGGTTCACTAATATCCTTTAGGGAAGGAAACTGCCTTCCTTACCTGGTCTGGCCTACATGTAACTCCAGACCCACAGCAATGTGGTTGACTCTTAACTGCCCTCTGGGCAATTAGGGATGGGCAATAAATGCTGCCTGGCTAGTGATGCCCTCATCCCCTGAATGAATAAATAAAAAAAAACATGTGTAAGTGTCGCAGTGAGATTTCAGGTTAAAATTTCAATCTACCAGTACAAAGTACTGGCCTGTTACCATCCATTGTTTTCATATATTTTATAATTGCTTATGGATACATAGGAACAGGGCTAAATAATTCAACTTCTCAAGCCTATTGCATCATTCAGTGAGATCATGGCTGATCTGTAGCCTGACTCCATATTCCCGTCTTTTGCCCATATCCCTTAATAACTTGGCTTAACAAAAAAAAATCTATTTCAGGTTTAAAATTAACAACTGATCCTACATCCACTGCTGTCTTGCGGAAGGGAGTTCCAAACAGCTACCATCCTTTGTGCAAAGAAATGCTACCTAATATCTCTCCTGAATGGTTTGGCCGTAATTCTCAGACTATACCTTAGTTCTAGAGTTCCCAACCAGTGGAAAGGGTTCATCTTTATCCTGGAAATAGTCAGGACTGCAGATGCTGGAAGCTACAGCCAGTAAACATGGAGCTGAGAAAGCGCAACAGGTCAGACAGTTGACTTCCCTGTGCCTCGAATGCTATCTGACCTGCTTATCTTTATCCTGCCTTTTCCTGTTAATACTTTCAAGACTTCAATCAGATCACCCTTTAACTTCTAAATTCTAGAGAAAATAGGTCTAATTTATACAACTCTCCTCAAACCTAACCGCTGAAGTAATTCATGTATGATTTTTGTAAACCTGTGTTGTACTTCCTCCAAGGCCAATGTATCCTTCTTAAGGTATGATGCCAAGATCTGCTCCTCCAAGAATAGAATAGAATTCCCCCAGTGTGGAAACAGGCCATTCGGCCTAACAAGTCCACACCAAATCTCCAAAGAGCGTCCCACATAGACCTTACCCTATCCCTGTAACCTTGCATTTCCCATGGCTAATCTACTCCTCACCTACACATCCCTGGACACTCTGGGCAATTTAGCATGGCACATCTTTGGACTATGGGAGAAACTGGACCATCCGGAGGAAACCCACGCAGACACTGGGAGAATGTGTAAACTCCACACAGTCAGTCTCCCGAAGTTAAAATCGAACCCGGGTCCCTGGTGCTGTGAGACAGCAGTGCTAACCACTGAGCCACTGTGCTGCCCGAAGTGGGGTTTATCCAGGGTTTAGTATAACAGCAGCATTATTTCTGCATCCTTGTGTTAAGTCCTCTTGATAGAAAGGCCAGCTTTTGTCACAGTTTCTCTATATCCGAATCTTGATGTCACCTCACAGTTCGTAATTTTGTCATAGATAAAAAATAATGTAATGGATATCTGTCTTGAACCTAGGTTTCATTGAGAAGTTTTAGCTGCATCCCATCAAAAAGTTAACTTGATGTTTAGAAATGCCCATTTGCAAATCCTTCTGTCTAAGTTTGCTGTGCTATATGTTCTTTTATAATGATCACAGAATCGAGTAAAATGCTGGATGTCTGACTTTAGCTGGTATCAGATTGAGGTTCATCCCAGTTTTCTCCCTGCCTAATCGGCCATGTTGGATATGTGGTGGGTTTATGTAACGTTCCTGTTGACATTTATGTGTGGCTGATCGATTTTGGTCTTTTATGAAACATATTGAAAAGCAGCCACTAAGCATAAAACATGAATGACAAATCATCGTTAACACTACACATTAGTGCTGCTGTTGGGAGTTTCATGCAACACTTAAACCTAGATCATTGTGCTCTTAACTACTTTTGTGGGCACTTGTTTTGGTGTTCTAAAAGCTTGCAACATCTTATGCCTGTTTAGCCTCACTTGTTTTGGACTTGTGACGAAAGCTGAATGTTACGGAGTATGGGAAGAGAATAATTCATTTGGAAGTGTGATGAAAGATCTAAATGTAATATTATTTGAACACTTAAGGTTCTTTGGAAGCTAAGTGGATTTTAATGTTCAGTTCTTTGAAGGTGTGTATTTTTTTTAAACAAGGTTCAAGTTATTTTGAACATTGAGCTCTAGACAGCATTTCCGCAAAATTGTATGATTTCAACTAAGTGATTAACAAGCTCCCAGGAAGATGATTGCTAAAGCATTTGCAAGCAAGAGAGAGGATGAGGAGGTTTATGGTCAGAAACTGCTTTATTCAGAATGTCTCTTAGCGGCGCTATTCGTTTACTCCTCTCCAAAACAGGGCAAAATTTGCTCAGAAGAAAGCTCCAGAAACAGAAAGGAAGATATCTTGTAAGGCTGTTCAAAGTGTGAGTTTTAGTAATAATAGTGAACTGAGTTAACTGTTAAAGGTGTCTGGGAGCAACATCATTTAAAGTGAATAATATTGGGTGACTGAATCGTTGAATCTCAGAATTGTTATGGCATAGAAGGGGGCGACTGAGCCGTCATGTCTACACTGGTTCCATTACCTTGTGCCAGTCTCCTGCTTTTTCCATTTTTCCCTGCACACCATTTTTTTCCAAACAATCACCCATGGCCCACTTTGCCTCAATTGAACCTGCTTCCACCACCTTTCTATGCAGTACACTCCATACTCTAACTACTTATGAAAAATATTTTCTCCCATCACATTAAATCTACGCCATCTTGTTTTTCTTTTGTGAGCGGGAACAGCTTCTGTCCAATCCCCTCATGATTTTGAAAACTTCTATCAAATGTCCTCTCAACCTTCTCCCTAAGGACAACAGTTCCAACATCTTCAAACTATCGGCATAACTGAAATTTCTTATTCCTGGAAATTGCTTCTGCACTCTTGCCAATGAATTTTCATGTTTCCTATGATATATAGCCACAGCTGTACACACAACACTCTAGCTAAGGTTTAACAAGTGTCCTGTACAAGTTCAAATCATATCCTTGTTCTTGTAATTTTATGCCCTTGTTAATAAAATGAAGAATACTGTGTTTTATTAAATTCTTTGCCCACTTGACCTGTCACCTTTTAATAGTCTGTATACATATATACCCAGGTCCCTTTGCTCCTGCACCCCCTTTAGAATTGTCACCAGCCCCCCACCCCCCAATTTTGTATTGTTTTTCAGTGCTCTATTGACACAGTGCATCACCTCACTTCTCTGTATTGAACCTCATCTGCCATCTATCTGCCCGCTCCACCAAGTTGTCAATGTCCTTCCACTCAAGCATGCGCAGAACTTTGACAAAAAGGATTGGATAAGGTGCATAGCTAAACATAAAGTGGTGATGGAACTGGGGGAGCCCTTTTCTGAGGTTTACAAGTGTGTAAAATTATTATTGGGGTTAAAAAGTTTAATTTTTCCTTCTGATATTTGTAGTGAGCTCATTTGAATAGTTCTTGTATTGTGTAATATAGTTTGTTTTTCCCTTTATGAATGATAGACTTTTGTGTTCTATTGTAAAAAGTACATTGACAACCTCTTGTGAATTTTATCAATGATAGACCTCCACATATGCTCTGTCTAGCTGGTTCTTAGCCACATTTGCATAGGAACCTATAAAAGTCTAACTGGTTGAGACAGGGTAAATGCAGGAAGGACGTTCCTGATGGCTCGTCCAGAAACGGGTCACAGTCGAAGGATATAAGGTAAACCGTCTCGGACAGAACAGAAATTTCTTCACCCAGAGAGGGGTGAGCCTGTAGAAATCACTACCGCCAAAAGTTGTCAAACCCAAAATATTATATATCACGGAGAAGTTGGACGTAGCACTTTATCTTCTGAACCCTTCAGCCATGCAGGGGTAAAGCAGGAGCAGGCTATTAAGTTAGATGATCAGGCAGCCCAAAGGCCGAATATCCTATTACTCCCATTTTTCTATGCAGCCACTTAGTTTCATGAAAAGATTTGATGTCCTGCATAATATCTTGAGATTAAGGAAGTTTTTTTTTGTCCGAATTTAAACAGTGATAGTTCAGTGTGATTTACTGAAAATACCTTATCAAGTCAACTATGGAATTTAATTGCTTTTGTTGTATATATTCTGAGTGGCAGTAACCAAAACCACATGAAGCCAAGCAGAATAAATATTTCTTTGTTATGTGTATGAATCTCACGCGACCTTGAGTAGCATTAATGGCTGTGAAATGGTTCCATTGAATGACTTACTAAACTTTTTCTGGTTGATCGCAGAACATTTTAACTGGGATGATTACTTAAAAGAAAATGGAGAAGTCCCTGCTCCTCCACATTGCTTTAAACAGGCAAGTAACCACAGAAGCTGAATTTGGAATTGCAATTTGTTTGACACAATTTCATCATGTCATGTTTCTGATGTCCATTTGCGCAAAATTGTCATTGGTTTGAAAGTCAAGAATAGTACTGCAGAATATATATATAGGAGCTTACATGGTTACATACCATGTATCCTCATATTCACCTATTCCTGGAATAGAACTGGGATGGGAATACATTCTGGGGATGTCTTATCGAGTCTATATGACAACTTTGGCAGTACGTGACAATGCCAGAAACATCCTTGGCAGCACAAGCATGTTATTTATGTTCCGAAACAGTGAAGATCTGAGCTCAAATTGGAGTAGCTGTTTATTTTTCCCAATCCAGGACACCATGTTTCTACTTTGAGCTTTCAAGCTGCATTTGGGAGGTTTGGTATGATATTTTTTGTTCAGAGTTACAAGTTGATTGGTTCATAATCGTTCAGCATTTATCATGTTTAAAATATTTCTTGTTTGTTCTAACATTGGGGCTGGGGAGCATTGCTTGTACAGTTGATGTGGGTTTAACCTAAGTTGGCAGGGTCATAAGCTATGGAGTGCTGGTGCAATAGGGATGATGTGCATACAGATGAAGAAAAAAACCAAATTGGTCTAGAAGGCAGTGTGAATATGGTCAAGGTAAAGCAGAAGGGAGCTGTCAAAGCTGGTCGTATTTATTTTGATGTAAGGAGCCTTGCACTATGGCAGAAGAGTTGAGGGCATTGATTAACACTTAGGGATGTGATATCACCACCATCATAGAGACCTGGTTGAGGATGGGACAGGACTGGCAGCTCGATATTCCAGGTTAGGTGAATAAAAGAGGTGATGATGTAACATTAATCAAAACGTCAATTACTGCAGTAAGGAGGGATGGCATCTTAAGTTCTTAAAATGAGGCCATTGAATTAGAATCAGCCTTTGTTGTCCCATATACTCAACAAGTATAGTGAACAGTTTATACGTCGCCACTTGCAGTGCCATCTTAGGTACAAATGTATGTAGGTATAGCTTCTTTCATTACAAGATTTCAGAAAATAGAGAAATAAAAGTTCAGAACCACTGTCTCCTCGCTGATACCACACCGGCACCTAGCCTCCAGACCGCACCAGGCCCTGGCTCCAGACTCTGCTGGGCTTCACGTTGATGATGGTGAGACTGGGAGATTGCTTCAGGCCACCCGCCGGGCCAGGAGGATGCCACGCCCGGAGGCCGCTACACCAGGCTGGTAGTTTGCCATGCCATGCCTGGAGGCAGTTGTGCCAGGCCAGGAGGCCACTGCACCAGGCTGGGAAGTCACCACGCCCCACCACACTGGGAGGCTGTTGCACCGTGCCGGGAGGCGGCTGCACATGGCTGGATGTCGCCGGAGGCAGGAAGAGAGTAAGTAAAAGAAACACTGAGATGAGAAATAGAAGAAGAGGAAGAACGGTGAAGCGGATGAGCTCTGCTTGGAGCGTGCTACTCCACTTCTGTCTCAGACTGGTCAAGTGGGTAGAAGTTCAAAGGGGGGCAATCGCTTTGTCAGTATAATGTAGACAGGGCAAGATCAAAAGACAGAGACAGATACATGTACAAATCTCGGAGTGTTAAAATAATAAGGGAATAACGGGATTTCAACTTCCCCAGTATGAACGGGGAAAAGTTTCAAAGGCTCAGAGGGGGCAGAATTCTTGAAAGGTGTCCAGGAGAGGTTGTTTTGTTTTTTCCATGGCAAAAATATACTTCATTCTTTATATACATATACAGTTACTGAAACATTTCTGTACGGTCTTTGCATCTGAAGCAAACAAACATTGGAAATTTGGCAATCCCTGCAGTTGTGAAAACAAATGAAGCCGTACGTTTGAGGCACCGGGGGGGTCCGATAACTGAACAGACTCCCCTTGTACTTTGGCAGGAAGACTTTATGGTGGCCTTTCATCATTGTGCCTTGGCAGCAGCTGCCCCAAGCTTTAGTGGTTCCTTCTGGACATAATCCAGGATCTTGCAGTGTGCCAGTCTGCAACACTGTTGGGGTCAACTCTTTCAACAAGAAGACCAGCAAGTTCTGGGCAGATCAAAGAGTATCTTTCACAAGGTTGATGGCCTCCGGATGCAGTTCATGTTTTGTCACGCTGTGCTTTCCCAGAAACAGACCACAGAGCAGAGTCCTGCCTCGTGAGCTGCTCAGAATTAATCTTGATAAGAACCATTGCATCTCTCTCCAGACCTCCTTTGCAAAGGCACATTGCAGAAGGAAATGTGTGGCAGTCTTGTCCCCCCTGCAGCTGCTTCCATGGCAGTGTGCGGTGATTTAGACAGACTGGGCATGCATGAAGGATCTCAAAGATAGTGCCCTTCTCACCACCAGCCAAGCTATGTCTCAGTGCTTCTTGGAAAATTCTGACAATGAGGCGTTCTGCCAAATGACTTTGACGGTCTGCTCGGGAACCACCCAACAAGATCAACCCTCCTTTTCCTGAAGGGTCTCAAAGATGCTACGTGCTAACCACTGCTAAATGGACTTGTGGTCAAAGTTGTTTTATTTCTCAAATTTTGCAATGAGAGACAGGTGACGTGGAACAGTCTAACAACTTGGAGTGCTCTGTGGCAGTGAGGCCAGACCCCTCCTTCGTAACACTGGGGACAGGTAGAACCTCAGTAAGCAGTGACACTTGGTGTTTGCATACTGAGAGTCAATGCACATCTTGATACAGCCACACATGAAAGTGATCATCAGGATGAGGGTGGTGTAGGCCACCCACCCCCAGCAATTTATATGTGGTATCCCTTTGGGCCCACTCCATCTTTGACCTCCAAATGAAGTACAAGAAGGCTTTGGTCTCTGCAGTGGCGCAGGTTTTTGAATTAGGCCAGACTTGTTGGGAAGCTTTCTGATTCGCACCTTCTGATTGAGCCTGTACTATTGATGTTGGTGTAGTGCAGTTGGATCCAATTGCAGATACCCTCCCCAAAGCCCATTTTACAGTCTATGTCTCTCATTGTGGCTGTGCGATATTCTGTCAAAGGCTTCCTTTTTCTCTAGGCTGATAAGGCAGGTGTCCACCCCCACTTCCTAACATAGGTGATCGTATCCCTGAGGAGTATGAGGCTCTGAGTTCTACCTGCCTTGTACAGTGCGGTTTTGGTGGCAGTGAATGACTGATCCCAGAGCAGGTGGCACTCTCCAAAAGCTGACAAGGTGGAGAAGTTAAGTGTTGAGTTCAAGGCTGCCTTCTGATGGTATATCAAATATTTTGCCATGAATTGAATTTCTTTTCAGGATTTGGCACTTCTGGAATGCTCTGTTAGGATGCATTTTCCTCCAGCGTTTTGAGTGAAAGCTTCCAACTCTTGAACTTTCTTAAGGACACTAGCTTTTGAAACCCTGTTCTGAGGGCTTAGTCGTGTGGTATCCTGTAGTTGTTTTGTTGTTGTCAGGGTGTTCACAGATAAATGATTTTAAAATTTGTGTTTAATGGCTTTTTATTGAACTATGTTGAGAAAGATATTTGCTCAAAAAGGGAATTTACATTGTGCACTCATTTCCAGCCAAGAACACCACCCACCAATGAGTTCAAAATTGACATGAAACTTGAGGCTCAGGACCCAAGAAATGTTACCTCAATTTGTATAGCTACTGTGGTTGGAATAACTGGAGCAAGGCTACGATTACGATTAGATGGGAGTGACAACAAAAATGACTTCTGGCGATTGGTTGATTCATCTGATATACAACCTATTGGAACTTGTGAGAAGAATAGTGGAATGCTGCAGCCTCCACTTGGTAAGGTTATAAAACTTCTGCTTGAGAGGGAGATCTATCTTTTAACAAATCTGATGTATATTTAATAAAGCAACCGATCCATATGTTGGTACCATCACTTTATGGAAGAAATTTGAAGTTTGTTTTTAAAGTGGTTCTGTTTCCAGTTAAGAAAATCACTAGGACATGAGAAGCATGTCTTAAAGGGCTGGAGGTGTACCAATTCCGTGGGAATTTCTGTGCATTGACAGTGATTCATGACAAAACTGAATTGACATCAACGATATATTTCGTGGGCAATCTAAACAAAAACCTGTAAATAGCCTTCCCTTCAAGAAAGTAGGCATAATTATTTGTGGCATCCTGCAAGTCAGGGTGATGGATTGTTAATAAGAATGAGTACTGACTTATCTGGAAAGTATCACTTTACGTATCAGTGCACATTGTACTGTCATTTTATAAATAAGAGTTAGGACCTTTTGCAATAGAAGTAACAATTATTTGCATCACTACCTCAAAAAGGGAACCAGAATAGTTCAGGATATGTTGGAATTTACAAAGACATCAACAGTTAAATGTATTTTTTATGGAGGAGAGAAGATTATGGACAAGACACAATGTTGGTCTTTAAAATACTGAAAAATATTAAAGATGAAATATGCTTTTAACCTGAACAATGAATATAGGACTAGAGGATAATGAATTTGAGAATAACAGTCTTTAAGCAAATAGTTCTCCACCACTTTTTATCCTTTCTGCTTATCTGGCCAACTGACTATTTGGATAGATGGTATGGCACTGACCATTTGCCAAATATCAAGCTAAAATGTCAGTAAGAAAGACACGATTTGCATCATAGTAAGCACACTGGCAACGTTGAGTATGATATAAACCTTTGTCTTTTTTTTTTAAAAGTAGTACGGACTCCATGTATTAGCTGGTGACTACTCTGCTTGTACAAATAATGTGTAGCAGCAGCCCCTTGTCTCTACACTTGCGGAGTTTCTTTAATTCCTGTGAGCCCATCTTGCTAAATGTTGAGGTCCTCAGTGTTCTGCATCCTTGTCCTGATTTAACCCCATGGGCTAGCGAAGGCTTCCTTCCAGATCCATCCTTCAGTTATTTGAAATTCCTGGGCCTTGACGATTTTGCAAGGACCTTCTGTGTTTCAGCTTCCACTGGTAAAATAGGATAGATTGAGTTGATGACACTACATCTATTATTACCAGTTAGAATTGTCTCTGGACCAAACCTCCAATTAAGGTTTTTGAATGAGGCTGTTGAAAGGGGTTTGGTTCCTCTGGGCAATTTGCAAAAGATTCTTTTGTTGTAAAAAAAGGACCCTTTTAAAAGTGGTTTTTCAGCTGATAGAGGCCACCAGCTGCAGAATGCTTTGCCAAGCTCTGATGGACCCCGTCAGATGCTAGAGAACATATTGTAAACATGTGAATGGCCTTGACTCTGACACTGCAAAATTAATCACAGAGGTACATCCTTGTATGGGGTAGAACTTCATCCATATGAAAGTTTCATTGGCATTCCAGGTGAAATTGAGATCCCATTGCTCTCCTGGGTATATGAAATGTTACTTGGAGTGGACCTTTCTGCTATATGACAATTATATGTGTGGAGTACTTCGGAAGGCTAACTGATTTGTTTGTTTATGTGTTTGTTTCGTTTGTTTTTTTTATACGAGTGAACAGGTTTCAGAATGAATGCTTCATCCTGGCCAATGTTTCTGTTGCGAACACTAAATGGAGCAGAAATGGCCCCAGCATCCATATTTAAGAAGGTAAAAAAAGTGTTTAAAGACTAAGTAAATTTGTAATATGTTTTATTATGGCCAGTGCCTCACTGCTTATTGGATTGTTTGAATAAAGTCCGTTCTTTCATTGTCTAACATATTCCCTTAAATAATTAGACACTATGACCAAAATGAGTTTTCCCTTGAAATAACAATGATTTTACCTATTAAAAAAATTGATAAACTCTGCAGTAGTGGAAAGAAAACCCTTAGAGTTTAATTTTTAAAACTGGGTGGCATAGGTAAGTTGCGCCAAAGGGTCAGTTTCCATGCTGTAGACTTCTGACTCTAGGAATACTTCAGATTTTGAAGACTTTGACTTGCTTCCATAAATTGAGGTTGACATTCCTGTGTAGTACTGAAACCGTGTTTATTTTTGTTCATTCATGGGGTTTGAGCATCACCGACGAGGCCAGCATTTATTGTCCAATGCTAATTGCCCAGAGGGCAGTTCAGAGTCAAACATGTCTCTTTGGGTCTGGAGTCACATTTAGCTTGACCAGGTAAGGACAACAGATATCCTTCCCTAAATGACATTAGTGAACCAGATAGATTTTTCTGACAATTGACACAGTTTCATGATCATCATTAGACCTTGAATTCCAGATTTGTTTTTAATTGAACCCACATTCCACCATCTGCCAAGCAGGGATTTGAACCCAGCCCGCCAGAAAGTTACCTGGGTCTCTAATACTCCAACAATAATAGGTTGTTGCCCCCACTATGTGCTGCTTTGTTGGAGACAACTGTCTTAAATGAGGTAAGAACTTTGGCCTTCAAAGGTGGATATAAAAAATGCCTTGCCAATATTTGAAGAACAAGGACCAACCTTTGGCCACCATTCCATTGGAAAAATGTTGCATTCCTCACTCTCTCTCAACCCCTACCAAAAACTGAATGGAAGGTAATGGTGAAGAGCTGCTCATCCCATACCAGGTTTGTTCTATCCCACAATTGCTGTAATTATTTCACAGTGAACCCATCAGCAGATCTGGGAGTGACACAACCTGTGATTGGTGCAGTAAGATGAGTGGCAACAGCAATGCAACAGGTAGCCACAGTGGGTGGGAAGAAGAACTGAGGTTAAGGGCTGGGTAACGAGGCTTGGGGCCAGTGCTGGTGGTGGTGATCTGAGGAGCAAAGTTGAGGCTGTCATGAGGCTGTTAAGGCTGGGGCCCAAGGATTGTGACTGGAGGACCCAAAAGGGGAGAGAGAGGAGCTGCAAAGGTCAAGAGACAGATGAAGAAGAGCTGTGGGGTGGAAGATGAATGAAGAGGGACTACAAAGTGGGGCAGGATCAATGATGAGAGCTGCAAAAATAGACAAATTAAGAAGGGCTGCAAAGTGGAATGGGGTACAAAGGGAATGATGAGCAGTTCTAAATGGGATAATTCCCGGTATGGAGGTATTGTCTTATGAGTGAAGGTTAAACATGTTGGAACGCTACTTATTGGAATTTAGAAGAATGAGAGGTGAGCTCATCAGCACATTTAGGATTCTTAAGGGGCTTGACCGGGTGAATTTTGACAGGATGATTCCCCTCCTGGGACAGTCTAGGACCAGAGGGCATGGTCTCAGAATAAAGGAGCACCGGTTTGACTGGCAAGAGGAAGAATTTCTTCTAAGGGTTGCGAGTCTTTCAGACTCCTTAGCATAGGGAGACCTGCAGGGGCCAAGTCCTTGTGTATATTTAAAACTGAGATTCTTGATCAGTGGAGGAATCAAGGGTTATGGGGAAAGGGCAGGAAAGTGGAGTTGTGTATTGAATCAGCCATGACCGTTTTGAATGGTGGAGCCCGCTCAAGGGACTGAATGTCCTACTCCTAGGTCTAGCGATCATAATTTGATTGTTATGGAAAAGGATAAGCCTTCCATTAAAGTTAGAGTTTTTTAATTGGCTTAAGGAAAATTTTAATGGTATGAGACAAAACTTGTAAAGGTTGATTGGCGTAGACTGTTTGCAGGTAAAAGGACATCTGACAAGTGGGAGGTGTTCAAAAGTGTGACGATGAGAGTTCATAGAACATAGAACAGTATAGCACAGTACAGGCACTATGTTTCTGTTAGAGTGAAGGTTAAGGCTGGTAAGATTAAGGAACAGTGGATGAATAAAGATATTGAGGTTCTAGTCAAGAATAAAAGAGGATCTTATTTTAGATATAGATTGCTCGGTTCAATTGAATCTCTTAATCAATATAAAGAGTGTAGAGACATTCTTAAGAAAGAAATCAGGAAGGCAAAGAGGGGATATGAGATAGTATTGGCAGATAAGGTTAAGGCTAATCCGAAGAGATTCTTCAAATACATTGAGAGCGAGAGAGTAGAGCTTCTTAAAGATCACGGAGGTTGTCTTTGTGTTGAACCCCAGGAGATGGGAGAGATACTAAATAAATATTTTGTCAACTTTTACTGTAGAGAAAGAAATGGAGTCTAGAGAATGCAGAGAAATAAGCTTCGATTTTTAAAAACAGTTCACGTTACAGAAGAGGAAGTTTGGGAGGTCTTTGAGAATATTAAGGTGGATAAATCTCTGGGACCTGACCTGATGTATCCCAGAACATTGTGGGAAGTAAGGGAAGAAGTTACGAGATCCCTTGCAGAAATATTTGCATTATTTATAACTATGGGTGAGGTGCCTGATGACTGGAGGCTGGCTAATGTTGTACCTTTGCTTAAGAAAGGTTGTAAGGAGAAACTAGGGAACTATCGACTTGAGTCTGACTTCAATTCTGGGTAAATTGTTGGAGATATTTATAAAAGATAGGATTTATGAACATTTACTGAGGCAAAAATTGATTAGGGATAGTTCGCATGGTTTTGTGCAAGGAGCATCGTGTCTCACAAACTTGATTGAGTTTTTAATGATGTAACCGAAAAGATTGATGAAGGCAGAGCAGTTGATGTTTACTTGGATTTCAGTAAAGCCTTTGACAAGGTTCCGCATGGTAGACCAATTAGTAAACTTAGATCACATGGGATTCAGGGTGAGCTTGCTAATTGGATACATAATTGGCTTAATGGAAGGAGACAGAGTAATAGTGGAGCAAAAACAAAGTTGCTGGAAAAGCTCAGCAGGTCTGGCAGCATCTGTGAAGGAAAAAACGGAGTTAACATTTTGGGTCCGGTGACCCTTCTTCAGAACTTAGTAACAATGGAGAGTTGCTTTTCAGACTGGAGGCCTGTGACCAGCGGTGCTCCACAGGGATTGGTTCTGGGTCCTCTTTTGTTTGACATTTATATAAATGATTTGAACGGGAATATAGAAGATATATTTAGTGGGTTTGCGGATGGCACCAAAATCAGTGGCATTGTAGACAGTGAAGAAGGTTTTCTAAGATTACAAAGGAATCTCGATCAAATGGGTCAGTGGTCTGAAAAATGGCAGATGGAGTTGAATTTGGATAAATATGAGGTATTGCATTTTGGTACAACGAACAAGAGTAGGGCCTTGAGTCATGTTGTAGAACAGAGGGATCTGGAGGTGGAGGTGCAGGTACATAATTCTTTGAAGTTTGCGTCACATGTAGACAGGGTGGTTAAAAAGGCATTTGGCATGCTTGCCTTCATTGCTCAGTCCTTTGAGTACAGGAGTTGGGAACTTACGTTGTGGTCACACAGGACATTGATGAGGCCTCTTCTGGAATACTATGTCCAGTTCTGGTCACCCAGTTATATGAAGGATATTATCAAGCTGGAGAGGGTTCAGAAGAGATTTACCAGGGTGTTGCTGTGTATGGAAGGTTTGCGTTAGAAGGAAAGGCTGGATAGGCTGGGACTTTTCTCCAGTAGAGCGTAGGAGGTTGAGAGGTGACCCTGTAGAAGTTTATAAAATAATGAGGGGTAGGGACAGAATCGATAATTGTCTTTTCCCTAGGCTAGGGGACACATTTTTAGGGGGAGAGGAGAGAGATTTAAAAGACATGAGGGGCAGATGTTTCACACAGAGGGTGGTTCGCGTGTGGAATCAACTTCCTGAGGAAGTAGTCGATGCAGGTTCAGTTACAAGGTTTAAAAGAGATTTGGATAAATACGTGAATAAGAAAGATTTGGAGGGATATGGGCCAGGAGCAGGCAGGTGGGTCTAGTTTAGTTTGGGATAGTGTTCGGTATGGACTAATTGAACTGAATCAGTTTCTGTGCTGTATGATTCTAAGTGTCTCAGGTTTTTTTTTCAAAACATTTCTTTTTATGAAGAGATGAAGGCAGAGCGGCAGATGTTGCTTTGCTGAAGTCCATATAGACATTCAACAAGGTTCTGCATGGTACACTGCTAAGTAAGGGGAAGCTAGCCAATTGGATACAAAATTAGCTTGAACATAGAACATAGAACATTACAGCGCAGTATAGGCCCTTCGGCCCTCGATGTTGCGCCGTCCTGTGAAACCAATCTGAAGCCCATCTAACCTAAACTATTCCATTATCATCCATATGTTTATTCAATGACCATTTAAATGCCCTTAAAGTTGGCGAGTCTACTACTTTTGCAGGCAGGGCATTCCACACCCTTACTACTCTCTGAGTAAAGAACCTACCTCTGACATCTGTCCTATATCTATCACCCCTCAATTTAAAGCTATGTCCCCTCGTGCTAGCCATCACCATCCGAGGAAAAAGGCTTCCACTGTCCACCCTATCTAATCCTCTGATCATCTTGTATGTCTCTATTAAGTCACCTCTTAACCTTCTTCTCTCTAACGAAAACAGCTTCAAGTCCCTCAGCCTTTCCTCATAAGACTTTCCCTCCATACCAGGCAACATCCTGGTAAATCTCCTCTGCACCTTTTCTAATGCTTCCACATCCTTCCTATAATGCGGTGACCAGAACTGTACGCAATACCCCAAGTGCGGCCGCACCAGAGTTTTGTACAGCTGCAACATGACCTCATGGCTCCAAAACTCAATCCCTCTACCAATAAAACCTAACATACCTACGCCTTCTTAACAACGCTATTAACCTGGGTGGCAACTTCCAGTGATCTGTGCACATGGACACCGAGATCTCTCTGCTCATCCACACTACCAAGAATCTTACCATTAACCCAGTACTCTGTATTCCTGTTACTCCTTCCAAAGTGAATCACCTCACACTTTTCCGCATAAACTCCATTTGCCACCTCTCAGCCCAGCTCTGCAGCTTATCTATGTCCCTCTGTAACCTGCAACATCCTTCCGCACTATCCACAACCCCACCGACTTTGGTGTCATCCGCAAATTTACTAACCCATCCTTCTACGCCCTCATCCAGGTCATTTATAAAAATGACAAACAGCAGTGGCCCCAAAACAGAGCCTTCAGGTACACCACTAGTAACTGAAGGTGGTAGACAGGGTGGTGGTAGAGGATTGCTTTTCAGACTGGAGGCCTGTGATCAGCGGTGTGCCACAAGGATTGGTGCTGGGTCCATTGCTTTGTCATTTATATAAATTACTTGGATGTGAATGTAGGAGGCAGAGTTAGTACATTTGCAGATAACACCAAAATAGGTGGTGTTGTTGACATTGAAGGAGATTATTGAAGAGTGCAATGGAACCTTGATCAGATGGGCCAAGGAGTGGCAGATGGAGTTTAACTTAGATAAATGTGAAGTGTTGCATTTTGGTAAGGCAAACCAATGCAGCACTCTCCAGTTTATGGTAGGGCCCTAGGGAGAGTTACCAAACAAAGAAACCAAGGGGTGCAGGTGTAAAGTTCCTTGAAAGTGGAGTCACGGGTAGACAAGGTGGTGAAGAAGGGGTTTGGAATGCATGCCTTTATTGGTCAGAAAATCGAGTGTAGGAGTTGGGATGTCATGTTGTGGCTGTACAGGTCATGGTTGAGGCCATGTTTCGAATACTGCACATAATTCTGGCTGCACATCTATAGCAAGGATGTTGTTAAACTTGAGACGGTGCAGAAAAGATTTAAGAGGATACTTCCGAGACTGGAGGGTTTGAATTATAGGGAGAGGCTGAGTAGGCTGGGGCTATTTTCCCTGGAACGTTGGAGGCTAAGGGGTGACCTTAGCGGTTTATGAAGTCATGGATAGGGTGAATAGTCAATGGCTTTTCCCCAGGGTAATGGAGTTTAAAACTAAAGGCATAGGTTTAAGCTCAGGTGGGAAAGATTTAAAACGGACCCGAAAGGCGACTTTTTCACACAGCGGCTGGTGTGTATATGAAATGAACTGCCAGAGGAAGTGGTGGAGGTTGGTATAATTAGAACATTTAAAAGGCATCTGCATGTGTATAGGAATAGGAAGGATTGAGAGGGATATGGGCCAAATGCTGGCAAATAAGATTGGTTCAGATGGACACATCTGGTTGGCACACCAAAGGGTCTGTTTCTGTGCTATATGACTCTGACTCTGTTGCTGGCTTATGCCCATTGTCTGTTGCCCATTGTAAATTTTGTCTTATTGAGAAAATTAATGTTGTGGTTTTATGTATTGCTTTAAATTTAATGGAGCAGTAACGATGATTGGGAATTTGATTAATTCTTCTAATTCTGCTTTGAGTTCGAACCCACCAGATATCGACATACAGAAAAGTTTGCAACGCCTAATGAAATTACTGAGGCAGAAAAACCGGTCCCCAACAATAAAAAAAATCCCTTGGGGAATATCAAGAGAAGCCCTTGAGGAAAACAAAATTATGCCGTGAAACTTTCCTACATAGCACTTCACAACTCAAGCATTGGTGCTGATGAACTTCAGGACATGATGCACTGTACAAATGCACTATGTGTACATTTGTCCTGTGCAAAAAAATGAACATCAGCTATTAGGAGATATGCAAAAACTTACTGTGCGTCGAATGAGGGATAAACTCTGCTTGTATCCTTGCACGTATTAAATAAAATTAGGTAGTGCTTTCTGATACAACTGCAGGCAACTATGCATGAATGGCAGACACTGTCATCAGTTAATATACATATGATGCCGTAAGTTAGTAAAGCACTGTGCATGCATGCTGTTTTGAAATGGGGCTCAGCAGAGGAGGGAGTGGGGAGGAAGAGAGAATTAATAAACACAGCCCTAAATTTATACTTTAATTACTAACTTAGAATCAGTAACTGGGCCAAGGTGTTGCTTGGGTGTGGATGAAGTCACACCGTTGGAAGAGTGGAGTTTATTCTAACAGCTGCTAGTGTCAGTTCGTTATTTTACTGTAATCTCTGCTTCTTTCAATGGTTATTTTTCTTTTTAACTGCACATTTAGTCCTGGCTAATGAGCACTGCTATCTTTTGACTATATTGCAGATCTAAATGCTTCATCTTGATTTAAATTTTACATGGATTCTAGACTACTCTGTTGTCTTTAAAGCCAGTTTTCTCTCTTTCTCTTCATCTTGCATTTTGGGTATGGAGTTGAATACTTTTTCAGCTATGTTGGATTTCATAGAGACAGTTTTGAGACTCGTTGCACTGTTGCTAGCTGTGACCATGAAATGAAGTAATCACTGTAACATATCTTCTTTCTAGAAACAAAGCTTCACACTGTTGGGAAGCCTTGGAAAATAACATTTATTTTTGTTAGACTTCAGCTGTCATATATTAGACTTCAACTCTAATAGGCTTGTAACTTTTCGCTGTGTAAATTAAAATTCTCTTAAACTCAGCAAATTGTGATGTATCCTTATGTTTTGGATTTCTGTTTTTTAAAAAGAACAATGCATCATTTGTGCATTGATAATATATCTGCACCCATTCAACATTTACAGAAGTTCATTACACATCTGAAAGTGCTGAACTATAGTAAATGCTAGTTTTTTTTACTCAAAGGAGTTACAATCCATTTGTTCTGTGTTAAGTTCATGCTTGCACTTGGGCAGGAGAGAAAAAAAAAACTAATTTCTTTCCTGTTTGAGGAACCTCCAAGCCCACAGCAAAATCATTTCAAAGTTGGGATGAAACTAGAAGCAGTGGATCGAAAAAACCCTCATCTGATTTGTCCAGCAACCATCAGTGAAGTGAAAGCCGATGACATTTTCGTAACATTTGATGGCTGGAGAGGTGCATTTGATTATTGGTGCAGATATGATTCTCGTGATATCTTTCCAGTCGGATGGTGTGGCATGACGGGAGATGGCCTTCAACCACCTGGAAATAGAGGTAAGAGTTTGAAATGGATTATCATTTTGTACTAAGTTTGCCAGAAAAGTGTTCTAAATTGTGGAATATTTTAGATAAAATTTCAGAAGAGCTCTATTCTGGAACAATGCAGGATCCTATAACTCTTATGCTACATCATGCAAATGTTATATTAGCTTTTCTATGTTCTATTAATTTATTAAATGTCTACAAACTGACATTGTAGATGTTGTTAAAGGCCATATAGTTGACCTGTACAGGTCAGTTGTTCAGTTTGTGTACAATGAATATTGTATAATATCTTGCATTGAAGTTGTGGATATATGCTGACACAATTGTGCCTTTCTGCCTTGTTTTCTATGGACTGTTCCAACAGTGTTTGTTAGAATACACATTATAGTCAGTGTATAGTTATGTACCTTTTTTATATTTCTGCTCAACCATCATACTGGTTTGTGTCTGTGCGGTCAGTTATGCTTCAGTGTAAATAAAGAACTATGTTCAAGGAGAAGGACTTGGTATTGTACAACTGTTTTGAGAAAGGTCTGTACGGTATAACTCACAAGTACAGAGTACTGAACTTTACTTTGTCACTCATCTTTAATATTATAAAGTTAGTCAATCGTTGTTGCTCTGTGTACTTTGTATGGTTTTAGCCATGAAGTTTGAGTTTTGTGTGTTAACTACAAGTTTCACAAAAACTGTCCATAGATTGAAAGGCCAGAATATCCATCATATTTACCAAGTGCATGTTACATTGCTTAAGCTTGCAGTCAAGAAATCTTGGTTGATTTGATTATTTTACTGATGACAAGGACAAAAAATATTCAGCAATGACAGCTGTCTCAAGGGGGCTACCAAAGCAGCTGGGGACTAGTGAAGAGGCTGCCAAAAGGGTTTTGTGGAGAGGGAATCTGCGTGATGAGGATAGTGAAAAGGGCTGCAAAAGGAGTTGAGGTTGGAGAAGGAGGCTGTGATTGGCACTTGGGGTGGGGTGTGAGGATGAGGTTGCAAGGTTTTTGGCAGAGCAGGTGGAGAAGAGAAGGAAGCTGAAAGAAGTGCTGTAGGGACAAAGTGGGCTGTCAAAATGGTAGGAGGGGAAAAGAAGACTCCAAGAAGTGGGATTGAGGAGAAAGTGATGATAATGGGTGGGGACAGGAAGGAGGTGTAAAATTGGGTTTGAGGAGAAGGAGGCTGCAAGAGGGGTAGAGTCAGGAAAGTGGCTTCATACATGGTTGGAAGGGGAGGAGAAAGCTGTAAGAACAGTGGGAAGACGGGTGTGAGGAATATGGAATGAGAAAAGGAGGCTGCAGGAGAAATTTGTTGAGAAAGACTGAAAAATGAGGCTGCACGAGGGTTTTGGAGAGATTGAAGGATGCTGCAGGAGGGCTTGGGAGGATGAGGTAGGATGCAAGGGACAGGGAACGTGTGATTTAAGAGGAAAAGTATTTCATTTGGCCTTTCAGGCCAGCTTTGCCATTCCTAAAGATTATGGCTGAGCTATTTGTGTTCTGAATTCTCTGTTCCCATCAACCCCATAACCTTTGATTCCCTAGTTGAACAAGAGCAATCTTTCTTTGCCTTAAAAAAAAAAATCAATTACCCTGTCCACTGCCTTCTGAGGCACAATTCCAAATTTGCAACCTCCGCGGAGTAATTCTCCATGTGTCAAAAATAAGGCAACCCCTGATTTTAAATTAGACTTCCTGAGCTCTGCACTCTCTATAGGGTGAAACAACCTTTCCACATCCATCTTGTCAAGATCATCAGGATCTTTTACACTTCAATCAAGTCACTCTTCTAAACTTCAGTGTAAATAAGCCAGCCTATTCAACTTAGTCCTAAGATAACTCCCTCATTCCGGGTATCAACCTAATAAACTGCCTCAGAACCTTCTCCATCCTTCCTTAAATAAGGAGGCCAAAAATTACACACAGATTCAGCCTGTGATCCAGCTGCTGTCGTAAACAACTGATGCAAAACCTCTTTCCTTTTCTGTCCACTTCCTCCCTTCATGAAGGGTCGCATCCCATTAGCCACCTTAATCATTTACTGTACCTGCATACTAACTATGTGTCTCATGCATTAGAACATCTGGATTCCTCTGCATTTGGAAAATTTTGCAGACGTATTGCATTTAATAATGCTCAGCCTTTTTGATTCTTTCAATGTGCGTGAACAACAACACTATTTCCCAGTGGCCTGACTGACAAACTGACTGCTCCGGTTGACCCATTGCCTCCGCCTGCTCCTGCCCCACCGAACCTATCTCCACTTACCCCAACTCCATTTTCTCCCACCTGGTCCAGGAACTCCCCACCTACGTCCATGACACCACCCACGCCCTCCACCTCCTCCAAAACTTCCGATTCCCTGGTCCCCAACACCTCATCTTCACCATGGACATCCAGTCCCTATATACTTGCATTCCCCTGCAGATGGCCTAAAGGCCCTCCGTTTCTTCCTGTCCCGTGGGCCTGACCAGACCCCTCCACTGACACCCTTGTCCACTTAGCTGAACTCGTCCTCACCCTTAACAACTTCTCCTTCAATTCCTCCCACTTCCTACAGACAAAGGGGGTGGCCATGGGACCCCGCATGAGCCCAAGCTATGCCTGCCTCTTTGTAGGATACGTGGAACAATCCCTCTTCCGCAGCTACACTGGCCTTATCCCCCACCTCTTCCTCCGTTACATCGATGACTGTATGGGCGCCGCCTTGTGCTCCCACGAGGAGATCGAACTGTTCACCCACTTCACTAACACCTTCCACCCCAACCATAAGTTCACCTGGACCATCCCCGATACCTCTCTCTCCTTCCTGGACCCCTCTGTTTCCATCTCTGGCAACCACCTGGAAACCGATGTCCATTTCAAGCCTACTGACTCCCACAGCTACCTAGAATACACCTCCTCTCACCCACATTCCTGCAAAAATGCCATCCCCTATTCCCAATTCCTCCACCTCCGCCACATCTGCTACCGAGATGAGGCATTCCACTCCTGGACATCCCAGATGTCCTCGTTTTTCAAGGACCGCAACCTCCCCTCCACAGTGGTCGAAAATGCCCTCGACCGCATCTCTCGCGTTTCCCGCAATACATCCCTCGCACCTCCTCCCTGCAATAACAACAAAAACAGAATCCCCCTCGTCCTCATGTACCACCCCACCAACCTCCGGATCCAACACATCATCCTCTGGCACTTCCGCCACCTGCAATCTGACCCCACTACCAAAGACATTTTTCCCTCCCCACCCTTATCTGCCTTGCAGAGGGACCACTCTCTCCGTGAGTCCCTTGTCCGCTCCACACTCCCCTCCAGCCCCGGCACTTTTCCCTGCAACCCCAGGAAGTGCTACACCTGCCCCTACACCCCCACCCCCATCCCAGGCCCCAAGAAGACCTTCCACATCAAACAGATGTTCACCTGCACATCTGCTAATGTGGTATACTGTATCCGCTGTTTCCGACGTGGCCTCCTGTACATCGGGGAAACCAAGCGGAGGCTTGGAGACCGATTTGTGGAACACCTATGCTTGGTTTGCAACAAACGACTGCACCTCCCAGTCGCGAGCCACTTCAACTCCCCCTCCCACTCCTTGGATGAAATGTCCATCCTCGGCCTCCTCCAGTGCCACAATGATGCCACCCGAAGGTTGCAGGAACAGGACCTCATATTTCGCTTGGGAACCCTGCAGCCCAATGGTATCAATGTGGACTTCACAAGCTTCAAAATCTCCCTGCCTCTGACCGCATGCCAAAACCAGCCCAGCTCATCCCCGCTTCCCTAACCTGTCCATCCTTTCTCCCACCTATCCCCTCCTCCCACCTCAAACCCCACCCCCACCTCATACCTACCAGCCTCATTCCCACCTCCTTGACCTGTCCGTCTTCCCTGGACTGACCAGCCCCTACCCTAACTCCCCACCTACACTCACCTTTTACTGGTTCCATCCCCACCTCCTTGACCTGTCCATCTCCTCTCCACCTATTTGCTCCTTTATCCGTTTTCCATCCCCTTCCCCCTATCTCTATTTATTTCAAAATCCCCTTCCACTACCCCATTTCTGAAGAAGGTTCCAGACTGAAACGTCAACTTTCGTGCTCCTCTGCTGCAGCTTGGCCTGCTGTGTTCATCCAGCTCTACACCTTGTTATCTCTTACCACTATTTCCCACATTGGACTTGATCTGCCATATTTTTGACCATTTGCTTAACCTATCTAAGCAGGCTGAATGTTACCTTCACAGCATGCTTTCCT
This sequence comes from Rhincodon typus, assembly GCF_021869965.1. Lineage (NCBI taxonomy): Eukaryota > Metazoa > Chordata > Chondrichthyes > Orectolobiformes > Rhincodontidae > Rhincodon > Rhincodon typus. The sequence goes on along the minus strand of NC_063342.1, from coordinate 64,273,031 downwards.
ACCTTTGTCATCTGCAGATTTAGCCACCAAAGCTTTGTTTGCCACATCTCGGTCATTGACATGACCTGTAGAAAGATTGAGGTCCCAGTACAGGTCTGTGTGGAACCCCATTCATTACATCCTGCCAATCTGAAAATGACTCATTTATGCAAGCTTTGTTTTACTCCAGCCAGCCAATATAGCATATGTACCATGCTAATGTGTTACCTCTCTTACCATGAGCTTGTACTTTGCACAGTGACCTTTTCTATGAAACTTCGCCAAATGCTTTGTGAAAATCCAAGTACAGTACATCAATGTCTGAGCTCCTCTTGATTCGTGAACACGTTACTACCTCAGAATTCCAATAATTTGGTTAAACACTACTTCCTTTTCACAAAACCATGATGATTCTTGCTAACCACTTTCCAAATGCCTAGTTATAACTTCCTTTGTGTTAGATTCCAAGACATTCGCAACTGCAAACATCAAGCTAACTGGGCTATTCTTGAGTAATTTCTGCCTCCCCTTTCTTTCCAGGGGGAAGTGTTGGGTGAACTGAAAAGGGAAGCTATTTATATTTTTAAAAATTCAGAGCTTCCTAAAATAAGAAGGAAAATAAGGTGCCACAGTGGACTTAGACTTCTTCAAGAGCAAGTTTGGGGGAATAATAAAGAGGAACGAGGAAGCAGTGGAGGAAGTACATAAATACTTTGCAAGACTCTTTATGGTAGAAGACACTAATAACATTTTAAAAATACTAAGTAACCAAAGGGCAAAAGGGAGATGGGAAACAAATACAATAACTGTCACAAGAGAAGTAGTACTCGTTAGTAGAGAAACTAATGAGCTAAAGGCTGACAAATCCCCTGTCCTGATTAGTTGCAACCTAGGATTTTGTAGGAAGTTGCAAAAGACGTGGTGACACCCTGATAGTAGAATACCAATAGTCCACAGATTCTGGAAATGTCCCAAAGAAGTGGAAAACTACCAATGTGATACCTTATTTAAAGTAGAAGATGTCAAAAAAATCTATGATTGGAAAAATGTTAGTCTATTATAAAGGATACAGTACCGGAGCATTTAGAAATGCTTAATAAAATGAAGCAGAGTCAGCATGGTTTCATGAAGGGGAAATAATGCCTGACAAATATACTAAATTTCTTTGAGGTGGTAACAAGCAGATCAATTAAAAAGGGGAGTAGCAGATGTAATATATTTGGATTTCCAGAAGGCATTCACTGAGGTACTACATGTAAGGTCCTTAATCAGATTAAAGCCAGGGTGTCAGGGCTAGTATGTTAGCATGGATGGAGGATTGATGAAATCATTTTTAAAAAATTGCTGAGATAAAGGGCATTTTCAGGATGGGGCAACATGCAACTAGTAGCGTGCCACAGATATTTGGGACTACAATAATTTACATGATATGTTAATGATTTGGATGAGGGAAGTGGATGTACTTTGACCAGGTTTGTGGATTACACAAAAATAAATAGGGTGGCAAGCAGCGAGAATGAGAGTCTACCAAGGGATGTGGACAGGTTAAGTAAGTCGACAAAAACATGGCAGATAGAATGTATCGTGGATAAATATGAGATTATGAACCTTGGCAGGAAGAATTGAGGGGTTGAATATTAATTAAATTTAAAAATATATAAATACAAAGAACTGCAGATGCTGTAATTATGAAAGAGTCGGGGAGAAACATACTAAGTCTGGTACTAGGCCTCTGTTGAGAGAAAAATTGAATTAACATTTCGAGTCCAGTTTTAACAAAGGGTCACTAGACTCAATGTTAATTCTGTTCTTCTCTCAACAGATGCTGCCAAACCTGCTGTTTCTCAGCCGCACTCTCTTTGTTTTGAATATTATTTATATAATATTATTTATATGGGGAGCAACTGTCGAAATCTGCAGTGCCAAGGAATTTGGGTTCCTTGTGCCTGAATTGTAAAAAGCTAGTATCCACATTTAGCAGGTAATAAGGAAGGCATACATACGATGGCCTTTATTTCAAAGGGAATGGAGTATGAAAATAAGGAATCCTTGCTGCACAAATCAAGGCATGAGTTACATCATCTCAAGAATAGTGTGAATCGTTTTGGTCCCCTTAACAAAGGAAACACGATGTCTGGTGGAAGTCCAGGCAGGCTTTACCAGGTTGAACCTGGCATGGAAGGGTTTTCTCATGAGAGGTTGACTATATTGAGCCTGGGTACATGGGAGTTTAGAATTTGAGGCAAATTTATTGAAACTGAAGAATCTTGAGGGGCTCGATGGTAGGTAGACAGTTTTTTTTCCCCCAGTTGTGCAAGAGTGTAGGACTAGAGGACATATTCTCAGATTAAGGGGTCACCCATGTAAGACAGATAAGAAAATTTCAACTCTTAGAGGCTACAGAATCTGAGGATTTTTTTATCAGAGGGTTTTAAATACTGGAGTGTTAAGTATATTCAAGGTTAATCTAGTTTGTTAGTCAGTAAGGGAATCAAGTATTGTGGGGATAAGGCAGAAAGGTGGGGTTGAGGACTATCAGGTCAGCCAGATCTCTTTGAATCGTGGAGCTGACTCAGCGAGCCAAGTCACCTGTTTTGCTTCTACATCTTTCAGTCTTACGAAATATACTGAATTTGTTTTTCCAGAAAGAAGTGGTCTGTGCACAGTCAATCATGAGGCCCAATATTACAACATAGGCTATAATTAGCAGTCTGGGTACAAATTTGGTTTCACAATTAACTAGTTTTAACATGTTTTTTGCTCATGTTCCTCCTTGAGTTCATTTGCATTTTGTCAGATGTAAATGTGCCATAAACCTGAGCAGTTGGAGAGCATTTTAGACTGTAAATTTGAAATATTTCCTGTTATAAACACCCCTATTATATTTCAAAATGTACCAACTTACTACCTACCTGTATAATTTGAATGGGTTTATTTGAAACAAACCAATGTTTTGTCCCTTATCTAAGTAACAACTTGCAAATTAGTGAATATTTCGTTGAAGAGAAGCTGAACAGAATGATTTACTAGTTGTATTGGTGTACAGACCTCAAGTACAACTTTTTACATATAAAATTAATTTGAAATGTGCCTATTAATTAATTACACTTTTACGTTTTAAAGGCCCCAGATATCAGAAATGGACAATAAATTGGTAATTAATTTAATCTGGATGCATGACCAATTTCTAGCTTTTTGAACTAGTTCAAAACATCTGAAGCTAACTTTGCATTGGGCATGATTTGTTTTTTGAAGTTCTTTGATCTTCAGAATCTCCTGTAATAATTTTGAAAGATTAAAATCATGACTTTTAGCTTTCTTTCAAATAATGATTGTTTACTACCTGTCAGTTGAAGTGTTTTTGGTTGTGTCATATTATCTCACGTTTACAACAGGAAGCCAGCCTTTTCCACAGAGCAGTTCCAATCAGATCGAGTTAATTACCACCCCACTGGTCTATTCTCATGATGGAAGATGTCTTTGACAGTACAGTCAAGTGGCACTTAAACTGCAATAACCTATTCAACAATTTTCAGTTCAGCTTCTGTCAGGGCATTTGGCTTCCAACCTCATTACAGCCTTAATGCAAATTTGGACAGAAGTGATGAATTTAAGATAACTGTCCTTGATATGGAAACAACAGCTTGAAGCTTAATACAGTCCAGGAAAATGCAGCCCTCTTGATCTGTGCCCCGTCCACCGCCTTAAAGATCCACTCCCATCACTGCACAGTGGCTTCAGTGCTTGTCATCTGTAAGAAGCACTGCAGCATTTCATGAAAGCTCCCTTGAAAGCACCTTCCAACCCAAGACCTACCACCTAGAAGCACCCTCCAAGCTGCAAACTGTCTTAAGATGTCCCTGGGTCAAAATCATGTTACTTAATTCTGAAACTAGATGATTGCACAATTTGAAGAAAGCACCTGACCACCTCTCGAGTACAATTAAGGCTGTGTAACAAATGCTGACCTACCAGTGGCACATAGGAAAGAATATTTTAAAGATTATTTTACAAGGTCAGAAATTATTAATTCCCATGACATTGCAATGTGGTATTAATGGCTAGTTGATTTTATATTGCAAGCTGTGCTTGTGGTCACCACCGTTGAGCACAACTATGATAAAGGTTGAAATTTGTGACTAGTGGAAAACTCATGGTGAATTGTGTATGTAAAAACGTGTATATTTTGCTTAAACATGCCAAATTGTATGGTGTGTAGTACACATTTGGTATTTTAAAAGGTGCAATGTCTTGTTTTTGAGGTTTCCAGGGATTTGTTTTTTTTTTGGGTGAGAATGTTTTGTAAGGATCTAAATGCCAACCCAATTTATGGTAGTAAACGTTATCAAAGTCAGAAATATAGTTAAATAGTCTACCTGAGAAATTCAATCAGAAGGCTCCATAAATGTGTTTTCAAAACACAGCATTTTGCTTTGAAGTGGAGTGAACAACTTGTCATGTGAGAGTAATGGTTGTATTACAAGACCTTTTTTTGTTATTTTCTATTATTTTGTGGATGTGGACAACTCTGGCATTGTCAATATTTGTAGTCCCTCCCTAGTTACCTTTAAGTTGTGTTGCTTGCCAGGCCATTCCTGCAGGTAGTTAAGTAGCAACTATATTGCTGAGGATCAGAGTCACATGTAGGCTTGACTGGGTAAGGAGGGCAGCTGAGTTTCTCTTAGCAATATTTTACAGCAATTAATAGTTTTTTATGGTCAACGTTATTAAGACTGGCTTCAAGTTCCATGATTGTTAAGTGAAGTAAATTTTCACCAGCTGTCATGGTGGGATTCAAAAACATGTTCCAGCATGTCAGCTTGCATATCTGGGTTATGTCTTGTGACACAACCATTATGCTGCAGTCGGCTGCTGAGTACTTTCATTGTCACCTAAGTTGCCTTTCTGATTTTTCTTCGGTGTTAGTGCTGGATGGTGCCACAAGGACCTTGTCATGGTACAATTCATCAGAGTTTACAGAAGAACTTTTAGATTATAAGAGTGTTTTCTTTAAAATTTCATGGACCTCTTGTAAACAAGTTATCTTTAGTTTTTAAATTGAACATCAGTTCTTTCTGTATTATTGGATGTGAAACATATTGCTGGTACTGTGTAGTCGTTCTGATGCTGTGGCAGCATCTTTGACATGTTTAATCTGGTTTAATACTTTGGTTTTGTTGCCACTGAAGATCCAGCTTTGCATTATTTGCTGTACTGATCCAGCAACTTCTGTGCTACAGAATAAGAAATGCTGTATACATTGGGGCACTTGCTGTTTCCCAGAGTAGAAACCCCACTCTATAAATGCTGTTATCCCCATGCACACTGTTAATTTAGACAGAATAGTCAGCTCACACAATGCAAGAGCAAGGCAAGAGGTGGAAGGGGCTGGCGGGCGAGGGCAGGAAGAGGAGCATTTGGGAGAGAATATTGAAACTTGAACCATGCTGTGAAAAAGTAACCTCTTATTCTTGGATATGTGAAAAATAAATATTTCAGTACACTTTGCGAATGAGGGCTTATGAGAAGGAAGGGAGAGATCAGATGGATGACATGACTGATATTCTGATGACCAGGATGGTTGTCAATCAATAGTTAGTGAGAAATTAGCTGATCTGGAGCCCGGGTTGTGATGGGAAATCTTTACAGCCCCTTGGACGCTCTATGAAGATCCCCAACTTAAACTGACTACCTTGACTCTTTCTATCATATGGCACAGTTCCATTATGAATACCAAAATAACTAATGGTTTGAGCATTTCCATTAATGGGCAAACCAAAGGTGTCAATCTTTTCATCGAATGCTGTTGAGTCTTCAGTGACTCATTGATAATTTCTTTCCATTAAGTTGCTCCATTAAAATTTTGTTTTCGTTTGAAGAAGGCACCAGTTAGCTCAGGGGTATGGGTTTGAGTTTGAATTGTTTTAGGAAACAAATAATCAGATTGCAGAGAAAGTTTGATTTTGGAATCTGTGCTGAGACTGTGTTTATCTGGAATTGACAACTGAGTACAATTTCATTGTAGGCCTCTTCAGGGAGGAAATTTATGAAATGATACCTCATAGGACATGCAAACACAGAATGACAGATTCCTCTTTGCAGACTGCATCCTGTTTCTTCAAATTGCATTCTCAAATGCTATTCAGAGCACACTATATGGCTGCCTTTAAATCTTTTTTGAGTCAGGGAGGAGAGATGCGACATTTTCATTTGAGCCAATAGGACAGAGACTCTTTGTTCTTACATGAGAATCTAGTGGTGACAGGAAGGCAGAGTGTAGTGCCTACAGTGAACATAGGACCTTCTCTGATAGATAGCAAAATCATTCTTCAGGGGACCTCGGGCTCTGATTCAAAAAATGGTGTTACCATATGCTCAAGATTCATTTATTTTCTCTGCCTTGGAGGATTAAAAAACCTTGTGATTTTCAAAAAAACTTCTGTGTAGTAATCAGCATTGTAGTCATTTTGTACACTTTATTTTCTGTCCTGCAGATTGTTAACCCTTTCCTTTAGCCATACTATTAATTGCTAATTAAACGCATTCTAGATAATCAGCTTTCCTCATGAAAGCAATTAGATCAAGGTACTGTTGAGATTTTGTAGAGGCCTTTTGGAGTAGTTGAAGGAAAAGAATTAGAATTTGAGTTAATAAACTAAATATTCATGTCTTTATTATTAACGACAGTTTAAGGAATCATCTGTAACCTACCCTGATTTATAAATAACTTGCTACTATGCCAAAATTGTTTATTTAAATTGAGAAAATTGCTTTACTTAATATTTATGACACTTGGAGATAGTCAATCATCAATTAAGTAAACAGACAAAAAAAAGCTTATGAACTTGAACTTTACAATATTTGGCCGATAACATAGCTGTAGAGGCTTTAGCCATTTTGATAATAGTTTATATTTGAGAAGTACAATTGCTGTTGCATAGTTTAAGTATTGCCTTTGACAGTTGACTTCATTGCTGCATAAGTCTATTCATGGTAGCTTGTGATTTGAGTGCAAGAGTAAATGTGTATTTTGCTGGCTCCTCTATCTACTTACTGATTCAATCAGATAAATAATTAAAGATTTACCAAATTTCCCAAAAAAATCTTAAAACAGACCAGTTGACTGTTAAAATCTCATTCCATGAGAATCTAATCCACATCTTTTTGGTTTGGTTTCATCGCATATACTTCAGAATAGACACTTTTGTCTACAGATGCAAATGACCAATTTGGTTTTCTGCCTTTTGTGGATCTGTGACCCATTTTAACCTTTTAGCCTTCTGCAAAAGTGGGGGTGGAGATAGTGGGAGCAGGTGACTGATGAGCACTGTCACTATGGCCTGCACACAATATACATATTACTTTAAAACCCAAGTTGCCCCTCTTCTCCCCCCCCACCACCCCCATCCTCTAACCAACCAAACAAATGCAAATATCCTAGACATGCTGTTTGCTGGTAGAGCCTCAGTCAGCATGAGCTTTGTTGATGAGTTAGCAGGCAGAAAAAAGTGCAGTCGACAGAGGAAATCTAGAAAGGGAATTCAAGGCTCCTAAACTGGTAGAAGTTTAAGAAGAATTAAAACACAAACCACGGTGAGCAATGCTGGAGCATGAAATCCTTATTTTAAGAAAAACTTTACTGCTAAATTGAACTGAGATGTAGGCCTTTGTTGTTTGCCTGCATACCTTTTGTGTGCCAAGAGTGTATCAATCCAAATGAAGGCCGTAGGGTATGTCCTTTTGTTTAAAAAAAAGTATTTTTTTTTAAAGTTTTTCTTGGAAAACTAAATTCAAGTGTCTACAGATTTAGGCCAAGTGTTGCAGATCTAAACTTGGAATAAATACTATTCCAACAAATTGTTATATTATGAATGTTGCAGTCTTCATTTGAGGGCTGTATTGTGCAATGTTTTAGAGTTATAGCTTAACTTTGCTGCAAATTTTGGTCAAAAACTTCTAAAACCATAACTTACTATTTAAGCATATGTACCTTTGCATTCAGTTGTATTATATGATTTGAAATTTAAAATATGCTAAAAGGCTTATAAGGTTCAGTTCTTTCAAAGTAAATATTGCCCTTTGTTCTAAATAAAGGCCTGAGTAATTTTATTGAAGCTTAATAAACTCTAAGATTGCCATAGCATAACTTCAATTTTAATCGTGTTTTCTTGTGAGAACTGTGTACCTTGGTGAAAAATTAGACTCTGACATTGGGTTAGAGTGAACTTTGAACACATTTTCTATTTTTCAATTAGTTCTATCTTTTTAAATATAAATCTACTGATACAGTATTCTTCGGCTTTTGTTTGCGTGAAAGCAAAGCTGTGTCTGGAATATTTTGTATTTGAAAATAGTTATGTTTCATGTATGTCATTTAATACCCAAGAGTGACCAGCTGCCCCACAATTCAATTAAATAACGATTGGATCTTTGACATTTATATGTGTGAAAAGAAAACGCTCTGCCATTTCTAATTGCCAAGTCCATAGTCCTATCAAAGAAGTGTTTTTAATACTGCAGCATTATTTCAAAAGATGATCAATATCTTTTGTTGAATAATATCTTAAACTGTCTATAAAAGTAAATTAAGTAATCATTTGTAACCTGTGATTTGTAAATAATTTGATGCTATAGAAAATAGTTTATTTAAATTGAGGAAATTGCTTTATTTAATGTTCTTCTCCCATTTCTGATACATATGGGCCTTAGTTGGAGGCAGACAAAAATGGAAATTGCTGGAAAAGCTCAGCAGGTCTGGCAGCATCTGTGGAGAGAGATCAGAGTTAACCTTTTGGGTCGAGTGACCCTTTCTCAGAACTTCTGATTTTGGAGGCAGTTGCTCAGTTTAAGCTGTGAGTTGTTCACTTTGTATCAGGAGATTTAAAAAAAAAACGTGGTTACAGTTCTCCCAACCCACCTGATGGTTTCTAAGGTTTTGGAGTAGATCTGTAGCTCGGGTTGTGGGTGTTGAGGTTGGTTGGCTCGCCGAGCTGGTTTGTTGTACCACAGACGTTTCGTTACCGTGCTTGGTAACATCCTCAGTGCAGCCTCTCATGAAGCGTCGGTGTGTTTTCCCGCCTGGTTTTAAACTCTGGGGTCTGTTGCGATGGATTGCCTCACATCCGCGTTTCCTCTGTAGTGGAATGTATGTGGGGTCAAGTTCAATGTGTTTATTAATAGCATGCTTCGTGGAGTGCCATGCTTCCAGGAATTCTCGTGCTTGTCTCTGCCTAGCCTGTCCCAGGATCTTGGTGTTGTCCCAGTCGAAGTCGTGGTTCTCCTTGTCCATGTGGATTGAGATGAGTGAGTATTGGTCGTGTCTTTTGACACGTGTCTCATGTACTCTTGTTGTTAGTTTCCTTCCTGTTTGTCCGATGTAGTGTTTCTCGCAGTCTCTGCAGGGGATCTTGTAGATGACATTGGTCCTGCCCATGGCGGGGAGTGGGTCTTCAGTTCGGGTGAGCACTTGTCGTAGGATTGACGTGGGCTTGTGTGCCACTCTGATGCCCAGTGGTCATACAAGTCTTGTGGTGAGTTCTGAAGTGTTCCTGATGTAGGGTAGTGTGATGAGTGTGTCGGGGCCTGTAGAATCTTTCTGATGCTGTTCCTGTAGCATCTCCTGACCCGTTTCTTTGGATATCCATTATCCTTGAACACTTGGAAGAGGTATTCCTCCTCCTCTTGGCGTAGTTCCATGTTGCTGCAGTGTGTTGTTGCCCTTTTAAATAGTGTTCGCACGCAGCTTCGTTTGTGTGTGCTGGCATGGTTACTATTGAAGTTCAATACCTGGTCTGTGTGTGTGGCTTTTCGGTGTACTTTCGTTTGCAGTTCCCCATTTGTCTTGTGCTCTACCATGACGTCCAGGAATGGGAGTTGTTTGTTCTTCTCCTCCTCTGGTGAATTTTATCCGGTGAGGGTGTTGTTTATGAGTTTGTGTGTCTCTTCTAATTTGGTCCGTTTAATGATGACAAAGGTGTCGTCTACGTAGCGTATCTATAGTTTAGGTTGGATTTGCGGAAGGGCAGTCCTTTCCCGTCTTTGCATCATTGCTTCTGCTATGAGTCCGGAGATAGGCGATCCCATGGGTTGCAGAAGCAGTGATGCAAAGACTGGAAAGGACTGCCCTTCCGCAAATCCAACCTAAACAATGGATACGCTACGTAGACGACACCTTTGTCATCATTAAACGGACCAAGTTAGAAGAGACACACAAACAAGCCAGCTCGGCGAGCCAACCAACCGTAACCACCTGATGGTTGCTTAGTGATAGTGCAAAGTTAGGCCAATGCCTAAGCTAAATTTTTTTTCTACAGAATCATGAAATTGTTAGGGTGTACAAGGTACCATTTGGCCCGCACGGGCTTTCTGAGCATTTTAAGTTAAACTCTTGTCTTTTCCCATAGCCCTCCCATATTGTATCAGTTTAAATAATAATCCAATGTTCTCTCGAGGGCCTCAAATGAATCTGTCACCATCACGTTTGAAGTCAGTGCATTCCAACCTGGACCATTCACTGTGCATAACCATTTATTCTTGCCTCACGTTTGCTTCTTTTGCAAAATACTTTAAAGCTGCACCATCTGGTTCTTGATCCTTTTATAAGCGGTAATAGTTTCTCCCTATCTAGCCAGTCCAGACCCTTCAAGATTTTGAAATGCTTTTATCAAATCTACCCTCCAACAATTTAGACTGGTGTACTTTTGATCGATTAATCTTCTTAAAAAAAAAAAAATTTCATATGGGCCATGTTCATTTTACTAAATAGATAAATGATGAAAATGAGCAGTGTAACACCGTCTTTTTGCTGAAACCAGTTGCAAGCACTGGGTATCTCAGCCAGTCAGGTAGCAAGAATGGCAGATGCTGGAATCAGAGTCAATACAGCGTGGAGCTGGAGGAACACAGCAGGTCAGGCAGCATCAGAGGAACAGAAGAGTTGATGCATCGGGCTTAGAATGAAGGGTCTAGGCCCGAAGCGTCGACTCTACTGCTCCTCTGATGCTGCCTGACCTGTGTTCCTCCAGCTCCACGCTGTATTGATCTCAGCCAGTGAGGCTCCTTTGCTCCATTGGTGTCATGTATAACTGGAGTCCCCTAATGGAAATTGCCTCCTGAAACCGTGATTGAAGCCAGCTAAGACAAGTGTAAGAAAATGACTGGTGACTGAAAGTTGTGTAGTGCTGCACATAGTCTAAGAAAAATTGGTGCAACTATACCAAAGACATTATCATGGAATTCCTACAGTGTGGAAACAGGCCCTTCTGCTCAACAAGTCCACACCGACCCTCAGAGCATCCTACCCAGACCCATCCCCCTGTAACCCACCTAATGTACTCATCCCTGTTCACCGCGGGCAATTTAGCATGGCCTGCACATTTTTGGACTGAGGGTGGAATGAAACCCAGGTCCCTGGGGCTGTGAGGCAGCAGTGCTAACCACTGTGCCTCTGTTGCATCCCATATGTAGACATTAAACCTAATCCTAGGACTTGTGTTCACAAATTATGACGAGGGACCCTGTTTTCAGAAACATTTCACAATCAAAACTGCTAAGCCACCTCTTCAATGATGACCTACAGATAAATTCAACAATAGGAATAGTTATTTTTACAGCAGTAAGGGTCACCAGTGTATTAATTTATATACCTGGATGCTCTAATTACCACAATCATACATACTACATCAACCAATTTACTGCTCACCGATGTCGTGTGCAAGAGGCATCACTTTCCCTGTGGAAAAGATTGCCTGAAAATAACTTCAACTGAATGGAGGAGTACCATGAGTTCAAGGTGTCATTCGCCATCTATCAACAATACTTCCTGTATATAGGAAAGTGGGAGTTTAAATCCCGTTTATGGATAAGCGTGCAAAACCTAAGTTGATAGCTGAACACAGGAGTGCTCTTTTGTTGGTAATCATGTCTTTTGTTCTGCATTTATTACCCTTGCAGAAAGAGTGGTTGGTGGCAGGGTATGTTTTTAGTGGGAACTTCATGGTGGAGATCGACATGTACCTTTTAATGGAGGATCATAGAATGGCTCTGCAATGTCTGGAGCTTTGAGTTTGGACAGCCGTCTTGCTGCGTCATTTATTTCTTCTCCTGCTTTGCCTTCCTTCTCCTGCTTTACTGTAGCTGTTGTGGATTCATGCAAGATGAGCAGGTTTCTGTGTTAGAATGTGTATAATTAGACACCAGAGAAGTGTGAGAGATACCATGAAAGTTGTTTCAAGCTTATCTTCCAGCCTGTCCATTCAGAAACTGAGAAGACTCTTAATTAGATTCCATAATACAGCAGTCCATAAGAGAAATTCTCTAATATGAGACCTGACCTTCACAGGCACCTTGGTACTCAATGCACAATAAATCTTCTTATTGCTGCCATAATAACGGGCAATGCTGTGTCACAAAACCTTGAAGATGTCAATAAAAAGAACTTTATAATTGTGAAATGTCTGGAGTTAGCACTGTGGATTAATATCTTCTTTCTCTGTCACTTCCACGACTGATTCTTCACTTGGGCTTATTTTGTGCTCTTTCCTTTACTTCATGGCGTAAATGCCCAAGGATGTATATACCCATACTGTTTCTTGAGTGATGAGTGACATAAATTGTGAAATACTGTGGTTAGCAAAAATGCCACTCGGTCTTGAGAAGACTCTATAGAATAGGAAATTGCAAATTTGTTTTTGTGTATTAGGAAAGAATACTGTGCCTTACATTATTATTTTTCAAAATGTATGTCACTGCGTATGGGAACAATGATAACCTTTTTTGTCTTTTATGTGATAATGTATCATCATATTCCAAATTATTTCTGATACTGAAGCTGGAGGTGTGGGGAAGGATGGTGGAGGATGAGGGGATTTGGAAAAAGAGGAGAGAGGTGGCAAGTGCAGAGGAAAGGAGGGAGAGGGATCAAGGAGGGACGGAGGAAGCACAGGCAGACAGGGAGGAATGGAAGAAGACGGTGAGATGGTGCAAAGATGTTGAGGCATACTTACTGGTAACTGCAACAAAAAGCAGGAACTTCCCTTCAGTTTTGGGTATCTCTTGATGGTCACATAATTCCTTTCTCCTGAAAGTGTGTATAATAAGTTCATATATCAGACTTTGGAAGAACTGTGCAATAGGTAAATTGGTACATAGTTTACATCTGTCATGATTGTCCCATGATAATGCAGCAAATGTGTAATTTCTGATTGATTTTTGTCAGTTTGGAGAGCATCCCAGAAAATGCATCTTAAGTGGTGAGAGTCATTTCACTGCTACATTGTTTAGTTGATATTTAGCTTTGAATGAGAAAGGTTCAAGATGGTCACATTCGGTCTCCTTTGGAGAAAACCAGCTTTGTAACTTCAGCATCTTGTCTTTTCATTAATGGTCTGACTGATTTTGGGTATGCTTACCTTCATATTTTCTCTGCATGTTTACAACAGTTTTTAAACTAGTTTATTCGTTTTTTTTGTAACATCACTGTTTACTTCTTTCATGGTGAGTTGCAGAACTTAAAAATTCTCCCATTCCTGAGCAGCTTGAGTTCCCTGTGCTCCTCCACATGGAGTCTGTGCAAATAAATTGGAAGTCTTGACTCTTACCCATGAGGTCAGGCTTACTGCTTCTGGCTTGACCCCGGCAGCAATTCTGCAAAATCAGCTCTTTTTCTTCCTGCCAATGTGTAGCCATTCACAAATGAACAGAAAGTGGATTGACTTGAGCTAATTTATGCCAGCTTGCTTGTTTTTTTTATTGGATAATTGATACACAGATTGCTATCCCTATAGTATAACTTCTCAGTTATGGACGTTTGATTTTTTAAAAGTTGCAGGCTCAAATGCATTGCCTATAAGCACTGAACTTCAAGGTCGATAAATGTATCCCGTATTCTAGTTATAACAGCGGCAATTACACATGGTAAATGCTAAAAGTTATTGATGTATAATATAACAGTTAGTATAGAATCTATTCAAAACCTGAATCTTAGGTCATACCCAACATTTACAGGTTATCAGATCAGCACGGAAACAGGACTTGCCAAGGTAATAGCCAAACATTTGTTGTAGGTTTGAGCATATACTGGATTGGTATCAGTTTTTTTTTTGCATGTCATCTGCATTGCTAAATTAACTTATTATTCTTCCACCAAGTGCATAACTGGGCAAAACTTGAAAGGCTACAACCTTTCAAATAATGATTAGGGTCAAGGTTGAGATCTTCCTAACTTGTGTCAGAACTTCAATTTATTGGAAATATTTCCAATCTCTGGTAATATATGTAAATGTTCAATCTATTTGTCATGATGGTTGGATGAGGTCCGGTATATGATTGATCGTTTCAAAAACTCTTTTTTTAGTGTTGTGTTTTTTCTTAATAGTTGTATATGTTTATTGTTGAAGCATATTATTTCCTTCAACAATTATTTTGCTCATGGAACTCATCATTTTGGGGTCTGGCCACTTCTTTGGTTTCGAAGTCTCTACAAAGGATTGAGTAGGTTTTTACAAAACAGTAAATGTGATGGCAATTCTAGTTTTAACTCTGTTTTTATATCAGTTTAAGGTGGCAGTCAGATGTCTAAGCTTTGATTAACTGGCAAACTGGACAGCCGATTATTAGACACATTTAATTTCAGCTAGATTGAGCAAAAGTTATTTCCATCCTGACTTGATACCTTCATGATTTTTTTAATAAATGTATTTGAATATTTCTAAAATTTGACCAGGATGCTGGAACTGCTCCCCTACATTACGGTTTTTGACTTCCACCTGAGAAAAGGATGAACCTTAGTTTGAGGTTTCTTTTTTGTAAGATGACACCTCCAATGTTGCAGCTCTCCCAACATTCCTGTCACCAGGTAGTTCTCAAGTCATGAAGTGTAGTATGAACCTATGACTGTTGACAGTGAGGTGGGAGTACTGTAGTTGAGCTTACGTTGTCAGTGAAGCCTTAACTTAGAACTTCCACAAGAGCACTTAGAGACAAAGATACTCTTACTAGGCGATATGATAGATGATTTGGTTTGTTTTGAAGGAAAATATTTATTTTACATCAGTGTTGTTGGATTTAATAAAGCATTTTTTTGAAATATTCTGTTTAATCTTAGTGTCAATTCCAAAGAGTATTCCTGCTACTCCATCAGCTCCTTCCAGATTGCCTAAACGTACAATGCAATCACCACAGAAATCTGATGAGGTGACAAATCAGAAAAGTCATAAAAACATACGAGGCAAACGACCTGGACAATCTACTTTGAAAAAGAGTACACCGTCACAATCCAATTCACCACTTCAATCTGATTCCATCTCTGATCCATCCAAAACAGTAAAAAGAGGAGTGAAGCCAGGAGTCAAGGTTCGTTCAAACGGGTTTAATTATACAATTGAAATGTTCCCAAATCTAGTATTCTGCACGTTGATACATTTTCAAGGATTTTATGTTGTGAATTGTAATCGACAAAATTTACTGTTGAGTTTCATTTTGTATTTTGACAGGAACCAAATCTTGAACCATTATCTCTCTCTTAACAAATGGTGTTTTTGTTGTTTCGTAGAGGTGAATGTATATTTAATCCTACTGATATTTCTGTGATGGGATATTGTTAATTTGGAAGTAACTGTTTTGGTTTAAAAAGTGAGTGGCTGCTACGTTCTATTGATGCTGTACATGATAGTTATATGGTGACTCATTGACGGTGATGAGTTGTATTTTAAATGGTGCTTTCATCATAGTGAAACCTCCCAGCCCACCTAGGACATCACATGAGTTCAGCCATTATCAGCAACAATTTTAAAAAGACATTTGGATGAATATATGAATGGAAAAGGTTTGGATGGATATGGGCCAGGAGTAGGCGGGTGGGACTAGTTTTGTTTAGGATTATGTTCTGCATGGACTGGTTGGACTGAAGGGTCTGTTTCAGTGCTGTATGACTGTACGACTCTGACCCTGTGACTAAATAGGCATGAAGGACTTCCCATTAGTTAGACCAGAATCCTTATTACTAAAAACCACCACAATACTCCAAAATGAAAACTGATATGTAGCAAAAAGGTTAGTGTTAAAATATTGTCTGTAGGCTTTCATTTTTAAATGGAAAACAATTAGTTACAAGTGGCACTGACTTATGCTGAGAACCTGTAAGAAAATTTATTTGTTTTCAACCTATCATCAATTAAACAGCCTTGAAAAGGACTTTTAAAAACTTTCTGGTGGTAAACAGTCAAAATAAACCAAGCATGATACCACTTCGATGTATAAGAAAAGCAAGACAGCTTTCCTTGTCAATTAGCCAAATGTACCTACAGTAGGTAGCTCATCTCTGCAAGACAGAAGAGCTCACTCTTGTACCCTGCTGATGGAGTTTTCCACCTTCTTCCCATTCCATATTTCCCTCTATGAATGTATTTCTTTTCTACCCATTGCTCTAACTCATGCTGTCTAATCTTCCTCCTCTTCTCTGTCTGACCGATTCCAGTACCTCTCTGTACACAATGATGTGAAATGTTATGAAGGCAATGAGGAATCTGTGCTATCTACTCCTAGGAAATCCCACTATATTATGAGCTCACCAAACAGTTAAGTTACTGGCGGGCTTTTCACAGGATTAGAACCGGGGCGGCCGTGGTCATACACATGGAGGCCAGCCGCTCTTTTATTCAGGTGTCACTAGAAGGTTGTTGGCTGCTGCAGGCCAAGGATACAAGTGTTAGTGGAAGGGCTTTGTGGGGTATGGGTCAAGGAAGTTTGGCAATTAGGGCAGGGGTGGGTGGCACTCAGTATGTTATCCCTTCCTGACACCAGGTATCTTGATCAGGCGCTAAGTGATTTTAAATGAGGCACTCCTCCAATGAGACCACAGAGATCTGCATGTTGCGCTTCCCAGTTGGTGACTGGCCAACTCACTTCCTCATTCCTAAGTTAATTCCAGCAGTGATGGGAAGAGACCCTTAATTGGGCATTAATTTCCCACCTATAGGCTAACTTGGCAGTGAATGGAAAGGCAATTCATTGGCTTTTGTGCTGCTGACTCAAATGGGGTGCTGTCTAATTAAATGCCGTACCAGCTTCCAAACCCATCAAAGAGTGGAACGTAAAATACTGGCAAAAGTAAAGCAGGCAGTATAAATTAAATATTTAATGCAATGCAGCATCATGCACACAAATACAGGGCCATTCCTTGGGTAACAAAAAGTAAGTAGTTTACTTACCAGTGATGTAACAAAATTACTTAAGAAATTGTTTTTAAAATCTGTAGTGGTAGGAAGAGACTTCAGTTTCTACTGAAATCAGTGTAATGACTTGATGCACAGTTGTTGTAAATGAAACAAGGAGAGTGAAATTTCTCAACCTTGTCACATTTTCAAATATCATGGGTGGCTCAGGGGTTGGCACTGCTTCACAGTGCCAGGGGACCCGGCTTCAGTTCCACCCTCGTGTAACTGTCTCTGTGGAGTTTATACATTCTCCCTGTGTCTGTATGGGTTTTCTCCGGATGCTCCGTTTTCCTCCCACAGTCCAAAGATGTGCAGGGTAGGTGGATTGGCCATGCTAAATTGCCCATAATGTCCAGGGATGTTAGGTTAGGTGGGTTAGACTTAGGGTAATGCAGGGGTAGAGGAATGAGTCTGGGTGGGATGCTGTTCAGAGGGGCGGTGTGGACTTGTTGGGCTGAATGGCTTGTTTCCGCACTGTCGGGATTCTGTGATCTGATCTATGAAATGTATGGTTAAACTTTGGGGTCAGTGACTGTTATTGAAGAATCGAAAAAAATCACATTGCAATAATTTATGCACAGTTGGTAGAAATTTTCAAGCTTTTTTTACGTTTCAGAGGAAGTCAAGAAGCACACAGAGTCCACATCCTCCCTCTCCTACCACAACAACCCCTGAACCTGATATTAGCAGTGCCCAAGTGCATCAAGATGCTGCTAGTATTCACAATACAACTCCATCTGTAATGTCTACAGGTAAATGTCACTAGTCATTTCAAACTAATAAGCAATAGTGAATTTAAAAAAGCTGTCTGCAAATTGCCTGTTAGGATATAGCATGGTTGTGGATATATGCAGTCGGTTCTTTATTCCTTGTACATGAATGATGAACATATTCTGAACATTTTTTTATTGATCAATTTTGCTCTTGCAATTTGAAATTAGGGCATATATCCTGAGAGAAACAATTTATTAAGTATTCTGCGAAAATTTGATATGCGTATTATGAAGTGAAATGAAAAACATGTACTTTTTTGAACTAACATTAAATTTATGATCTAAATGAAGACTTGATAAAGTTCAATGGTGTATAATAACACATGACTTGATGTCTAACAACTTAATGTTTAACAACTGAAATTAAATTAACTTGCTTGAAACCCAAGGAGCCAGAGTTAGGAAATTGTTTCAATTTAGTTTAGTTTATGTATAATAATTTTGAGATTTCCAAGAAAATATTTGAGCCAGATGAATGCCAAGTATTACATTATTAAAAGTTTAATGTTTGGATATTCACAAAGTACACAGAATAACAATTGCAATTTTTGAAGTATTAATTAATTTAATTTAAATTTGGTACATAATCAGATCAGATTTCCAACAGCTCACTTTGACTGCTGTGAAAAACAGATTAGTACATTAGTTCATCATTCTTCCTCCACTTTGAAAAAATGCTCTGTGCATAGAATTTTTGCCTACAGTCAAAGTGACATTAAGCCTTGCAGTAGTCTAACTTCTGTATCCTGTTTGTTGTAGCTTGTTACATGTTGCAGTGTACTGGAGTGATGTGATTTAAAACTGATGAAGGTGGTTAAGTTTTTAACCAAGTAAATAAATTAATTGTTCAGTTGCATTTTCAAGGTTACAATTTAAGGAATTTGATGCAGTGGTGAATTAGCATGCTATTGTGCCACTTGAAACTCAGATTTGAATTTATGCCAAGCTGATGGGTAGGAAGACTTCTCTCCTTAATATTAGGCATAAGAACCCCATTTGAAATGCTTCTTTCTCACTCCTAATGAGTCGATTTGCCATGTCAAAGAGCTCTCCTTAATTCAACGTGAAATTGACATTCTGTTCTAAGAAACCAAAATAATGGATAATAGGGAAAATTGCACTTCTCAGGAGACCGTTTTGAGACTGGAGCATGTTAGAACATTGTGTAGGGAGCTTTGCTCTGGATCTATCTGCACAGCACCCAATCTTTTGAACCTACAATGCATTGTTGATGCTGAGTGTCAAAAACCATTATATCCCAAAGTAATGCCATTCTTAAACAAAATGATCTGAACAAGGGTCACTGGACCTGAAAACTCTGCTTTCTCTCCACAGATGCTGCCAGATCGGCTGAGTGTTTCCAGCAATTTCTGGTTTAGGTACTTGCCATCCTTACCTTGCTGTTAGATTTCAGACTTGCTGGACTAAACAAGGACCACACACAGTTGCAGACAATAATTAAATGACAGTTGTTATCACCGTTCACTTGTGTTGGTTAAATGTAACATGGGCAGCAGTACACAGCTGTATCTTAACATGACTTCAGTGCTTATTTCCTGCATATCTGTGGCAGCATCTCTCCAACTGTTGAGTTGACTGATAATCTTTGGTCTACCCTCTTAGGGCATATCCCAACCTTTGTCACATGATTTAGTCTGCTGTCATAATTTCTTTACATTTCAGTTCACAGACCCTCACAGGGCTATGCTGTTCTTAGCAGCTCTTGCAAAAAATTCTGAAGGTCACAATTCTGCATAGCCTTTCAAGAAGTTTTCTTGGACAAAAATTCTAAACATTTTACAAGCATTGTTCCTGCATTTGTTTATCCAAGGCATTGATGTGTAGAGTTAGACTAATAATCCACTTCTCAACATTAAAACTTCAACATTTTATCAATCTCAATCCTAAGTAATTTGCTCTTCTGGGTGAGGTGTCGTACAAAGTGTGTTTACGTACTTTTTTTCTTACCATAGTTTACATATTTACCAACTACAGTTGGTTTATCCATCTAAATGCCAAGATGTGATTGTTATGCTTCCAGACAAGGTTAACCATGCACTTTAGAATTTAGTCTTGGCATGACAAGCAAATTGGTAAAAAGATTACAAAAGCATCTTTAAAAGATCATAAGGCTATTAAAATCTACGTGGTAAGCACGGAAGTTACCCAAGTGATTCATTTAAAGGATAAAAAATTAGGCTAGGAGCTATTATTTAGTGTTGGTTACTAGTTAATAAATTCATTGACTAGATCAAGCTGAAGTATTAATGTTTAATATAAGCTCTTTTATTACAGTTTGTGTGTACGTTAACAAGCATGGAAACTGTGGACCACATTTGAATAAAAAAAACATTCAACAGCTTCCAGATCATTTTGGACCTGGTCCTGTACCGACAGTGCTTCAACAGGCTGTACAGGGTTGTGTTGATTGTGCCTACCAGGCTAAAACAGTCTTCTCCTTTCTTAAGTCTGGCCATCATGGTGGAGAGGCAATAACAGGTGGGGTAAAAACTTGCTGTATTTTTTTAAATTTAATTAGAAATGTTGGTAAAGAAAGATGTTTTATTCAGTCTGTTCAGATATGATTTATTTCATCTATACTGAATATTTGAGTAAAGAAATGAATTTATATTGTGCCTGTCATGAGTTCAAAGTGTGTTTTGGCCAATTGGATGCATTTCATGTAGATTTGTAGAATGTTTATAGCACAGGGTGTGGCTATTTGGCCCATATTGCCTATACCATCTCTCTGTACGAGCAGTTCTCCTTCTCCTGTTTTTCTGCCTTTCCTCTGTAGCTTGGTAAGTGGTATGTTTTCAGTTAATTATCTAATTGTGTTTTCAAGGCCTTGATTGATATTCTGACCACTGCACTTTGAAATGCAGTTGGAGTAAAGTTATTTTATGGCAGTATTTTATATACTTTATTCTGCTGAAAGTAACAGTACAATGTACTGTACCTTGTATCTGTTCTCCAGTATTGCTAAGGTGGAAGTTAAATAAGTTGATTGTGAATTACAAAATTGTGATTTTTAGCTTGGATAGCTAGACAACAAATAACAAGTGTAGACCATCAGTGTGGGCTTAGTAGGTACATGACAGACAGTCAGAAGTAGATCTTTGAGAGTGACTAAATGTTAAGAACTGTGAAGGAAATTTTAGATTAAATTCTGTACTTTTACTGTTATATACTGATTATACTTCTGTGTATTATTATTTTGGGGAGCAAAGTGGCTCAGTGGTTGGCGCTGTTGCCTCACAGCCCCAGGGACCCAAGTTCAATTCCAGCCTTGGAGACTATGTTGGGTATGCAAGTTCTCCCCTGATCTGTTTTGGTTTCCTTCCACAGTCCAAAGATATGCAGGTTAGGATGATTGTCTATGTTAAATGCAGGGATAGCGTGAGGTCCGAGACTGGATGGAATGCTGTTCAGAGGGTTGATGCAGACACAATGGGTCGAATGGCCTCTTTCCGCAGTCTAGGGTTTCTATGATTAAATTAGATTCCAGTTGACAGTCATTGGCAAAATTTGAATTGTTTTATATGAATAATGATTCAAAATGCATGTTAGCAAAGCCTAACCCAAATGTTAGAACTAAGGCTCAATGAATTACCCATAATTTTACTCAAATTAGTCTGTTGCCAACAGTGAGTCTATCAGTTTTTTCCAACTGGAAGGTTCAGTAGTTGAAATTTTAAAACTGTATGATCAATGTATTTATCATGAATGACAGTTTTTTGAAACAATAAATAAGGAAATATATTTATGCTGTCATGATTTCAATGCACACCAAATGTTTTTCACTTAAAGCAAAACTAAGATAGTTTCTGATGTGACAAATGTGATGATTTTCAAACAGTTTGTTGCATTTAAATTTATAGATCTGCATCTATCTATGTCAACTAATTCTAAACTTATTTGCTTTGTTATTTTAAACTTCTCATTCTTCAGAAGCAATGGTGCTGTGTGAGAGTCTTGCATGACTTTGTGATACATATAAACTACATCTTTACCCACTGGAACACCATCTTGTCTTTAACTATACCTGATTTCCTAATTTTATCCTCATAGATACAACTTGTCTTTGGAATCCTTCCTCCTCTATTTGCTTTCTAATATGCTAGATCCCACTTTAAATTTACATCTGACAATTTAACAGGTTTTTTAATTTTCGGCCTACCTGAGGGCTAAAGTTGGTTAAATATGTTGGAAAATGTGGCTGGTTCTTAAAACCAAGGTGAGAAGTAGATTAAAGAAGCGAAGTTTTTTTTTAAAAATCAAGTTCTTTGTAGGGAAGACACTACTATGGGAGAAGAGGGATATACAAAGTCTTTTGGAGAAGAATAAAAATTGATTATAAAAAAAATCAAAAGAATTGGAAGATAATTGCCTGAAATAATAATGACTTTGACCTACAAATTGAAAGAATACATGCTTCATTGTAGAGAGCTTATGTGACTTTGTCCACAAATATTCATTCGCAAGCCATTTGTGTATAACTAAGCTATTAATTTGCAATTGCTAGCCACACAGTTGAAATTACTGCCTTTGACCACTTGCAAGGGCAAAAGAATTAAATAGTAACTGATCTAACCGAATGGATGTTTCTTTTATTGCAATGCTGTTGTGTAGTTTCCAAAACATCCTACAAATTTTTAAGTTGCTCAGAAGTTGCAATGTTAAAGACACTATGAAAGTGCAAGTTGTCATATATAACCTAGTCAGGTTACATTTTACGAAAGTGTTCAGAATAAAATAGATGAATTGATGGAGTAAATCAAGATTACCAGAGGTTTATAACTTGTGAAGGGGAAAGAGGGTTCAGGAGAGGTTATTGAAGTTTCCAGAAGTAATAGGACAGAGTATGGAAAGGGTCAGAAATCTAACTCGAGGCACAGCAAAAAAGGGGACAACTATGAGAAAGAGGGCAGTCAACACAGGACTGAGGGTGTTATGTTTAAATACACTCAATACATAAAACAATGTAAATGAGCTTGCAGTGCAGATTAAAATTGGTGGGTGCGCTGTGTGGGCACCATAGAGACAAGGTGTTCAGGGCTGGCAACTAACAATCCAAGGCTACATGTCCTTTCAAAAGGGCAGGCAGTTAGATGGGGTTGTCTTGTTAGTAAGAAATTAAATTAAATCGATAGCGAGAAGCCATGTAGGATTGGAAGGCATAGAATCTATGTGGATTGGGTTGAGGAATGGCAAAGGAGAAAAGGCCCTAATCTGAGTTGTGTACAGGCCTCCTAGAAGTAGTCAGGATGTGGAGCAGAAAATAAATCAGGAGACAGAAGAAGTGTTAGAAAGGCAACATGATAGTAATCATGGGAGACTTGAGTATGCAGCTGTACTGGGAGTATCAAGCTGGTAGCAGATCCCGAGAAAAGGAATTTGTGGAATGTCAATGAGATGGTTTTTTTTTTGTTGGAGCAGCTTGTGGTAGACCCCATGGAACAGGCACTTCTGGATTTGATGTGTAATGAAGCAGACTTCTTCAAGAAGGGGAAGGAACCCCTGGGGGCAGAGACCACAATATGATAGCATCCAGTCTGCAGTTTGAGAGGGAGAAGCTGGAATCAGATGTAATGATATTACAATTGAGTAAAGGTAACTAGAAAGACCTGAGGGGGGAGCTGGCCAGAGTTGATTGGACGGGGAGCCTAGCAGGGCAGACAGTGGAGCAGCAATGGCATGAGCTTCTGGGAATTATTAGGGAAGCACAGAAGTTCATCTGAAGAAAGAAGAAATTTACTGAGGGAGGGCGAGCCAACCATGGCTGATAAATGAAATCAGGGATACCATAAAAGCAAAGCAAAAAGCATACGATGTGGTGAAAATTAGTAGGAAGTGAGAGGATTGGGAATCCTTTAAAAACTGGCAAAGGACAACTGAAAAAGCAATGGGGAGGAGGGAGAGGCAAGATGAAATATGAAATATGAGGGCAATATAACTAGTAATATAAAAGAAGATTGCAGGAGTTTTGAGATATAAGAGGGGCCAAAGTGGAAATTGGACTGCTGGAAAATGAGGCTGGAGAATTAGTAATGGGAAACAAAGGAATGGCAGAGGAACTGAATAGTTACTTTGCACCACTCTTCATGGTAGAAAATACCAGGAGAATATCTGCTACTTTGAGTGTAGTGGCCATCATGAAGGAGAAGGAGTTGGGGAAGTTGAAAGGTTTGAAGGTGCTTTCACCTGGACCAAATGGACTATGCCCAGTGTTCTAAAGGAGATTGTGGAGGCATTGGTGGTCATCTTTCAGGGATCATTGGAGTCAGGGAGGGTCCCAGAGGACTGGCAAATGGCGAATGGAACACCCCTGTTTACGAAAGAAGGGAGACAGGCAGAAGGTAGGAAATTATAAGTGGTTACCCTGATTTCAGTTGTTAGTAAGATTTGAGTAGGTCATTAAGGATGAGAATGCAGAGTACCTGGAAGTGCACTGTAAAATAGTCTGCACGGCTTCGATGGGAGGTCATGCCTGACAAATGGTAGTGTTCTTTGAGAAGCAAGTTAGACAAAGGAGAGCCAGGGATGTGATCTATTTGGATTTCCAGAAGGCCTTTGACAAGATGCTGCCCAGGTTGCTGCTAAGTATAATAAGAGCCCAGGGGTTACGGGCAGTATACTGACATGGATAGAGGATTGGCTTACTGACGGAAAGCACAGAGTAGAAATAAAGTGGTCTTTTTCAGAATGGTAGTTGGTGACTTGGAATTCCGCAGGGGTCGGTGTTGGGTTTACGACTATTCATATTATGCAGTAACAATCTGGACAAAGGAATTAAGGGCATTGTTGCTATGTTTGCAGATAGGTATAAGAACAAGTGGTGTTGTGTAGGCAAGGAAGCTGCAAAGGACTTGGGCAGGCCAGGAGAGTGGGCAAAGAAGTGGCAAATGAAATACAGTGTGGGAAAACGTGAGGTTATGCACTTTGCTAAGAAGGTTGGAGGCATAGACTATTTTGTAATTGGGGAAAGGCTTCAGAAATCCGAAGCACAAAGGGACTCGGTGCTAGTTTACGATTCTCAAGGTTAACATGCAGGATCATTTGACAGTTAGGAAGGCAAATGCAATGTTGGCATTCATTTCAAGAATTAATTTCAAGAGCTAGAATGCAAAAGCGGGGATGTACTGCTGAGGCTGTATATGGCTCTTGTCAGACCCTATTTGAAATATTGTGAGCAATTTTGGGCCCCCTATCTAAGGAAGGATGTGCTGGTGTTGGAGGGGGTCCAGAAGCATGATCTGGGAATGAAAGGTTTGTCACCAGTTGCGGTTGAGGACTCTGGGCCTGCATTCAGTAGAGTTGAGGATGAGCGGTTTGGAGGGGGCGGGGACCGGGTATAATTGAAACTTAGAGTACTGAGAAGCCTGAACAGAGTGGACGTGGAGATGTTTCCACTAGTAGGAGAGACTGGATCCGAGGGCACAGTCTCCGTGAAGGAACAACTCTTCAGAACTGAGGTGACGAGAAATTTCTTCAGCCAGAAGGTGGTGAATCTGGGTATCTCGTTGCCACAGAGGGTTGTGGAGGCCAAGTCATTGTATTTAAGATGGGAATAGGTACGTTCTTGATTAGTAAGGATATCAAAGGTTATGGGGACAAGGCAGGAGTATAAGGTTGAGAAGCTATCATTCATGATAAAATGGTAGAGCACACTTGATAGGCTAAGTGGATAATTCTGCTCCTATATTTTATGGTCCTATACTTTAGGATGAAGGCTTTATTTACTTCCTTTATCTGACATTCCAAAGGGATAAAAGCACTTCAGATAGTCTGTCCAAATTTAAATTGACATTTATTCAATGTAAAATTGCTGGAATTCTGTTTTTTTCCTTTTTCTGATCCAAATTTGTGTTATATGTTACATCATGTTCTGCTTATTAACTTGCTCATATCATTTGTTGTAAAGATTTGACTGTAATTGCTGGGCCTATCAATTTATCTTTGAAAGGAAATTTCTAAAGCGATTATTCAGGATAGAATGAATAGTCACTTGGAAAAATGTGCAGTAATTCTGCAGAGTAATCATAAATTTGTTGTGGGAAAATAGTGTCTAACTAATGTGCCCTTTGAAAGGTAACAGAGGGTTGAGGAGGACAAGGCTGTTGTGGTATTGGTGGACATCCAAAAGACATTCAGTACAATGCTACACATGCAAATTGGAAGAAAGGGACAGTAACAACATGGATACAAAATTGGCAGTGTAATAGTGAATGAATGGAGAAAAGTTTGTTGTGAAATTCTGCCAGTTTTGGTATTAGGACTTTGACTTGTATAAATTAACCTAGATCTTGATTTGCAGGGGAAAATTTAAAAGATGGCAAATGACACAAACTTAGAAAATTTGTCAACTGTGAGGATGAAAGTGTAGAAGTTGAAAGAGACATTGACAAGTTGAAATGGGTGGGTTGATGACAGATAAAGTTCAAAGTGAACAAGTATGAAGTGATAAACTTTGGTACAAAGACCACGGAAAGCGAGTGTAAAGTAAAGGGTTCTATTCTAAAAGCCGTGCAGGAGTAGAAAGACCTGGATGTAAATATGCATGAACCATTAATGCTGGAAGGACAGATAGAGCTACTAATAAAACGTTCTGTATTCTAAGCTTCATTAATAGGGCAGAGTGCGCAAGATCAGCAATGTTCCACTGAACCTGTTCAGGGCACTGTACGGATCTCACCTTTTGAGTATTGTGTACAGTTCTGGATGCCATACTTGGGGAAAAGTTTTCCAATGCATTGGAAGAGAGAGCTGAAGAGATTTGAGAGAATGATTCCACAGATGAGAAATTTCAGTTACAGGGATAAATTGGAGAAATTCGAACTTTTGTTTTCCTTGAAGAGTAGAAGGCTGAGGGAAAATCTGACAGGTTTTTGAAACCTTTTCAGGAGTACCTAGACAGAGTAAAAAGGGAGAAACTGTTCCTGCTCCTCAAGAGATTGAGAATCAGAGGGCACAGTTTGAAAGTGTCTTGCAAGACAAGCAAATAAGGTGAGAAAAAGCTTTGATACAAAATGAATAGTCCCAAGTTTGGAATGCAGTGCCTGGAAGTGTATTGAAGGCAAATTCAATTGAGACATTCAAGAGGACATTCGAAGATTGTTTAAATAATGTGCAGCGTTTATGGGGTAAAGGCAGGAGTTCGGCACTCAGTCAAAATGTGCAGAAACATTGGGCCGAATGACCCCCTGCAATTCTATTCTTCTGTAATTTTGATATATTGGATATTAGGTATTTTAAAGAACTGCATGGATGTTTTTAAGGTTCACATATCATTAATTTATTTTCTGTTGTACTATTTGTTGAAGTGTTTTGCACTTTGTCCAACAAGCACTTTCCACTTATCATCTTCTTCCTCTTGTAGCCACGTTTGATGGAGAGAAGCATACTGTGAAGCTTCCATCAGTAAATAGCGTCTCATTTGTATTGAGATTTCTGGAGAAGCTCTGTTACAGTTTGCAGTGCGAAAACCTCTTTAGCAGCCAGCCTTTCAGCCCATATATAGGTAATGCACACACTCCAACAGAATATGAGAGAGTGAAATCAGGTAAAGGAGCCTCAATTTCTATTAAAAAGAACCATTATTGTGATTTTAGAATGAAACTAGTTTTTTTGCATGGAAAGCGAAAGTGAAATCTGAGCCAATGAATTCATGTGCATTTATATGAGTGAATTTATTACATTCATAGCCTCTTTATTATTTATTTTTGGTCAGAAAAAAGTAAATTCGACGAATTTTGTCCCACTTCGCCTTAACTTGCTTTGTTTGCTGAATATTGTCGGAGTTTCACCATCCAGGTTTCTCATTGTTGTGTCATTGACATTTCTATCTCCTCATCTCAGCTCTCCAGCCACAGTATTGAGTTTTGGAATGCCAAATGTTTGCAACTATTTGTATTCAGTGGAAGAGTATTCAAGAAAAGCGCATGTTTTACGACTTGATGAATTTAATTCCAAACAAGTTGCTTGTCTGAAGTGGTGGTGTCAGTTCTCTGGCGAAATAATATACAGATAAAGACATGAACTGGCTTCTGAGTAGTTGTTTTGCTCTTGAGAACTGTTTGCAAGAATACCAATTTGAGAAAAAATATTTGTACTGTCAAAGATATGAGTGTTGATTGGTTGAGAAATGGATGCTGATAGAAGATTTGGTGGCACAAGTGGAAATAAATGAATGAGACTTGATATCTATTGCTCAGACATGGTTGCAGGGCAATCGAAACTAGAAACTTAATATTCAAGAGTATTTAATGTTCTGGAAGAATAGGCAAAGAAGAAAAGGAACTTGAGGTAATTTTCTAACTAAAGGAAGGTATCAGTATGGTAGTGTGTTGTGAAATTGATCCATTAGATCATGATATGAAATCGGTTTGGGTAGAAATAAGGAATAACAACGGAAAGAAGTCTTGGGTTGGAGTCATCTGTAGGCTCCTGAAGAGCGGCCTCACTGGTATAAATCAGGAAGTAATGGTGGTATGTGACAAGGGCACTAAATTGTCATAGGTGGTTTAATCTGCCTATTGACTGGACAAATCAGTTGGCCAGGGGTAGCATGGCAGATCAATTTGAGTGCATTAGGGCCTTTTTCTTAGTGCAGTTAAAGCACGTGGAACAATCTGGAAACAGGCTATTTTGGATCCACTAATGTTTAACAGGTAGAATTAACGAGAAATCTTGTAGTTAAGGATCAGTTGCAACATGGTAGGGTTTCTTATTCAGTTCGAGAGGAAGGAATGTGGGTCCCAAACTACTGTCCTCAATTTAGGGCAATTACAGAGGTAGGAAGAAAATTGTTTAAAGTGGCTGACAAAATCGACTAAGGGGGAGGCCAATGTCCACACAATTAAACAGCTATCTCATGGCACTCAGCAAAAATTTTGGTCAAAATGTTGGACTCAAGGGCAAAATATAATATGTCTAAGTTTGCTGGTAGTACAAACATCAGTGGCGTAGCATGTTGTGATGAGGTCATGACAAATCTGCAAGGGGATATAGACAGCTTGAATGAGTGGGCAAAACTTGGCAGATGGAGTTAAATGTAGGAAAGTGTGAGGTCATGCACTTGGATAGGAATAATGAGAAGGCATATTATTACTTAAATGGAGAGAGACTCCAAAAATGCAGCACAGATGGATCTGGTTGAGACACAGCTAGCATGCAGGTGCAGCAAATAATTAAGATGGGAGGTGGAATTCTGGCCTTTCTTGCTATTGTGTTGATGGAATTTAGAAATGGGTCAGTTTGTTGACACAGGCACACTTGTGCTATGTGCTGCTTTGAATTGCATGTGCACAGATTTGGTGGTGGCTGTGGTCTGTGTTGCATCAGTGCTTGGATGTGAATGTGTTTCCCCAGTGAGCGCCTATGCGTAGTTGCCCGCAGTTGTCAATGTCAACAAACACTGTTTTTAAAAATAGGGAAATCTTGTCACAACTGTGTATGCTGTTAGTGATGCAGCACCTGGAGTACTACACACTGTTTGGGTCTAATATTTTAAAAAAGCTGGCACTTCAAAAGTCATTCATTGGATTGATTCTTGAGCTGAAAGGGTTGACTAATGAAGGACAACTAAGCAGGTAAGGGGAAAATGAGGTATAACAGATATTTTTTATCCCAGGCAGTAGTGAGTGTGTGGAAATTCCCTACCACAGATTATTGTGGAGGCTCAATCACTGAAACTTTTAAAGAGGAGTTAGATGTTTGAATATATCAAGGACTTTGAGAACAATGAAGCGATGGCATGAGAGGAGAGTAGATGCCTCGGGCAGATCAGCCATTGCCTATTGAATGGTAGGGAATGCTTGAAAGGTTGAATAGCCTATTCCTCATATCTTACATTCTTAGGATTGGTAGAGGTGTTGAAAAACATACCCATTAATGCTGATTGATAGGCTTTAAGTTTTAAATCAGGCAGGCTCATTCTGATTGGTCAGGACATTGCTGTGAGAAATTAACCAGCAAATAGTTGACACCCTTTATGCTGGGCTAAGACAGGTGCAGTACATGTACACGTTCTTTCTGCTTACAACGAATAGGTAGCCTAACTGAAGTGCCCAACATTAAATCGGATTCTGCAATTGGATAATATTTGCTGGATTATCCTGTGTATGCAAAAGATTACCCTGATAGCTAATTTAAGATTGTCAGTTTGGTTGTCATTGTAGCACGCCTATGTGTACTGGAAGCTACAGATATTAATACACAGTGACCTGTGCTGAGCAGAAAGCAAAAAACTCAGCAGATAAGTGATGGCCATTCAGTGGTTAGTTTCTCAGAGCAATGTCTTGACCAATCAGAATTAACCTACCTGGTTCTGAATTTGAGCAAAGTATGCCAGTTAACTGTCAGTCAGCACTGGTGGATGCACTTTCCATGTAATGTCTACCAATCAGTGAACGTGTCAACCAATCAGCTAACTTGTCAACTAATCATTGCACTCTTCTTGTGCACATAAATATTGGTTTTCCCTTTAAATTGGTATTCTTGAGAATTGTCTTGATGAGTCCAAGACATGCGATTTCATCAAAATATGTACTACTTTTCAACAGTACTTATCTTAAGATTAAAGGAGTCTTAATATCCAAGAGAATTTGTATGCAGAGCATGATTTTCCCCTCCTAATGTGGAAGAATGATTAGGCAAGTTGTCCATACAGAGATGCTAACCCTCATTCTTCACTTCACCAATAGTGGGTAGTAATATCCATGGGCAACTTTCTTGACCTGCCATCAGCTCGGTCTTTGTGATCAATTAATAAACACTTAAGAAGCTAAACATGCAACCTGCCCAATTAACTGTCTTCCTGGAGGGCAGTAAAGGTGACTAGTTTTCAAAACCACAGTGACTCTACTAGGTTGGTGATGGGACTTCCGATTACTCCTGTCTGGGGACAGTTGGAGATATGGATGAAAAGCAAGGGCTTGGCCTCTGAAAGTCTTGCATTCTGTCCTTTCCTTTAATCTGCTCATAACCCCAGGAAGATGGTAAAAGACCACCTCATAAGTGGATCTTCCAAGAAGTAGGTCTTGATGGATCTTTAGGACTCATGTGTTGTTACAAATCAGTTAGCCAGCAACTTCTGGAGCCCAGTGTCAAGTCCTGCAGTAGCCAACAAACTCATCCATACTCAGCTGTCAGCTCTTAGGGTATTGGCACACGATAGGTCCTGCTGCCTTATATCCTCATTTGTTACATTTTTTACAAGGGGAAAATTGTGCCTTGAATTTTTATCTTACCATAATTAGTGTAGTCCACCAATCGCCCACCTTTCACCTCTTGAAATGACCCATCAGATCAGAAATGAAACCAGTGTACACAAAGCATCAGTGTCGTACATTACCTGTGTTGAATGACTTAATAAACAAGCTGGAATGGTTCACTTGACTTCAGCAATTGATGCTGAAAGCTCAGTTATGATGAAAAATAACGTGAAAATAATTATTCATGCTGCAATTGTGGGCAAGAGCATCAGGCAAGGAAATCCTGTTTAAGTTGCCTTTTGAAGAATATTGGACTGTACGTAGATACCAAAAACTTAAGAAATTCAAGCTTCCAGTGATTAGCTGAAAGGTTGACACAAGAAGATTTAATATGTTGGGAGTAATTTTAACATTAGACAACATTTTTCCTAGGCATGTCCCCTGTAATTCAAGATGAGACTCCAGTCGTCTTCTAAATCCACAGGAATTTGGTCTTTTCAGACGGAGGGAGAGCTCCTGTCCGCATTTGTGTGTGACAAAGCAGAGGGACTGCACATCCATCCTTCCACCCACTCCCCCATTCTGTCTCCCTGTTTGGAAAGCCTGTAATCAAATCCTAAAAATGGCTTTCCCTGAATCTGGAAATGCTAATTGGCTGTTCTTTAGACTTCTGACTACTTTTCCTTAAGTACACACTTAAATTGTAACCATTTGCAAAACTCGACATTCTTACCACCTTTCTGTGACTTTACAGACAAATAGTCTATCTGCTGTCAGTATGTATGTCTCAGTCATTGTCCACACATGTACTCAGTAAAGGAACCTGAGTTCTTCAGTCTTTAAAAGTGAAACTACAGGGAATCCTTGCTATTTGTAGAAGATACGTTTCAGAAAAACCTGACAATAGCAAAAGAACCAAAAGCATGGCTTCCTTTCCCGTGAGAAGTAATGAAAGAATTTTTGGCAACATGCTAAAATAACATAAGTGCAAAGCAGCTGAACGAACACTGTAAATTGTTCACGAATAGAATAAGATTGTATATGGAGTTAGTGGATCGTGTGGATCCCTGTACTTAGGTTTACTGTCAGCAGAATTCAGAATAGGTCTCATGACTCCCTTTGTTTCTTGGTTTTGCCCGAAGTTAATGATTACACTCCCTAAACACTGATTTAATAAATTTTATCTTCAGATTTGTGAAGAAAGGAAAAATAATTAGGAGGTTGAATCTTTTCTCATTGCAAATATCATTATTAAATGGATTAGACTTCAAGTTTGCAAAACAATGTCTATATGGAACTTGAATACAATGTGCAAATATGTGTTTGTACATGTCAAAAAAATGAGAGTGCACTACCAAAAAAGGTTTGCCACTTTCAACTTTCCTTAGTCACTGATGTGGTATTTGCATGTATTACAGAGGGATTCTGTTTATTTTTGTGGAAACGAAGTGTGAACAGTACTTTGGGTGCATAAGCCTAATTTCTTCCCCAAGCTCACCTTGAAAGTTTGAAGTAAGAGTATTTTCTGTACTGAAAACAGTAAATGCTGGAGATCACAGCAGGTCAGACAGCATCCATGGAGAGAGAGCTAGCTGACGTTTCGAGTCTAGATGACTCTACGTTTGCCTATCTCCTGACAGGTGAACAATACTTTCACATATAAGCATAGTTTTTTTGAGAGTCTGAACCAGCTAAGATTGAAGAGTAAATTTGACAAATGCATATTGGAGAAACAATAACTAGTGAATAGAATGCCGCACCCACCTCTGTCTGATTTTCCTAATATCCTGCTTTGTAATGGTTCCAACTCTTGAGGCAAGCTGTGTTGTCAAGTAAGTCTGGAAAGTATACCATGGAATTTATATTCTTAGATTCTGTATTTGTATATAAGGTATTATAGTTAATGTTATAAATAAAGCATTTGTGCATTCAGTAGAATGATTAGTTCAGTTTATGTTTTCAAAAATGTACTCCATGATTCTGAAGCAAAAATAAATAATTTATCAAGTTGGTAATTATTCTACATTCTTTGTTAGCCAGTTGAATGCCTAAGATTTTAGTTTTATGATGTTACTGCTGCAATGTACTTATGACAACCAATGCAACCCTTTTTTTAGCCAAAGAAGAAACATTAGATCCGGGCACGGTAACCAGGGGATTAAAACGGTTTCCTCAAGAATCTCCTCCATACAGTGCACCCCTCTCTCCAAAACTTCCAAGAACAGAGTCTCATCCTTCAGAAGGTACTGTATAGCTCATTAAAGATGACCCATTATTTGATCCTTTGAGCATTTAGTAAGAAAATGTCAGAGTAAATTGGCAAAATGCATTTACCTTATGTAAATCATGAATTTTTTTTCTTCTGTGTTGTTTCTGCTAAACATAGTAACAAGGCTTGTTCACTCGTGGAATTATACGTGAAGTTTAAGAGAAATGAAATAGTGATTAAAGTCCCCTTGTGATTTTATCTAATCAGTGACACTGTCAATGATATGCATCATTGTTTTCCCTGATTATGAAACTATTTATAAATATTGGACAGAGATTGGGATGGGGAGAAGAATGGCTAAAAGCGGTGTATAACTCCACTGATCTCATTGCTTCTCATAATCTGTTGTGCATGTCATTTTAATTGTATTGCAACTGAGCAATGTTTCACAGTTCAAAATATGGAGTAGGATTAAGATGAGAAACATTCTGCGCATGGAGAGTAGCGAGCCTGTAGACTGCGGAGGACAAATCCCTAAGTATATTTTAAAAAATAAGTAGCATAAAGTTGCCAAAGGGTGTGGGAAGGGAGAGAGAATATTGCACTGAAATAGAGGATCCCCTGTGATTATGTTGAATGGCAAAGCAACTCCATCGGCCTTTTTTTTTTCTGTTTCTGAATAGCTGTTTTGGTTGATGAACCAGAACACTAATGACTTAAGTTAGGGGAGAATATAGTTTAAAAATATTCTTTTGTGTTCATGTGTAATTTGCCTTTGTCCAGTTCAGTATTTTCAAGTTGACAGAAGTTTCACTTATCAGGTTTTCTCAACATTTGTTCCTTTACCCTTGAATCAGCATTGCAAACACAAGATTAGAAATCATCATGGAATCGGATTCCAACAATGTGGAAGCAGGCCATCAACTCCACACGGGCTTCCGAAGACCATCCCACACTCCCTACCCTGTCCCAGTAACCCTGCATGTACCCATGGCCAATCCATCTACCTTGCACTTTCCTGGACACCGCGGGCACTTTAGCTTGGCCAGTCCACCTAACCTGCACATCTTTGGATTCTTGACTGTGAAAATTGAATCTGAAATGCCCCTCTTTTGTGTGTGCATGTGTATACACAAATACTTAACTGATCGTTTGCTGTAATGAGTATTGCATTTATTCAGCATCCCGAAGCTCTGAAAAGAATTGACAATAAAACTGAAGACTTACTGTAGTTTGCAACTTGCGTTTGAAAAAGTCTTTTGGGCGCAAGCTGCACCTAACTAGAATTATTGATATGTATTGCCCATTTATTTTTGGAAAAGATACTGCTTTTCATGTATAGCATGTATAGTAATGTATGTATTTTTCATGTATAGTACCTAGTTTTAAGAAGAAAAAAGGAGTGACGTTTGTAGAAAATTATGTCATAGGAAATCAAGTTCATTCTGGTGCCCAGAGCCCAAATTGACCTTTTCTGCTCTATTACTATACCTTCTTTCCAAGTATGATAGTGAAAAATCTGTCTGTCATGATCTCCACAAAAACTGACAACATTTAAAACAAAGTTCGAATTTCTGGTTAACAGTTGAAAAGGTTTACACAAAAACATGTCATATTTAAGCCTCTTAATTTCCTGATAGCCATTCAGATGCTTGTCTGAGATGTTCATTGATTTGTAGGGAAATCTGTAAACTGCTCTCAAATGAGAAAACAAGGTGTAGAGCTGGATGAACACAGTAGGCCAAGCAGCATCAGAGGAGCAGGAAAGCTGACGTTTCGGGTCGAGACCCTTCTTCAGAAAAATTTCAGAGAATTTTTTCTGAAGAAGGGTCTAGACCTGAAACGTCAGCTTTCCTTCTCCTCTGATGCTGCTTGGCCTGCTGTGCACATCCAGCTTTGCACCTTGTTATCACTGCTCTCAAATGACTTCCACTGTCCTCTTCCCAATGGCATCGTGAAACCCATTGCATCCAGCTAGCAATGATTAACTATTATTCACCCCGATTGTTTTTCATCTGATAAGTAAATAGCAATTTACAATGCAATTGTTTACAAACTAATGTTTTGTTTGGAATAAACAAATAAAACGTAAGAACTGCAGGTGCTGGAAATCAGAAATACAAACA
Organism: Rhincodon typus; assembly: GCF_021869965.1. Taxonomy (NCBI): domain Eukaryota; kingdom Metazoa; phylum Chordata; class Chondrichthyes; order Orectolobiformes; family Rhincodontidae; genus Rhincodon; species Rhincodon typus. The sequence continues at coordinate 64,237,517 of NC_063342.1, read as the reverse complement.
GAAATTGTTGGAAAAACTCAGCCGGTCTGGCAACATCTGTGGAAAAAAGCAGAGTTAACATTCGGTTCCAGTGACCCTTCGTCAGAACACCTGGCAGTGCCACCCATTATTGGCTACAAGGAAGGAAGCAGACAAAGCGCAATCTGAAACAAGTCCTCAATGGCGATCCAGTTGTAAATGTTCATGTGATATCAATGACTGCAATGGTGAATGAAGGCTGCAGCAGTGGGGAGATTCTTACCCAAGGTTTCCTTGCCGCAGGAACTCAATCCAGTTTCTGTCAAGGACAACATGTCTACTGTTGTGCAACAGCATTCCCATGTTAAAAGATGTCTTGCACAAGGCATCTACCTAGAAGATGACCTTCCCCCACACGCAACACCAGCTCTGTAGCAATCAGCGACAAGTGGCAGGGACAGGTTTGTGATATCTGGAAATCCCTCACTTTGCACCAGTACTTAGGTGGTGGAGTTTGACTCAGTTGTTTTGCTCTTGGCAAAGAAACAGGAAAGTGTTTCAGCAGCTTTCTTCACAAGTGAGCAGCCCTTTTCTCTGGATAATCTGCTGGAATTGATGATGTAGGGAGTGGACCAGAAAGTAGTATCGAATGCTGATCATGCTTAAGGAACCATATGGTCTATTTCTGCTTTTCTTTCTTATGATCTACTGTTATGAGTGCAGTTCCAATGAAACCCAGCACCGTTCAAGCCAAAGTAGCATGCGTTCACCAACTTCAAACATTCGGTTCCTCATTCACCAACGCGGTAGACAACAGAAGTGGGTAACATGCACCGTCATCAACTCACCAAACCTCCTTGAACTCTACTTTCTAAATCCATAACATCCACCATCTAGAAGAATAAGGCCAGTTGTCACATGGAAATACACCACCCTGCAAGTTCCCTTTTATGTAATGCACCACACTAACCAGGAACTATTTCATCAGTCCTTCACTCGTACAGCATCAATATTCTGGAGTTCCTTTAGTAACAATACCATAAGTATACCTACATCACAGGGACTGCAACAATTTAAAAGGCAACAGACAACCACCTACTTGAGAACAGTCAGGTATGGGCAAGAAGTACGTTCCTCACCATCAAAGCCCACAGGTTTGTCTGATAGGCCATTGCATTATTGTAGAAATTCAGGAGCAATGATGGTCAGCAGTAGCACACCTTCCCCTCCCCTCTCTTCCCCCCAGTCTCACCTCCCACACACTCCCACTATTTGAAGTGGGATAATGTGCAAGTAAATTATTTGAAACCTGCTATGTGGTTGTGTGATCTTCATTTTTGATGAATCAACAAAAGGGCTAATCCCACATTGTGTGAAAAATCCAATCAAAAATGAAGGTTGTGCGCAGATTTTTGTGTAGCGTTTGTCTTCAGTGAGAGAAAATGATTTAATGGAACAAAGTTCTAATTTAAATGTTTTTAATAGAATAATCTTTTTTTAATTTTGCCTTCAGCAGAAACATTGCCTGCAGAAGAGAATGTTACACCAAAGGAGCACAAATATTCAGAGTCCTTGGATTCCGCCTTAAATTCTTGTAAACCACCTAGTCCTCCTCAACGGAATTCCAATGAATATCGTAACTCAGGAAATAAATTTGTTTTCAGAAGTTCTGTTGTATCGTCAGGCTGTACCTCAAACTCTGCACCTACTTTGAGAAGGCAGACTTCAAATTCAGCAGCAAATAATAGTTACTATGATATTAACAGAACCCGCATGCAAAGGAGAATAGAAGGTAAGTCTTTTGCTCCTGCAGCATGCATTTTTAATAAAAGTCTTGCAGCTTTTTGTATAAGGACAATCTTAGTGAAGTAGGAATCAAATAAGTGCACAAAGGAAAGGTAAATCAGATCTGTTTGGATCAAATAGCAAGTATGCATTTTGCAATTTCTGTAACTACATATTATGTAATTTATGTATTATGTACTGTAATTTATTCCTAAATTACATAGTAAAATATTCCAGGTTTTTCTGCAGTATAAAACAAATTAAATATACAAAATGCTGCAAGTTAGTGGAATTGGGTGTCCACAGCACAAGTTGAATTTCCCAAAAATCAGCTTTCTAAACTGCTGTTAGATAGAGTTGTAAAAGGTCCGCACGTTCTGCAAATACAAATATTAGGCAGGAAGAAAATTCATTGTAGAGAAGAAGATGAACTCTTAAATTTAAATAGCTGACCTGAAGCTGCAAATTGTCAGAATTACCTAAATGCACATTGTGCATATATGTAAAAATACAAGTGATTTTGTTAGCCCCCTACAGCAACTGATATTCAGGCATCTGTAATGGGAAGCAAGGTCTGAGCCATATCTTTAAATGTAAACTCCAGGATCCTGCTTCTTTTCAAGAAGAAGACATGCAAAGCACTCATTTAAATTACATTACCTTATCTCTTACTTCTGGCAAAATTGCTTCTCTCTCAGGTGTGGCATAAAAACAAATGGCGAAGGTTTCCTATTGTCTGGCAGTTTTTAGTGTGTTATGCCTGTAGTTGTTTAAAGTTTTGGCAACGATCTGTGGCTTGGGTTGTGGGTGAGGTTGTTGACTTGCTCGCCGAGCTGGCTTGTTTTTGTTCAGATGTTTCATCACCGTGCTAGGTGACATCATCAGTGGAACCTCCGAAGAAGTGATGTTATTCTACTCCGCTTGGAATTTATACTGTCTGGTCCATTGTGGGGAGTACTGTCATTTCGGTTTTGATCTGTATGGGTTTATATATGGGGTCCAATTCTATATGTTTGTTGATTGAAGTATGGGTGGAGAACCATGCCTCTAGGAATTCACAGTACTCACTGTAAAGGACCAGACAGTATAAATTCCAAGCGGAGAGAATAATATTGATTCATCGAAGGTTCTACTGATGATGTCACCTAGCACGTGACAAAACGTCTGAACAAAAACAAGCCAGCTCGGCAAGCAAATCAACAACTACATAAAAACAAATCCAACTCATTAATCATTTATTGAGGAGTCTTGAAAAAAATGGATCAATCAGTTGTGTTGGGAGAGAAGAGAAGGGTAAAAGTTTGTGCTTAACTTGCACAATATATGTGGATAATATAAAGCATTCAACTATTGCATTCCTGAATGAGTGCACTTCATACACTGCATCAAGTATAGACAGCTGACATTGTTACAGGACACCTTGACTATATTCCTTAATAATCTGCATAAGGTAGCAAGAGCCAAAAGATCCGCCATTCGAATTGGGAAAGAATTGATTAGGAGAAGAATAATATTCTGTGGTATCTAATATATCAGTATAACCACCTGGAATATTCTTACAAGTTATTTTTGCTTTATGTTCTTGAAATAAAACAGACAGCCAGGGTGTTTGAAACTTGCCCATCAGGAATTTTAAAAATTGAGAACTGTTTTTAAAACTTTGAGGTATGTTTTGTTGCAATTCTCTTTTAGCTTCTGGCACTTCAAAAGTAGTGGAAACAGTAGAGTATGTAAAAATCACTCTCAAGTGTCATAATTTAAGTTGATCCTCTAAAATTCCATCTTCCACTTGAGTACTAATTTTGTTAGCCTATCTGTAGTTCCTGTTGGAGTTGATTGATCTCATAACACTTTGCCACACCTCCAAGTGTACTGTCTTTGGCAGATTTTAAGGTTTACCCTCCATTCCAAACAAGTCATTTATACATATGTTGGGAACATGACTTTCTTCCGATCTCCAATCTGAAAAATAGCCATTTACCAATTATAGAGTCATTGCTCCAACTAATCCACAGTGACCATGTTGCCAAACCAAACCAATCCCACTTGTGTGTGTTTGGCCCATATCCCTCCAAACCTTTCCTACTCGTATACTTATCCAAATGTCTTTTAAACGTTGTTACTATGCCTGCATTCACCACTTCCTCTCACAATTTATTTCACAAACGAACTACTCTCTGCGTTAAAATGTTGCTCCTCACGTCCTTTTTAAAACTTTCTCCTGTCACCTTAAAAATTTGTCCCCTGTGCACCTCCACCAAGTCTGACCTCAAACGTCTTTGTTGCAAAGAAAACAACCTCAGCTTAGCCAGCCACTATCCGTAGCTGAAATGCTCCATCCCAGTCAATATCCTTGTGAATCCCGTCTCCAGTGCAATCACTTCCTTCCCATAGTGCGATGACCAATATGACCCCCCTCTCTCATAATCTGCGCCATGACTGACAAAGGCAAGCATCCCATTAGCAGCCTTAACGACCCTATCAGACTACCCTACCACCCTCAGAAATTTGTAGACAAGCACCCCAAGATCCTTTTTGTTCTTTTGAGCTTCCTAGTGTCCTGCCATTCATTGAGTATTCCCTGAACTTGTTTTCTCTTCCACAGTACGTTACCTCATATTTATCAGGGTTAAATTCTGTTTGCCACTGATCAGCCTATCTAACCAATCCATTTATACCTTCCTGTACACCACTTTCCTCACTGTCAACCACCCAGCCAATTTTTGTGTTATCCACAATCTTACTTATCATTCCCACCATTCTTACGTGCATAATTTATGAATATCACAAACAATAACAGACCAACCACTGATCACTGTGTATGTGACTGCACACCAGGCTCCAGTGTCACAAACAGCCTTCGACTACTGCCCTGTTTCCCAAAGCTAATTTTGGATCCAACTTACCAGGTTACACTAGATCTGATGAGATTTTACCTTCTTTATCAATTTCCCATATGGGACCTTGTCAAAATCCTCGCTGAAATCCGTGTAAACTACATCAAGTGCCCTAACCTCATCCAACACTGGGTCACCTCCTCAAAATTCCACCTGATTTGTTAGGCATGATGTCTCTCTGATAAAGCCATTAGGCTATTCCTAATCAAATCTTTCCTCACTAAATGGAGAATAATTTTCTCCTTCATTATTTACTCCATTAACTTCCCCAACATCGACGTTGGACTCACTGCTCTATCTCTTATCAGCCTTCTTGGAAAGTGTAACCACATTAACTGTTCTCTGGCACCTCTTTTGTGGCCAGAAATGATTTAAAAAATGTTGGTCAGGACCCCTATAATTTCCTGTCGTGTCTCCCACGACAGTCTGGGATACAGCTCGCCCACACCTGGGGATTTCGTCATACACTGCTAAGTACTACTCTGCCTTTCTGTTTACATACACAACTGTATAACTTCACATTTATCCATGTCTGGGTGCTCCGGTTTCCACCCACAGTCCAAAGGTGTGCAGATTAGGTGGATTGGCCACGCTGAAATTGCCCATAGTATTCAGGGATATGTCAGCTAGGAGGATTAGCCAGAGTAGATGTGGGGTTGTGTGCTAGGTCAGTGTGGGATGCTCTTTGGAGGGTCAGTGTGGACTTGATGGGCCAAATAGCCTCCTTCCATACTGCAGGGATTCTGTGATTCTATGATTATGCTCACTCAAACCATTTATACAAGTCTTGAATAGGTGAGGCCCAAGCACTGATCTGTTACATGCCACCTAGAAAAATACTTATTTATTCCAACTCTGTTTCTGGTCTGTGAATCAATTCTCTGTCCTTGCCAGTATATTACCCCCATCCCGTGTACTTTATTATCAAAAGCTTAACCAAAATCCAAATATTCTGCATCCATTGGTTCTTGCTTATCTATTCTACAAGTTACATCCTCAAAAACTTCCAAAAGATTAGTTAAGCATGATTTCCCTTTCTAAAATCCACATCGACATGTCTAATCCCATTAATGCTTTCCAGGTGTTCTGTTATCAGATCTTTGAAAATGGACTCCAGCAATTTCCCCACTACTAATTTTGTCACCGACTTATTTATGTATTATTGCACTCTCTCTAATCCTCAGTTTACAATCTCCTTGCTGTGGCTCGAGCACTGATCCTTGCAGAGCCCCACCAGTTACTGCTTGCCCAATTGAAAGCTTTGTTTATCCTATTGTCTCGCTTCCTATGTGTTGAGCAAAGCTCAAGGCATGCTAATGTACTACCCCAGATCCATGAGTCCTCATCTTGCATTTTATTCTGGTACCTTATCAGATACCTTGTGGCAATTCAACCATACTACATCCACTAGCAATTCTTTTTAAAACTACCCTACTAATATCTCCTCAAAAACCTCCAATAAATCTGTCAAATATGACATTTCTGACACACTATCAACTTCTTTTGAGTTACCATTGAGCAGAAACTGAAATGGACTAATCATATAAATACAGTGGCTACAAGAGCAGGTCAGAGGCGAGGAATACGACAGTGAGAACACATTTCCTGACTCCCCAAAGTTTGCCCACCATCTACAAGGCACAGGTCAGAAGTATGATCGAATACTCCCCTTGAGTGCAGCTCCAACAACATGCAAAAAGCTTGACATCATCCAGGGTAAACATCCACTCCCTCTAGCATCAATGCTCAGCAACAATGTGCACCATCTACAAGATGCACTGCAGAAATTCACCAAAGATCTTTAGACAGCATCTTCCAAACACAACCACTGCGATCTAGAAGGTCAAAGGCACACCTCCGTCTACAAGTTCCCCTCCAAGCTACTCACCATCCCAACTTCGAAATATATCGATGTACCTTCAGTGTCGCTGGGTCCAAATCCTGGAATTCTCTCCCTCCCTAATGACATTATGGATCTACCCATGGCACATGGACTGCAATGGTTAAAGGCAGCTCATCACATCCCATGAATGAAAAAGAAAACCTCTGTTCACTATGACTTTCTGCATGTATTGTTAAGATTTCCATGATAGGAGATTCCAGTTCTTTCCCAATGATTAATGTCAGGCTAATGGGTTTGTTTTTCCTTTTTCTCTCTCTTCCCCCTCCCCCTTCTTGAAGAGCAGTTGCATTGGCTAACTTACAAACTGTTGGGACTGCTCAAGAATCTAGAAAATTTTGGCAAATTGTACCCAATATATCTCCTGTCTCAGCAGTTATTACTTTTAGAAACCCAGGGTATAGACATCAGGTCTTAGAAATTTGTCAGCTTTTAGTCCCTGTTAGTGTGATGTTGCTTGTAAAGCAAAGTGATGGTAAGAATCAAATGACAGCGCTATAATACAGCATTTGCTTTGCAATAATCTACTTACTGCCACTTAGTTTGGATTCTGCCAGGGCCACTCAGGTGTTTTCTTCATTTCAGCCTTGGTTCAAACATGAATAAAGAGCAGTAATTCCAGAGATGAGGTGAGAGTAACTGCTGTTGACATCAAGGCTGCATTTCACGAAGATTGGCATCAAGGAGAAATTTCTCTGCTTGTTGGGTTGATACTCGCACAAAGTTCTTGATAGCTTCAGAGGAGAAGTGTAAAATCAACAAAGAGCATATAAAAGGAAATCCTCAAATCTCCCATAGGTATAAGTTAAAAGGTTGTAACAAGAGTGGGACTGATTTAAAGCCTAGAAAAGGGTTTATGCAGGTAGGTGGAGGAATAGCTGAGACATTAACTTAATTTACTTGGTAGAGAGACTGAGTATTGATATTTCTTGGGTTATGGTGAAAGAGGAGGTAATTCAAAAACTTGAAGGATTCAGAATTGATGAGATGCTTTGGTTGTTTGTGCTAAAATGTTGTTAAGGCACCAGACCAAATGAGATGTAGCAAGTGTACACAGGCTGGTTGTACTGGGTGGGAGAACTGTGAATTTCTGAAAAAGATGCAGCAACTACAGGCTGGTTAGTTTAACTTTGGTGATAGTGATACTTCTAGAAACAATAATTCTGTATAAAGTTATTAGTCACTTGAGCCTATCCAAGTTAATTAAGGGAAGCCAGCATGGCTTTGTTAGGACCAATTATGTTTAACAATCTTGCTGGAGTTTTTTCAAGAGGTAATTGAGAAGAATGAGAGTAAGACTGTTATTTGGTCTATGAATATCCAAAAGATAGGTACCACACCACAGACTTCTAATGCTTATGGAACTTTTATTTGACAGTAGCAGCTGAATATAAAATTAACCAATGATAGGAAACAGTGTAGTAGTTGATGGATGCGTTTTGGAACGGAGGATGGTTTGTAATGGAGTTCCCAAGTGTCAATAATGTGATCCTTACTCCTCCTGGTATGTACATGCATATAAAGTTGTGGAATTGGCAGGTGATACAAAAATTAGAAGCATTGAGCTATGAAAATAGTGTAGAAGTGCAAAAGGACAAAGATAAGTTGTTGAAATGGACAGTCAACTAGCCAATGGTGTTTAATGCATCATTAAAATGAAGCATTATGATGGGAAGCATATGAAGATCATGTAAACGGTACTGAAGAAGATTCATATTGAACTTGAAAAATTAATCATTCCTTTCTCTGCAGATGCTGCCAGACCTGCTGAGTATCTCCAGTTTTTGCTTTTATCTAAGAGCCCCAACATCCATCATATTGTGCTTTCAATAAAATAAAAGTTTAAATTCTAAAGGTGCTGCAGGGTCAGAGGGACTTGGATGTAAATGTCTAAAGGTCATTGAAGGTGGCTGGAATGGCACTAGTTTTCTTAAAATTAATTTTAAAAAAAATTTTATATTCTCTTCTGTAACCTTTTCTGTTACTGGATCAAAAAAATCAGTTAAATTAGTCATGCATAATGTGCCATTTACAAATTTGTGTAGAATGACCTTAATTAACTCCACCTCTTCAGATGCCTGTTGATTTTTATTTCCTGATTTTCCAAAATCTTACCCATTATTGATGTTAAACTGACCAACCTGTAGTTATTAAAGTGCTGGCATTAATCATTGGGAAAGATAGAAAATAGCCAGTATTGAGCCCATCAAAAAAAATTAATGTTTTTAGAAATGGAAGTTAAATTTTATGTACTTTTTTTTATCATGATTCACAAAATCATCCACCTAGATGAGTTTATTCAGATCCAGAAAACTGAATTCAATGTTCCTGGTAGAAATTAATGCCTGGATTTGTATTTATTTACCTTTTTGGTGTAGCTGCAAGTTCTACAACTGGACCTGACCTTCATTCGACAGAACGTGAATCCCCAAGAACTAGTAGTAAAGATCCTTCCACTTGGTCCATTGAAGAAGTAATGAAGTTTGTTAAGGAAGCAGATCCCCAGGCTTTAGCACCACATGCTGATCTTTTCAGAAAACATGTAAGTATTTTTCAGAGCTCTTTGGAATATCTTTTTAACATGTACTAGGTCTGAGAATCTGTTTCCTAAACATGTTTTAATACTTATGGTATGTTGCAGGAAATTGATGGAAAGGCATTACTCTTACTACGAAGCGATATGATAATGAAATATATGGGATTGAAGTTGGGCCCGGCTTTGAAGATTTGTTATCACATTGAGAGATTGAAACATGGAAAATACTAAAAGATCATTTCTTTCTTTTGTCAGCCTGATGGAAATGTTTGTCCTCAAAGCCACTGAATTCCTCTTTATGTGAAATAATTTTAAGATTTTTCTTAGAGGAGCAGTTGTATTGCTATTTAATGACTTTTAAACCAAGAAAATGTACAGTTTCATCCTGCAATATATTTGAAATGGGTCTGTTTTGCAGTGTCCAAGGAAGTTTTGTCATTTTTGTATTTCATATAACAAGGATGCAAAAGTACTGAATATTATGCATTTAAGATGTTTCTGTACATGCTTTTGTAACTCCACACAATTAAGTCTGCTGTTAGACATAGGATACAGAATTTTCATTTTTATCTTCCTGATGTTAATGTGTAGGAATGCAGTTTTCCATTCGCAGGTTTTTGTTAATCCATAACTGCTTTTAGTGTCCTGGTACCAAATAGCTAAAATCCAAAGGATATCTGCATCAGGATTTTACTGTACTAAAATGTTTATGCAAAGCTTCTAGATTACTAGAAGGATTTTTGAGTGATCAGGTATTCTTGCCTCAGCAAACCCTGTGACTATTCTTACCTGGCTCCTCTTATGCTCCAGTGGAGCAATCGATCTTGTACGTATGATTTTTGTCATATGATCAACCAGGCTAATACTGTCGCCCTTGAAGGGATCAGGCAGTGGTTTACACTGTTATGCAGTAATTGAAAACTAGACCAGCACAATGTTTTGGCAGATTATCTTAAAGGCCTTTAACGTTTGTGTGTTTATACTATGTTCTTATCCTTAGTTTTTCTTTGTGATTTGTTGACTGATGATGTATAGTCAACCAGCCATGTTTTTTACACTGTGAGACCTAACATACTGATAGTAAGCTGTGTTACTATCTGTGCCTGTGAAAAAAAAGAATAAATCAGGGACACGAATGTAAAATCTCCTAGCCAGTAACAACTTGAATGTATTTCATAAATAAGTGTTAATTGGAAGAAGTGACTATTTTACATAAGTACGTAGTCTATGAAACTAGAGATTTTTATTTTGTTGCTGGTTGCCTTTTTATACAAGGTAAATTCGTTTTAGTAAGAAAACATTTTTTGCATAGGTAACAACATACTTATGAAAGAATGCTTTGTGCATTATGGCTAATAAACATTGTAGTTATATAAACTCATGTATAATACTTTTGAGTGTAGTTGTGTTGTAATTTAAATACCATTGTCTGTGTTCATGAATAATACAGTCCCACTTTAACTGCACATTTTTCTATTGCAACTCTAATATACCACTGTACATAATACAGCATCTTGGCAAGAAATAAATAAATTTGGTCTGTCTTCAGTTTTGGGTTTTACTACCTCTGATAAACAGTATAGCCTGAATGCTATTCTGAATGTGTCCGGTTAAGGACTGAATTAGATCAAGAATGTGACAGTTTCAGCTGCCTGAAACTAGGCATCTCTTGAACACCGTACAATATTAACAGCAGCAGAAATAGATGCAGTTTTAATCTCTAACCTTATGGCCTGGAAGATAATTCATTCCTTGGCACTATCGGGCTTGGAGACTAATCTTGCATCAATGGAACATACTGTAATGGAATGTACCAGGAACAGTATGAGGCAAATTTTAGAATGTGTCAACATATTGAAGATACATATTGATATACTTAACCAGAGCAGAATTAGATATGGTTGGTGAAATAATGCCAAAGAGGCTGGTATCCCATCACCAAGTCATCCTTTATTTGCAAGTGTGTGTGGCTCATATCCAGTTTCATGGAGGACAGTCCCCACTGTCAGTTTTGATAAAACCTATATGCGAGGGATTGGGTATTTATCCAGCTGCAAAAAGCAGTTTACTGTTTATTTAAAATCCCCACAAAGGTTAACTGATCTGTTGGGCTTTGCAATTGATGTGACTGGTACTGCCCATCACAGAAACTGGATTAGTTTGATGATTTCTTCGCTTTGCAGCCTCCTGATTTCTGCCTCTACTTTTGCCCATAACGCAGGTGGCACAGGGCAGGCCTCGCAGAATCATGGAATTGCTTCCTGGTCAACATGCAAGATAGGTTTGGCTCCTTTAATAGTCCCAGACCTGCTGAAAAGCTTCCAGGTATTTAATTAGGACTTTATTCAGACTGCCATTTTCTGATGGAAAAAGGTTGAGCCAATCAAGGTGAGCCTTTCTCAACCAATTTCGCCCCATCAAGTTTAGACCCAACCTTTTACTGCAGTCAGTGGTAACTGAACCAGTTCCTTCTCATAAGAGACCAGAACCAAAGTTGTACCCTTAATCTGTAAAGGTTCCATGGTGTAGGTTCTCAGTCCAGCTGAAGTCTTGTGCAAACCTAAGTCTAGAGCAAATTTTGTAAAAGATTAGTTTTGCGATTACTGAAATGGCCATGCCAGTATCGACGTCCATTAGAACTGGATCACCATTTAACCAGATGTTTATTTTGACTGGTTCTGATTTGGATGTTGCTAAGCAATTTAACTGTTCTGAATCAGATGTAGATAGACTTGCCAGTGGGTGCACTTTCCTCGATAATGGCCTCTTGAGTTTTCCTACTCAGTTTAGGTCTAGTGGGAATCTTACTGTCTCAAGTCCATGTACGACTACAATGGCATGCCGGCATGGATCCTGAAGAAAATTTTAACAGTTTGGCCGAGGCTTGGCTTTGTTTTAGGGTTTTGCTGTTTTTCCAGCTCTGAGTGATCAGAACCTCTGATACTCCTGTTTTATATCTGTCAGCCAGGTCTCCTTGATTGGGGCTGTTAATCTTGTCCAATCAGGGAGCTTGTATTCTGAGATCCACCTGGCTGATCTCGTTACAAAACTACAGTTGGGGAAATCGAACCAAAGAATAGACCAGTTGCACTGCTGGTTTGTGCTGTAGAGTGCTAGCTCACCACTTTATCAACCTTGTGAGGTGTGGTGACCCTAATGTTAAACCACCACCAGTTGGCTCTAATGACAGAACAGCCCTATGGTCAGTTGAGTCAATGGTAACTTTTCGGAATCCAGACCATGCCTGAAGGTGGCCGATAAAGGTTTCTAGGAACAAAATGGAAATGGTTCCCCAAAGCCATCTGTACTGATTTCAAAATAAGTGATGCCATCAATGTGCTGAACACCCAAAGCACCAAGCTTATAGGTAGCACTAACTTGTTCTACAATCAACTGATTAGGCCAAAGATCTCTAAACCCGCCATGTCTTTTGAAGGATGGTTGTGAACAATGAAGTCAGTCATGGAAGAAGATAGCATACATATTTCCAGCCCTACCCGTGGTGGAGCCCAGCACACAAGTGCAAGAAAAGAAAAGTTTTAGTGCTTGCCAATACCGCAAACAAAAAGAACAGTGAATAATTGTACTTGTCTAAAGGTTTTGAACATGATAGATAAGTGTCCTGAAAATGTTCATTCGACATGTTGCAAAGCAGTATCTATGAGCACTGGCCGCAAAAAAAAAAGCTAAGTTTTGGTAGCATTCAAGCAGTAGTTCTGAAGATGTACACAAATAGAATTAGAATTAGCTGCATTGTCGCATGTACTCAAATGAGTACAGTGAAAAGTGTATGAGTTGTCACTTAGGCACAAAGGTTCTTTAGTTACAATTCTTAGAAAAATAGAGAAGTAGGAAGTCCAGCATTGCAAATTTTAGATAAATTATAAAGTGCAGAAAAGAAAGTTCAGAACAACAGTCTTCTAACCCAGTCCACACTGGCACCTAGCTTGCAGTCTGCAGTGGGCTTTGACTCCAGACCACGCTGAGCTTCACCCCAGGATTCACGAGGCTGGAGATCGCTCTGGAATCGCTTCAAGACCTGAAGTCCATGCTGGGCTGAGAGATCGTCACATCAGGCTGGGAGGCTGCCATGTCAGGTTGAGAGCACACCTCGCTGGGTCTGCACTGAGGCCGGGAAGTCTGAGGCAGTGAGCTCAGAATCTGAGATGAGACAGGAGGAGGAGAAAAAAGACAAAAGAGAAAAGAAAAGGAGTGGACAAGTCCAGCTGAAGCATCCTCCTTCACCACTAAGTAATAGAACAATGTAGCACATCGTGCTTGTACTGACGAAAGAAAGCATGTTGACTGCTGTCTTGCCCCTAGCCAAACCATTTCAGTTCAACTTTGACACTAGTGAACAATAGAGGTATGTGCTGCTATACTCAATGCAAAGGGCAAATTCAAACAATTATGGACGTAAACAGCTTTTGTTAATCAATAGCAACAAACTAATCAAGCCAGTTAGAGGATCTTATTTATCAATTATTTGTTAGTTCAGTTCACAGCAGAGCTATTTGACTTCAGGCCTCATCATAACCCTTATCAGCCAATGATGGAAAGCCCTGGCAAAACCTGGATAAAGGAGTTTACCTGCATTCCTGCCCAACCACCCCCTTGGCCTGAGTCATGGCTGATCCACAGATGATCAAGTTAGGAGACCAGTCATCACTGCTTCATGACATTGATGCAGCTGCTTCACCAATGACTATCCATTGTTTTAGTCATAAATGAGGTTCTTAGCTGATGATTATAGTATTTCAGTTCTTCAAAACTTGTTTTTTTGGAAGAAGCTGATATAGCTGCCCATAGCAACGCCTGGATAACATGTAGTTGTCTGAGAAGTGGTAAGTATAATTGTACCACAAGAGTTTCAGACAATGCCATTTACAACAAGAAAAAAGCTAGTTGCCTTCTCTGACCTGTAGTGACCTACAAAATCCATCAATACAGATGACAGCACAAAAGCAATTAATTCAGCCCAACTGGTCTTTTAAAAGAGTTCATTCTCCTTACCAGGCTCATACTATATTCACCTCTACCAAACCAACCCAGAAGCCAAACTAAGCATCTCAACACTGGCCGTAAAAATAGAGGCTGGACACTGAGGCTCAATTTCAGACTCCCTTCTTGCCACTAATCCCTCCGCAAAAAAAAAAGCCTCGCTATCTGAACGATACAAGTCAGTGTTGTGATAGGATATCTATCACTCATCTGGTTTTGGCTGCAATAGTAAGAAGCTAGAACACTCTGTGAACCACCATGCTTAATCCCTTCTGCCAGAGTTTTGTTTCTGTACTATGTAAATTTCACAAGATGTACAACAGCAACCTACCAAACTTACTTCCACATATCTCCCACGCCTGCAACTTCATTGCCGAAGCATATTGTGAAATTGTCACTGCTAAGTTCTTTGCAAGTTACCAGTTGGACTATGATCTTCGTGTTCTTAGCTCAATTTCAAAATGCTACATGTTTTCAATTGCAAATGCCATTCCATTTTGTGGCAACACTTCTTTCAGACCATTGTCATGGAATAACTTATTCCTGTCAATCTCCTGGTCTGTCAAATTGTGATTGCCTTTCCTAATCATGCTCTGACTAGGTGGTTGTTTTCTCAGCCCCTATCTGAGTAGTGGCTTGGGATGTTTTTCTTTCACATCAGCAATGCTAAATAAATGCAAGTAATGGTTGGTATAATTTTCTCCCTTATTTTTAAGTTGCTAAGTTATGTGAAGATTTTTTAATTGTACGGATGTTGGTTTACACTTTAGCCACCCAGAATCTTGATTGGCCCCGTATAAATCAATAAACATTGGCTACAAGTTGGTTAATGAAAGTTTCTCAGGATGGCAGAAAGTGGGAAGTGGTTTCCCATAGGGATCCACGCTGGACCATGATTCACTGTGTGTATAAATGATTTGAACTCTTTTGAATCAATGTCAAAACTCTCATGTATCAATCAAATTGGGGATGTGGGGTGGATGGTGCAATTGAAGGAGACCGGTGTACGGTTACTAATGGAAAGGATCGTACCAAAATATAGAAAGACATTCACACTAGGTAAGTGTGAAGTAATTTATTTTGCGAGATAAAATATGATGATTTACCCCTAGAAAGGTAAGAAACTAAGTGGGATTGAAAAACAAAGAAAACATAAATTGGAAGAAGTAGTGGAGCAAGATGCTGAAGTCATGAAAAGTGCAAGAAAGCACTGATACTCGTTTCTAAAGGAATAGATAAAAGCAGTAATTTTCAATCCACAGTGAAAATGAAGTTGAAATCACGTGCAGAGTTATGGTCTTGAGACAACAGAAGCATAAAGCACTGGAGCAAGTACAGAAAAGATTTGCAAAGGTATTGCTAAAATTGAGAAGATGCAGCTAGCAGGAACGATTGAAAAGAAGAAGAGGCAAATGTGTCATTAAAAAATCTTAAAGTAGGGCAGGGTGAATGGAGAAAATGTGGAATTCTCTGCTACATGGTGATGCATTTAAGGGTAAATTTGAAGTTGATGGAGAAATAAATTGTCATACAAGGCAGGAAAGAAGAAACATGAACTGCAATAGGCTTGTAGGTAGCTTAAATAGCAAACATGTTCAATTGGGCCACTTTATTTTTCTGTGCTGTAAATTTTTATTTGTTCATGATGGTGGTTATTGCATGTTTTGAAGGTGTTCAACTCCCAGACAAATATCACTCCTACTTGAATTCTTTAGTTTCTTTACTTAACTGGTTCTGACAAGTTTGCCTTATAAGACCGTTAAGACTGTTTTATGATTTCTTTCTAGTTCTCCTTGGATTGTTGGCCGAAGTTTCTTTCCAATTCTGACAACTTCTATACAAACTCTTTCAATATGGAGACTTCACAAACTAAAACCCTTCTGCGTTTGAACTGAAAACTGGATTCTCCTGCTAGGAGGAAATGGTTCTTACGAACTGATGACCTGATTCTTCAGAAGTCAAAAGCTAAATTAATGGCTCCTGATCTGTTTTCTGAGCAATATTAACAATCCATCAATTCACACCATAAATATCCTGCCAGGCACTTGACATAATCCCATGCTTTTTTTTTGAAATGTTGGACTAATATTCCCATATAGCAGCTGTGTCCATTTCAGGATGTTTCATAAAGGATTTCTCTCCATGACTTCTTACAAGATCTCTCTCAATATTCTCCACAGTTCATTAATAGCTATGCACCACATCTCTATGGTGATCCACTTGTGCTAATGTGCACCCGGCGGTGTCAGAAGTATTCCTGGGATTGCCAGTACTGGCACCATGCACCAGGTCTACATAGAACACAGAACAGTACAGCACAGTACAGGCCCTTCGGCCCACGATGTTGTGCCAACCTATTATCCTACTAAGATCAATCTACCCTGCATACCCTACATTTTACTATCCTCCATGTGCCTATCCAAGAGTCGCATAAAAGTCTCTAAAGTATCTGACTCCACTACCACTGCCGGCAGCGCATTCCACATGCCCACCACTCTCTGTGTGAAGAACCTATATCTGACATCTCCCCTATACCTTCCTCCAATTACCTTAAAATTATGTCCCCTCGTAATAATCATTTCCGCCCTGGGAAAAGGTCTCTGGGTGTCCACTCTATCTATGCCTCATCATTTTGTACACCTGTATCAAATCACCTCTCATCCTTCTTCACTCCAATGAAAAAAGCCCCAGCTCCCTCAACCTTTCCTCATAAGACCTGCCTTCCAGTCCAGGCAGCATCCTGATAAATCTCCTCTGCACCCTCTCTAAAGCTTCCACATCTTTCCTATAATGAGGTGACCAGAACTGAACACAATATTCTAAGTGTGGTCAAACCAGAGTTCTATAGAGCTGCAGCATAACCTCATGGCTCTTAAACTCAATTCCCCTGCCAATGAAAGCCAACACACCATACGCCTTCTTTACAACCCTATCAACTTGGGTAGCAACTTTGAGGGATCTATGGACAATGGACCCCAAGATCCCTCTGTTCCTCCACACTGCCAAGAAACTTGCCATTAACCCTGTAGTCTGCATTCAAACTTGACCTTCCAAAATAAATCACTTCACACTTTTCTGCGTTGAATTCCATCTGCCACCTCTTTGCCCAGCTCTGCATCCTGTCAATGTCCCGTTGCAACCTATAACTGCCCTCCACGTTATCCACAACTCCACCAACCTTAGTGTCATCAGCAAACTTACTAACCCACCCTTCCACTTCCTCATCCAAGTCATTTATAAAGATCACAAAGAGCAGAGGTCCCAGAACAGATCCCTGCAGAACACCACTGGTCACCCAGCTCCAAGCTGAATACTTTTCATTTACTACCACTCTCTGTCTTCTATTGGACAGCCAATTCTGTATCCAGTCAGCCAAATTTCCCTGAATCCCATGCCTCCTTACTTTCTGAATGAGTCTACCATGGGGAACCTTATCAAATGCCTTGCTAAAATCCATATACACCACATCCACTGCTCGACCTTTATCAATGTGTTTTGTCTAGTGTTGTGAACTAGCAGCTGCCCTTTACAGTGCACTCAATGGGAGGTGAACAATAACGTTTCTGAAAGCACAGAGGTGGCATGGGTGACATTTCATTGTAAGTACAAGTTTACATTAGTAAATGTATTGCTATTTTACACCATTATCTGTTGGTCACTGACATTGTAACTGCAGCTGCAAGAATCAAGCTACACAGGCCACCCCAATTCTTAGTGTCTTCCAAGTTTAGAACTTTAAGGGAGTGCTGCTCTTTGTCCAATGCCCAACATAACATAATAAAAAAGACTAGGCTGTGTAAATGCAATGAATAGTCTTTAAAGAAATATTACATGGTTTATAGCAAAAATATATTCTCCCAAGTTACAAAAACACTAATTAGATCAGTCAACCGTAGCTGACAAAGGAAGTTCATGATTGTAAGATTAAAAGGCTTGTAAAGTGGCTAGAATAAACAGTAATAAATCTGAGGATTGGGAAGTTCTGAGAATACAACAAAGGTAGTCCAAGAAACTGATGAGGAAAGGAAGTATAGAATACAAACGCAATCTAGCAAAAAAAAATTAAAGCAAAATTTCTACAGGTATGTAAAAAGGAAACAAAGCTGAAAGTTGGCTCATTAAAGCAGGGTCAGGAGAATTTATAATCAGCTTAGAGAAATGAAAAAAAATGTCAAAATGATTACTTTGTGCCTGCTTTCATTGAGGAAGATACAATAAATCTCCCAGAATTAGAGATCCAAGTGTGTAGGAAGAGTGAGAAGTTGAAGGAATTTGTATTCAGGTAGAAGGTTGTACTGAAGAAGTTCATGGGGCAAAAGGTCATAGGTTCCTGGGACCTGATAGTCTACCAGAGAGTTGAAGGAGGTGGCAATAGAGATAGTCATTGCATTGGTAAACATCTTCCAAAATTGTATAGATTCTGGAATAAATCCCATGGCTAAAAAGTAGCAGATGTCACCCCACTATTTAAGATAGGAGCAAGGGAAACAACAGACCCATCAGCCTCATAAAAGTAGAGGGAAATGCTAGAATCTATTATAAAGGGCGTGATAAATGGACACTTGGATGAAAGTGATCTGATTGGACATATTCAGCATGGATTTGCAAATGTAAAATCATGTTTGAAAAACTTGGAGTTTTTTGAGGATGTTACAGAATTGATAAAGGGGAATTGGTGGATGTAATACATTTGAATTTTCAGAAAGTGCCCCACAGAAGGTTGCTTAGTGAAATTAAGAGGTAATGTGCTGGTATGAATTAAATATTGGCTAACAGAAAACACATACTAAATACATGGATCATTCTCATGTTAGCAAACTGTGACTAGTGGATTGGCATGGGAAATGCAGAGTTACAGGGATAGGGTGGGGGGTGCGGTTCTGGGTGGGATATTCTTCAGAGCATTGATGTGGACTCGATGGGCTGAATAGCTTCCAACTGTAGGATTGTATGATTCTATGAAATCAGACAATATGGCTCGGCTGGAGGAAAGCTTGGAGTAAAGGAAGAAAGAAGAGATAGTAGCTCAGAGTGTGATTTTGATTCAAATTAGAGATTTGATTTAACTAGGAATCTACATTTAGTGCCTAAATTTAAAGATGGTGAATTGAAAAATACTTTACATTCTTTGAAAAGGTAATTATGAAATTGAAGTGGCTAAGAGGTATTTACAGTGTACTGGTGGGTAAAGCTATGAATGTGAATACCAGTTTGTTAGAAGAACAATCTACAGACTATGAAACTGTTAAAAGACAATGCCCAATGCTTATAAGGTTGTCCCTGAAGCTTATTGATTAAAGTTTAGCACTGTAAGGAAGAAACTAAAAAAATTCCAAAGACTTATGAATCAAGTTATGCTAAACTGCCTGACTGTGTAATTCATTGAGAGAATTTCATCTCCTACAATTAAACCTAGAAGAATAGAATAGTCATTTATTGCCATTTATATTTTTAACAAAAGAACGTGACACAATCCACACTGCAGGGATTCTGTGATTCTATATTATTAACTGAAGGTATTGATAAGTAAAAGTTAAAAACAAATTATGACAAAGTCTTTCTTAGTTCAATTCCTGGCTCTTCGATACCGACGAACTCTCCTTAATATCAGTACACTCAGACGATGAAGGCCATCAGTTTGACTAGGACAAGGTAACCGTAGTAGCCCCAGTCAAACATAGACACACACAGGACTTCCAGGAGGCATGGTTTTCCACCCATAATACAATCAATAAACACATAGAATTGGACCCCATGTACAAACCTATACAGATCAAAACCGAAAAAGACACTGCTCACCATAATGGACCAAATAGTATGAATACCAAGCTGAGTAGAATAACATCGCTTCATCGGATGATCCACTGATGATATCACCTATCATGGTGACACAACGTCAGAACGAGAACAAGCCAGCTCAGCGAGCAAGTCAACAACCTCAACCACAACCTGAAATACAGATCTTTGCCAAAACTTTGAATAACAGATTAGCATGGATAGGAGATTGGCTGGCTGGTAGAAACAGACAATGCATTTTAGTCTAATTGGCAGGATGTGCTGAGTAAGGACTGTTGGGTATCTCTGTGGGTGTTCAAACTTTTACAACTTACATCAAAGATTTGGATAAAGAGATTGAAGATTTGGGAGCTATATTTGCAGACAACACCAATATAGGTAGGAAAGCATACTGTGAAGCAGATATAAGCAAACTGCAGATGGACACAGAGAGGTTAGTGAGTGAATAATAGTCTGGCAAATGAAGCATAATAAATGAAAATGTGAAGTTGTGCACTTTGGCAGGAGGGATGGAAAAGCGGAGTATTACTTAAATGGAGAACCTGAATGGAATTCTGAGGTGCAGGGGTATCTATGTGATCTAATGCACAAGTCACAAAAGTTAAAATCCAGGTAAAACACAGAATCAAAAATGCTATTGGGATGCTATTTTTTATTGTGAGGGGAACTGAATATAAAAGTAAGTGAGACCACATCACAAATAGTGTGTGCAGTTTTTGTCTCCTTATTTAAGGGAGTAGGTAAATGCATTTCAGAGGAGGTTTACTAAATTGATGCTTGGAATGACGATAAGTTAGCCAGGCTTGCCTTGCTTCCACTGGGACTTAGAAGAATGAAGGATGATTGAAGTATCTAACATTCTGAACAGTTTTGATGAGTTGCACAGAAAAAGGAAGCTTTCTCTTGTGGTTGAGTCCAAATCTAGGGGGCCTTTGAGTCACCCTTTGAGGACAGAGATGAGGAGAATTTTTATCTTTCAGAGAATTGTGCAACTTTGAAACTCTGTCTGAATAGTCAGGTGGGGTCATAAAATATTTTTAAGGCAGAGGTAATGAATTCTTATTAGACAATCAAATATTCTCAATATTAGATGGGAATGTAGAATTTCAAACATAAATAGATCAGCCTTGATTCTGTTGAATGGGAGAGCAGTTTTGAGGAGCTAAATGGCCTACTTCTGCTCTTACTTCATATATTTATTTGTCTATATGATAGTGGGAATTTCATGACAGCAATGTTGTTGAACATGAAAAAGTGATGATTAGATTCTCTCTTGATGGAACATCTTTTCCTAGCACTTCTGTGATGTGAATGTTACTTGCCACTCATCAGCCCAAGCCTGGATATTATCCAGGTCTTGTATTTGGATATGGACTTCTTCAGCATCTGAGGAGTTAGAAGTGGTGCTGAATATTGTTCAATCATCAGCAAACATTCCCAATTCTCACTTTATGATGGACATAAGGTCATTGATGAAGCAGGTGAAGATGTTTGGGTCTATGACACTACCCTGACAAGCACCTGCAGAGATGTCCTGGATCTGAGATAGCTGACCTCCAACAATCACAATCATCTTCCTTTAAGCTATGTATTTTTCCAAACAGCAGAGAGTTTGCCCCCGATACCCATTGACTCCAGTTTTGCTAGAGCTCTTTGATGCTGCACTCAGTCAAGTGCATCTTCGATGTCAAGGGCTGTCATTTTCACTTCACCTTTGGAGTTTAGCTCTTTTGACCATTTTTAGATCAAGGACATAATGATATCAGGAGGGGCCCTGGTGAAACCGAACTGAGCATCAGTAAGTAGGTTATTTTTATACTAGTGCCTCTTGATAAAACTGTCACCAATCCCTTCTGTCATTAGTGACTAATGGGGCAGTAGACTAATGGGTCAGGGTCAATTTGTCCTACACTTTTTGAACAGAATATACCTCAGCAATTTTCTACATTGTCAGGTAGATGTCAGTATTGTAGTTGTATTGGAATAGCTTGGCAAGGAGCACAATTCTACAGTACTATAGCCAGAATTGGGGCCAGGGTTCATTGACTTGCAATATCCAATGTTTTCAGCTGATTCTGATGGCACTTGGAGTGAATCAAATCTGCTGAAGACTGACATGCTGCAGGTGTCAGGAGGAAGCAGGGATGAATCACTAACTTGGTACTCTGACTGAAGATGGGTTCTTCAGCCTTGTCTTTGCATGAATGTAATGGCTGGCCATATAGGGGATATTTGTGCAGCCTGCACCTTCACCCCCTGTTAGTTGTTTAATTGTCCACCACCATTAAATATTGGATGAGGGAGGACAGCAGATCTGACCCATTGGTTGTAGCTTGGCTAAGCTCTCCTTATTGCATGCTGCTGTGCTGTTAGCGTGCAGGGATGCCTATGTTGTAGCTTCACCAGGTTGACACGTTAATTTTAGGTGTTCCTTGTGCTGCTCCTGACATGCCCTCCTGCACTGTTCATTGAACCAGGGTTGATTCCTTGTCTTGATGGTAATGGTGGAGTGGGGATATGCCAGGCTATGACATTACAAATTGTGGTTGAAAACAATTCTGCTGCAGCCAATAGCCCACAGCCTTATGGACACCCAGTTTGATCTTGCCAGACTTGTTCAAAGTCTATCCCATTAAGTACAGTGGTATTGCACTGTGAAGACAGATCTTGTTATTCATAAGGTTTGCAATGGTCATTCCTACTGATACTGTCAGGGACATGTGACTGGCAGATTGGTAAGGATGAGGTCAAGTATGTTTTTTCTTCTTGTTCCTTCCCTCACCACCTGCCACAGACCCAGTCCAGCACCAAGTCTTTTAGGGCATGACCAGCTCAAAGTGAAACGGAGTTATTAAGCCACTCTTGGTGTTGGACTTTCAAATTCCCCACCCAGAGTATATCTTGTGTCCTTGCCACCCCCAGTGTTTCCTCCAAGTGTTGTCAACATGAAGGATATTAGTAATTAACTAGTCAATTAACTAGTCAAGGGTGAGGGGAATTAGGATAGGTGGTAACTGACAGGAGGTTTCCTTGCTCATGTTTAACCCAATGCCATGAAACTTCATGGGGCTCAGAATCGATTTTGAGGACTCCAAAGGCAACTTCTTTCCAAATGTGTCATTGCATTATGCCATCACCTCTACTGCCAGTTTGACAGGATATATCCAGGGATGGTGATGGTGGTGTCTGGGACATTGTCTGTAAGATATGATCTCATGGGAATGACTGTGTCAGGCTATTGCTTGACTGGGTCTGTGGGACATCTCTCAATTTTGGCACCAAGCCCCAGATGTTAGGAAGGAGAATTTTGTAGAATTGGCAAAGTTATGCTTGCCATTGTCGTTTCTGGTGCCCAAGTCAATGCTACATGTTCCATCTGATTTCATTCCTTTCTTTAGATTTTGTAGTGGTTTGATACAACTAAGTGGCTTGCTAGGCTATTTCAGAGGGCAGTTAAGAGTCAATCACACCTGAAATTGTCAGCACATGTAGACAGGCTGGTGAAGAAGGAATATGGGATGCTTGCCTTCATTTCCAGGGCATAGAATATAGGAGCAAGGAAGTCTTGTTTCAATTTATAAAACATTGGTGAGGCCACAGATGGAATACTGTGTGCAGAGCTGGTCACCACACTATTGGAAGGATGTGATTGCACTGGAAATGTTGAAGAGATGATGCACCAGGATGTTGCCCGGGATGAAAAATCTCAGTTATGAGAAGAGACTGCATAAGATAGGTTTGTTTCCCTTGGAGCAGAGGAGGCAAGTCATCTGAAAACTTACTGATTATAGGAAATTATACTTAGAAGTGTAAGAGTTGGCTTGATTGAAGCATGTACGATCCTGAGGAGTCTTGATGGCATAACGAAGATGTTTTCTTTTGAAAGAGTACCTAGAACTGGGGGTGGGAGAAGGACATTGAAAGAGATTAGATTTGTTTTTGCTGTCATATGATTAAGTTTTTGAAACCCTCTTCCTTCAAAGGTGATGGGAAGAGGCTTTGAATACTTTTAAGGCGGAGCTGAATAGAGTGTTTCAAGCAAGATGGTGAAAGGTTACCAGGGTAAGTGGGATTTGAGGTTACAGTCAGAATGACCATAGTTTTATTAAATGGTAGAGAAAGCTCGAGGGGCTGAAAGGTTTACTCCTGCACTTTGTTCAGATATTTGGTACAGATTTATTTTTGTCACCATTATTTCGTAGCCACCTACATACTATTGAAATATACAAAATTATGAGCGGCATAGGCAGGGTAGATAGTGAGAAGACCAGACAGTACAAATTTAAGGTGATGAGTAAGTGATTCAGAGGGTGGTACAAATAGGGAGTGTGCTGCCTGAGCGGGTGGTGGAGGCAGGTACATGCACAACATTTAGGAAACATCTGGATGAGTCCTTAAAATGCAGGGCATAGTAGGCTATGGGCCATGTGCAGGTAAATGGGATTTGCATAGTCAGCAGGGACATGGTGGGCTGAAGGGCCTTTTTTCAGTGCTGTATGACTTTATGACAGTATGACAGTGGGTCTGGAGTCACATATGTGCCAGACTAAGTAAGGATTGCAGATTTCATTCCCTAACAGACATCAGTGAACCAGGGAAACAAAGGATATGTAGAGTAGGTGGTAAAGTAAACATTAAGGTGAAGATCAGCTATTATCGTATTGAAGGTGGAGCAGGCTCAAAGGACTAAATGGTCCACTCCTGCTCAAATGTCTTGTTTTAGTAAATGTTTTATGTGGTCGCACTGATCAAAATCCTTCACTAATGAGCAATGACAACTTATAATGATAAAATGCCTTAAAATGTGGCAAGATGCTCGAGAGACTTCACAGAAATGTAATTTGACACTGGGCCTTGAGAGTTGTTGGGACCAGTGACCCAAAGCAAGTCACATTTTAGGGTTTTTCAGTGAAAGTCATAACAAGTACAAGACCTTTTTAATAATCACTTTAATAGAAGAAAATTCATAATATTTTCTTAAGCAAACAAAACCAATCCCTGACGACGCTGTATTCTCTGAGTAAAAATTCAGTTCTCTGATATTCTATTAAATACCCACACCAAGCTTGTACTGCATCAATATACTGTACAGCATCATGAAAACAACTCTTATACAGAATGGTGTACTTGCAATAAATTGAACACTAGCATAGAACATGCTATTCAAAACATCAAACTGAAAGCAATAATCTGTAATTATTAAACTGGCTCAGAATACAGTGTAAGGCATGACATTTATGCAAATGTTAACTGGCATTACAGAGCATTAAAAAAGTTTCTGTAATATCTGGTGTTTATATAGTTTTGGATGTATAAATAAAGTCTTTAAAAATATTTTTCAGCATAATTATATCCAGAAGTCTTGTCAGACTCAATATGTTTCTTATAAAAGGTAAAATTATACATTTGATAGAACACTGGATATTACAGTACAGTCCTGATATAATTGAACCATGTGATGAAAGGAACAATAATCCATTTGACACAGTCACCATGGTTTAATCTGAATTATTAAACTTGCCATGGTTTCATGCTCTAAGGCTGACTTCAAATATGAAATTTGTGTGTAAAATACCTTCAGCTACAAGTGCTTTGAACAGTGACACACATGATCCATTTATAGCAAGCTTTTTGTATGGGTAAAACATCCAAATTATTCAGAGCACAACCAATAGATTTATAAAATACATAAATCTATAGTACTATATAGTGCAAACAACATTTTTCCCTTTTTAACAAAACTTGTTACATTCTACTCAGATACAATATGAAAAGGAACATTAACAGTGAAATAAATACAGGGTTGAACACAGTGACACTGTACAACAACATGTAATCATCTGAAATCTTAATGCTTGGTTTTTCAACAATCAAGAATTGACGATGCTTTTTTTAATAAAATGCACAAAAGAATGAATATGACTAAGTGTTTTATTTCACTGAATCTATCATGATTTACAGTATAATTTTATGCATTATTAAAATGAAAGATTTTTAATAATTGTACCTAGCATTCACATTCTTAATCCATGTCATCAGTGCAGCATTCATAATACACAATGGGTCATAAAATGATATTCCTCTGTGTAGTTTCAATGCCTGTAAGGTTTTCTATACAGAAGAATGAAGAAGAACATCTGCTGCTCTGAAAATTCCATCTGCAGCTCTGCTATAATATAGCAGAATGCATCTCCTTTTGTGTCTTATTATTTTTCTTTGACATATTATTGCCTTACTGCCTTGTCACAAAGATGCAGTACTTTCAAAATGAAGTAAAATCACACAATTAAACAAAAACATCAAAGTACCTAAACTCACTGACAATTTCAGCATTGCACATATGTTTCTATGCTTCGGCAGGATCAATGTTCTGCATCTTATTACTTAGAGTTAATTAGTAGCATTGTTCAATGCTGTTTAGAAAGGAGGTGTCACATCCACTGGAGGAAGGAAACCAAGGAACAAGCACTAGTGAACTGAAAAGAAAATTTAATCCATTATTTAAAAAAAAAACTTCTGTTCGCAAATAAACAGTTAAATAATAATGAAAATAAACTTGGTGAAGCATCAAGCTGTAGATTGTAACTTGAAAAAAATCAATCATGGAATTGAAACAAATGAGAAATGAAATCTTTAAAAATTCTAAGATGGTACCCGAATAGAGAGAGAATTTCGTTCCTCAAACATACCCCACTGCAATGAATTTGGCTGCTTTTCCTGCAATTATTTGTTACTTTATACATTCATGGTGAAAGTACAAAACTTTGGGACAACATGTAATAAATGGAGAGTAATGAAGAGTGATTAGGATGAAAAATGCTCAAAGCTTGCATTAGATCTTTTATTGCATTGGTTGTGTCCATGATGTGTAAAGAAAGCTTCATGTGTAAGAAACCTTCATACTGTTTTGAATTTAACTGCGATAATTAAAGACGAGATTTTAACTATTTAGAAGACGATCTTGATATTTCTGCATTGTATCCTTCAAGTAGCACAAAAAGGATGGTCTAAACTGCAGGTTGCTGTCTAAGCCAATGGCTGGTATGAAGTTCATTCTTACCGTGGCTAATAAACCATCGTGTTTATGGAAATTAAATATCCTGTCTCTAAATCTAAGGCATCTTATATATTTTCAATCTGCAAAACTAATACACCTTTTGCAAATTAGGCTTTGAACCACAAGATCAGTCCCTCCATAATGTTATTGTCATATGCTCTTTTCATGGATCACCACTGTAATGTGATGGGGAGGCTTGTGTAATCTGATAATGCCATGAGCAATACTGTCAGGAGCTCTTTGCTCTAGGAGGGATCATCCTTGGTCAGGGAAAGATCAGGGTGAGGTGCCAGACAAAGTGCAGTTTGAAGGGCCTCAACGGCAGAACAAGTGAAGGAAGATTCTCACTTTCTGGGAAGGAGTAAGGACGTTCCAGCACGGTGCTTTACCAAATCTCTGAAATCTGATAACTAACCTGTGGGAGGCAGTGATGATGTTTGAAGATCCCCCATGTTAAATGACCTTGCAGACTTCTGACAGGGTCTATTTGCCAAGTCCTAATAGCAATGGAGAATTGGCAATGTGAACAAGGCTGTGAATCTGGGAGACCTTAATCCGGAATGCGCACACAAGCCATACATGCATGAAGGTTGTTAGACATCTGTTGTTGGGATGATGTCTCTCCAAGGAGCAGAGTCGGTGACTGAGCCAAGCTCTTCAGGACAACATCTGCTCACCCCAAGTGAGCAGCGGGGTGAGAAAAGGTTCCCAAAAAATAAGCTGTCCTACTTTCTCTTGTCTAGGGAGCCACACCTTGCAGGAACTGTACCCAAATGTAACTTTAATACAATAGTGTAAAACAGTTGGTATATATCAAAACATCAACAATTTTAATGAAGTGAAATGCTCACTTCATTGACCTGCCTTTCATTTCAAAACAACTACACCCAGTTGAAATGAAACTATAATTTAAAAAATCTACAGCAAACTCACCTCAGTCGTGGTTGAAGAAAGAAAGCTCATGTTCGAAAGATATCTTCAACTGGAAAGGAAAAGCTGACAGTGACCCTCAATCCCACAGAGTGGATTTTGCCACCTAGGAGTTGATGTTGAATGCATTGCCAGAAGCCCCTTACTTTATGAATGAAATACTCATGACACCTCATGTACAGTTGAGCTGCAACCAACATTCCACCCTCATTAGGTACTGGCCCTTCACTCCGATGAAGAAGTTAAAGAAAAGTTCTATTCTAATGTAGACCATTATACTAACCATCCTATCACGCAAAGCCCTTTTTGAAACCATGAGGGTCAAAATCCTCTTCACTCACAAGGATGGTGTTTCTCTTAAGGATGACAATGCCATCCATCAAGTTTAGAATGAATATTTTCAACAACTCCCCAGCTATGATTCCACAATGGTAGCTTCTATTCTCCAGGCTATTCACGAGAATAGCCTAGGATTTATGTGCCCTGTGGTAGAATCCAGTGTGAGTCAACAGCAACAGGATAGCTGAGATAAATAATCAAACAGATGAAACACTGCAAAATCTGCGGCCAGCAATGCTATTCCAGCTGATGTCTTCAAAGCTGGTGAGCTTTTTGTTCACAGCTAGACTGCACACAATCATCCCATGGTTATGATGAAGGGTCTAGGCCCGAAACGTCAGCCTTCCTGCTCCTATGATGCTGCTTGGCCTGCTGTGTTCATCCAGCTATACACCTTGTCATCCCATGGTTATGTTTGGAAAAAGATTCCAAGCACCCAATTCAAATAGCAGCAATAGAAAGACTATTTAGCAACAAGACAACAGAACAGGAAATGGAGTGGATCAAAACTAATTTGATAAGAATGGAATAAATAGCAGAAGAGTGGAAGTCTGACACTTCAGGAATAGATGCAGTGCAAAAAAGAGTACAGTTCAAGTAAACAGCCATGGCCAAAGTGGAGGTCTACTAAAACCAAGAAACCAACAGAGAAATAGGAACACAGTGTGGAGCTGGAGGAACACAGCGGGCCAGGCAGCATCAGAGGAGCAGGAAAGTGGATGTTTCGGGTCAGGACCCTTTTTCTCAACCCAAAACGTCAACTTTCCTGTTCCTCTGATGCTGCCTGGCCTGCTGTGTTCCTCCTGCTCCACACTGTGCGGCCTCTGACTCCAGCATCTGCAGTTCTTGCTATCTCAAAGAAATAGGGAGTCACTTCCAGATCCTAACAAAGTATTAGCATTAGAGTATTTTGACAATTGGTGTTTTTAGGAGGTGACTTGAAGATTTATGATGCAGAAGCATGTATTTTGCCTTGCACATCACATCATGCAAATATTCATGTGGAATGTTTCATAGTTATGGGGAATTATTGATCAATTATGTGTAGCAATTATAACAAATTAAAATGTGAAAAATTTGCTTGACAATTTCTCCAAGATTGCTACTGGCAGGGCGTCTACTGAAGGACCAATTTCTTCTTTGGACAATTAAATCATTAAAGGTGGCAGGAGAGCATGGTTCATAAAGGACACATACCCTAAGCTTTATTAATAAGAGCATAGAGTAGCAGAGCAAAGAGATTAAGCTGAACCTGTATGAGACACTAGTTATTGTGTACAGTTTTGATGCATCTCACTTCAGAAGGGATAACAACGCATTTAGAGAGTGCTGAAGAAGTCTACCAGCACGGTTCCAGAGATGAGATACTTCAGTTATGAGGATAGAGAGGAGAAGGCTAAGACAAGATTTGATAGAAGTTTTTAAAATCATGTGGGGTCTGGACATTGTAGAGTTTTAAAGTGATTTAAGAGGAAAATGTGATATAAGAAAAAATTCGATCACACAGCGAGTGGTTTGTTCAAAGTTTGGTGGAAGCATGTTTAATCAAAGAATTTAATAGGACTTTAGACAATTATTGAAATAAAAACAATGTACAGGGTTACTGTGAAAGAATGAGAGAATGGTACTAAGTTATGCTGTTTGCAGCGAGGTGCTGCAAACACAATGGGCTGAGTAGGGTTTCCTTATATATTGTAAAAATTCTGTGATTCTTTGATGTAAACAGTTTTGAAGTATGTCTGTATAAAAGGATCACCAAACTTCATTAACAGAAATTAACAAATCGTATCAAAAGGACAGCTACTTAGAGGGCCAACTGAAATGCCAAAACTGGGGCTGAAATTCTAATATCTGCTAATTTTAGTAAAGAAGCAACAAGTTTGAAATGGTTAATGCCTGCTCAATATTCATGCTGACTTCTTCTTTAAAGTTAGTGACACTGCAATTTCATCCTCTCCATTAGTGGACAGCGCAAGCTATGTTTCATCCTTGCCATGATAGTGCAAAAAAGACTAACTCATAAAGGATCATTTGAGCATGATTATTGTTGTTGAGGAGAACATTTGGTATTGCGTTTGTTGTACATTAATACAGTAGCATTAAACTGTTAGTACATATCAAAGCTCCAATAATTTTAATCAAGAAAAGTGGTCATTTCAGTGACGTGCCTTTCATTTCAAAACAACTGCACCCAATTGAAATGGAACTGTAATTTGAAAATCTACAGCAAATTCTAATGCCATATGATTGACAAGTGGTGCACATGGATTTTTGTAGGGTAGTGAAAGTGTAATGATTTATCAAAGCTTGAGTTCTATAGCTTAGTGCAAGAAATTCTGGCCTCGATGGTAAACTATTCATAAGTTATTTTCACCCTTTGATCTCATAAACTTTATATTTAACTGGGCTTCCTGAAATTGCTATGTGGATCAGATTTCAATTTTGAAAGAGATATTGACTGTGTCAGTGAAAGTCTACTAATCTTATTAACACGTGTGAAATTCAAATTTGAGCATGTGGATCCAATTCTCATTTTATGCAAATCAAAGCAAAATATGGCAGATGCTGGGTATCTGAAAGAAAAACAGAAATTGCTGCAGAACTCTAGCAGGTCGGGCAGCATCTGACCTTACACACCAAATTCAAGAGAGAAAATTCATCCTAATTCTCTCCCACTCAAAATCTCACACACACTGAGTTTTGTGGATTAAATGAAAAGACTCATCTATTCTCCATAATGAGTACTCATCGTGGACAGCAATGGTTAGTGTGTCCCAATGCCACATTGAAGGGTTATTACCTGTCATATTAGCACAAGTTTATACTGACAGTGAATAGTGAAAATTTATTTGGGCTGCTTATTAGTTATTCAGATTATTAAACATTCACTCAACTGAAGACCACGCTCCAGTGCAGAAACTGGTATATGCAAATGTGCATAAATGTGTGATTTTCATCCAAACCTGGTCTAACCTTGACAAAACAATGTCGTTCTCCTTAAGAATGCAACACTCCCACAGGAGATCTAAGGTATGCTTCTGACATTATATTGTTGGATGAAATGAAATGAAATGAAAAAGGACTTTGATAGAATGTCACTGTTCTTGGTGGAATCTGCAAAACCTCAAAGAGGGCTTCACAGGAAGGCAAATACAATGATTAATGACAGTGTCATCAGCTTACAGTTCACAGTTCCATTTTTGGAACTGATGGAAATCAGTCAATGCTGGACAGCAATTGTGTGAGAAATAAGGCCAATACCAGGCAGACATTACGTCACTTAGTGAAGCATGCAAAATCATGGAGACAAACGTATGTTTACACTAGAATAGCGTGATATCTTCTGATCTATTTTACTTCTGTGGCAGCTTTACATCTATCATAAACTTGTTATTCTCCAGGTTTACTTCAGACCATTATGGACTCAGAATTTAAGAACAATTTAAAAAGGTAGCAATATGTTAGGGCTTGGATTGTAAAAGCACGGTTAAAGACTCCAATAGCTGTAGCAACAAGAATATACAAATAATTCATCATTTTTAAATCAATTTCAACAATAAATAATTGAAAACAAAGCATCCTTAAAAAATACTTTATATCAGATTAAATGCAAGTAACTGCAGTGATTGTAACGAGGTCAGCCAGGTGGACCTCATAGAATATGAGTTCCTGATTGGGGCTGTTAACCTGGTCCAATCAGGGATCCCTGGCTGACAGATATAGACAGGAATGTCAGGGGTTCTGTTCACTCAGAGCTGGCTCTAAGGGAGTAGGATCAGTGTCAAAGACTCTCCCTGTGTAACTAAAGAGTGACTTGATGATGGAATACTGGCCTCTGTGAAGTTAATTCATTAACATGGTGTAATAAAAATAAATACCATATTTATACTGTACTGAATGGATTCAGATTGGTAGTTGGACAGATAAAAAGTGATTCCAAGAAACGGCATACCAAAAAAAAATTTGACAAGTGAAAAACAAAGAAACAATTCTTCATCAATTTGAGTGGTCTGAAATGTGCTTATTGCCAAACATGCCTAGCACATGGTAACAGGTTGTGATGTTAAACAGGTTTCCGATGAAGTGATCTAGGTTGTTTCTCATAAGCATTTAAACCAAAGCAGGGGAGAGACTTAGCACCTGCAGAGTCAGGGATTCAACACAAAACATTTCAGGACAAGAAATGATACATCTTGCAACTCGTATTCGTACTATGTCAGAAAGGTACCTTGTCAATAAGGGTGTTTTATGAATGCTTCTGCTTGCCTGGAGTTGGAATGAAGGGATGTGGAGGGGTAACTAATCAGAATTGTTCCAATGCAAACTGTCAGCATGATTCCAAAAAATACTCTGAAAGTAAATATTCCATTAAGTGTCATTGCTGCAAGATTCAATTTCATAACAGCAATCTTGTCTGTGTTTCAGTTTTTTCCATGGGTTTTCTTTCTCTGTACATCCAGAAGTTCTTTCAAACAACCGAAAACTTTACTTCCTTGCGAAAAAGGCAGCTAGGCGCTGTTTTTTTATTGGAAGAACATGGAAATCCTGCGAACTCATTTTCTTTAATTTTATGCCTCTATTTTTATTACTTTTTTTGCCGTCTCTGAGCTCGAGTTGTGATTTGACATCATAACATTGTAAAACAGATTCCTGTGACAGATCTGTCTTGTAAGAAAAGTTTTTCGTAGACACCCCAACAACAGTTTTTATCTTGCCACAGAGAATGGCTGGGCCAGCGTCCTTTACAGACACAATTACTTTCGCAGTGTCTGTGCTATTGAGGGTTTCAGCATTACTAGCGGCTCGCATGTCATTCCTCAGTCTGCCGTAGTTTTGATCCATCACCCACTTAGGCTGGCCAGAAAACTCGCAGCTATTAGATGTGCCATGTAGCACCGTCTCTAATTTCTGCGCACCTAACACTGGCACAGCGTTAGACCAGGCTTCACTAGAATGAGTCAGGGGCTCATTCAACAAATTAGTTGACAGATTAGAAGATGCATTACCTGGAAGGTTCTGACTCTCTTTCATTTTCTTGGGGGCTGCAACTGATAGATCCAGCACACCGTCCTGTTCAATCTGTTGATAAAAAAACTCATTTTTCTTTACAACAGATGTTCGCTTCATGGATAGATCCAGCGCCTCAGTCTCAGTGTTGAACTTATAGTTGACATGTTGATAGTCTTGCACTCCTTGGTGCTGGATGTACTCTGAGACTTTTTGTTCTTCTTTCTCATTTGACGTTTGGGTGCTCCTGCTTGTGGTGCCAGAGCTGCTGGCTTTTCTGGGCATATCCGTGAATCTGGCAGGATCTGGGTCCTTGGCCACAGGAATGGGAATGGGGATGGGAACGGGTATTGGGACTGGAAGAGGAACTATTATTGGATAAGGGACGAGAAGCGTAGCAGGAGGAACTAATGGGGAGAAAAGCCCACCACAGTTCTGGTGAGGAGAAGAGGAGAAGCTAGAGGCCATGTTCTCGGGGGCTGGTTGGACATTTGGTACTGGGGGTACAGTGCTATGTGAAGGGAAAAAGTCCTGGAGGACTGTAGCAAATCCAGGGATTTGAAGAGGAGGGGGAATGTCATACTCTTGTGTTTGACTTAAAGGTTTCTGACCCAGTGTTTGGGACTGAATGCAAGGCCCACTCGTCCCCTGAATAATGTGGTTCTGGACAGAGTTCACAGGGCTTGCAGTAGGTGAAGCCAGCAGCAGAGGAGAATTTAAATGCTGAATCAAGTGTTGCTCCAGTAACACAGACAGTGGCATTGCTCCTTGATTAGTCATTACCCATGGTGCGTTACCACCCGCAGGTATCTGGGGTGCTGAGCTCCCAGCCACTTGCAAGTGGATGGGTAGGACCATTGGACTATCTCCTAAGCAAATTGGTTGCAGTACGGTAGCAGCTACTTTAAGTGATACTCCATTTGGTGGGTCAGTTTGCGGCGTCATAATAGAAGATGCTGGAACGGCTACTAAGGGAGAAAGTGCTTTTTTCATAAGTCCTGTTGGATTGATATTCCAGGCTTCTGCAGTGATGAGCTGGGTCACTCCATTCTCCAGTTTATTGTTCGCAATAGTAGGGGACGGAGAGTCTGTCACATCCACGGGCAGGTTAGACTGAGCCTCTTTGTAAAATCGATCCATTTTATGCTGGTTCAGGCATTTCATACTACAGAACTGAAGCTTGCTTTCACTGTCACTAGTGTCTACATAGTCTTTGGTGTGGTGGCTGTGTCTGCACCAATCACAGACCTGGAAGTTAAATTAAAAAAAAGTCTTTATTAGTTTTAACCTTTTAAAAACTGCCTCGCCCAATATAGCAAGCTTTAGAAGTTGTGCAATTGTTTGATACAACACAATAAATCCTCAACAGCTTAGAATATCATAACCAAGCCACATTGAAAGATGTTTGTTTTTTCTCCTGAACTGATTTCTATGTTTCCTTGGTTATTTTTGATCGACCCAAAAAATGCATCAACCCAGTCAAAAGACAGGACAGAATATCCACTTACATCTCCCCACCAATGTCTCATTGAACTTGTCCGGTGTGACTATGAGACACATTTATTGCAAAGTTCATAAGAAATCAATTGAAAGAAAGTGGTTAGAATGTGAAAGAGGTAGTTACAGCAATTAGCACACATCAGGGAGCAAGGAATAGGAAGTGACGTTGAGGAAGTGAGGTAAACTGGAGTGGGAGGATCATACAGAATAGGATCTCCAGCATTGGCCAAAACAGAACATGCTAGAGAAACTCAACAGTTCAGGCAGCATCTGTGGAGAGAGAAAAATAAGAGTTAATATTTCAAGTCTGATATGACTCTTCTTCGGAGCTGAAGGGGGCTGGAATAACTCATCTGTCACCTGGTGAGTAGAAGCACTGGCTGGTATGCCCATGGCAGATACAGAATAGGATGGTTCCAGCTTCAACCCACCCATGTGCCCAGTTAACTCTTCTGGGGCAACAGCATGAGGTTTAGAATTGGTCTTGCTGGTCCTAGGCTATGAAAAGGAAGGATAGGGTTTTGTTCCCTATTTACTGACATTCCCTGCACAGCAGGAGAGGCAGGAGAGGAAATGATCACAGTTTCCTGCTCTGGCTACTGTGTTTGTCCAACCTCTGAACACTCATTGCCTGCATATACATACGGGCTATTTGATAAGGTGTTGATGGACTGCAAGTGTCTGTGGAACTACATCCCAATATGTTAACAACAGCAGTGCAGAAGACTTGAGCTCAAAACAAATTGAGGAATTTATATGCCTTTCGTTTTGGCAGGTACTGGATGATATAA
The DNA here is from genome assembly GCF_021869965.1 of Rhincodon typus. Lineage (NCBI taxonomy): Eukaryota > Metazoa > Chordata > Chondrichthyes > Orectolobiformes > Rhincodontidae > Rhincodon > Rhincodon typus. Next base: position 64,202,020 of record NC_063342.1, on the reverse strand, counting down.
TGGCATAATACTTAGCACAGGTTATCATAATGATAGAGGGGTGAATGATATCATCAATTAGATTTACAGATGACAAAACACTTGCAGTAAGTAGGAGATGGTTGAGTGTCAAGTTCCTGTAAGTGATGATCTGTCCTGGTCCTCCCATGTTGACATTACAGTCAAGTAAAAACAACAATGCCTCTACTTCCTCAGGAGGCTAAGGAAATTTGGCATATCCACAAAGATGCTTACTAATTTTTATAGATGCACACACGGCAAACATTCTATCCAGATGCATCACAGTTTGTATGGCAATTGCTCTGTCCAGGATCATAAGAAACCACAAAGAGTTGTGAACACAGCCCAGTCCATCACACAAGCCATTCACTGACTCCATTTACACTTCTCACTGCCTCAGGAAGGCAGCCAACTTAATGAAAAACCCCTCACCTGGTTATATTCTCTGCCAACCTCTTCCATCAGACAGAAGATACAAAAGCTTAAACATATGTATCAACAGATTCAAGAACAGCTTCTTCCCCACTGTTATTAGACTTCTGAATTGACCTATCAAATTTTAAATTTAATTTTGATCTAGCTCTCTGTGTTCCTTCTCTGCAGCTGTAATATTGAATTCTTTGCTCTGTTCTTTGATATCAGCAGATGGAAGGTGCGACAAAAATAAGAACAAGGATAACAATGCAAA
>NC_063342.1:64186535-64201322 GCF_021869965.1 Rhincodon typus | reverse complement strand
ATGAAATTCACAAAGTGACTTGAAAGGAATTTGCTTTGGAATATTATTTTGTATGGATGGTAGATATGTACCTTATGGTAGGGGGAGACCAACTTGCTAAACAGCTTTGAAATTTGGGTTTGAAGAAGAATGGAAAGGTTCTGCTGGACAGAACAAATATCAATTGATGAATATCTGCAGACATTCAATGAACAAAGAAAGAACATAATTAGGGGAAGGCAGAGAAATACATAGGACACATTTTAAGAGGAAGCTGACTTGTCAGAGACAATATGGAGGAAATACTTCAAGGAATAAGAAAAAGATAATATCACTATAGGAAAGCTTAAAAATCAAAGGATGTTATCGGCAAAAGAAGGGAATGGCACAGGATTGAGAGACACAGATTGTGTATTAATAGCTAACGGCCTGAATTTGGACATAGCACACAATCTGATGATGATGAGGATGATGAAGAAGAACATGTTAAAGCCCAAACGATTTAATGTTTCTGCAGGTCCTTTCGAGTTCGGTCCTACTCATCATCTTTAACTTCCTCTGTTGGGCGATTGTGTGGATGACTTCATTCCAAACATCTCCATTCAGCTAAACCTTCTCCACGTCCCGTTAAAGTGCTTCAAATACAGTTTCAGAAAACAATGTAATTAACTAATGGCAAATGGCTTCAGGGAAAAGCACTTGATGAATCAACTTATGTTTGGAAATGGGCAAGTGTCATACACATTGCATCATCATGGCTGCATGCACCAGTGACGTTATCATATTCTTCAGGGAGGATTTACATTTACTAACACACAATACGGCACAGCAAGCACTTTCTTACAAAGATGGTATGATGTCAATGGTAAGGCAGTACGCTGCACAGATTTTATTTTTCTAGCTTAGTCTGTGGCATGTTCTCCAGAAGCTCTTCATTTCCAACATTTCATTTGGTGCACTGTCTAAAGTTTTGGAATACATTTACATATAATGTGCACACATGTACACAGCACTCGGAGACACACGTATATATGATGTGTGGACATAATTTTGTCCATGTCCATGCTCACTGTACATTGGTGAATACTTAAAAAAAAACCTACTGTATTTTTTCTAATCAACCTGTGCGGAGATACTATTACATGTTTGAACACTTTTTTTACAGTTATACAATGGCAACAGTTAGGAAACACAACACAGGAAGGTGTTCCACAGAGCCATCCAGTGGTCACTTCACAGAGTACATGACAACCAGCACAGCAAAATTAAATCAGGAATGTTGATATAGCATGGGATAAGACCAATTCCAATAGAAAAACGCAACTGAAGAATAACATGGATATAAAGTTTGTGGATAGTTTGTGTGTATCCCTACATCAAAGAGTTGTAACTAAACAGATATAATTTCAAACACTGGTACAGTTTTAGAATGTGTACTGGGCAAAATGCTAACAGAAATGAAGAAATGTGTATTCACATATCCTTACTTCTTGGCATTTACATCTTGCTATATCATCATATTTCTTTCTGCCTTAAGTCACAATTGATCATATAAATGGTGCTCTGACGACTCAGTCAAAAATGAGAATACAGAAATATAATGAGTCTTGTGATTTAGGATCAACCTGGCAGATTTAGCATTTTTTTTTAAACAGGATAATATTAAAAAAGTGTTTCTTCTTGCACCAGATTTTGGCCTTTGTGTGTTTTTGGAGTCTAGATCTTGTACCTCTCATTAATAAACATGCATGCATAACCTGGAGAAACAAAAAGTTTAAAAACTGCACCTTCACTTACTTTTAGTCAGTCCTGACTTTAATGTCCTACTTCCTACTTCTGCACTATCTACTGCAGCCATGACCTGGAACAGTGAACAGTTATAAAGAAACCATATGTCACTTCGCTCTGCAGGATAGGCAGCTTCACAACAATGTGGATAATTGCCCAGGTATGTCCACTCCACACAAAACGGGGCAAATCCAATTATCACCCAATCTGCCAATGCTCCACTATCATTAAAGCGATGCCTACAGCAGCATAGTACAACATTCCAGCCTGGCCTCATAAATGGCAAGTAATATTTCAAATCATAGAATCCCTACGGTGTGGAAACAGGCCCTTCGGCCCAACAAGTCCACACCGACCCTCAGAGCATCCCACCTTGACCATTCCCCTATAACCCACCTAATCTACACATCCCTGAACACTATGGGTAATTTAGCATGGCCAATCCACCTAGCCTGCACATCTTTGGACTGTTCATGCCACTCAATTGCGTTTTGTGCCCCAGAGATATGCAGAGTAACACTCACCAGGTTCTTTTTGAACAGTTCATCAACTTTACTAACACCCCAACCTCAAATTCACCTGGATCATCTCCAATACCTCCCTCTCCGTCTCCATCTCTGGTGACAACTTTGTGTTATCTCTGACTACAGCATCTGCGATTTTGCTATCTCTATTGTGAATAGAACTGTATTGCAAATGCTTTTAAAATGTTTGCTGCTTCAAGCTTCCAGCTAGTTTCTGTTTTTGTATATAGCCCCACTCAGGCTGACAGACAGCACACAGCACAGTGAGAAATCAATGGACACATACAACCAGAAACCCAAACAGCTGAACAATATACACACACGTACTAGGAAATGATCATCTCCAACAAGAGTAAGAATGTAACCATCTCCCATACAATTTGAAGTTTGATTTCCCATCAACAACAGGGGTCACCATTCACCAGAAACCTAACTGAAACAGCCAGATAAATACCATGTGTAGCTACAGCAGCAAGTCAGATTCTGGGCAGTCTGCAGTGAGGGAGTTGCTTAATGACTATCCTAAGCCTTTTCAGCATTTGCAATTTGCAAGTCAAGAATGTGAGAGAGCATTGCAGTATCTTATCGTGGCATTTCAACAGTAATTTCCCAAATCTGTGACCTGCCACCTAGAAGGACAAAGGCAGCAGGCACATGACTGATTGATTGAATTATTGTTGTCACATGTACCACGATACCGTTAAGAGAGTTGTTTTGTGTGCTATACAGGCAGATTGTACCATACAAAGTGCATCAGGGTAACAGAACAGAGTGCAGAATACAGTGTTACAGCCACAGAGAAGGTGCAGAGAGAGAAAGAGAGACAGAGAGAGAGAGAGATCAGAATTAACACTTGAGAGACCTGTTCAAAAGTCTGATAACAGTGGGGAAGAAGCTGCTCTTTGATCTATTCATACATGTATTGAAACTTCTATAACTTCTGCCTTACTGAACAGGGTGGAGGAGAGTATAACCAGGGTGGGAGGGGTCTTTGATTATGTTGGTTGCTTTCCCAAGGCATTGGGAAGTATAGATGGAGACAATGGTTACAAGGCTGGTTTGCATGATGGACTGGGCTATGTTCATGACTCTCTGTAGTTTCTTGTGGTCTTGGGAAGAGCAGTTGCTACCATCCAGGTTCTTTTCCGCATTGTGCCACTCATTCACTGTCAGTCATTGGGTCAAAATTATGGACCTCCCTCCCTAACACACTCACATCCAATGAATGAAGAAATAAGAAAGCCCATTATCAGCAAGCCCACTGACATGCCCTAAACCAGTAAGTAAAATTGAAATGTTTTCAGAATTAGTCACGTCATTTGAAAATATAAATCCCAATTTCAGTTTTTAACTATACAAATTAGGTACTTCTATCTCCCACCAGATAGTCTCACTTCACTGAAGAATACAAAGTTAACTAGAAATCTGTCCTTGGGATATGAGATAAGAGAATATTTGTTTAAATGAGTTACTGTACTGCTAATCCCAATTTCCCAATTTGTTTTGAGACCCCCTTTTAATAATAAATGTCCTAACTTCAGTTTTCAAATGGATAAATAAAGGACCTAACACTTAAAACAATCTGAGCTGAAAACCTCGCCAAGAGTTCAAAAGCAAGTATTAATTAGCAACTTGTACATAATAAAACATCCCAAGACTACTTGATAATATGTAAAACAAAATCAGATACTGGGCCACATAAGGTGGTATTAAGCAGATAGTCAAGGGCTTGGTCAGTGGTGGTTTTAAGGAGCATCTTTGGCAGAAAGGAATTTGAGAGCTCAGGGCCTAGGAAGCTGAAGGCACAGCCACCAATGGTGAATTGATCAAAATAGGAGTCAGTCAAGGAGGCCAGAATTACAGGATTGCAAACACCTCAGGGAGTTGTGAGGCGGGAGATTGGAGTTACAAAGGAACAAGGTCATGGGGGAGGGGGTGGGGACCTGAAAGCAAGGATAAGAATTTGAAAACTGAGATATTGTTTGACCAGAAGGTAATGCAGGTCAGTGATAGGGGAAAGGGGCTTGGTACAACTTAGGATGCAGGCAGCAAGTTTTGGATGGCCCTGGGTTTGTACAAGAACATTAATGGGAGACTAGCCGGGAGTAATTTGAAGGTATATTATGTGTTAACAACTGGTCAACTGCAGCCATTAGTTATCAGATTGTCTTTGGCTTTTTGAAGTCTAGCACTATCCTCCAGTTACCGTACACTTCCAAGTATTGTGTTGTCTGAAAATATCTGAATCGTGTCCTGTAGACCCAAATCTGGGCCATTAACACGTATCAAAAAAAAGAGATTAGGACAAATGAGAAAAACTTGCTGCGAAAGGTTGGCTAAAAAGAGGGTTTAAAAAGAGTTGAGAGGGCAATTCAAAGAGTGAGATCTAAACCAAAGTATTCATGGGACTTTGTCTCCACAATGATTGTGCAATGGTTTGAGCATAGGAAAGTGGTTCTTGTTAATGATTTCTACTTCAGTAGCTACCAAGGGTATTGTTGTGCTCAGGAGGTTGATGAGAGAGAGAAAAATTATACAGCCGGTCTTAAACTGGTCTCTGCAGTCAGTGACAGAGCAAGTCCATGAGAAAAACACCAGTTCCCATCGACTCACACAAAAAGGCAGAGCAAACACAAATAGCTGAAATGGGCAAAATTCCATTTGTGTGAAAAGGTGTCGATAATATCAAACTCCATTGTGCAACTTTTCTTTGAAATGAAATTGTTGACTGTGAGTCAACAGCAATAAGAATTCAAGGAAACTGAAAACAAATGAATATTTATATTCCTTTGACCATTTTGAGCTCTGCTAAACTACCTCAAAGTGCTAAAATTACTTATATTCATATTTTATTATATTTACAAAGCTACTTTATAGTCCAAGCACGAACGTGTATAATGACCCCTTTGAGATTTTTTTAATCATTAAATTGTTCTGCCGAATTAACGCACAATAGCTTTTATTTTGTAAGACTACCACATTCTGCAGCTTCCAGCTCTCTATTAATCTTATTCTTGTTCAGAGACCAGTTTAAGGCCAGCTATGCAATTTTTCCTCTCTCCCACCAATCTCCTGAACACAGCGATACCCCTGGTAGCTACTGAATTAGAAATCATTAACAAGAACCACTTTCCTATTCTCAAACCATTGTACAATCATTGTGGAGACAAAGTTCCATCTTCACTTTAGAGTAACACCCTCCTTCCAACAGTCAGAAACAGGGGAGGTTATAACAGGGAACAAAAGACCAATTAAATACGTATTTTGGTTCTATCTTCACAAAGGAGGACACAAATAATATCCCAAAAATGTTGATGAACACAGGATCTAGTTAGAAGAAGAAACTGAAGGAAATTAGTATTAGTAGAGAAATGGAGTTGAGGAAATTGATAGGATTAAAGGCTAATAAATCTCCAGGGCCTGATCATTTATATCCCAGAGATATTTAGGGAAGTGGCCCGAGACATAGTGGATACATTGGTGGTCATCTTGCTAATGGAGCCCCCCTCCTATTTTAAAAAGGAGATAGAGAGAAAACAGGGAACTATAGACTGGTTAGCCTGACATTGGTGGTAGGGAGAATGCTAGAGTCTATTGAGAAAAAGATTTAATAGCCAAGAACTTGAAAAACCATAACAGGTTTAGATGGAGTCAGCATGGATTTATGAGGGGAAAACATGCTTGACAGATCTACTGGCCTTTTTTGAGGATGTAACTAGGAGAGTTGATAAGAGGGAACCAGTGGATGTAGTTTACTTGGACTCTTAGAAGGCTTTCACTAAGATTCCACACAAAAGATTAGCATGTAAAATTAAAGCACATGGGATTGGGGGGTAGTGTGCTGACATGGATAAAGAATTGGTTGGCAGGCAGGAAACAAAGAATAAAAGGGTCTTTTTCAGCAAGGGAGACAATGACAAGTGGGGTACCACAAGGATCAGGGCTTGGACCCTAACTATTCACTATGTTAATGATTTAGATGATGGAACTAAATGGAATATCTCCAAGCTTATGGATAACCCAAAGCTAGGTGGGAGGGTTAACTATGAGGAGAATGCAGAGATGCTTCAGTGTGATTTGGACAAGTTGAGGGAGTGGGAAAATGCATGGCAGATCAAGTATAATGCAGATAAATGTGAAGTTATCCACTTTGGCAGCGAAAGGAAGAGGGCAGATTATTATCTGAATGGCGATAAATTGGGACAGAGGGAGGTGCAATGAGACCTGGGTGTCCTTGTACATTAGTCCCTGAAAGTAAGCATGCAGGAACAGCAGGTGATAAGGAAAGCAAATGGTATGTTGGCCTTCATAGTGAGTGGATTGAAGTACAGGGGCAGGGATTCCTTGCTGCCGGACTTGAGACTATAGCTGGAATATTGTGTGCAGCTTTGGTTTCCTTATCTGAGGAGGGATGTTCTGGCTATGGAGGGAGTGCAACAAACATTTTAAAGTCTGATTCCTGGGATGGCAGGACTGATGTATGGAGAGTGATTTGATTGGTTAGGACTACATGCATTGGTGTTTAGAAAAATGAGAGAGTGTCTCATAAGAACCTATAAAACTCTAACAGGATTAGACACAGTAGAAGAAGGATTTTCCCAATGACTGGAGAGTCCAGAATCATGGATCACAGTCTAAGGATATGGAGTAGACCATTTAGGGCTGAAATGAGGAGAAAGGTCTTCACCCAGAGAGCAGTGAGCCTGTCGAATTCTCTACCACAGAAAGCAGTCGAGGAGAAAACATTTGTTTTCAAGAAGAAGTTAAATATAGTTCTAAGGGTTTAAGAGATCAAAGGGTACGAGGGGAGAAAATGGGAACGGGGTGCTGAGTTGGATGATCAGCCACAATCATACCAAATGATGGAATAGGGTCAAAGGGCTGAATGGCCTATATCTGATTTTATTTTCTATGTTTCTTATGTTCAAGTTATGTGGCATGACCACTGTGTAAAATGGTGTAGGTTCAGAACGGATCTAGCTGATCAAATCTGGGCATCCAGGAGTTGGGTAGCGTGTGCTATCAGCAGTAGTATTGCACACTACCACAATCTGTAACCTGGTTGCCTGGCATTTCCTTCTCTCTACACTTACTCTCAACCCAGGGAAACAGCCCTGCTTCAATCAGAACTGTAGAAGGGCATGCCACGAGCAGCAACAGGCAAAGCTACAAATGAGATCTTAATTTGGTGAAACGAGAACTCAGGACAGCGTGAATGTTAAAACAAAAGAACCATGCAATGAGTAAAGATAGAAGTTCCATAACCAAGTCTTTGCAGGCCACTTGTGGGCAATCAAAGAATTTAATCAGAGGAAGAGGCTCCACAAATAGCCCCAGCCTCAGGGAAGTAAGGAATGTCAATGATAAAGCATTTGGGTCCAGGGCACTCCCTTGAGAATCTCCTGAAGAGCTCCAATAAGGCAACTTGCCACCAGCTCCTCCAGAGCCATTAAGGATGGGCAATAATTATTGATCTTAGAAATAATCCCATATCTGGTGAATGAATAAATCCTATTCGTATGGACAACATTATGAAGACAGCAAAAATGATCCTGAATATTGACTACTAAAACAGAAATTGCTGGAAAAGCTCAGCAGGTCGGGCAGCATACGTGGAGAGAAATCAGAGTTAACTTGTTGGGTCCGGTGATACTTCCTCAGAATATGGACTAACCACCTTCTGCTTAGATACTGCAATGAAGCAATTGACTAAAAACGACAACATAGGGTATGGGCTTGAACAATAGCAAAACACAATGGATTTGGGAAATCTTAAATAAAAAAGTAGAAAGTGCTGGAAATGCTCAGCAGGTCAGACAGTATCTGTGGAAGGAGAATTAGAGTTAATGGGTAGGATTTACGAACACTGCCATGCTGTGCAATAAAGGTGGACAGGGCTTAGAGTCATTTCAACCAGCATCGGCCATTTTGCAAAGGTAAGTTTAGGCCAGTGCGGCCGGCTGCCCCCAGGAATAAGGCTGCCAATTCAATTCATTGAAGAATTTCCCAGTTGGACGTAAATTTCCAAAAGTAACAGGGTGGGATGGGTGGGATGGGTGTTGTGGGGGTATGGCCGTTGATTGCACTCATTGGAGGTGTGTGAGCCAAGATGCCGGGGTTTTGGACATGACTGGAGAGGGTCACTCTCCACTCTCACTCCAACCCCCCAACCCCACATCCCTCGACTCCCTGACACCTCTGCCACAATAATGTGCATGGTTGCCTTATCTGGTTCTTACTTAGAACATTTCCTGAGCCCAGAGCAAAAATCCAGCCCCTACTCCAGGTCGATGACCTCTGTCTCCACAGGCACTGCCTGGCTTGTGGAGGATAGGGGTTCTAAGGTTATGCTGCATGCAACACCAGCATTCAACACGGCAGCATTCCAGCTCACCCAAGTCACAACTGCAAGAGTAAGATCAAGCAGCGGATAGCTCTAATATTCTGAGTTCAGGAGACTGTTGTCACTGGGTGAAGAGTCCTATTAGGGAGCTCCTTCCCTAATGAAATTGAGGGTCGACCTACACAAAATAAACTGCAGTTCACCACCATCCTGTCTGGGTGAATGCAAAATGAGCATAAATGCTGGCCCAGCCAGCAATGCCCATCTCCCATGAAAGAATAAGACAAGTATATTTACATGGCAGTTTTATCAGATGATGACATATTTTATCACCATATTGAACAATGAGAATCTAATTAAGACACAGACATTATGCAAATAAGGGGGCACCTTATAATGGAGCTGCAGCAACTGAGAGCTCTGCTTCATATCTTTTACATCTCAGGCCTCCTCGGGGTAACTCCCTGCTTATTCAAGCCACACTGTATTTTTGCCTGACTTTAGGGGCTATTTCTTTAATAGTGACTTTGTACAAGCTTGAGTGCCCAACGATTGGGCCCACAATTTGCTGCAGGATTTCATTAACAAACCAAATTGGAAGATTGTGAAACTAACAGTGAAAGGACTGGGAAGGAAATGTAAATTCGATGGGTGAATTCAATGACAGAACTGGTTCAAAAAGAGGAGTAAAGAATGGGAAAGGAGGGTTGGATTTGGAAAGAATACATGTAAGAATTAAAGGGTTAAGAAAAAAACTTTACATTTCCAACAACTAAAGCCAGTAGAAATGAAATTTAAAGTATTTATTTTTTAGTGTCAGAGAGGTTGACTGGCAAAAATTAACACATTTCATGTTGCAAAAAACATACTTAGGAACCAAAAGAAAACAGGAGTGTTTCATACCATCATGGGAAAATGTATACATTTGAATGAAAAATACTTCTACTATTTGGAGCTTAGCAAAAATTATACTTATACAAAAGAAAGCATCACAGTAGCAAAAGCACATACCACCTACTTTATTCCAATAAATCTTGTGGCAAGTAGTGGAGCATTTTTCTATACAAAAGGACTCAAATTTACAAAATTCAGGTTCAGGTACCAGGTACGAAGTACATATGTGGATTTTCACAACTCTGTCACTACACTAGGTGCAGAAAAGAGCAAAACTCGGCAATTAAAGGAGAGCTGTTGAAATTAAAATGTTTTTACTATGCTCCATGTCCAAAAAATGCCAATATTGAAAATTCTCAAAATGAAAAGCTCTGATAGTGCTTTGCTTCTTTTCAAATGCTTTTGGGAAACAGGCCAAGAACTGTAGATGTTAATCGGATTTATTTGTCATGTGAATAATTCTATTCAAATTGCGGAATACATTTTGCAAGGCTATTAAAATCTGGCCATTCACAATTACTGGAGATTCAAACATTATCAATTTACTTGAGAGTAAGTAAAATTGCTAGCAACAAAATTAAATCAAAAATTAAATATACTGTTGGGATTCTAAAATTTATGTTGGTGAAAACATTATTGCTGAAGATTAATCAGAATTTGGAAGAAACATTTGTTAGCATTAACTTGAGTGCTGTTGAGGAGAAATTTCAAATATTTTCTGCTTTTATAGGATACGGATTGAGAAACTAAAGTTATTTATGTCTACCTGTGTTTATTTGGCATTACCTGTGCCTTTGCATCTCCAAACGGTTACCTGTGACATGACTGTATACCCCTCATACAGCAGGGCCTTGGAAACCCTTGCCCCTGGACACAGATCTTGCTCTGCCAGGACCATACGGAAGTTGTTGTACAATGGCTAATGTGATGTGGTGTGACATGCTGATTAGCTGCAACTATCACACTTTGATACCTATAGTAGCTCCCATGATGCATGAATGAGACAATGGGTTACGTGGCACTGGAGAATTCATGGACTTTTATTACTGTATCTGGTATCTATATATGTACAATACAAAGGGTGTAAGACATATGATCAGTAGGTTCACAGATGGCACAGAAATTGGTAACTAGTGGAGGAAAGCCTTAGATGACAGAATGATATAGACAGGCTGGGCAGATGGACTGAACAGTAGCAAATGGATTTTCATCCTGAATAGTGTGAAGTGATGCATTTCAGGAGGGCTAACAAGGAAAGTTGCATGGCAGGAAACCAGGGAGCTCAGAGGGATTTTGGTGTGCACATCTACAGATCCTTATCGGCAACAGGGCAGGTAGAGAAGCTGGTTAAAAAGCATATGGGATATTGCCTTTGGTCGAAGCATTGAATACAAGAGCAAGGAGGTTATGACGGTGATGTATATAACATTAGAGAGGCTACAGCTGGAATACTGTGCACAGTTTTTGCCACATTACAGCAAGGATGTGATTGTACGAGAGATGGTGCAGAAGAAATTCACGAGGATATTGCCTGAGCTGGTGTGACTCAGATATAAAGAGAGACTAGATAGGGTTAGCTTGTTTTCCCTAGAGCAGAGAAGGCTGAGGGAGGATCTGATTGAAGTGTACAAAGCTCTGAGGGGAATAGACAGGGTGGATGGGGAGAAACCTTTCCCAATAGCAGAGGGAACAACAACTAGGGAACAACTCAAAGGTGAGGAGCAAGAGGTTAATGTGTTTTGAGGACTCTTGTTTTCACCCAGAGAATTGTGGGTATCTGGAACTCACTGCCTAAAAAGGTAGTAGAGCCGGGAACTCTCAAAACATTTAAGAACCATTTAGATGAATACTTGCAACTCCATAACATACACTGCTGTGGGCAAGTGCTGAAAAGTGGGATGAGAATAGGCAGTTGTTTGATGACCAGCACTGACGCATTGGTGCTTTATGCACTGTAACGACTGTTATGCACTGTATGACTTAACGACAATCACAAGCACAAGTGAAGCAGTTTGGAAGATGTATTGTCTCACACTTCCCTCAGCGGGTCATGCTGCAAGAGGTGAAAGTTCAGTAAGGTAGAGAATGAGATGTATACCATTAGGTCAGTATATTGTACACCTGCTGTGAGACCTAACACAACATTCCCCTTTTTCCAAATGAAGCAATCCCAACTGGATATACTATTATTAATTCAATAATTATACTGTAAAAACAAAGTTAATAAAAGTAATAATTCAAACTTTGATAAAATGTTTTGGAGGCTTGCCTACTCTTTTTGATCAGGTGTTCGTTTCCCTATTTGGAGCGGTATGTGTTATTCACAGTTGGAGATGAAGAGGTCGAGGGAGGGTAGGAGGCCTTGGGGTGGTGTCCAGGAGGAGGGTGTGTTGGAGGCGGGAGAAGGGGTCAGTAGGGGGAGGGTTAGGCTCACGATTAAGGAAGTAAGCGCGGAGGTGAAGGCAGCAGAAAAACTGTTCAACGTCCAAGTGTGACCGGTATTCGTTGATGTTAGGGTGGAAGGGGATAAAGGTGAGCCCTTTACTGAGGACTGACCATTCGTCCTCAGTAAGGAGGAGGTCTGGGGGGATGGTGAATATTCCACTCCCGGACATCCCAGATGTCCTCGTTTTTCAAGGACCGCAACTTCCCCCCCCACAGTGGTCGAAAACGCCCTCGACCGCGTCTCCCGCATTTCCCGCAACTCATCCCTCACACCCCCTTCCTGCAATAACAACTAAAACAGGAACCCCTTCGTCCTCACGTACCACCCCACCAATCTCCGAATCCAATGCATCATCCTCCAGCACTTCCGCCATCTGCAATCTGACCCCACCACCAAAGACATTTTTCCCTCCCCACCCTTATCTGCTTTCCGGAGGGACCACTATCTCCATGACTCCCTTGTCCGCTCCACGCTCCCCTCCAGCCCCACCACACCCGGCACCTTTCCCTGCAACCGCAGGAAGTGCTACACCTGCTCCTACACCTACCCCCTCACCCCCATCCCAGGCCCCAAGAAGACTTTCCACATCAAGCAGATGTTCACCTGCACATCTGCTAATGTGGTATACTGTATCCGCTGTTCCCGATGTGGCCTCCTCTACATTGGGGAAACCAAGCGGAGGCTTGGGGACTGCTTTGTGGAACACCTACGCTCGGTTCGCAACAAACAAACTGCATCTCCCAGTCGCGAACCATTTCAACTCCCCCTCCCACTCCTCAAACGACTTGTTCATCCTGGGCCTCCTGCAGTGCCACAACAATGCCACCCGAAGGTTGCAGGAACAGCAACTCATATTCCGCTTGGGAACCCTGCAGCCCAACGGTATCAATGTGGACTTCACAAGCTTCAAAATCTCCCCTCCCCGACTGCATCCCAAAACCAGCCCAGCTCGTCCCCGCCTCCCTAACTTGTCCTTCCTCCCACCTATCCCCTCCTCCCACCTCAAGCCCCACCCCCATCTCCTACCTACCAGCCTCATCCCACCCCCTTGACCTGTCCGTCTTCCCTGGACTGACCTATCCCCCTCTAACTCTGCACCTACACTCACCTTTACTAGCTCCACCCCCACCTTTTGACCTGTCTGTCTCCTCTCCACCTATCTTCTCCTTTATCCATCTTCTATCCGCCTCCCCCTCTCTCCCTATTTATTTCAGAATCCCCTTCCCCTCCCCCATTTCTGAAGAAGGCTCTAGACCCGAAACATCAGCTTTCCTGCTCCTCTGATGCTCCTCGGCCTGCTGTGTTCATCCAGCTCTACACCTTTAATATATCAACTGTATGGCCCTTTATCTTAACCAAACTAGAGATGTTTATTAACTCAGTTAAACTCTCAGTGAGTTCCTTTTCAACGAAATCACACTCATCTGGTGACAAAGTCATCAATGCACTCTTGGTGTTTCTGTCTATATGGCACGAGGCAAAGTCTGTTAACCTGGAAGTTGATTTGTACCTTGAGCTTGTCCTCAAATGCTTTCCGGATCTTCTCTGGATCAATTTTAACTATTTGCAAAAACAGTGAATGTATTTATTCTGTGAATCCCCTCCTTGCTAATAGCAAGAAATATTTTTAATCAATCTCCCTTCAGGATTAATTATGGCTTGATTTGTGAAATAAAACTGCATATGTTGCTTAAATAGTTGTAATTCAGTGAAGATGTCACTTGCTGTCCAATCCATAATCAAATGCTTGTCTTCCATTTCTTGTTACAGGTCCCTAGCCTTTTGTTTTATTGATGTAGAGTGCAAGGCTTGTTTGTTCCTTTCTTTTACTTAGTTGGCTGGTCTTTCTGTTTTTTTTCTTCGATTGCTTCTATTTTGCTTTATTTTTCGCAGTTGTACCTTCTTCAAGAAGTCCTTTTGATTTCAGGTCTTCAAGAGATAAAGGTCTGTACTAGCATGTTTCAGCCACCAAAAGGAGCTTGCCCCAAATAAGCACTGATGCTATCATACAAGCTTTACCAACCAGATAAACAAACAGGAGGCTAGAAGAACACAGCAGGCCAGACAGTATCTGGAGGAAAGGAGCAGTCAACATTTCAGGTATTACCCTTCTTCAGGGCTGGATGTGGGGGTAGAAGGAGATACAAATAAGGGGGGGGGGGGGGAGGGGGTGGAGGCAGAATGGTAGTGATAGGTGGACTATGGTAGTAGTTATGACCTGGTTGGTCAACGGGAGGGATGAATCCAGTTGGTGGCTGGACGGGAGGGTCAGAAGGTGGAATGGAAGGGGAGCTGGGGGATGGGTGGTAAGCTTATTTGAAATTGCAGAACTCAAACGTTGAGTCCTACAGGCTGTAGGGTACCCAGGTGGAAGATAAGGTGTTGTTCTTCAAATTTGCATTGAGTCACTGTGACACTAGACGAGACCGAGGACGGACATGTCGAAGGTGTGTGGGTGGTGACTGGGAGGTTAGGTTGGCTGTTCCGGACCAGGCGGAGATGCTCAGCGAAATGGTCACTTAGTCTATGTTTGGTCTCACTAATGTAGAGAAGACCACATCGGGAGCACCAGATGCAATGGACTAGGTTGAAGGAGATGCAGGTGAAGCTCTGTCTCATTTTTAGGGCCCTGGATAGAGGTGAGGGAGGTGGTGTGTGGGCAGCTGTTGCATCTTTTATGGTTACAAGGGAAGGTACCGGGTGGGTTGGAGTGATTGGTGGGGAGTGTGGTGGGAACTAAGGAGTGGCGAAGGGAATGTGGAAGGTAGAGAGGGGTGGGGAGTGGAAGATGTTCTGGGTAGTGGGGTCTAATT
>NC_063342.1:64179393-64186435 GCF_021869965.1 Rhincodon typus | reverse complement strand
GGTGGTGGTTGCAGTGGTTGGTGGGGAGTGTGGCGCGAACTAAGGAGTGGCAAAGGGAATGGTCCTTGCGGAAGGCAGAGAAGGGTGGGGAGTGGAAGATGTTCCAGGTGGTGGGGTCTAATTGGAGTTGGAAGAAGTGTTTGAGGATGATGTATTGGATGCGGAGCCTAGTGGGGTGGAAAGTGAGGACAAGGGGGCCCCTGTCTTTATTATGTTTGGAGGGGAGGATGGTTAAGAGCTATGGAACGGGGTATGGAGGAGGCCGGTGGAGGGCTGTCTGGATGACAGAGATGGGAAAAAGAACACTGTTTGGAAAAGGCGAACATCCGGGTTGGGTGTACGCTGGATGTGGAGGCTGGCCAGGTGGAAAGTGAGGACAACGGGTTTCCCAACCACATCACAAAGGTAAGCGTTTCTAAGTTAGAAAATCAATTTTTAGTGCTTAAACATCATTTCTTTCAAACAGTAAGACACTGCAGTTAAACTGAGATCATCCTTTGACTGTCAATATTAATTTTAAGCTTTTACGGAAGCTTATAACTGCTGGTACTGTTTTTAAAAAACTGTAAGAAGCCTTTTGATTGCTGCATCTTAATTATGTCAGGAAATGGGCTCAAAGGCCTTCTAGCTTGATGGGTCTTGAAAATTAGGTAGAAAAACCATAAGTCTACCTCCTGGGTATTAATGTTGGAGATCTTTACCCAAGTAAACATATTGTGGTTGATCCTGTGTCTGCTCTACAATCCAGGGTTGACTAATCAGAAGGGATTATTTCTTATGCAGTTACTGGTATGTATTACCAAGCTGCCACCATGATGTGACGTGGGGTGATGTACTGCTGATCTGCCACTCTCATGCTGTGATACTTTTGTTAGGTCCTATAATGCAAGGTCAAGATGTGGGTCATGTAGTACTGAAGAATTCAATAAACTTTTATTACAGCTCTTGGTAGTTACACACGTAAGCTACAATCACAGTTACAGTAGTGTCTAAGCTCAAGTGAACCAATTCAGGTGTACTGTCGCACATTTACTGTCATGCTGCAAGAGGACAGGGCTCAGGAAGATGGAGACTGAGAGCTGTATCCCATTAAGTTGAAATTCATGGGATGGTGATGACATCATGAACAAGTCCCTTAAAGGTATATCGCATATCTGCAGTGAGACATGGCCCAACAACGGCTGCCTCATGTTAAAAGAGCCCATTGACAGGCAGCTTCAAAACCATCAAAATGAATTTTGAACCTGTGACATCAGCCCTCTCATGGACAATTCCAGCAGCAATAGACCTGAATGTTGTGCTGCTACCATTGCTCATGAACTCTGGAACTAGGACATTGACTCAGTTCAGCAAGGGCAGTCACATAGGAGAAGACCAGCTAAAAGCACAAAGGGGTGAGTAAACCTTCTTTTGGAAAGGTAAAGCAGAACAGAAACGTCAATTTCATGGGTTTGCTTTGCCATAAAAGCACAAACTTGTTGACCATCTCAGCTAGCCCCCTTGTTGGATAAATGACACTTTGGCTCACCCGAGCAGTATACCACACACTCAGCAGTATATGCACACCAACCCTAAAAGTATCCTTGAGACCAAAAAGGAATTCTGCTCCAACCTTTGTCCTGTAACTCAGAATAAGGAGGGTCACAAATCTTTGAAAAGTTGTGATTAACAGGGATGGCAGAGGTAAAGCAAAACCAAATGCCTAAAGCATAGTCTGGCCATAACAGACACGCTATTCGATCAGAGAGACAGGTACAAGACCTCATGGCAACAACCTCGCTCCAGACATTGGCACCTACTTGACTAGATCGTCCAAGCAAGGGACCATAAGGAGCCAAACCTGTTCGACTGACCATCACCCGATCTGAACAACTATTTCCATCAACCTGTCCACTAAAGTGGCAGTGGCAGTAGAAACGCTGCCAGAGGAAAATCAGTGTTGATATGAAAGTGTAGAGGAAAATACCGTGCTGATTTCAGATTTTAAAAACCTGCAATGTAAAAGGACTAGACATCAGCACAATTTGATGAGATTGCTAATTCTGTGGAAACAAAAAATCCCAGGAGAACAGAAACCCAAAAGCCTTCCAGGTTCTTGCGCAGCTGTTGAAATATGGTTTGTGCTCAGTCCCTCTGCTACAAACTGGACACAGATTAATCCAAAATTCAGTCAAAGCTGCTATTACTAAAGTTTTGAAACATCACAAGAAAACTATACTTAAGGGAAATGAATACCAGTCAATTGAAGAGGGAAACCTTGAGGGTGGACCCAACAAAAAAATCTGCAAGGTGCATCGACCTCACCGAGCACATCTGCCAACTCATACCCAAGTGCACAACACCACTTGCCAGCCTTGTGAATTCATGAAATCTACCCAGAGATGTTTGCTGTGGCAAAATGCATTAGTGTCGGTTGTCAAACTGTTGGCATTCACACAGGAACTTGCACCTTGTCGTGAGCTTTTCTCAAAATAAGCATTCGTAGTATTTAGTATTTGCAGTGGTGTAGAAATTATTAATTAAAATGAACCAACAATGTAGTAAGTTATCATCTAAGTGTATCATACGTTTGTGAATTTCAATATGAATTGACTGGAAAGACTTTTTAAATGTCTGGGAACAACCAGCCTATGGGGTGGTCTGTTTTCTCACTCATCGTTTCAATGGCCTTCAACTTCCACTTGGCATAAACCAAAGTAACACTAGTCTTAACGTCACTGGGAAAGTTGTCTTTTCCCTCTGGATGTAAATGGATAAATGATACTGCTGGACTCCACCTGTTCTCTCATCCAACAGGTCTCGCCAAGATCACTATGGGAAAAAAAATCTTATTTTCTGGCTCTAATATCTGTGCAACTTATATTTAAAATAGTTCTTTTTTAGCCCCCAAGAATTGGATTCCTTTGTAATTCATTCAATCAGGGAGGGGCCACACACATTTT
Organism: Rhincodon typus; assembly: GCF_021869965.1. Lineage (NCBI taxonomy): Eukaryota > Metazoa > Chordata > Chondrichthyes > Orectolobiformes > Rhincodontidae > Rhincodon > Rhincodon typus. The sequence continues at coordinate 64,183,493 of NC_063342.1, read as the reverse complement.
GGAAGAAGAAGCTGAGATTATTGTGATCATCTTGACATAGATATGTAAAATGGCTGTATAAAATCAAATTTTAAACATCATTTTCATGTCTATTTTTCTGTGTTGGGTTGCTGGCAAAAACTTCATCATAGCACAACTCCCACCTGTTAATGTCATGGAAACTGTACTGGTGCCAAATGAAAGACAAAGCCCAAAGCCAATATGTGTATTCAGAATGCTAGTTGTACAGAAACACTATAGCGAGAATAATAATCATTAGATTAATGTTTAATATGCTACCCTTTGTTTATTGAGTTATTTATGGAAGAAGCATTGCCCCAAGGTTTGGCGAGTTCAGCATGGACAAATTAACTTAGAGACTCGTCTCTTAACAACACATAACTGCCCAAGTGAGTTCAAAATGTTACTGTGTCTTACTTGATACATGGTGTGACTACATTCTGTTCAAAGCAAAGTTCACACGTTTCTATTATTATATTTGGACGATGCAATTCTTCAAATGAATCACATTTATGGAAATCTAATTCATTGTGTTTTGATTCTAATTTTGCATTTTTCTTCCTAAGCTACCAGCCGCGAAGGTCACTGCTGAGATCCTTGCAAATTTATTTGAAGACGCCTATTTCCAATTGCACTTTTTGGAAAAAAATAGTCACATAGATAAACAAATACTGCGATTTATTATCTTAAGACGTTATTACACCATTTCTGCAGCTTGGCTATGTTCTTAATCTTTGACTATGACAGCAAGATAAAAACAAGCCAGAAAGAAAGACTCAGTATTGTAAAACTCTTCACCTGAGTGACAGATATGCGACTGGGATGAGATACACTTATGAAAGCAGTACAGACTGCATAAGTGTATCCACTGAACCAAGTTATCCTCTTGGCAGATTGAGGATAATGAAATGTACTTATTGTTCTCCCATAAATGGGGCCCCAGGAAATAAAATGACTGTTGAATCAATTCAGGAACAGTTTGTACAATTGCATTTAAGGATCTATTGTAGAATCAAATAAGGATTACATAATCAAGGATTTAGTTTGTGTATTTTTACAGAGTCAGGATGACTGGTAACATCAGTTGGCATTACATTGACATGGAGAATACGAGGACCTGGGAATATGGAGCTGTAAAAGGGGTGTGAGCAATGAGGGCTGAATGGCCTAACAGCTTTTATTACAACTAGGTCAGATTCCTAGAGAACCAAAATGCCCTTTCTAACCAGCTTGTCTTGACACTCTCCTAGCCCACCTTGCTACCAAGGATCTGTTTGCGTATTCAGCAGGCCTGATTCTATCATCCAACTGCCTGTCCAGAGCTAAAACCAGGCAATGGAGGGTCCTTTGAACCATGGTGGCTCTGTTGAGTCAGCAAACTTCAGTGAGAGTCTGGCCCATGGAGCACAAAAGTCAAGAGGTTGTTAAAACTTTGCAAATGGCTTTGTAACAAACTCACAGGACAACAATTTAGTTTGCACTGTGTCTTTACTGACCTGGTTATAAAAGGTGGATGACTGCAGCGAGTGCCACTTGGTCAAGGTCACATGACCACAGTAAGCTGAGAGGCATAAAGGTACAGCATTGCATTTCTATCCCAAGTGTCCTCTCTTCATACAAATAAAAAAAATGCACATTGTGAGTTACTTAAACTTTCCAATATGTACAGAATTTGCATATGCATTTCATTGTTCTCACCAGACTTTGCAAATGCATTGCACACACAGTCTTTAAATTGTGCTGTTCTCTTAATGAAATGCATGAATGTTGTCATTGGCTGTTCATCTGAGTGATGTTCTTTCTCCAAGGAGTGTTATTCCCGTGTCACTTGATGACTGTTGTCATTCCATTTCTCTTGTTGGAGTTCTATGCAAGTCCATGGTTTGTGCAGATGGGGAGTTCACATCCTCCTGATTGGCTAGCTAGTGATGGAATATCTTCACCACTTGTGCATACCAGCCTGAAGTTGTGATGATATATTTGTCATTCACTTTCACTGTGATTGATCACAGTGACCACTGCTCCATGCTAATCTCAAGTTGTCATCTGAGCTGATTCTTGCTGAGAAGTTTGTGAAGATTTGTACTGGACTTTTCATTGCTTTCAGCACATGCGTTTCTCCACTTGAGGATTGCCTCGTTTACATCTGTGCTGAATTTGCTCAATTTTTTAAATGATTCCTTTGGTGACACTGCCACCTTCAGCCTTTTCATTTGTCTGGGGATAGTGTGGAAGTGATGTGTGGGGTTGAATTTCCCAATCGTTCATGAAGAGACTGAATTCTTTACTAGGGAACTGAGAGTCATTGACATTAATCACAGGTGTCCTGAATGTCAGAACAACCCAAGAATGCTATCAGGTATTCCATAGCCTCACCAGCAGTCATTGAAGTCAACTGACCGACATCCGAGTAGTCATCTATGTGACAAGGTAATTAATTTCTGAGAGAGTTGAAGCTTTGTCCATAGTCTGTCTGTTGTGTGTTGTCGATGGTTCTTTCTTCAGAGGGTCAGTGTGGACTTGATGGGCTGGATGGGCTGAATGGCCTGCTTCCACACCGTAGGGATTCTATGATGACAATTCACATTTTATGCTGGGCATAAAAGGTCAAGCTTTCTTTTTGGAATGATTTTTTGATGCTTCAAACCTATACACCAATAGTAGGACCTTCCTCATATTCCCATAACCATTCTTGCTGGTCTGCCACCTGCTGCTTAGCGCAACAGAAATGCCCTCATACCAGCTTCCACCAAGGCATATTGTATGCACATCTAGACTCCTAGGTACTGTTACAATGTTAGGTATGTAGTTGTCACAGGAACCAGTGCCTCTGAAATAAAGTGAAGACCACTAACATGCAAATTACAGTTTCCAGCAGGCTAAATAAAAGCTTAGTCACGAGGAACTATCCACATGAAATTTCTGTTCACAATACCTAAACTGAATTCCTCCAGGGTCCCTCATGGGACTTCGATCTGACATGGCGCTTTATAGTTGCTGCTGCCTTCATAACACAAGCATTGCCTGGACTTCTTCAATGGCGGTCTAACAACCAATGTATAAACTGACAGACTAATGATCCAGTTATACTTTTGATCCTGAATTGGCCAATTTCCAGTAATGCATCTCAATGATTGCAATATTAGAGAAATTCAGTAATCTTAAACTAATATTTAATCTGTGTCTTGGTGGAGTTCTGAATTTGGTCAGTACGAATAAAAGAAGTTGGACATTCATTGATATTGTTTTATTCATCAAGCACTCTCTGCTCCTTACTATAAAGTGCTGTTATCTTGTTGCAGTTTGATCAAATTCATTTTTCCTTGTACATACTCACTGCACAAAGGATTAAAATATCTGAAGAAAAAGATCAAGCTGATTCTTCAAAAATTTCCAAAACAGTGTAATATTAAATGAAAGAATTTGCCAATTAAAAAGACAAATGTGAAGTTTGTTTAAACTTGAGCTAACATCTGCAACATGCAACAAGAAAGTTCTCTCTAATTTTGTTCTTACATATGGCATAGCTCCAGCAACAAGTTAACTGCTAAACTAAGTAGACCATACACTCTCTCAACTCAGTAAAATGTACGTTTCCACTTATCAGCTAATTCTGTCTGAGTTCAAAAGAAAAGCACTGGTTTCCATTATTACTTTTACAGCAAGTCCAACCAAGCACATGTACACAAATGTTTGGGGGCAATTTTGACCTTGTGAAACAATGTAAAGCAAGTGGCAGTGATTAGTCTGTCCACTTTACTTCTCTCCTATTGTCTTCCATGGGAATAAACACTGGGAGAAATACTAAGCAGCAGATGATTCACGGTCACTCCTTTTACACTATTTTGCAAACTCAAAATGAACCCTTTGTTTTTTATTCGAGATTGTTATTATGGCAGATTTTCCTGTTTGCACATATCATATTGCTTTGCATGGGGACATTGTGTATATGGAAACAACAGAGACAATTCTACGCCCATACTAGAGCCCCTTGATTATCAGTCCATTTAAATTACATCAGAGATAGTAGGAACTGCAGATGCTGGAGAATCCGAGACAACAAGGTGCAGGGCTGGATGAACACAGCAGGCCAAGCAGCA
>NC_063342.1:64147167-64174393 GCF_021869965.1 Rhincodon typus | reverse complement strand
TGCTGCTTGGCCTGCTGTGTTCATCCAGCCCTGCACCTTGTTGTCTCATTTAAGTTACAGGCCAGTTAAATAGAACTATTTTTGCAATACATTGACTTTTGTCCTATTTGTTATGGAAAATGATTCATGCCACCATGCTTACTGAATTAAAAGCCAAACTACTCAGTACCTCCACTATCAAATGGAGGGTACAACTTCAAAGTTCAAAAGGAGCTCCATGTGACATTCAAGGTTCTTTGACATTGACACAGTCATCAGTGGCACTCATCATCTCTGACTTTCGTTACGATCCCTTCTGTTTTGAAAGGATTGTCCCTATTACTAATCATGCCATACAATTCCTGAGAAATGTCATGCCCTTTAATCATCCCTGTCAATATCTTTTCATTCAATATACATTAATCTTGTAAAACCAGATGTTAATATGATTAAAATTGTATCAGAGATAGTAGGAACTGCAGATGCTGGAGAATCTGAGATAACAAGGTGTAGAGCTGGATGAACACAGCAGGCCAAGAGACGAAGGGTCTAGGCCTGAAACGTCAGCCTTCCTGCTCCTCTGATGCTGCTTGGCCTGCTGTGTTCATCCAGCTCTGCACCTTGTTGTCTTGGATTCTCCAGCATCTGCAGTTCTTACTATCTCTGTTAATATGATTACTTGCTTTCACACAGGCGTTTGTGGAGGGACTCAGCACAGTCAACAATAGACTGTATATATTCCTGATCAGGGTTTGAAATACAGGGAAGTTAATTTGATTTTAGAATATTGAATGCTCTTTAAATGAGAGCTTTTATTTCATTTTTTATGAAAACACATATATAAAAGTGCACAAATTTACAAATAATGCATTCTTGGAGCTCGAACATGTTGCAACTAATGCACAATTAAGATGTCAATCAGAATAAAACCTACAACAATGGTGCTATAACACAGGTGGCCTTGTGACAGACATGAGAGCCAGAAGCAATGCTCTATAACCCAAGCCCGCTGTGCACTGTGTAAATTGGAGCCCTGATGGAGAGAGCATGTTCTAGAAAGACCCACTTTACTAATTATGGGTCCTTCACATTTTTTGGATTGCATAAGGGAACACAGAAATGCTATTCATGAGTCATAAGGGAAATGTAGTCTAAATAGAGACTTCACTGAACGTGTGGTAGACAGTAACATGAGAGGCTAACATGGGTTCCAAAAGTTACCACAATTGGAGGAATGTACAGAAGACGATGTTAATGTAAGCAAAGGGGATTATAATCAATGATGTCATGCTGCTCTATATATCTATATGACAGTCCATGATTTTAAATTTACTATATATGGATGTGAGTGTCAGTTATTTCACATTGATAGAAACTATTTCTCCCCTTTATTTTGGAATAGCTGCACACAAAAAATATGCAAATATACCCAGTACTTTACTCAGCAAAAGAAAGACAGAGATGATGGGATAATTTTAGGGCCTTTACAACAAATTATAAACTGCACACTTACTAAGGCAGCTGAGAAATCTGTGTGTGTTACTGTTTAGATTCCCCAGCCAGTAGTAATTGATTGGAAACAAGGTAGAAGTCTATAATCAGCATATTGGCCTGCATTCTGTTAGACCCAAAGCATCAGAAGCATATTCCAACGACCTTGGGGTGGGAAGCGGTCATCAATGCTGCAGTTGGAAAATCATCCTCAACTGCTTTTGCTGGAATTCTGCTGGAATGACTCTGTCTCCCAGGAGGAACCTCAGCGGAAATGGTCTCAGAAGCAATTCCCATGGCACTGTGAAACTTACAAATTTTGCTCTCAATGATATTACTTTCTTCCGTATACTAGCCCAAATGTGCGCTGTGTAGTTTGTTTAAATCATGTGAAGTCACTAACAAAACGCCAACATTTATTGCTCAACCATAATCACCTTGAGAAGTGAAATCCTGTCATCAAGTCACCCTTTATTTACCCATGGAAAGTACTTGACACTGCTTCCTCAGAGCCAGTTCTCAGAATGAGCAGAACCTCTGACACTCCTGTTTATACCTGTCAGCCAGGGCTCCCTGATTAACTGCCCCAATCTGGTCCAATCGGGGAACTCATTCTATAGGTCCACCCGGTACACTCTCTACAAGAAGGTGTGCTGTCATTTTGAATACAACTGGATGGCATCTGAATGTGGGCCTGCAGTTATATCTAGGCCAGACCAAATAAGGATGACCAATTTTCTTCCATAAAGCCCATTAGTAAATTTGATGAAGTTAACATCAATGATTCAATGGGCATCATTGGCAACACTAGCCTTTTATTCCAGATTTGTTTAATCAATTGAATGTAAATTCCTCAGCTGCTGTGGTGGGATTTAAATTCAAGTCTCTGAATCATTAGTTGCAGCATAACCACTGTCCTCATGGCACCCGGTGCGCATTTCAATTGCGCAGAAATGACACAAATTACATTGAACAGCATATTCCGTGCCATTCATAGCTTTGTAATTCTGGACACCAAGAGTATCTCCATGCACCTGGAATCCTCAGTTGCTACTGGCTGTGGAGATGGTGAGCCCAGGCTATAACACATGTACAAAAAAAATATCCACTGTTGAGCAGCAAATGCTAAGCAGCAGCAGTTGTGTCATCTGCAGCCAGACTCTGATTCCCTCCCAAGCATAGGCCACACCAAGTGCCTATGGAAGAACTTGGTCCATCTCAGAGAAAGTGAGGAATCAGGGCACATCCTTGTGCTAGGCAAACCTGCCTTCAGTGCCAAAGATGTATGAGGGATGAAGACAGATAGTGGGAGATCTTACTGCTCCTTCCAGGGAAGGCCAGCCCTGCCATGCTCCTGGCAGATAATGTTGAGGCCATCATGTGAGCCTTCAGCAGGGGGTTAAAGCCTTGGGAGCACGACAGAGCTCCAGCTCCTCAGAACTACTGCACTCGGTAACACTGTGCAGGAGGCTATAAATGCTGCTGCAAGAGTAATTCTGGAGCCGCAAGGTTGTGGAGGACACAGAACCAATTTTCTGGGAGCGGGGTTGGGGAAAGTGGTTCTTGGTTAGGGCTTTGCAGACAGAGGGCAGTAGTAGGGATTGGGGTTGGAAGAAGCAGCTGGAGGTGGCTCCTGCTAACCAACGCCCTGCCCAATGTACACTGCCTCAATTGGGCACTGACTTCCTTTGCATGAGGTCTCCTATCCCCTACCACCAACTAATTCACCCACCCCCCTCCAAAAACACAAGTGGGAAGCTATTTACACAGGCATCTTGCAGTTGAGTTAGTCCCAGTGGCCGTGGCTGAGCCTGTTAACTGATCTTTAATCGGTCACTTAAGGGCCTAAGTTGGTAGTGGGGTAGCCAGATCAACCATAGGTCTTTCCAGCTGGGATTGAATCCTCCAGCAGAGGTGAGAATACCGACATGCCTGATTAAGTTCCCTCCCAGATTCCAATCTCGCCAGCTCCAGGGGCGAATGCCAAGCATTTCACACGAACAGAAATTTGCGCTGTTGTGTCTGAGTGCCTTACAGGGATATAGTAGAGATTTATGAGCAGTAATGTGAGACTTCAGCAATAAAGAGTGGTGAGTGAAATCAGGGCTCTTTTCATGAAGACATCAAAAGGTAAAGGAGAGATCCAACTGAGATGTTCAAAGTGTTAAAAAGGAAAAAATGTTTTCCACTGACCAGTGTGCCTCTAATTAAATGCCACTTCCTGAATCAGAGAAATTCTTACTTTTCTTATTGCTGCTAATGTTTGAACAGTTCTCATAAAAAATGCATATTATTCATAACCAAATGTTTAAATTCATCATCATTAAAAGCCACATATCGGGAACTGAATGTTACAGAAATAGATCATTCCATCCATGCCTTAAATACCATTCCACTTGAATGTCATTAAGCAGAAAATAGCTAAAGATAGCTACAATCAAATTCCCCGAATGTGTAAAAATACATATGCAGTAAACCAGGATTAAGCCAAGGGTTTTCCTCAGAGACCAACTGTGTTTTGTGGTGATTGATAGCTAAATCTCAGGCTAAACAATTGCACATCAAAATATGATCAAATATATCAAACCCATGGGATTAAAGAGGCAGTGATGCTTGAAGTACAAAACTGACAGAAAAATAAAAAAGCAAAAAGTATACACAGTGTTTGCTTATCAGGCTGGAAGCGGGTGTAGAGTGGTTGATAAATTAGTGATCTACACCTGGATATGTGGAGTATCATTTCAAAGTTTGCAAGTGGCACAAAGCTTGAAAATATAGGAAACTGTGGGGAAATAGTCACAGTTTTCACATTATAAAAGCTGATAAACTGAGCAGGCATGTGCCAGATGAAACTCCAGGCACAAACATGTGCCGTACTTTAGAAGAGAAAAGGTAGTATAAATGAAAAGATAAAATGTCAAAGGGGTTGCAGGAACAGAGAGATCTTTGGGTTCACATCAAAAATCTTTCAAGTTAGCAGGGCAAGCTGGTAAAGCTCTTAAAAGAATTCACGGAGCTCCTTTGCTTTCTGAAGAAAGGCCATAAATCTGATACAAAGCCATCCACCCACCACACTTCATTTCTCTGACAGAAACAAGTTCAAGTCAAATCCAAGATGGAGGACAGGAAAAATTGTGGCTGGAAGAGCTGCACCTTTTCTTGAGGTATTTTTAGAGTTGGAACTGATTTTCTCAGGTTATAGGAGCAGTGATTACTGTTTATAAGCTGTTGCATTCTTTTGGAACTTTGGGGAGAGAAAAAAAGAATCAAAACAACGGCACTTTAAAAAGAAGGAAGACAGACAAAGGCAGTGATTCAAACAGAGAAAGAAACTTACACAGCTGTCTGACCCAGCAGTAACCTGCACAGCTGCCGCCTTTGCTGTCTGTTTTCAAGTATCTCTGGACATCAGAGTTCCTTCTCAGAAAAATAAACAAATAGCGAAATTCACAGCTGACCTTGGAGAAACCTGTGTGTAGGAACTCACAGCAGGGGAGCAGCTAAGCGACTTTTTAAAGTGTAGCCTTACCGTTTTTCTTTTGTAAGTCGACAATAGTGAGTAGAGCGTTTCTTTTATTATATGTTATTAAGATCTGTCTCTTGATTAAACTTTAAAAAATATAAAACATAGGTACTAAGCTAGCCTGGAGCAGTGTTTTTTTGAAAGCAGTAAGACTGTGCTATTTTCTGGCTCTGTAGATTGTTAAGGTGCAAGGATGGCCCTTAGTAGAGTGATGTGCTCTTCCTATTGGATGTGGGAGATTAGGGAGTTACTGATGATTATGTCTGCAGGAAGTGCGTTTGGTTGCCAATTCTATCGGATTGCATGGATCGGTTGGAGCAGCAGTTAGAGGCACTGAGGAATTTACAGGAGTTAGGGGTGTGAAGGACAGCAGTTGCAGGGAGGGAGATAAACCAAAGATTCACAGTCAGGTAGATGGGTGACCTCCAGGAAAGATAGGAGAGGGAGGCAGGTAGTGCAGCAGTCCCCTGTGACTATCCCCATCTCAAAAAAGTATGTTGCTTTGGAATATCTAGGGGGTGATAGACTGTCAGGGGAATGTAGCACTAACTGCCAGGTTTCTGGTACCGAGACTAGTTCTAATGTAATGAGGGGCATAGCAGGTTCCAAGCAATCGATTGTGATAGGAGACTCTCTAGTCAGAGGCACAGGCAGATATTTCTGCGGCCAACAGCGAGACATCAGAATGGTGCGTTGCCTCCCTGGGGCCACGATCAAAGATGTCTCAGAGAGCGTGCAGAATATTCTCAAAGGGGAGAGGGACCAGCAGGAGGTAGTTGTACATATTGAAACTAATGACACAGGAAGTGAAAAAAAACGAGATTCTGAGGAAGTCAGGCAGGAATTTAAAAAGGGGGTCCTCGGGGGTTGTAATATCTGGATTACTCCCAGTGCCACAAGCTAGTGAGAGTAGGAATAGGAGGATGGAGCAGATGAATGTGTGGTTGAGGAGCTGGTGCAGGGGAGAAGGATTCATATTTTTGGATCATTGGATGATTGCACCTGAATTGGAAGGGGACTAATATACTGGTGGGAAGATTTGCTAGAGCTGCTCGGGAGGATTTAAACTGGTAAAGGTGATGGGGGGGTGGGGGAACGGACGGTGGGTGTGACCCAGGAAGATATTGAGGAAAGATATTAGTCTGAGACGGATACAGTTGAGAAAACGGGCAAGTCAAACAGTCAGGGCAGGCAGGAACAAAGTAGAGAACGAAGTAGGATTGATAAATTAAACTGCATTTATTTCAATGCAAGAGGCCTAACAGGTAAGGCAGATGAACTAAGGGCATCAGGAACATGGGACTTGGGTATCATAGCAATTACAGAGATGTGGGTCAAGGATGGACAGGACTGGCAGCTTCAAGTTCCAGGGTATAGATGCTTTCAGAAGGATCAAAAGACGGGAGAAGAAAGGAGGGGGTGTGGCGTTTTTGATTTGGGATAACATTACGGCTGTATTTAGGCAAGATGGGAAAATATTCCTGGGAATACATTCAGGGAAGTTATTTGGGTAGAACTGAGAAATAAGAAAGGGATGATCATCTTATTGGGATTGTATCATAGACCCCTCTATAGCTAGCAAGAAATTGAAAAACAAATTTGTAAGGAGATTTCAGTTATTTGTCAGAATAACAGGATGATTATGGTAGGGGACTTTAACTTTCCAAACATACACTGGGACTGCCATATTGTCAAAGGGTTGGATGCAAAGGAATTTGTTAAGTGTGTACAAGAAAATTTTCTGATTCAGTATGTGGATGTACCTACTAGAGAAGGTGCAAAACATGACTTACTCTTGGGAAATAAGGCAGGGCAGGTGTCGGAGGTGTCATGGGGGAGCACTTTGGGGCCAGTGACCATAATTCTATTCGATTTAAAATAGTGATGGAAAAGGATAGACTGGATCTAAAAGTTAAAGCATCAAAATTGCAGGAAGGCCAATCTTGATGGCATTAGGCAAGTACTTTCAAAAGTTGATTGGGGCAGATGTTCGCAGATAAAGGGACGGCTGGAAAATGAAAGCCTTCAAAAATTAGATAGAGAGTCCAGAGACAGTATGTTCCTGTTAGGGTGAAGGGCTAAGCTAGTAGGTGTAGGGAATGCTGGATAACTAGGGAAATTGAGGTTTTGGTCAAGATTGAGAAGGAAGCACATGTGAAGTATAGATAGCAGGGATAAAGTAAATCCCTCGAACAGTATAAAGGCAGTAGGAGTATGCTTAAGAGGGAAATCAAGAGGGATAAAAGGCGACATGAGATAAGTTTTGGTGAAAAGGGTTAAGGAGAATTCAAAGGGATTCTACTAATACATTAAGGACAAAAGGGTAATGAAGGAGAGAATAAGGCCCCATAAAGATCAGCAAGGCCACTTATGTGTGGAACTGCAGGAGATGGGGGAGATACTAAACAAATATTTTGCATCAGTCTTTATTGTGGAGAAGGATATGGAAGATCAAGAACTTTGGGAAATAAATATCAACGTCTTGAAAAATGTCCATATTACAGAGGGCATCTTAAAATGCATAAATGTGAATATATCCCTAGAACTCTGTGGGAAGTGAGGGAAGTGATTGCTGGGCCCCTTGCTGAGATATTTGTATCATTGATAGCCACACGTGAGGTGCGAGAAGACTGGAGGTTGGCTAATGTGGTGCCACTATTTAAGACAGGTGGTAAGGAAAATCCAGGGAACTATAAACCAGTAAGCCTGACAATGGTGGTGGGCAAGTTGTTGGAGAGAATCCCGAGGGACAGGATTTACATGTATTTGGAAAGGCAAGGACTGATTAGGGAAAGTCAACATGGCTTTATGCCTGGGAAGTCAGGTCTCATGAACTTGCTTGAGTTTTTTTTTGAAGAAGTAACAAAGAGGATTGATGAGGGCAGAGTGGTGGACATTATCGACAAGGTTCCTTGTGGTAGGCTGGTTAGCAAGGTTAGATCATATGAAAGAGAGGGAGAACTAGCCATTTGGATACTGAACTGGCCTGAAGGTAGAAGACAGAAGGTGGTGGTGGAGGGTTGCTTTTCACACTGGAGGCCTGTGACCAGTGGTGCACCACAAGGATCAGTGCTGGGCCCTCTGCTTTTCGTCATTTGTATAAATGATTCGGATGTGAACATAGGAGGTATGGTTAGTAAGTTTGCAGACGAACCAAAATTGGAGGTGTAGTGGACAGCGAAGAAGGTTATCTCAGAGTACGACGGGATCTTGATCAGATGGGCCAATGGGCCAAGGAGTAGCAAATGGAGTTTAATTTAGATAAATGTGAGGTGATGCATTTTGGAAAGGCAAATCGGGTCAGGACTTATATACTTAATGGGGAGGACTTGGGGAGTCTTGCTGAATAAAGAGACCTTGGTGTGCAGGTTCATAGTTCCTTGAAAGTGGAGTCGCAGGTAGATAGGATAGTGAAGGAGGTGTTTGGTATGCTTGCCTTTATTGGTCAGTGCATTGAGTATAGGAGTTGGGAGGGCATGTTGAGGCTGTACAGGACATTGGTTAGGCCACTGTTGGAATACTACACATAATTCTGGTCTCCCTGCTATAGGAAGGATGTTGTGAGACTTGAAAGGATTCAAAAAAGATTTACAAGGATGTTGCCAGGGTCGGAGGGTTTGAGCTATAGGGAGAGGCTGAATAGACTGAGGCTATTTTCCTTGGAGCAGAGGCTGAGGAGTGACTTTTATAGACCTTTATAAAATCATGAGGGGCATGGACAGGGAAAATAGACAAGGTCTTTTCCCTGTGATGGGGAGTCCAAAACTAGAGGGGCATAGGTTTAAGGTGACAGGGAAAGATTTAAAAGGGACGTGAAGGGCAACCCTTTCACACAGAGGGTGGTGCGTGTATGGAATGAGCTGCCAGAGGAAATGGTGGAGGCTGGTACAATTATAATATTTAAAAAGCATCTGGAGGGGTATATGAATTGCAATGGTTTAGAGGGATATGGGCCAAATGCTGGCAAATGGGACTAGATTTTCTTAGGATATCTGGTCAGCATGGACGAGTTGGATCAAAGGGCCTGTTTCTGTGCTGTAAATCACTATGACTCTAAAAGGTTGATATTTCCCAGGAACCAAACAGCATGGGCATTGACGAGAACATTGGGAACATCACTAATGAGAACAGCAATACAAAGATTCTCAATGTCACGAGTGAAACATCCAATTTTTCAACTAAGTATTGAATGGTGAGACAAGGCTCTCAGCGAGGAGCCTATTTACATGAATTAGCATGTATTAACATCTCATCATTGATCAATCTCACCTCATTGGTACGCAGTTGCATGTTCTCCCACTCACCGGATACAAACTAAATGGCGATAATTCCCGACATGAGAGTCGGGGCAGTTACCTGGCGTCTCTGGCTCCCCACTAGATCCTCCAGCCCTCCATCTTGGAACCCAGCACCAACATCTCAGGGCACACTCAGTGGACAGTGACCATAACCACTTCCATCCATCGGGGCCTCCAGGACCCTGTTGGCAAAGTGGGTTGTCAATTTTCCTCTGACTGAGATGTTTGTGGCAAATGACAGTAATCGTACGGGCTAGCTTTAGATGGCCAGCACTTGACTGGCTGAATGGCTGGGCTTCAAAATATGGTGCTGGTGCCAGGAACCCTCAGAAGTTTCGGCATTGGTGACTACTATCGCCTGCAGTGAGAGGGTGGATATGACAAGTCGGGTGCCTCTGGGACTGGCTGCACATAAAAGAAGGTGAGTTTGGGAAAATAGAAACATCTCACTAGGGCTCATGGAGAAACCCTCCATGAAACTAATCAAATTGACACAGCCGGTTTCTGGTAAAATTCAGCCCTAAGTTTCTCCTCCAACCTTTAGCTCAACATCCTGAAACTGTCATTCTCTTTTGAACCGTTTCCAATGCACCAACTTCATTTTGCATACCCAAATAGATTTCAAAATGGCCTAATCAGTGATCCAAGACTATGCCCAAATTCATTTATCTTCTTTACAACTGTTGCTGATGCACTTTCACAATGGGTATGTTTAATGCTTCCTGTAACTCCAAGTATCAGTTACATTACTGTATCCATATACATAAAACCTACTTGTTATTCTAAGTGTCAGTTTCGTTGATCCAGATGATTAGGGTTTTGATTATTTCTGTTTGCTTATGTAGTCAGATACTTGGCACAGTCATCAAGTTTTGGAATACTTTATGCTGCTTATGCTCTCTTCAAAATCCTTCATGAATAATGTAGATGGCTCCTGCTGTGAGACTCCACTAGTCACCCCCTCCCACCCTCCCACGAGTTTTATCCATTTGATGAAAATCAGACTTGCCAAACATGAAAGCCATGAGGTCAACTTTGCAAAATAAAAAGTTGAAGTACTTTGACTGGAGAGCTGTGTCCTCTATTTAGTCTGATACGTCCAGTCTCTTTTGGGAATTGTCCAACTGCAAACAACCACAGAAAGTATGCAGCGATTGACTAGAACAAAACCAGCATAATTATGAAAGAAGAAGAAAGAATTAAGGCTAGTTAAACTGGAAACTTAACTGGTATCTTCAAAAATCATTAGAAGTTTAGAAGATGCTAACGTGAAAGTATGCTTTCAACAGTTGGTGAATTATACAGAAAGGAAGCATATATTTATTGTTATGAAAGGAAAGAATAAAAGGAGAAATTACCAGAATTATTTTCTCACAGCAAATGGCATAAAGGAATATTTTCTCACACAGGATGCATGTCTCTAGGAAAACTGTTCACACTGGCTACAACATTGGCATCTACTTGACAATGTGCAAATTGCTCAGGTATGTGCTATCCATAACAAGCAAGATAAACTAAACCAGCCAATTATCACCATGTCAGTCTACTCTCTATCGTCAGCAAAGCAGTGGAAGAAGTCATGGACAGTGCTATCAAGCCATACATACTAAGCAATAACCTTCTCACTGATGTTCAGTTTGGCTTCTGCCAGGGCTACTCAACTCATGAACTCATTACAATCTTGATTCAAACATGGACAAAACAGGTGAATTCCAGAGGTGAAGCAAAAAAGTGACAGCCCTTGATATTAAGGCCAAATTTGACAGAGTGTGGCATCAAGCAGCCCGAGCAAGATTAGAGTCAATAGGAATTGGGAGAAAACTCCCTGCTGGTTGAAGTCATTGCTACGACAAAGGAAGATGGTTGTGGTGGTTGCAAGTTAATCATTTCAGTTCCAGGACACCTCTGCAGGAGTTCCTCAGGAGAGAGTCTTAGACCCAACCAGCTTTAGCTACTTCATCACCTTCCCTCCATCATTAGGTCAAAAGTAAGGGTATTTGCCAACGATTGCATGATGTTCAGCATCATTCGCAACTCCTCAGATACTGAAGCAGTCCATGTATAAATGCAACAAGATCTGGCTTGCGCTGACATGTGACAAGCAACATATATGCCACTCAATTGTCAGGTAATGACCATTTCCAACAAGAGAGAATCTAATCATTGTCTCTTGAGGTTTAATAGCATTATCATTACTGAATCTCCCACTATCAATATCCTGGGGGTTACCAATGATCAGATCAATGATCAATGACCAGCCATATGGTTACTAAAGCAAGTCAGAGGCTAGGAATTCTGAAGCAAGTAATTCACCTCCTGTCTCCACAAGACTTGTCCATCATCTACAAGACAGAAGACAGAAGTGTGCTGGAATAGTCCTCATTTGCCTGCATGAGTGCAGCACCAACAGCACTTAAGAATCTTGACCCAATCCAGGACAAAGCAGCCAGTACCTCATTCATCAACAATCTCTCTTTTCACCATCCAAACACAGTGGCAGCAGTGTGCACCAACTTAAAAAAAGATGGATTGCAGTAACTCAGCAAGCTTTCTTTGACCGCACCTTCCAAACCCACAACTTCTCCCACCTGGGTGAATCAGCGCAGCAGGTACAGGGATGCATCTCACACTCAAGTTCACCTCTGAGCCACACACCAGCCAAGTATGGAAAAATACAATATTCCTTCATTGTCGCTGGAAAGTAACACTAGTAAAAGTTGACAAATCATCAGAACCTGATGGTTTCTAGCTTGGCCTTTCAAAGGAAACGGGTAAAGAGTTTGCAGATGCTATAGCTAATTTTCCAAAGCTCTTTTGATTTGGTAATTGTCCCTTTAGATTAGGAAAATTAAAAATGGTGAAAAATAACAGGTAAATGTACATTTGTTAGTCTAACATCTGTTGTGGGCAAGTGAGTTGAATCTATAATTAAGGATAGTGTTTAAAGCAACTTGAGCTGATTAATGAGAGCCAACATGAATTTGTAAAGGATTGACAAGTCCAATCCAAATTTTTAAAGAAGTAACTGAAGTAGACAGAAGAATGTCTATATGTGGAGCTCATATGAAAGGCATTCAGCAATGTTGCAGAAAAGCAACCATTCACTAAAAGTAAAACTCATTACATGGAAGTTGAATTAATGATTTGATTAGGAGATTGGTTTGGCTGTAAAATTCAGGGTCTAGAGATATTGGGTGTGTACCTTGAAATAGATGTTGCACTGTGCCGGGCTTCAATTGTTGACCTTACTTGTTAGTGACTTAGATCCTAACACAATAGAGAGCTACAGATCTAAGTTTGCTGTCAACACAAAGATACGTGGTACAGTAGGTAGTGGTGTAGATGGGAGCATAGACTGAGAAAAAAGCATGATTGATTGAAATACCAGGAGAAACTGGGGCAGGCTGATTTCAATACACAAAGTGGAAGATCATTTATTTAGGAGCAAAAAGGGATAGATCCAACTGTTTTTTAAAATAGCTAAAAACGAGGAATAGTGGAGGTGCAAAGAGATTTAGGAGTTTATGTATTCAGATTAAAATGTAGTCATCAACTGCAGAACCAAAGAAGGGTAATGGAATGTTAGCTGTTATATTTAGAGGGGAAGAACATAAGGAGGAGGACACTTTGAAACAGCTATACAAAGCCCTGATTACATAGTGTTTGGAGAACTATGTGCAGCTGGGACACCCTGCCTTACAAAGGATATTTTGGCTTAAGAAGGAATGCAACACAAATGTTCCCAGGTCTCCAAGATTATAGATTATGAGGAGCAATTATATAAAATAGGCCTGTATTCTCCATAATATAGCAGGTCATGGGCTTATTTGGTTGAGGTTTATAAAACTTTGAAGGGAAGGATAGATAGAGAGAAACTGCTGGCGGGAGAGTCTAGAACAAGAGAACATAACTTACAACACTGGGCCATTCAGGACAGGAGTCAGGAAACACATCTTTACCCAAGTTGTGGAAGAAATGTGGAATTCTCCCCTGTAAAAAGCAATGGTTATTAGCTCAATTAAATATTTTTAAGTTGAAGACCAATAGATTTTTGATGGACAATTTGAGAGAGGTGGGGTAAATAAATTCTTGATTTCAATTTGATTTAATTTGATTTATTATTGTCATATGTACCAAGACACAGTGAAAAGTATTGTTTTGCATGCTCCATAGGCGGATTTTACCATACAAAGTGCATCAGGTAGCACTTTGTTCGGTTTTATTACTAATATTTATATTACTTTATTTATATCTTCTGTAATCAACTTTTATTCTGTAAATGCCCTTCTCTCTGCAATTAAACAATGAGCATCAAAAATATTGTGGAGCTGGATTTGAGAAGCCACTAGATAGTGAACTTTAAAATAGAGCTGAATTAATATATAGACCTTTATTTACTGATACTAATATATATCCTTGAATAACATCAGATGACATATCCAAAGGAATTTCTCTGATGCTCACTTGACTACAATTCAGTCAGTCCCTTAATCCAAGTTATTAGTATAGTTCATAAATAGTTCACCATTCAAGCAGTTACAGTTTTCCAACTGGAAACAGAATCATTTAGCGTGGTTCTGTGTTTCCAGTTAGCCAATCCTCGATCGAAGATGATCTGTCACCCTCAATGCAATGATTTCTTAACTTGTACAGTAACCGCTCATGTGACATCTTAGTTAATGTCTTTTTAAAATTTAAACATCTTATTTCTCATGGTATCCCTTATTCCACTGTGATTGAAAGTGTTTTAATAGATTAGTAAAATATGATTTCCCTTTCACAAAGCCATGTTGATTCTACCTGATTATATTATGATTTTCCAAATCACTTGTTAATACATGCCAACATTTCCCAATGCCAGAAGTTAAACTAACTGGATGATGGTCTTCTGATATCTAACTCCCTTCTTTTCTGCAGACTGCTGTAACATTTATGAATTTTCAATCCACTGGGGCCTTTTAAGAAACTTAGGGAATTTTGGAAAATTACAACCAATATAACTGTCATGTTTGCAATCCATCTTTTGCTTTTACCTCTTAATTTTCTACTATTTTGGGATGGTACTTGGATTGGTACTCTGTAGGTAAATTACAAAATACTTGTTCAAAATCTCTGCCATTCCTTTGTTTCCTATTATTAATTTCCCAGTCTTAACCTCTAAGGGATCAATACTCACTTTAGCTACTGTTTTCCTATTTTAATACAGACAGAAGCTTTTACTGTCAATTTCTATATTTCTTGCTCAATTTCTCTCATGCACTAATTTCTTCCTCTTTTTTTTAAGTCATCCTTTGAGGGTTTCTAAACTTTTCCCAACATTAGTGCTGCCACTAATTTTTACAATATCATGCAACTTTTCTTTTGATTTTATACCTTCCTACACCCATGGATGGATGATGCATTTTTCCTCAGAATATTTATAGTGGAATATACCCTTGAAATATTGCCATTGCTTCTCTACCATTGTATCTCTTAACCTTTGTTCACAGAGCATTACAACAAGCTCCGTCTTCATTTCATTTTAAGACATTAGTTTCAGAGCCATAGTTCATCTGCCAACTTGCCACCAGACTACTGCACATATCTACGACTATATAAACCCACCAGACTACCCACTTATCACCCACCCAGGTGCCTGCCTTCATATCCAGATGCCAACCTACCCACTTACCTTAGCCATGCCCCTTACCACTTATTTGTCTGCACTGTCATTAAATAACATTAAATATTAATAAGAAAATCTAAATTACACTGAGATTCATTACGTAATATCATGGATGTTTAAAAATATTCCATTTACAAATTATAAATAATTTAAAAAACTAAGTAATAGCTGAAAAATGCTACAGAAGTTTTATTAAATGTACCTTGCAATTTAAATGCCTATCCTCTCTGCTGCAGTCCCTAATGGGTGTTCTCAGCTCCTTCAGTTATATTGTAAGAGTCAATGGGACACTTGGGGTCCAGGTGAAGGCTAGGCCAATAGTGCAACTCCCTCTTTTTCCACTCCTATGCCATAAATCCTGGTACCATGAATTGAAACCCATTTCTTCCTCACCAATTCAACATATTCAACTATTTCATCTGATATACTCTATTCTTATTTGCTTATGTTTCCGGTACTAATCCAGAGATTATTTCAATACCTCTTTGGCTCTGCTTTTAATTTATCCTCTAATTGTTCATACTCCCTCAGCAGAGCCGCCTTCTTCACTATACCTAGGTTATTGGTATCCATGTGGACCATAATGAATGGATCCTTCCTCCAGCCTTGAGAGGATGTCTTTGAACCCCGTGCATAGTAATAGAAATAAATATAAAATGGTGAATATTTATCTTAGTTTTTGAAAGGTTCCTAGTAGTGCAGCTCACTGTTATTTTCAGATTGAGTTCTGTTGAGCTCTAGTTCACATCTGCAGGAGTACTCCACAGCAGTAGTAATCACATGGTATCATATCTCTTTATATTCTTTTCTTTTAAAGAGATCTTTGAAACAAGAGACACAAAACAAACCAGATGGTATGGCTGTGTTGCTCCTGTCGTGTTACACCAACACAACACTGAGCATAATATGGACTGAAACCAAGCTGAATTGCCTGTTTTAATCAAGGGTAAGCAGAATCTACACACCTGGCTAAGTAAAGGCACAGCATGTTGTTTCACAGAATCCTTGTATTAGCGAAGAACTTCTATTATTTCCATTAATGCTTTAAAGGCAGTTTAGCAGAACGTCTGGGTGCATTTTTTAACATTAACACTAAAATCTTTTTCTGTTGGCATTTTTACGTTGTTTTGCAGTGACTCAAAATATGAGTCCTTTCTATGAAATTGCCAGGGCAGCAGATTTTATGAAAGCCAGTCAAGAGATGGACGAACAGAGGCCAAGCCAGGATGAGAGGAAGCACAAATTGGAGAAAGGAAACTATCTTAATAACACTAGTGAGACAATAATTGGAGGCAGGTCGAACACACAGGAAGATCACATTTACACAGGTCTGTTATTGTCAGTTCTCTTCTCTGAATGTACAGTGTTTAAAGTGGAAAGCTGAATATGTTGTTAATATTGTGTATAATTACCTGCTTCAACTTCCAGATTAAACTCATACCTATCAAAAAGTATAATTGCTACTTGGAAGTATGTATCATAGCATATATCAAATCATAAAGGACACCATAGTTAATGTCTTTTAAATATAAAGCTGGGATTAATGTAGAAATTTATATGCACTTCCAAATCTGATTCAATTTCATTTTTTTAACATAATCAAAACTAAGGTGTTAGGTACTAGCAGTTTTCTTAGGTCATCACCAACATTCCACAAGCTAATCATGAATCACTGCATTTATCAAATCATAGCATCCTTAATGCAGTATTCATAACAAGATAAAATGCAGTGATAACAAAAATACAAATAAATGGGGATGAAAACAGAATGGTTGCAAGGTGACCAAGGTTGGAAACTGAATATTCAAGGGCATTTGACAATCAAAAGAGGTAGGGGAGGAAAAGGAAAAGGAGGTAGAGTAGCTGTATTAATGAAAGATGAGATCATGATTGTGGTGAGAAATAATCTTGGCTTAGAACTGTATGGATGAAAGTAAAAAATAGCAAGGGGTGTAAATTATAGGCCCTCTAATAGTAGCGACACAGTACAGAATATAAATCAAGAAATAATGAGGGCCTATTTAAAAGAAAAGGTCTCCAATTTTCCCAGGTAATTTTAACCTTCATTTAAATTGGACAAATCAAATTGACAATTGACAAATGACTATGAAGATGAGTTTGTAGAATGTATTCAGCACAATAAAATGATATATTGTCAAAATAACCAGGAATGAAGATATTTTACACCTGCTAATGTGAAATAAGGCCAGATTAATTCATATTGTTATAGGAAAGATTCCTCTAGGGAAGACCGGTCATAAAATTGTAGAATCTCACATTCAGCATAAGGGTGATAAACAGGTTTCCCAGGCATATATGTTCAATATTTACTCAGAAACAGTATCCTTTGTTGAGCAGTCTTGAACTGCGCACTATTGCATTATGGAGATAGCCAGTTTATAATGTTGCATTTTGCATCAAAAGCAGTGGAACCTTACCTCTTCCTCAATGCCTCCTAACTTTATGATAATTCCAAGTATAAGAGAGTATAAATTTTAGTTCCATTGTCCAAAGCACTGGGTTGCCAACTACTGTCACTGCTATTTCAAATAATATTGCCAACAATGTTTGCTAAATTATGCATTCATCCAGGCTCATTGTGACGCACTGCTTGAGATTGGAAAGCTCAGATCAGCATCTTGAATTTTTGCTCATCAAGAAGGTTAGTTTTATTCCCTAAAATAAAGTACCTTTATTCTACACTAATCCCAAAAGCTATCCATGCACTAGTGTGAGTTCTTCCATTTTTGGTGAGCTAGAATGCTACATTATTGTTAAATAGTGAAATTCTTCTGCTGCATTCACGATGGTCATGCACTGATTTTATTTTATTTGTTCACAGGGTGTGGGAATCACTAGACCAGCATTTATTGCCCATCTCGTAATTGCCCAGGGGGCAGTAAGAGTCACTCCCATTGGTATCTGGTTTGGCCCAGATACCAATGACAGATTCCCTTCCCTTGATATTAAATATGGCACTAGGAAATCTGAGCAAGTATGTCCACCTGCAGTGGGTGGGGTGCCTTGGGGATGTGGTGCATTATAGTAATGAGTTCAGCGTGAAGAGATAGTGTGAGAAATCTTGTTGGGCCTCATGGAGCAAAACCATCCATGGAAACGCGACCAAACTGACACAGCCAAATTGCAGCCAAATTCAGCTCAAGGTGTAATTGGTAGATTATCTGATGCAAGAAGCTGCATTCACTGATGTTGACCACTCAGAATAAGACATTGCAATCATGGCTTTACATTTGTGTCCTTGGGATAATTCCTGTCATTGACTATCAATGGTTATCTGGTCATACTACTTCTGAGCGTTTCTTCTGCCAAGGTTGTGAAATCTTTGGGCTGACACATTCTTGTTAATATACCAATGTTGTATGTATCCCAGATCAGACTCAAAACTTGGATGGACTCCATCATATGCACTGGTCAAAATGAATCTCCCCTTCAGGAGCTACAGCCTGGCTGTAAGTAGTGCAGGCTAACTTTATTTCATAAATTAAAACCGAAAGAACTGTGGATGCCGTAAACCAGGATCAAAAGCAGAAGTTGCTGGAAAAGCTCATCGGGTCTGGCAACATCTGTGAAGAAAAAAAAAATCAGAGTTAATGTTTCGGGTTCTGCTCAGAGGAAAAGTCACCAGACCCGAAACGTCAACTGATTTTTTTTCTTCACAGATGCTGACAGATTTGCTGAGCCTTTCCAGCAACTTCTGTCTTTGTTCCTAGTTTTATCTCATGTCAGCCTCAGTAATTTAGGACCCCTGTTGAGCTGTGCAGCCCATCAGCAATGCAACTCATGCTGGCTGAACACTGCAATCACGTTAATTATTTGGCAGTACAAAATTGGTGTCAGTGGCAATTAGCACTGGTTAATTCCTTCATTGTAACTGATGTTTGAGGGTTATTGAGTTCCACTCCATTGTATCATAAAACTAATACAATACAGAAGCCTACCATTCTGCACTGTCTCTTTTAAGAAGCGATCTAACTGGTCCCAAGCTCTTGTTCTTTCTCCACAGTTTTGCAAATTATTCCACGTCCAAGTATTTGCCTAATTTGCTTTTGAACAGTACTAATGGATCTGCTTCCACCACACTTCTGATCATAACATTTTACCTGATCTTTCTATGAAAAGATTTGCAGAAAATTTCTGCAAGTCGTGATTAATAGGACCTTGATTTCTTTTCTTCTCTGAAAGAAAAACATTTATTCATATAATCTTTAGAACAGCTGCAATGCTCAAGCACTATATTCAAATCCTACTCCTTAGCCTGCCGCTAGGTAATATGTAATTAACTGATTTAGATGTGTTTCAGCATACCAACAGCTAACAGGGACTAAGAATTATATCAAAAGTAAGGCATGTACATAGTTCTGTTGTGTATGCAAGACTCTTTATCCAGTGAGTCCAACTCCATCTCAACATTACAAAACATAAATAGCTGCATGAGCAAATGTCACCTTCTAAATTTGACTGGATGCAAATTATGCCATAGCTCTTGTCATGTGTCAATAATTAACAGATTGTGAACAACAAAACCCTGAATGTAAAACGTTTGCAGAATGGAGAAGATGGATGGCTGAACTACACAATTTGTTAATCAATCCCTGTTCAATTTCTTCTGGCTTTTCTTATTTCTTCCAGTTTCCCCTCACAGTGTGCCACTTTGTGGGTTAAACAGGCAGGGTGGCCCACACGCTGAGTTTTCAAAAAAGGAACAACTTTTCAAAAAAAAGGTATTATCTTTCCTCAGCGGCACATTCTGACTGCTGGTGAGGAACAGGAGGCCAATTATATCCTGTACAGTATAACGAGCATGTCCACCACTTATATCATCTTGGTACAGCAGTAACCACATCATAAAATAACGTATTCTAACGGAATTCACAAATAAAGTCTGCTACATAGTTTAAAAATGCTATCAATATTAGTGTCAAAAAATCCAGTTATGGCTACGAGTAAGTAAGTGAGGGAACTATAGTACTGGACTAACAATTAGTTCAGGTTGAGAAGCATGTTGTGAAATTGAATTCAATACATCTGGTAATTTGGCTTCAAAAAACAATGACTATAAAAGCTTCCAGATTGTTGTAAAACTTCAACTGTTCACTAATGCCTCTCAGGGAAGAGAACCAACCACCTGCACTCAGTCTGACTTGCATGTGAATCCAATCCTACATTACAGATTCTTAATTCCCTCGGAGTGACCAGGGGATAGGTAATAAATGCTGCCTGACAGGAAGTGCCTATATCCCAACATTAAATAACTGAACCCATCAACAAAATGGCTCTGAAATTATGCAAGCACAATCCAAGAAAATTATTTCATTTCTGACACATTACCTAATCATATTGAAGCATGTACTTTTACACTGTGATAATTTTCTTATACTATAACATTTTGAATTACATTGGGGCCATTAAATCTTTACAAGCACCATATGGAGCAGCAACATTTTATGTTCGACATTAGACATCTGTAAAGAATGTAATTATCAGTGAACACATCATTACATATGCCAGAAACTGATCAACCACTTTACTGTCTTCAAGTTTCTTATATTTACAATTAGCATAGTCAAGTTGTGTTCTTTTCAATTGAAAATATTATTCATAACTATCACTTTGATTTAATAGACTCATACAAAATGTATTAAGTCAGAAATAGTAGTGAACCAGTAATTATGAATAAAGCCCATATCAGGAATTTATTTAGGCATATTGTTATAAACAGAATTGACAGGATTTTCAAGGCACTTTCTGAATACCTACATAACACATGAAAATATATTTATCTTACATGTTTTATCGACTTACCAGGCAATGCATGCCCCTAAAGTACAAACCAGCTAAACTCTGCTAACTTCATCCTAATATATGATTAAATTTTATATTTTAAGTCTGAATTGCAATTACATTAGTGAGCCCTAGTTTTGAATCATCTAAATTTAATTATTCTTATTTTAAACTATGTAAATACATAAGCAGGTCTACAACCTGTCAATCCATTCAATTCAATAAAGGTTAAGATCATTACAGTAACATGGGATGGCACACAAATGATTGACAAAATCTGATTATTCCCATGAAATCAAATCTAATTTAGTAATGAAACAGAATAAAGAGTCATTGAATACAGGTAACACATAGGATAGAACTGCAAGATGCATTTATTTACAGTGTAAAATCTGTATAACATTGGTGTTCAACCATTTCAATATTTTATCTTATTCACGGACTGGAGAGTAAATTTCAGAAAGATATGGCATTATAAATTTAAAGTAGCAAAAACTGGGCATTTTAAAGAACAAACTTAAAATGAGAAGACTCATTTCTGAGTTTACTTTCTTATCAGTGGTTTGAACACTGAGTTAGTGTATGTCTAACACTGGTCTGCATCTGATTACAAACTCATTGTGGTGGCCCACAAGCTGTATGTTGTAAAACACTGGCGTACAGCACAAACAGGAAGGTATTCATTATTACCTTGTTAGATAATTCAGTAGGCTTCTTAAGTGAGTTGCTTAAATTAGATGACTCCATTTTGTCATAGATATTCACTTTAAATAAAAACAGAAAGCACTGGAGAGACTCAACAGGTTCCAAAGAATTCCTACAGAAATCAAATCACTGGGCTGAATCTTATGTTTTTTGGGCTGTTGTCAGTTTTGACGAGTTTCACAGAGGGATTCTCTCTATGAGGTCTAGCGAGATCTTCTGCTGCATCTTATCAAACTCATCTCATTAACCTCCTACCCAGTGCCTATGGCATCCCCTGACCCGATTCTAGCCCCATTCGCCAAATCAGAAACAACTCACTATCCTCATTACTTGCCTTCCCACCTTGACTGATTACTGCTGACTACAGGACAACCTGCCTGGCTTTGTACAAAAAAGTTGCTGGAAAAGCTCAGCAGGTCTGGCAGCATCAGTGAATTAAAAATCAGACTTAACATTTCGGGTCTGGTGACCCTTCCTCAGAACTGGACCCGAAACGTTAACTCTGATTTTTTCTTCACAGATCCGCAGTCCTTCCAGTTTTTATTTTGCCTGGCTTTGTATCGGAGCTGAAAGGTAAGGCAAGACAGAGTATTGTTAACCTGTCAGCTCTGGCTGAGGTGGCAAAGAATAAATAGGTAAGGCAAGGCAAGGCAAAGATACCGCAAGCATGGAAGTTGCACAAAGTAAGTGAGTGCTATTAAAGCATGACAGCAGCACTGAGGTGCTCACTTGGCTAATCTAGGAGTCTGATGCCTGTTCTTGTGCACCAAGTGTCTTTCCATTAGCGTTCCAATGAAAGGTGCTCCAAAGTGCTGCACTGGACATCCAGAGGAGCAAGCAGAAAGAGGTGGAGTCACCAGGTACCCTCTCTGACTTTCACGTCAGGGTTTCTCGGTGTATAATTTACATCCAGCGGGTGGGAAAATGGGAAACTATATATTAGTGAGGTGAGATTGACCAGCACTGAAGGTGATAATGAGTGAGAATGCACGCAAATAGGCCTCTTGCCTCTCACGAGCAAGAATCCTGTCTCACCGTCTGACACTTGGTTGGAAATGTGACTTTTTGTTCTTGATGTTGAGGAAATCCTCCCTGGATACCTCACCCAATCTTCCCAATTTTCTCACCCAAGGCCCCACTGTTCAGGAGCTGGGAAGATTCCATCCGTTCTTTCGGCATGAGCTGAGGTATTTGAGAAGAAGCAAACAGAAGGATACAGGGATGAGCTGGGAAACGCATTGGCATAATCAAAGAGTTCAATTATCAATCAGGCAGCAGGGGTGAAGTGGTTCCCTCCTGCGTTGTTAAGTGCCAAGATTTCAATGATTTGGATAATGTGCTTGACTTACAAGTAGCTTTCACCAATATACAGTGTGTACATTCTTTACAGGTAAATCAAACTACAAGCTCTTGGAGCAGTTGAAATAAATGCTGACAGGCCTTGTTTATCTTAACTTTCTGTTTGAAGATCTCCTTTTCACTAACCCTAACCTTTTCAAATGGCTTAGGAATCATGGACCTCCAATCCAAATTATAATCTAATTCAATATTTAGAATACGAAATTGATGCGTGCAAAGTATATGTAAATAATAATTTTAAGAAGACATTTATTTATAAGAGTTGAAAGTCGAGAGCAATTTCTTTGCTGTTGACTGTGTTGAGAAAGACAATACAGGTCAGAGATAAAAGGTAAGCGTGACTCCTCTGACATTCTCATGCTTGGCAATGAGCCTGCTATTAATGTGATTAAAGGTTGCCTGTTAATGGGATCCATATCCAGTCAGTTCACAGGTCGAATCCAATCCAAGTACCTATTGGCCAAATCAGCATTAAAAATACCCTCCGTTTATGTAGTTTCAAAGTAGGTAATTATAGTCTTCTTTTAGAAAAAAAGTCTTTCCATAAACAAATGTGTTTCCTTCCCTCCAAATGCTCACATGAATATCACATTCTTGAAAAAGTGTTTTGCAGACTCATTTAACCTTTCAGGGAATTTACACAATTGTAACATAGTGCAAGGTTTAACTCAGTTAAACTGACAGGTTTTCCAAGATTGAAACTGTCGAATCAACAAGACTCATATCGACAAAAAATGCTAGAAATCTATGTGGCAGGAAGGCAACATTATAATGCCACTTGCACACCACGAGTCCAAATTAAATGCAATCTAATATCACAGCAGCAAGCAGTCTCCCACACAACATCCACTCACTAAAATTAAATGTTGTAGTCAAAGGACTATAAAGCTCCCATCCATTCAATGATTTAACTGAACAATGGAGAGGGAGGCAGCAAAGAGTGGAAGGTAACTAAACTGTAATTTTGTACATTCAGGATCTTGTGGATATATTGCATCTACTATATTGCAGCCATAGTCCTCAAATATTGCGCACTTCATTTACTGAATGTCATCAGTTATATTTGTCAAGTAGCTATGAAACAGCTTTGTAGTGTTAATAATAGTAATCAGGTTTGGACTGATAACTAGCAACTACTTGACTGAGAAAGCAAATGTCTTAAAAACAATTCTAATATAGACCCTGGTGAGAGTTACTCTGTGGATCTCTAATGCATAAATCATAATATCTGGTGACAAAGATGGAGAATCGCTTTGGCTTACCAGTTCCAGCATTTTTCCTTTACTCATCAGGAGATCCACACACATCCCATGGATTTCAGAGTTCAGGACCTACTTGGTCACGATGGGCATGGATAGCCCACAGTTAGCAGCATACCACACAAGGGCAATATCCATCAGTTACCTCAGGTCCAGCAGACCAATAAGTATTAAGCAATAAACAGAAGAATTCAGAAGCATGTGGGCAAGATGAGGACCCTGAGACAGGCAGTCAGCATCACTGGAAGAAATGGGTCAGGTGACAGGCCCTCTGACACACAGTGAGGATCTCGCTCAATACTGATTTTTGGTGTTGAACAAGAGTAAGGATGGCAGCTCCTCTGGGGGAGTGAAGCCAAAGCCCAGTTGCAAAAGGGGGAAAAAGGGAGAAGGAGCATTAGTGGGTAGTGAGGATACAGATAGGGATTACTGCAGCTGCAGATGTGACCCCAGACTGGTGTGTTGCTTTCCCAGGGCCAGGGTCAAGGATACCACTGAGTGGCTGCGGGGTATTCTGAAGAGTAAGAGCAAACAACTAGAGGTCATGGTTCACATTTAGATAAACGATATAGGTAGAAAGTGTGGTGAGGTTCAGGAACAAGAATTTAAGGAGCTAGGTCGCAGATTAAAAAGTCAGGAGCTCAAAGTTTCTAATCTCTGGGTTATTCCTGGGCCCATGTGATATTGAAGAAAGGAATAAATGTATATATCAGATGAACGTGTATCTTAAGAGTTGATTTTGGACTTTAAACAAATTTGGCAGGCGGAACATGGTGTGGAGGGGTGAAACTTGTTCGGGGCGGGGGGTGGTGCACGCAGACAGATGTAGAGAAAAAGCCAAGTCAGCAAGGAAGGCAGTGCATATACATCCATGTTAAGACATGTGGCAATGCTGGGAGGCATTTATTTTAATGCGAGGAGTCTTGGGAGTAAGGCAGATGAGTGTTAACACATGGGAAGAGAATATCATTCTCATCACAGAGGCATGGTTGATGGAGGGGCAGGACTGGCAACTCAATATACTGGGCATGCAGTCTTCAGGCGCAATGTGGGGAAGGGGGTACAAGAGGAGATGGTGTCACAATCTTGTTCAAGGCATCAATTAATGTAATACAGTGGGTTAATATCTTATATATTTATTCATTCAGGATGTGGACATCACCGGCTAGTCCTGCAATCATTGTCCATCCCTAATTACCCAGAGGGCAGTTGAGAGTCAACCACATTGCCCTGGAGTCACATGTAGGCCAGGCCAGGTAGTTTCCTTCCATGAAGGTCATTAGTGAATCAGATGGGTTTTTCTTGACAATGGTTTCATGGCCATCATTAGACTTTTAATTCCAATTTTTTTTATTGAATTCAAATTCCACCATCTTACAAAGTTCTTCAAATGAGGCTATATTGGTAGAACTTCAAAACAAAAAAAAAAAGATGATAATCACTTTGCTGGAAGTGTACTAAAGAGGACAGTGCTAGACCTAATTTTAGGAACAATGTCAAAGAAGTGTCACTGAGGGAACATTTTAGTGATAGTGACCACAACTCTGCAAGATTAAAGATAGTTATGGAAAAGAACAAAGCCAGAATAAATAAAGATTCTGAATTAGACAAAGTAAGGTTTTCATATACAACACAGGATTTGGCTGAACTGGATCGGGGTAGCCACTTTTAGGAGAATCTATAACAGAGCACTGGGAGTCATTCAAAAAAGACATAGTAAGAGTACTGGGTAGCCATGTTCCCATAAAGGTGATCGGTGGAATTGATATTTGACTGGATGTCAAGGCGTGTACAGAATTGGATAAGGAACAAATGGAATAGATCCAAAGGGCTCCAAACAGTAGAAGCCCTAGAGGAGTATAGAAAATGCAGGGGATAACTCAGAAAAAGAATTAGAAGAGCTAAGAGGGAGCATGTAAAACATGGGTGGATAAAATAAAGGAAAGTCCAAAGACACCTTATAAATATATATATAGCAACATGAGGATAACCAAGGAATAAGTAAGGAACCAAAGTGGCAATTGGTGTGTGCAGATAAAAGATGTAGGAGAGTACTTTATGGGAGTATAGTGAGTATTCACTTTCAAGAGGGACAATGTAGGTCCAGTAATCAAAGAGGGTCACTGACATATACTTGAATAAATTAGCATTGAGAGGGAAGAGATATTGGCTGTTTTATTGGGCTTGCAAGAAGACAAGTCCCCAGGCTCAGATAAGATGCCTCCCAAGCAAATCTTGGATACAAGAGAGGAGATTGCAGGGTCTTTGACATTAATTTTCAAATCCTCTCTGGCCATAGGGAAACCGCCAGCTAATGTAGAACCATTATTTAAGAAAAGGTGCTATGGATAAACCCAGAAACTACAGGCCAACGTGTCTAATGTCTGTAGCTTGGAAACAATTGGATAAGTTCTGAAGCATAGAATTAATCTCCAGTCAGAGAAGCAAGGAATAATCAAAGTAAGCATGGTTTTGTCAGGGGAATATCATATCTAACAAATTTGATTACATTTTTAAAGGAGGTAAGTAGTGTATAAATCAGGGTATTGCGGTTGATGTAATCTATATGGACTTCAGCAAGGGTCTGGCATAGGAGACTGGTCAAGAAGTTAAGAGTCAGTGGGATCCCGGGCAACTTGGCAAATTAGATTCAATATTGGCTTAGTGGCAAGACGCAGAGAGTGACAGTTGAAGGGTATTTGTGTGACTGGAATTCTGTGCCCAGTAGTCACCACTGTTCAGTGCTAGGTCTCTTGCTTATTTTTGTGTGTATGTTAATGATCTAGACACAACAGAGTAAGGCATGAAAAACTGATGGTTTGGTAAATAGTGAAGAGGAAAGCCTTAGATTACAGGACCATTTAGCTGCGCTGAACGATAGCAAATAGAATTTAATCCTGAAAAGTATGAGGTGATGTATTTTGGGAGGGATTAATAAGGCAAAGGAATACACAATGAATGTTATGATGTTAGGAAGTATAGAAATCAGAGGGACCTTAGTGTGTATGTCCATACATCTCTGAAGGCAACAGGACAGATAGGTAGAGATAACAAGGTGTAGAGCTGGATGAACACAGCAGGCCAACCAGCATCAGAGGAGCAGGAAGGCTGACGTTTCGGGTCTGGACCCTTCTTCAGAAGGGCC
>NC_063342.1:64094424-64146767 GCF_021869965.1 Rhincodon typus | reverse complement strand
AAACGTCAGCCTTCCTGCTCCTCTGATGCTGTTTGGCCTGCTGTGTTCATCCAGCTCTACACCTTGTTATCTCAGATTCTCCAGCATCGGCAGTTCCTACTATCTCTCAGGACAGATAGGTAAGGGGGTTAAGAAGGTATGTGGGATACTTGTTTTTAAATCGGTTAAGACACTGAAGATAAGAACAGGAAGGTTATGATGGAGCTGTGTATAATGTTAACTGGGCAACAGCTGGAGTACTGTGTGCAGTTCTGGTTGCCAAACTATAGGCAGGATATGATTACACGAGAAATGGTGCAGAAGACATTCACCAGAATGTTGCCTGGGCTGGAGTGATTATGAAGGCAGACTAGAGAGACTTATTTTTCTTATAGCAGAGAATGCTGAGAGGGGACCTGATTGAGGTGTTCAACATTATGAGCGGCATAGCAGGATGGATAGGAAGAAACGTTTGCCCTTGGTACAGGGATCAATACCAGAGTCATGGAGTGAAATTGAGGGGCAGGAATTTCAGAGGGGATTTGATGTAACTTTTTTTTTGACTCAGAGGGTATAGGTATCCGGAGGTCACAGCCTGAAAAGGTAGTAAAGGAGGAATCCTAGCAACATTAAGGAAATATTTAGATGTACATTGAAACTCCATGGCATTGAAGACTATAGGCCAAAGTGCTAGAAAGTGGGATTAGAATAGATAGGTGCTTGATGAACGATATGGTTGTGATGGATCAAAGGGCCTCATTCCATGTTGTAAAAGCTCTATAACTCCAAAACATGTCTACATTGGATTCAGCAGTCAGTGTTCAGGCCAAGGAAGAGCGTGTGATTAAAAGATGGACATACGGTCAGGGGCATGGTGAGACCAATAAACAATATGTGGCAGCTTTGAAGCAATTGGCTTCACTGAGCAAATTTGATAAAATAACCAACAGTATGCTTGAGAAACCTCAGTTCCACAAATTCAGGAACGGCTCCTGATAGAAAATGATGATTTATTCTTGGAAAGATCCACAGCTTTGGCAGTCCAACATCAAGAAGTTACACAAAAATGCATCTTCAGACTCAGGGTTACAGATACAGCTTGCACAAACCTGCTCAAGTACAAGGGTTACACACAAAGAGATCTCAGCAGTGTCATTGACACCTGTCCCATCTTGGCCAAATTACTCTCAATAACGTGCCCAGGTTTTTGAGGTAACCATTGATTTGTAATGCCATATCTGGTTATGAGGAAAAAAAAGTAATTCATTTTAATGGTGATTCACTTTGTAAAAGTGTGCTGATTGCTGAACACTTTATCAGTGAAGTAACTATTTCTGAGAATGAAATATGGTAGTGCACAGCATCACGGACAATAAAGCAGGTCGTCATTTTGAGGATTGCTCAGGAAATGCCATAGATATTTCAGTATCACTCCTCCTCGGTTTTGGTGCAAAAGTATCTGTATTAAGCAACAAACTCTACCATGGTTACGTTTCATGTTCTTTCACTTTTGAAACAGAAATGGTTCAAGCTCAAGAAGACTTACTTCAGTTTTAGAAACGATCATGGTTCCAGTACAATAAAATCATCAACCGCGACAAGCTCCAGTTCTACACAAGCCACCAACCTTATGGAGGTACACCCATTTGATAATCTTGGGTTCAAACTTGAAGATCCCACAGGAGCACACATTCATTGACTAATGATACTGACTATCCACAACATATCCTTCCTTTTTTGTTTACTAGATTTAAGGAGATTAAGGGGTACAGTCATGCTCCTCTCATCAATATATCAATTCGGCCTGTTTGGCAAAATTTGACATGGTTGCCATTTGTAATCTGTGCCAGTGAAGCAACTTGAAGCAGACGGTATCACTGAGTGAATCAACTCATCCCCGTGGATATCAAATCTTATTGCTGCACAATGCAAAAGTGATGAACTTAGAGCTTTTTTTTTATTCATTAATGGGATGAGGGCGTTGCTGGCTATGCAGCATTTATTGCCCATTCCTAATTGCCCAGAGGGAAGTTCAGAGTCAACCACATTGCTCTGGGTCTGGAGTCACATGTAGGCCAGACCAGGTAAGGATGGCAGTTTCCTTCCCTTAAGGCTTATTAGTCAACCAGATGGACTTTTCCAAGAATCGACAATGGATTCATGGTCATCATTAGATTCTTAATTCCAGATATTTTTATTGAATTCAAATTCCACCATCTGTCATGGCAGGATTTGAACCAGGGTCCCCATGTCAACATGACAGCAGTCAATAAAATATTCATTCCCAACAGATACCCTCTTCCTATGATTCATGAACTAATAGAATCATGTGATTACTCCACATTCTTCTCAAAGCCTGATACGTGATGGAACTATTCTTAGGTAGCATTAGCAAAGTAAAGCCAATATTTTACAGCTTCTGTTAGCAGCATGCATACCGAATGCCCTAAGGATTGAGTTCAAACTGAGCATATTCCAGCAGAATCACTTCTTCAGTCTTGTCAGACATTGAGCAGACAACCTATTCAATGACATTGTTTCCAATGAAAGAGACAAAGCAGAACACAATCAGCAGTGCTTACTCAACTCACACAGGACAATATGACACTCAACAAGGACAAATGCACATTTGTGGCACTGAGATTGACTTTGTAGAATACAGAGTGATAGCAGCTGCAGTAAAGCTTGAACAGCACAATGTCACAGCTATTCAAGTGCTTCCAATCCCAACTAACATGATAAAGTTGGCATCATTCCTCTGCACTACCAGCTTCTGTCAGAAATTCATTCCAAAGTATGCAAAGATTATGGTGCCTCTTTGGAAACTATTGTGCAAATTGGACAATTGTATAGCAAACATCATTTGACACATTAAGGAAAATATAAGGTCTCAGTCATCCTCTTGCAATTCAATCCACATACAGAAAACACATTTTTATAGATGAATCAGAAAATGGGATATTTGAAGTGAACGACACATTGCTTACGCATCCTGTCTGCTGTTGGAAGCTGAACACAAACACTTTACTGGAGAGCAGGAAACACTAACCTGTTTGTACACATGTGGGTATTACTGCGTGTATCCCTATGACAGAAAGTTCACTCTCCAAACTGATCACCAAACATTGACTATGTTAAATATTTATACAAACATAAATTACTAAATACTACATATATATTTACACATAGGAGTAGGACACTCAGCCATTCAAGCTTACTCCACCATTCAATAATATCATAGTTGTATTCATCGAGACCTACAGCACAGAAAAAGCCCCTTCAGTCCATCATGTCTGCGCCAGTCAAAAACAAAAACAATCACCTAACTATTCTAATGCCATTTTCAAGCACCTGGCCCATAGCCTTGTATGTCCTTGTTCTGCAATGTGCATCTAAATACTTCTTAAATGTTATGAAGGTTTCTGCCTCTACCACTCTTACAGTAGTGAGTTCCAGTTTCCCACCAATCTCTGGAATGAAAGTGTTTTCCTCACATACCCTCTAAACCTTCCACCCTTTACCTTAAATCTATGCACCTTGGTCAATGATAATTCCATCAAAGGGAACTGTTTCTTCCTGTATACCCTATCTATGCCCCTCATAACTTTATACATCTCAATCATGCCCCCCTCAGTCTCCTCTGCTCTAAGGAAAACAACCCCAGTCTGTCCAATTTCTCTTCATAATTGAAATGCTCTAGCCCAGGCAACATCCTGGTAAATACTAAATAAAAACCAAAAGAACTTTGGGTGTTGTGAATCAGAAACAAAAGCAGAAATTGCTGGAAAAGCTCGGGAGGTCTGGCAGCATCTGTGAAGAGAAATCAGAGTTAACATTTTGGGTCCGGTGACCCTTCCTCAGAACCAGATTCAAACTGTTAACTCTGATTTCTCTGCACAGATGTTGCCAGACCTACTGAGCTTTTCCGGCAACTTTTGTTTTTGTAACATGCTGTTAAATCTCCTCTGCAGCCTCTCCAGTGCAATCACATCCCTCCTATAAAGGTAGATTCTAGAACTGCCCACAATACTCTGGTTGTGGCCTAAACAACATTTTATACAATTCCAGCATAATTTCCCTGCTCTTAAACTCTATGCTTGTCTCATAAAAGCAAATATCCCATATGCCTTCTTAACCACTTTATCCACCTGTTCTGATAACTTAAAGGGCCAGTGGACATGCACACCCAGGTCCCTCTGATCCTTGGTTCTTTTAAAGGGTCTACCTTTTATCATGTACTCCCTTGCCTTATTTGTCCTGCCCAAATGCGTCACCTCAAACTTATCCAGATTGAATTCCATTTGGCACTGATCAGCCCATCTGACCTGCCCATCTATATCTACTGTAATCTAAGGCTATTCTCTTCACTATTTATCACCTCACCAATTTTCGTAATATCTGCAAACTTACTGATCAACCCTCCAACATACAAGTCAGTATAAATAATCACAAATTGAAATGGTCTCAACATCGACCACTGTGGAACCCCAACGACTGCAAAATTCCAGTTGGAAAAGCACCCCTCAACCATCACCCTCTGCTTCCCGCCAGTCTGCCAGTTTGCCAAATTTCCTTGGATCCCATGGGCTCCTGCCGTCGCTATCAGTCTCTCATGTCGGATCTTCTCAAAAGTCTTGCTGAGGTTCAAATAAGCTACATTGAAATCATGGCTCATGTGATTAAATCACATTCCCATTTATCCACCTCTGATGTAAAAAATATTCAAAGACTCTGCTTCCATCACTTTTTGAGGAAGAGAGCTTGAAAGACACTCAACTGTCTGTGAAAGAAATAAAAACTGCCCATCTGTTTTAAGCCTCTTATTTTTAACCAGTGACTTGCCAGTTCTACAATCTTCCACAAAAGAAGACATCCTTTCCACATTAACCCTGTCAAGATCCCCAGTGATCATACATTTTTCAATCAAATCATCTCTTAGTCTTCTCAACTCCAGCAGATACAAGCCTAGCCTGCCCAATTTTTCATCATAAGACAATCTGCCAATGCCAGGTAGTAATCTAACAAATCTTCTTTAAACTGCTTCTAATGCATTTACATTGTTCCTTATAAAAGGAGAGCAATACTATACACTGCACTCCAGATGTGGTCTCAGTAACGTCCTATATATTTGAAGAACAACTTCCTTCCTTTTATATTAAGTTTCCCTTTCAATAAACTAGGAGACTCAACTATCAGTCCTAATTGCTTGCTGTACCTGCATGCTAATCTTTTGTGATTCATGCACAAGAACAGCCAGATTTCTCTGCATCTCAGACCTCTGCAATCTCTCACCATTTAGAGAATATGCTTCATTTCATTCTTTCTGCGAAAATGGACAATTTCACATTTTCCCATATTATACTCCATTTACTAAATCTTCGTCCACTCACTTAATTCACTTATTTGCCCTTTAGGGCCTCCTTATGCCTACTGACAGCTTACTTTCCCAACTATCTTTGCATCAACAGAACATTTTGCAACCATTCCTTTGATGCCTTCATGCAAGTCATTGATATAAATTGGAAAAAATTGATGCTTCAGCACTCATCCCTGTGCCACACCATACAACAACTTGTTACAATTTAAAACTGAAACTGGCCTATTTTTGCTTCCTCTCCACTCCCTGTTAGCTACCTAGTCTTCCATCTGTGAATATGTTACTCCCTACACAAGTTTTTAATTGTCTGCAATAAATTTTGATGTGGCAGTTTATCAAATGCCTTCTGGAAATCTAAGTAAAATGCATCTACCAGTTGCCCTTTATTCACCATGCATGTTACTTCCCTGAAGAATTCCCAAAATTTGTTAAAAATGATTTCCCTTTCACAACGGCACATTGACTCTGTCTGTACCTCACAGGTTTAGCCCTCCCACTAGTGCAGATAGCATTAGCGATAGAATTGTGACTTTGGACATTGTAAACTACATGGTTGCTGTCATTTAACATGTGACCATGAAGCTTTTTACACTTGAGGAAATGAAGGCAGAATTGGCACACTGCAGACTGTACTCGCTAAAGACTGAGTGGCCTAAAGAAATAAAGGATAAAGTGATCCTGTATTGCAGAGTACAAAATGGGTTTGCATTGTTTGGTGACAACTATTTCATACACAGAACTCAAGGAAGTATCTCAAAAATAGAATAGTAACATGCAATACACCTTGCCCATGAAGGGCATCAGAGAATGATAGGGTGAAACAATGATTCCACAAAGCTGTCTGGGGCGCAACAATGGATTGGCACAAACTAGTTTATACCCACATGTGAAAAAATGGTCAACTATGTGCATCAGTCCTCCAACCATTTCCATGGCCAACAAAGCCATGGCAGCAACTCCAAGTAGATATTTTTGGAGAAGTCCAAGCAGCCTCTGGCAATCGGCATCTTTTGCTTGCCGTTCATTATCTACATAGCAAATGGCTGGAAATCACAACAATAAATTCCCTTAACACCGACTCTGTTGTTGACACAGTTTAGCAAGTTATAAATAAGGTCTGGAAGAGATTATCATTACAATAGGCCACAGTTTCTTTCCAGTCAATTCACAGAGTTCACGTCAGCTACAAATTCTGCACCATCTGATATTGTGATACAACCCACAATTAAACGGTAGTGTTGAGCAATTCAGCAGGGCGATCAAGGACAGTCTGAGAGTCATCAGTTTGGAGGAGAAAATGTTTGAACAATCTATTCATTCCATACTTTACGCGTATCAATCCATTCCTTGCTCTCTGATCAGAAAGGCACTGGCTGAATTTATGACTAGTCGTAACTTTCACATACACTGACCATTCTTATTCCATCACTTCTATGCGAAAAGAATGTCAGAGAGAAAGCAGAAAAAATTGCAAAAAGATAAAGTAAGGCAAAAATGTATGTTGACAAGTGACTATGTGCAGAGAAACTATGATTGGGCTTGCATCAAATGGACAAAGCATCTCCACCAGCTTATGTTGTCTCCATCAAGAACAATACAAATCAAGCAGCAGTTAAGAACCAATGTTCATCTGTCGGATGACTACACCAAATGAAATGCAATATGCTTAATAGTGAGCAGATCACAATATGGAGGACAGTGATTACGAAGACACGTTTCCTTTTCCAAAGGGCAACCTCAACGTTGACCACACTCCTCACTGTGAAATTACAACCTAAAATTTGTTGATCTCAGTGCCACCATCAGTGAACTCCTACCCGAAAGATTATTTTTATACTTAGACAAAACAGACACTCAGAACACTAGGAAATGACTCAATGTACATTTTTTGTTGTTTAGAATGATTTAATTTAAAATAAAGGTCCTTTGGTTTAACAAAATGTCCAATTGTTCAGCAATTAATTGTGTGTGTGTGTCTGATGACTGCTCACTTTGCTGTGAGTCAAGGTTTTGGGTATGATACCCTGGAAAAAAAGCAGTGAGCCTGAGAAAGCAACAAATTTAAAAATATTCCTGTTTACACACAGAAATTCACGTGTAATCTCTGCCTTTACTAACTATTGTTAAGTGCTAGCATAATACTATTCTGCATGAGAAGCTATAAAAATATTGATGCAAAATGCACTATGTACCAAGTGTTTGTGTCAATCTGCTGTACATAGATTTTCAACAGATGCTGCTTCTGTCAGCATAGCAACGCTTCAATAATTCTTGCTGAAGTATTAACAAAACCACAAAAAATATTCTACCTCTAATCCCCTATAAATCTGTTTAACCTGAAGCTGAGCATGGCTTGCCCATTTAGTTGTTAATCTTACTCTAAGCACTGTATGTTTAGTTGGGATGTTAACTCTTCACTGTTACAAAAGCAGTTGTGGTGCAACTAAATAGCTCTTGCATTTGATTATCCATCAGAAGTTAAGATTATATATAGGACAATATTCCTCCCTGCAGCTTAGGTTCCTTGGCTAATGCAAAGAATCGCTCCAACATTTCTCTTCTGTTTGATTTAAAGTTTCCATCTTCAATACTTTACCAACTTATTTCTCAATGAATATTAGGAGTCATGACCAGGCATTTTTAGTACGAGATTATATATATCACCTGTCCAAATTAATAAGCAGATGGATACACCTGAAAAAAAATCCAACTGGTTAAAATTCATGGTAAATACTCATTTGAAATTTTGTATGGCACATAACCAATTATCAAAGTTAAAGATATGGAATTGCACATTCTTCAGAAACCATATACTCAAATTAAAATAGTCATTTCAACCTGCTAAATATCAAAATTATCTTCATTTAATGCATGTACTTGGAGCGCAGTAAGCAGAGGTGACTATGCTGTGACTCACTTTGGAAAAGAACAATTCATAGTTGCTAGCATTCTACTTGTATCTGAAGATTACCAGATCTTTAATTAAGAAATGGTATATTGCTTTGAAGATTTAAATGATTTGTACAAGTAATCTGATGACATTAAGTTAACCTTTAGCACATCAAACAAACAGGAATTCAATGGATTCTTATAAAAATGTAATAAACTGAAACATGCTTTTTGTGCGCTTCTACTCTCGGCTTTATTTTTGAATAGGACGCATGCCAAATTGCAGCTGTACTCATGACAAATACATTGTGTTCTGTACAGGATCAGGATCACATTATGTTTTGGCAGAAGAAAAGACACATGGCAGGGATACATTCTACTATTTTAATCAATATTTCACCAGGTTTATACAATTGCCATCTTGCCCTCAGAAAGGTGTAGTGTTCAGAATTGGGTGCCAACATAAATTTTATTGCTTTTCTGTCATCATTTTTGGAAAATTACAGTCATCCCACAACTGTCAGAAAATTATTGAATGCAGTTAGAAAGAGTATAATTAATATTCTTATTTGTCCTTCACATCACCTTATAGCATTACACTGGAATTCAAATGCAAAGTTCCATATCAGCACAACACGAGCACGAGGCACTAAAAATACTTGTATCAGAAATCCATGGCAGGGGTGTGACCAACACCAAAAAGTGTAGCCATGATGTCAATCTTCAAAGATTATACCCTAGGTGCTAAGGCAATGGCATTCAGTTACACAGAGGACAGATGAGTTTAGGCCGAGTGCTGTTCCGGTTAATATCGGATTTGAGCGGAGACTAATGAAAAGAAGCAAAGCAGTGAGTATATAGCATCTCCCCACACAGTGAGGGGAATTCAAATCTGAACAGTGTGGGACATGTCTTGATGACCAGATAGTAGGGGCACTTGCAATACCGTGAGAGCAAGCTGTTGGCCCAGCCCACTTAGCTCCAAATGTTAGTTCAAACCGATGATGAATAGGGGTGAAAATGAAAAGTTTCCCAAGGACTGCAGTAAAAGTACTGAAGCCCATACGTTTAACACATAAATGTACACAAATGTGTACAGCACTTGGTTGGACACTTGACGCCAATAACTGTTCTTACATGGCAAAATCTACTGGCATAACTTTCTGCTTAATTTATTCATTCACAGAAAATTGACCAATTTCTGTTGACCAATGTTTGTAAAAGTCTAATTAACTTGAAATATAAAGCCATGGAAAATTCACATGGTTATGCCACTTGAATAAATATAAACGTAGACATAAAAACAGAAAATTGTGTTAACACTGAATGGGTGGCATCTGTGGAAAGACAAACAGGTCAAAGTGTAAAGTCATTGACTCAAAATATTAACTCTGTTTCCAGTTCCACAGATGTTCCCAGACCCGCTGAACATTTCCAGGAGTTTCTGATTCTATTTCAGATTTTCAGCATCTTCAGTATTTTATTTCTGAAGGACCATATTTGTTTTTCTGTGATTCTAAATAGCCACGGTTTCATAGTCAAGTCCCCTGTAATTTTTAGTGCATAAATCGTGTTCTTCTAATTTTGTTTCTATCACTTTGGACATATATTACATCATGCAATCAATATTTGCCATGGTCTTGTCTGTGCTTTCACCTTACCCTGATAGGAAACCAGACTTTTTCAACAGCAAATGAAGCATATCAAAAAGTCTAAAATAAATGGATGATACAAGGGGGAATTAGAACTTCTCAAAATAGACACAATAAATAGTTGAAGGAAAAGCACATAAAGATTGTGGGAACTATCAGACACGTGATTAGGACAAATGCTCACAAGAGTACAAATGTCAACATAGAGTAGATGTAGCAAATTATCTATGACTAGGTAACTCTGTGTACATAAAATTTCTTTTTGGTTTGTCTGTGTATGAATGTCACATGAATGTATGAAAAACATCAATGAACATTCATAATTCTATACATTTTTTTTCATTTTCAAAATAGTATACAGATTTTAAAAATATATAATTAGTTGACTGTCCCGTCATATGGCAATAATAAAGAATATGACTCAATTCACTAATTTAGATTATGCTTTATGAATGAGTGTAACTGCCATAACAAAAATACATTTATATTAATGTATGCATCATGGATATAAAATTTATGTAAGGAAATGCTCACTCAACTGATCGGTATGTGCAGTATCATAACATTCATAGCATTAATTTAGATAATATGCATGATTAGAACTTGTTCATAAAGCTGATGTTCTTTCATTAAAAATAATGTTATCACTGCAGGAGTCCTTGTATGTATATTTTTAGTACATATTTTTGCAGCTTATTTCAATATTCTGCCAGTCTTCACAATCAGCCAATAATTACTAATTGATTAAAATGTTTACTTGCATCGGTTCAAGCCAGTTTACATGTTTATTAAAACACGGGTACTTGCTCTTAAACAATAAACGTCTCAGATGGAAAATGTAATTATTTTTTCCAAGGCTCTCACATAATTGCTTTCTGACTAACCGGGCCCAGTTTCGTTGATGTCACATACAACAAATGCCAACTCTGCACACTCACTTAACCTTGTTAATGAAAAATACTGAAATAATCAGAGAATTCTTTGAAAAACTCAAAAAAGGTGAATATGATCTGTATTAGGCGCTGCAACGTGAAGTAACGAAGCCAATTTCATGACGGGATTCGTACAATGATTATAAAATTGCTAAGGTGAGCCATTGAATTTCCAGCATGGAGTTTACACAAAATACGACATTAATGCGAATCTATTTCATTAGAAAATAACTGCTGGGTGATAAATTACAGAACGAAGTCACAAGGTCATCTGTAATCATCACGTATTTATGCATTAGCTTCCTGGCATTTGATAGAACACAGTGGAAATCAAGGGCAGTTATTGACTTGTTTCTCTTTCTCAAAAGTTTCATTAGTTGATTAATGTCAGGAAACTGAGATGCATTTAGGGATGAATATATCTCAACCTCTTACAAAATGCACACACGGCAATATTGATTGATGTTCAAACAGCAACCTGACGTGTGGTATAACAGGAATGCACTCCAATGTTTTTCCAATTTCATTGTATGTGCTGTTGCTGTGGTAGAATAATCCCTGAAATTAAAAATATGGTGAGAAAGTTTAGAGTTACACATTGGTGTTAGCTACAATTGTTTTTTTTTCTACTGCCATAAATTTCTGCATCAGCTTCCAATGAATTAATTATATAGACAGGTCAACTTAACTGATCAACTATTGGTGGAAGCAATCTTTCACCAAGCAGACATTCTACATTAACTCACACAATTGGGGACATTCAGCATCTAAATGGCAGAAATGGCCAAAAGCACACGGCTTTAGATATTTTTAAATTAACCTGCTCAAACATGTTCTGGCACACCTCTAATGCAGGTGGGACTTGAACCTGGGTCTTTTAAGCCTGGAGGTAGGGAACACTGCCACTGTGCCGCAAGACTGGGTCCTGACCTGAAACGTCAACTTTCCTGCTCCTCTGATGCGGCCTGGCCTGCTGTGTTCCTCCAGCTCCACACTGTGTTATCTGACTCCAGCACCTACAGTTCTCACTATCTCGGACTAGAAACTTTTTTATTTTTTTAATACATGGAATCATAGAATTTTATATTCCAGGAGACATTTGGCCCAGCATATCTGCACCTGCTCCCGAAAGGGCTACCCAGCTCATTTCACTATCCAGCTCTATCTCCATAGCCCTCTGAATTCATCACTTTCAAATATATATCCAGCTCCCTTTTGAAACCTCCAATGGAATCTGCTTCCATCACCCTCCCAGGCAGCGCATTCCAAATCCCAACAATGCTCTGGACAAATAAGTTTCTCCTCATTTCGCTCCTAGCTCTCTTGCTGACAATCTTGAAATTGTGGCCCCGAGTTACTGACATATCAACTAGCGGAAACAGAATATCCTTCATTACCTTGTCAAAATTGCCCATAATTCTGAACACCTCAGTAAGGTGACCTCTTAATCTCTGCTCCAAGGAAAATAAGCTCATTTTTTCTAATCTTTCCCCGTAACTAAAATCCCTCATTACTGATATAATTCTACAAAATCTTATTTGCACTCTCTCCAGAGTTTTAACATCCTTTCTTGCAACACAAGACCCCATTCCCCATGGCCTGCTTCCACACTATGGGAGATACCCTGATTCTGGGTTTTAGCCAAAAATGTTCTTTAATATTTCAAGTCACTGCTGCCATCCAGCATAAGGTTTACTTAGGCTTAATGTCATGATTTGGGAAAAGCCACTTTTGTTATAGCTTTGATATAAAATAGACACATAACTTTCTGAATTGGCCTGCCTTTCAAAGCTTGTTTCTT
The DNA here is from genome assembly GCF_021869965.1 of Rhincodon typus. NCBI lineage: Eukaryota > Metazoa > Chordata > Chondrichthyes > Orectolobiformes > Rhincodontidae > Rhincodon > Rhincodon typus. The sequence continues at coordinate 64,134,137 of NC_063342.1, read as the reverse complement.
AAAAGGTGCATAGTATTTTTTTTAGCACTGCTGCAGTCTTTAAGTTTTCATGGTCCATCATAATGCTTTCTTGCCATTGGCACATTATGTTTTTCAGCTTTTTCAGACTTATTCATTCTTGCAAAATGGTCAGAATGGGAATTATTCTGGTGGATTCAAATATACTGCCAGATTTAGATAAGAAAGCAGCTTTTGAGGGGACAAAGAAAGGAACAAATAGTTCCTCGAGGTTTAATATGCACATCTCCTTTCTCCAGAATCAATGTTTATTAAGCCATACACAATATCACAGGGGCCATCTGTGCTTGACAATGAGGGTTGTAACATAGTCAGACCATCACTTTGAGAGTGATTGGCAGACAACTTGCATCACTGCAGTTGTTCTCCCTATGACCATACAGATTAATACTGTTTTAAGTTTTTGCAACATTGAATCCTGCTTCTCTGCACCATCTGCCTGCCTTCACTCATGCTCTTCCTCAGTTGGTGCTCAGCGTCTCAAGCTAAGTTTATCCTCCAGAATGTAAGTGGAGTGTGTTATTGCACGCAAAGTTTGAAGAAGGATCATACCACAAGATCAGTGGAGGGTTCCTAAAGGCACCCTAGGTATCAGTAATCATAATATGATTTACTTGCACATTCAGTTTGAGGGAGAGATGAGAGGATTGAAAATTAATGTTTTAAAATTAAATAAAGGCGATTAGGAGGGCATGAAGATAACGTTGGCTAAAGGATACTGGGAAACTAGGCTAAGGTTTAGGTAAGTTGAGAAATAGTAGCAGACATTAAAGGGAAGATTTCAGAATATGCAAAAAGTATACACTTCAGTGAGAACAAGAAGGTTCTACTGTCTATGTGGAGTTTGCACGTTCTCCCAATGTCTGTGTGAATTTCTGCTGGGTGCTCCGGTTTCCTTCCACAGTCAGATGTGCAGGTTAGGTGGATTGGCCATACTAAATTGCCTGCTATGTCCAAGGATGTACAGGCTAGGTAGGTTAGCTATAGGAAATGCAGGGATAGGGGAGGAGGATGGGTCTGGGTGGGATGCTCTTCGGAGGGTTGATGAGGACTCGATGGACTGAAAGGCCTGCTTCCACGCTGTAGAGATTGTGTGATTTTAAGGAAAGGTCTTATCTTCCATAGCTGAAAGTTAAATATCATATCAAACTGAAAGAAACTGTGCACAAGGGTGGCACGGTGGCTCAGTGGTTAGCACTGCTGCCTCACAGTGCCAGGGACCTGGGTTCGATTCCACCCTCGGCCGACTGTCTGTGCAAACTCCGCACATTCTCCCTGTGCTTGTGACAGTTTCTGCTGGGTGCTCCGGCTTCCTCCCAAAGTCAAAGATGTGCAAGTTAGGTGGATTGGCCATGCTAAATTGCCTATGGTGTTCAGGGATGTATAGGTTAGCCATGGGAAATGCAGAGTTACAGGGATAAGGTAGGGGAATGGTTATGAGTGGAATGATCTTTGGAGGGTTAGTGTGTACTTGTTGGGCTAAATGGCCTGTTTCCACACTGTAGGGATTCTATTCTAATACTGCAAAGATGACTGACAGGCCTGAAGATTAGACATTGTGTAATAGACAGCAAAGAATGACTAAAACATGAATAAGAAGAATGGAAAAGTTAGAGTGAGAGAGAAAGCTAGCTATTAATTTCCAACAAGAGAGAAGGTAAATATTGCCCCTTGACATTCAATGGGATTATCTTCACTGAGTCCTTTGCTATCAACATCCTGGTTATTATCAACCAGAAATGGGAATAGACCAGCTGTATAAATACAAGAGGAGGTCAGAGGCTAGAAATTCTGCAGCTAGCAAATAACCTGACTCCCCAAAGCCTGTCCACCAGTTACAAGGCAAAAGTCAGGTGTGTGTGATGGAATACTCCCCACTTGACTGGATGAGTGCAGCTCCAATAACACGCAAGAAGTTTCACATCAAGCAGTCCACTTCATTGGTACAACATTTATCACCTTCATTATTCATTCCCTCCGCAACCAACACAGTGTCAGCAGTGTGCATCACCTACAAAATTCACTGCTGTAACTCACCAACACTCCTCAGACAGCACCATCCAAATCCACAATCTCTACAAACTAGAATGTCAAGGGCAGCATATTCAAGGGAACATCACCACGTGAGAGTTCCCCTCCAAGCCATTCACCACCCTGAATTGGTACCATATTGGCAATCATCCATTTTCGCTGGCTCAAACTCCAGAACTGCCCTTCTGCATTGAGGGTGTACCTATACCACATGGACTGCAGCAGTTCAAGAAAACTGTTCACCAACACCTTCTACAGATCATTTACGGGTGGTCCACTAATGCTTGGCAGGGCAGTGATTCTCACATTCTCTTGAACTAATATAAAAAAAATGTATTAAGGGTTTCTTACAGGTATTTAAAAAGGAAGAGTTAGGAAAGTGATCATTGGTCCTCTTGAGTGAGAAGCTTAGAAATTAATATTGGAAAATAAGAAAATGACAAATAAATTGATGGACTTTTTTCATCTGCTTCACCTTAGAGGACACAAATAATAACCCACAAATAATTGTGAATTAGAATGTGAATTGGAGTGAGGAACTTAAAGCAGTTACAAATCCCAGGGAAAGAGTACAAAGAAAATTACAACTAAAAATCTGACAAATCCCTTGGCACTGATGGACTTTATCTTCAGGTGTTAAAAATAAAAGGTGGCTGCTGAGAAAGTAGATGCATTGTTTTTAATTTTCCAAAATTCTCTCAAATCTGGAAATGTCCCTTCAGATTGTAAGATACAGAATGTTACCCCTCTATTGAAGAAGTAGAGAAGCAGAAAGCAGGGAACTGCAGGCCTTTTAACACAGGGAAAGTTCTGGAATCTGTCTTGTAGGAATTTATAACAGGACACGTAGAAAATCATAATGTGATCAGAGTCAACACAGTTCTGTAAAAAAAGGGAAATCATGTTTGCTAATTCTACAGAACTCTTTCAGAAAGTAACAGATAATATAGATAGATAAAGGGGAACTGATGGGTACTCCATACATAGATTTCCAAAGTATGATATGCAAAACAAGAGGTCATGGCATAAGGGGTAACATATGATATACCAACCCTCTTTCATGCTAATTGGAAGCCATGGGTGGGTATAAATAGGCTATTTTCAAGTTGGCTGGATATGACACATGGTGCTCCACAGGGTTACAATTATTTATAATTTATAGAAATGACTTGGATGAAAGGACTGAATGTGTGGTAGTTAAGTTTGATGATGTTAGGACAATAAGTAGAATGTGAGTTGCGAAGAGAACATAATTCTGCAAAGGGATATTGATAGTTTATGTGAGAGGGCAAAAGATTGTCAGGTGGAGTATAATGTGGGAAAGTGTGAATTTTTTTCACTTTGGCAGGAAGGATAGAAATTTTGCATGTTATTTAACTGGAGAGAGACAGCAGAACTCTGGTGCAGAGGGATAGAGAAAATAATTAGGAAAAGAAATGGAACATTGCTGTTTATTTGAAGGTGAATAAGACCATAAGAAATAGGAATAAAAAACTATTTGGCCCCTCAAGCCTACTTCAACATTCAATAGTGTCTTGGCTGATTCTCACATCCACTTTCCTGCCCTCCCCCCATAACCCTTGATTCTTCAACTGATCTAGAATTTATCTATCTATCTATCACAGCCTTAAATATACACAAGGACTCTGCCTACAACTCACTGTTGCAAGGAGTTCCAAAGAATCACAACCCTCAGAGAAGAAATTCCTCTGCACCTGAGTCTTAAATTGGAACCCCTTAATTCTGAGACTATGCCCCCTGGTCCTAGACTCTGCTATGCATTGAAAGTCCTTTAAGAATCTCATACGTTTCAATGAGATCACCTCTCATTCTTCTAAATTCCAGTGAGTAGAGTCCCAAAATGTTGAACCTTTGCTCATAATACCATCCCTCCATACGAGGGATCATCCTGGAACCTTTTCTGAACTGCCTCCAATGAAATAATATTTTTCTGTGAGTAAGGGGACCAAACCTGCTCCCATATTCCAGATATGGTCTACTAACACCAAGAATTGAACGTAGAAGTCTGGATATTTTGCAATAGGTGTATACAGCATTCATGATGCCACTTTAGGGTATTTGTATTGTTTCGGTCCCTTATTTAAGAAAGGATGCATCCTATGTCACAAGCTGTTTGAAAAAGGTTCACTTGCCTGATTTCTAGGATGTGGGGACTATCTTATTGGGAAAGGTTGGATGGGCTGCGCCTCTATCAGTTCAAGTTTAGAAGGCTAAGAGGTGATCTTACTAAAACAAATATGATCCTGAGAGGATGTGATAGGGTGAATGCTGAAAGAATGTTTCCCTTAGTGGGAGAGACCAGAACTAGGAGAGCACATTTAAAATTAAAGATTTGTCCATTTAAGACAGTAGTGAGGAGAAAACCTCTTCCCTCACAGATTCAAGAGTTTTCAAGACTCTCTTCCCAAGAGAGTAGTAGAAGCAGCATCACTGAAAACCATTATAGCAGAGGCTACTAGATTCTTAACTAACAACAGAGTCAACGATTCTCGGAGGTGGAATGAAGTGTGGAGTTGAGGCCATAATCAAATCAACCATGATCTTATGTAATGGTGAAGCACCACATGGCCTACTCCAGTTCCTAGTTCATACATTTGCATTTGACAGAATGCTATGTGGACTGCCTTGCTCAGTCTGCCCTGCAGCTTACAATGAAGGGGCAAAAGTTAAGAAAGCTGGCACAACTTCAAGCAGATCTTGCTTTGCAATTTATTCCCATGCTTGTGTGTACGAATGTGTGAAAGAGCGGACAAGAAATGGGAGAAGGATCATAAACTTGAGGAACTTAGTGTTTCCTGTTCTCTCCAGATTCTAAGATGTGAGAATGGGAGTGAAGGATCAGTGATCTTTGAATATGTTGTTAAGAATTTTGTTCCCTTGATTTTGTTCTAGCTTTGCTTGCAAGTAGAAAACGTGTACCAGAACAAAGTTGAAGAAGCATCAATTTCTATTGTGGTAGATGTGTGTGCCCGCAAGTCGCTATTTGACACCGTTTGGTTGTGTAACAATTATTTCTCTATAAAGCCCATAGAAGATAAAGTGCAGCAAGGTTTTCAATTGTAAGTTGCATTCTAACTGTGCCTGATTGAAATATAGATATCCATAGGATGCAATGACTGTTTTGGCATGAACTACTGTTGTGACTTGGTGGGATGCATAAAATACAATGAACTAGCCTCATGTCTGCTTACATGAGATGTAAATACCAAACCTGTTGCAGTGGTGACTTGGAATATTATGGGTGCACACAAGATGCATTGTAACAGCTGCATGACTAGCCACGTAAACAGTAAAAATGGAACAAGCTGACAAGCAACACTTTGTAAGTGTTCTTGGGCCCTTGACCTAGCAAAATATGCTGTTTAATGGCCATTCTTTTGACTTTACCATATCCTTTCATTTCTGTTTACAGATCCTGCAGATACACAAACCATTAACCTGGCTGCCATCTTCCAATATTATTGCTGCAGATGGGGATATGGAGTGCTAAACAAGGGCAACCTTCTTCATGTGTACCTCATACAATAGCACATCTGTTTTACCTATCATTCAACTTTGGAGCGGGGTGGGTGGTTGTGAGGGCTGCATCATTTCACCACAGACCCAGTGATTCGCTTCACGTCTCACAATTAATTTCCTTCCATTTTGGTTTTTTCACCTACCTCCTGTTCCCCTTTCAGATACAGCCATAGCAAAGCTTCAACCTTGCCTGCCAGATATTTCAGCTCCAATGTAAGCCTCAGCAAATATTTTTCAGACATTGCTTTGATGCAGAGCCACTTATCTTTAATTACTACATCTCTTTAAATTTGAGCTATGGATGAGAACTTTAATGGTCAAGCTCCTCTCCCTCAACACCAGCTAACCCAGTTGATTTCCCCTATGCACTACCAAACCCCACTCCTCCCCATTAAAAAGGTTCCTTTTCACTTTAACTCCCAACCTATGTTGGGAACTCGTGTTAACTATTCAAAGGTACATGTTTTTCTTATTCATTTATAGGATATGGGTGTCGCTGGCTAGGCGAGCATTCATTGCCCATACCTAATTAGCCACAGGGCAGTTGAGAGTCAACCACATTGCTGTGGGTCTGGAATCACATGTAGACCAGACCAGGTAAGGATGGCAGTTCCCTTGGGGTTTCCCCCAACAATTGACAATACTTTTCCAGTCATCATTAGTCTATTAATTCCAGATTTTTACTGAACTCAGATTCCATGGTGGAATTCGAACCCAGGACATTACTAGCTCTCCAAATTATTAATCAAGCAATAATGCTACTAGGCCATCACCTTCCCACTTCAGTGTGTCTACAATAAAAATCATGGTTCAGGGCAGCCTTCTGTAGGAAAGCCAATGCACGTATACATCATACCAGAGCAAAGACAACAGAGAAAATAGAGAATGCAATCGCTATGACTATTAGGTTTACTGCACACATGGTCTTTAACAAGCCTTCTACTTACTCTCTGGAACATTTTTTTTTCCAAACTGACATTATGTTTCTGTCATATACAGGAAGAAAATAAAGGTGGGAAAGAAATTCTAATTACAGTTTCTCATTTTTAACTTACATTACAACCCATTGATGCTATTCTATTATGCTCTCAACCAAAAATAAGATATTTGAAAACATGGCATTTAATAATCTACAATCTTGTATCCAGTATTACTCTGGTATTCTCCCTGTCAATGGAATCAGTTACATTTAATAAATGTAAATTAAACCTCTCACACTTTTCAATGACATTATTATCTATTGTCAATGTTATGGACCAGCCAGACCCCCAAAAAATATTTTAAGAAGGTAGTCTAGACTCTAACATTTTCTTATTTTAAAGGCAAATGTAAACTGTCTGTTCCAGATGCAATGTGACTGCTCAAACTACTCAACATTAAGCACTAATTTAAATACTATATTATTTAAAATACAACCAAAGAAAGAGGACTTTAGAATAACTTAACTCCACTGGATAACTTAACTGAAAAATAGATACAGTAACTATCACTAATTAACTGTTCCAATATAATCATATCCTATAAACACACCCCTTGGCAAAAAAAAAGTAAAATTCAGACACAGATTCTCACATGCCATTCTCCAATCCAGGAGGGAAAAAAACATTAAGAGAAAGTTCAGAGAGAGAGTAGCAGCCAGGAGACATTCACTGAAGCTTCCAACTCTGTTGAGAGCCCAATAGCTTCTGATGCTACTGAAAAACCAAAACCCAGAAATCCTAATCTGAGAGAGCTGGCCACACCTATTCAGGCTATTAAAAAAAAACCCAATGCCTCCCTAGTGGTTTATTCAAGTGGCTTAACAAGACACCTCTTTGCCTCTCGTTCAATCTCTCTCTTAAAGAAAACAGGACAAAATAACCTCTTAAAATTTTAGAATTATCACAGTCAATTACTTTATTCTGTGGTGATCTGGTGATATTTAAGATGCATATTTTAGAACTCAGAAGATGCACGCTCAAGTCCTACCATTGACAGTTGGCCAAAAGAACCAACTTCAAACATGACAAACTTTATCATTCTTACTGATCCAGCTAGGTGAATAACTTAACAGCAGCAGTTTCCTGCACTTTTGGGAAAAGAAATCCTGACAAGTGTCTCTCATTCTGCCGTATGCAATTTTGATATACAAAATTATAATGGAGCTGCATTGGCAGCTGTCGTGCCAAAGGGTGCAGCATGGATTAACCTGGTTCCTGACTAAAAAGCAAAGAGTAAGAATAAAAGTGGTGAAAGGAGGAAAGCAACACACAAAAAAACCAAATATACCCATTGCAATCGCAGTCTTAAGTCAATTATTTATGGTAGAATATTTTATCATAATTATTCAAAAATAATTAATTAAATGTCACTCTCTGTAATTAATTGCTGCATAAATAACATAAAAAGGATTTACAATTAAACAATCTTAAAAGGAGCAAAAGCATTTAAGTCCATGCATACACTATGATTTGGATGTTTAAATCACCTTCTGCCGTCAACGCTGACTAATTTGTAATCACCGCAACTTTTACTGTATTTTAATTAAAGATACTTTTCCCAAAATTTTTACTAGTAATGAAACTGTAACCAAATAATTTGCATCTGAAATACATGACCGCAAGCAGGTACCTTTAATTACTTCTGTGTGGATGTTAGGTTCATTACCCTCCCACATAGACGTATTGTTCCTGCTTTGTGTTCAAATTAAATAGGGCAATGTTTTAGAGCTCTCCAAGTTGCATCAAAACAAGCAGATGAAGCAAATGTATTTATTATATTAATTTAATGCATGTATGAAAACATAACTGAATATTTTATGTAAAAGTGTACATTTCACTAAATTACAATAGCAACTGTTTATGCTGCTGTTCTCTTAAAGGTCATCATTCTAATCATCTCACAAACTTAATAGAAACAACAAATAGGAATTCTTAACACATAAGAATACATGTACTTTCTTGTGTTATGGCGGTCAGTATAGCTGTTGAATATGATGGAGGGCAGCCTATTGTTTATTAATGTAACATTTTGTTTTAGATGAGTATTTTTTTTAAAATGGTCTCTCTGCTGTCCAGGAGACAGGCAGACAGAAAGAGAAAGGAGCTGGATAGGTTAATTAAAAGTATGTAGGAAGGAAAGGAAAATAAGTTGTTCTATTTATCATTTCTGTCAAATTATGATATGTTTTTTAAGATATACTAGTGACAAGTAAATTAATGTGTAATGTCAATCATATATATTTGACTTGTGATTACAGTAGAAACAAGCATGCATTGATGTCAGGTTAGCTACATTGTAATCTGGGAATTGATATACATTTTCTAGTTTATATTTCAATGTGTCAGTTTTTTCTTTAATTGGGGAAGGAGTGCAATATATTGCAGTAGCTCAGCTTCTTGTTATACTGCCCTCTTTTGTAGACAAGGGCAGCAGATGCATTGGGAACAGCACCATCTGCAAGTCTCTCTCCAGGCCACTAGCCATCCTGAGTTGGAAATACATTACTGCTCCTTCACTGTCAGTGGGTCCAGCTCCCTACGGAACAGCAATGCGAGTGAACCTGCACTAAACCGTCAGCAGTTCAAGAAGGGCGGCTGGGAATATCGCCTAAATTAATAAAAACTGGTGTAGATAAAGTTATTCAATTATGGCTGCTTGCAGTTGAGAATAATATTAGTTCCAGTGCAATATCAACATGGTCACCCGCTTTCGATTACTGCCAGTGATTTCATTGTTGGTGACCTCAAAGGCTGACACTGAGGAAACAGAAGATCGCCACCAGAACACCCAAACACTGGCAACCTTCCTCCCGCCGTTCCTTCGTTATTTCAATCAACTCATCTAAAAATCTTCTTGTTGACAGTCAGCAGTCGACCGTTCTTACTGAAATGCTAATACCAATGATATGCGGTCCGCCCGAGCCTGTGACCTCGCTGCGGAATGATTACATGAAGCATCCCCAAGTTTCCAGCTTTGCTAATCGTGTTATGAAAACACAGAATTTGGCACCACCGATTCACGAGACGTGCAAAAACAGGTTTTGGTACTAACTGATCAGCCAGCTAACATTACTCAATCCAACTTCTAAACCGCTGCCAATTTACAAAATGCCATACAGTATAAAGATTGATTCTTGATTCAGTGCTCTACTCCGACTGGCCAGTTTACTAGTAAAATCAATTCAGGAAATTAAGTACAGGTACGGTGCCATCGGAACAGAAGCCATTCGGCCCCTCACTTCCGTACAAAAGGTTCCGTCCTACTGAAACTGAGCGCGGTTTTGTTTAGTACTGCATTTTGATCAGAACTGACAGTTCAAAGGGTTAACTTGCGTTTTCAATAATGAACCTCTCAATAACCTTACACTTTTAAACGACACTGCGGTTTCCTCGCTCGGTTCAAAACATAACACTGTCTCCACATTTCAATAAACAGTGTGCCGTATGCAGACCCAAGCAGAGCGGCCGAATTTACAAACGGCAGTTTTAGTCAAAGGCTTCACTTTAAATAATCAGACCGTTGCTTTACAACTTGCTTTACCTAAATGAAAAGAAAAGAAACTCGCTATATTTAAAAAAAATAAACACTGCCTGTTATGCCTATTCATTATCAAAAAGCAACAAAAACATAATAATTCCCTTCAAATTTTTGGTGGGAGGTAGTGAATATCTCACTCACCTGTAAATATGCAGTTTACACAGGAGACGAGTCAATCCAAACTAAAAATGGGGAGAGGGTGGGAGTAAGTAAAGATGAACCGAAGGGCAATGTTTCTGATCTGCTTTCAAAGTGATAGCAAATTAAGGCTTAGCCTCATAAAAAAAAAACATTGGCTTCCTTTTTTCCCTGGCTATGTAAATCCATCAAACAGCACCTTCCGCCGCCAGCAACGAAAGAAGAATTTTTTTGTTTTAAAGGTGTTTGGAAATTCGCCGATTTCAGAGAGTGATACAGTTACAGTGAAGTCAAACGTATCCTGTTGTTTGTGAACACCGCTGCCAGTAAAACAGCAATAGGCAGTCGCTGACAGGGTCTTCCCCGTCTCCAAACTAACAGCAAACAGCTCTCGCTGTTCTGTCCGCCTGTACGTGAGGCTTTTCCAATCGGCAATCATCTTGTTTTACATAAAGCTGTGACTGGGGTGGGAAGCCTTCGATAAATCCCCCTTTATTGTTTCGGGAATGATTTTTCCCCCCTCTCTATACCCCCCCCCCCATGCCCAACTCGATTCATTTTGGCCAGGGTTTTGGTCGGAAGCAAGGTGAATGGGGGCCGTCTGGATGGCCAGTGTTAAAACAAAATGACACGTTAGTATCCAGTCAAGGCCCGATTACGGGGATTATCAGGAGGAACCTGAGAACACGGACACGTCGGTTCACGCAAACAGCTGGATCTCCGCAAGGGTCCGAGGTATCTAACCTCTCTTCCCCACCTCCCCCCCGCCTCCATAAAACGACAGTAAGGCGGAGATTGATAACAGCAAGGCGTGGGGGGTGGAATAAACCGAGAATAAAGAAAGCGAGAGAGTATCGGCAGCAATAACTGGAAACATTGTCTTTAAAATAAATACAAATCGTTCACGGACACAGAGATGAGGACAACCCCATGACTTCAATTCCTTATTACAGGCTGGTTACAATGGATCAGACTGCTTGCTACACTGTGGATATTTGTTGATAAAAAGACTCTTTTGTTTTAACAAATGAAAGATTCTTTGCGCATATTTTGTCCTGACACTTACCTTTCTGTCTTCATTCATTCCCGTATTTTTCCCCAGCAGACACAGAGAGAGAGAGAGAGAGAGAGAGAATTCAGACAGCAGAGCCTCGCCTAGTACTGTGTACAGCAGCTCCGTCTGATTACGTCCCCTTCCCTCTCCCTGGCTTAGCGATGGTTGTTGTTACTGCTGCTGTGGTGGGGTTGTGGGTGGGTGAGGGGAAGTTGGGGGTGGGAGGGGGTTATTTTAGAGATAATCCGTATTGTTTGGAGGCTCTCCTGTCAGGATGTGTGGACTGTGATTCCCAGGGACTCCTTCCCCGCTGGAGAGGTGACGGGCTGCGCACGCATTGCTATCAACATCCCAGCCATTGGGAATCAGTGCCTCATCCCAGAGCAAACCCTCAAACTCATTTTTCACACCTCGGAGCTCACCTTATCCAGCAGTGTAATGCTGGAAATACAGCAGCTCTGCCTCTTCACCCTGTCCCCTTCGGTCAGGGTCTTAAAAGGATTTTAAATTTAGATATAGTTCTCTCATTTGCAAATCAACTTAACGTGGGGTCATGTCTTCCTCGCACGCACGCCCACTACAGTTAATGATCTCCACATTCTACCTCACTATAGTATCAGACAGGTAATGAGTCTTAAAACAGGTTATAATGCTCAGATCCGTACAGTGTTGCGGGGAATATTGACATGAAATAAAGGCATTTGATTAAAACTTTTAGTAACAATTGTAGTTTCCTAGGTCTACATCCCAATTTTTCTAAACTTGGCAATGATTTCGTATGTGCGACCTCTTTTTAAAAAAAGAAAGACTTTTCTTATGTAATCAAGTATTCCACCCTCAAAGTGCCAATTCGCTTTTACCTTTTCCGCTAAAGCAATTTGTCCAGCCATTGAGTTCTAGCAAAATGTCTCCGCCAGAAATATCATTTCTCCAGCGGCCAACTGACCTTTTGTATATTTCATCATCGCCCAGGAGGAGGCCATTCAGCCTACTGTGCCGGCACCGCCTCTTTAAACGAGCATCACCATTCAGTGCCAATCTCTTGCCTTTTTCCCCATATCTTTTGCACATTTTTAGTCCAAATAATCGTCAAATGCTCTCTTTAATGTCTCAATTCCCAGAATTTGCTTTTTAACTCCATGTTACAGAGTCATAGGGCACAGAAGAGGCTCTTCAGCTCATCCATTCTCTGGCCCATGGCCATGAATGTTATGACATTTCAAGGGCTCAGCCAAATACATTTTAAAGGTTGTGAGGTTTCCTGTCTCTATTACCCTCCTAGGTAGTGAGTTCCAGATTCCTCTGGGTCATTTTCTTTCCCTCAAATCCCCCTTTGCCCTTCACCTTTAGATCATGATCCTTTAAAGCCGGGGAACAACTACTTCCTACCCATCCTGTCCATGTCCCTCAATCTTTTCCTTCTTAATCAAGTCCCCTCTCAGCCTTCACCGCTCTAAGGAAAACTGAAGCCTGTCCAGCCTCTCTTCATAGCTAAACTGCTCCAGACCAGGTGCTGAATCTCCTCTGCATCTCTTCCAGTGCAATCACATCTTTCCTATAGAGTGGTGACCAGAACTGCTCATACTACTCTAGCTGTGACCAGCTCCAATATATCCTCCCTGCTCATATAATCTGTGCCATGACTGATAAAGTCAAGTATCCCATATGCTGTCTTAAACACCCTATTAAGCTGTCCTGCCACCTTCAGGGATCTGTGGACAAGCACCCAAGATCACTTTGCTCCTTTGAGCTTCCTAGTGTCCTGAGTACTCCCTTATCTTCTTGCTTCTTCCAAAGTGCATCGCCTCACACTTTTCATGTATCCCTCATTAAATTATTCCAGCAAATTACTTAACTGTGTTTTTTTCTGCTTTGTTGGAGCATCGCAAATTAAACTGTCTCCATTGCTGGCTAAGTAGGAAGGAGCCCCATTTCCAAATGCCAGCATTACCTAACAATGTGAACAATAAATTTGTTTCTATTACCAGATACATGCAATATGGACTTTTTGACTAGTCACATAAAAAATGTATTATAATATTTTTCTATGACTACTCCTATGTACAAATCCTTACAGCAGAACCCCCTTCAGTTGTCTTTCATCAGCAAATACATTCCTGTTAGACACAGTCAGTTGGCTCAGTGGTGGTACTCTTACTTCCAAGACATTTGAATTGCATGTAAAGTGCTATGGGATGCCCTGAAGGTACGAAAAGCAATAAGCAAATTGCAGTGCTTTCATTCTTATCTGGTTGAAGTAGCAGCACCCAATGCTGTACTCATGCCATACATATACTGAGATGCACTTCCTTACGTGCAGGCAAGAGCCTTAAGAATATATACCAAAGACGATGCATGGCTCATTATCTTGATCCTTGCTTTGCAGCTCACATTTCAGGGTGATTGCAATTTGGTATTTCTTTGGCTCAGTGAAACTATTTGGTTTTGAAGTTGTACCTTTCTCTGCTCTCTCCTCTTTCTATTCTTATACTCTCATTGACTTCTTCCTATCTGTAAGACGTGCCCCTTCATCGCATTACCTTTTGCCGCCAAACTGGTGGTCGCATAATTTCAGTTCCCAGCAACCCACATATATTCCTTTGTTACCTCCAGATTCAACTATTTCCATGTTACCAACTTCCACTGTAAACTTCATCTGATAAAATTCTGTACTGCCTGAGTCCTAACTTACAACATGCCATTCACCCATTAAAGCTGTGCTTTCTGACCTACGTTGGCCATTAGTTTCACAATGTTTCAAATTTAAAATTCTCAGCCATGAGTGCAAATCCTTTCATAATTATACTCCTCCCAATCTCTGTTACTCCTACAAATCTACAGACATCTGAAATCTCCTTGTTTCTCCAGTTCTGACCTCCTGCACATTCACAATTTCCTTTGCTTTATCGTAAGTGCTCTACTTTCAATTGCATAGGCTCAAAGCTCTGGAATTTACCTCCCAAACTTCTTTAGCTCTTTAATTCCCTATCCTCCTTAAGTCATTACTCAAAATGTATTTCTTTGGCTATGCCTATTATTCTTTATGTGGTTCTGTTCATGCTGCATAAGGATGTTTGACTATGCTTAATGCATAACGTAAATGCAAGTTGTTGCTATTGAATACTTTTTAGGGATAATTTGCGAAAGTAATTTAGCTAAAGTGTTGGACAGTAAAGTTTTCATTGACTAGTCATAGCAGATACTACAAGACATCTTGGAGTAATAGACTGGAAACAACTATGTCACAGCACTGTCACGTGATGTTATTTTACCAGACAGATGATTTAAATGTTCATGGTTTATACACATAGAAAAGAATAATGACAGCTTTTCACACAGTCTAATGTTTTTCATTATTTTGCTATTGAATCAACTTCTATTATAATTAAAACATCAACAGTTTTCTCACAGTTCAATACCAAAATGTCCCATCTTTGACCAATTGCAAAACGATGATACTCTGGTGCCAACACTATCATGCAAAGTTCAAAGTTGTTTTCTATGATAACCAGATCCCTTTACCAAAAACAAATGTGTGTGCACACTATAAACAAAATGCTAGATGCAGCTGGTAATTTAGGAAAACTAAACGAAGTGAGCTAGGCGTGCAAAATACATGTTCTTTGATCTCATGACTTAAGCATTTGACAGATTTTTTTGGTCTATTACCAAGTGCAATTGTGCATCCTCTTCTTCGGATCAATTATCAACAGCTGTTCAATTCTTAACCCTACATTACACGAACATAGCAGTTATCTTTTCAATTTTTCAGTTCCGATTTCCTGAAGTGGCAGCCAACATAACTCCATTCTCCCGAAGAAGTTTGTGCGTGACCACTTTGTCAGTTATTATTATGCATACTAAGAAAATATTGGGAATTGAGACATCTATTTATTCATATACCTTATGGTTTACGTGACGGTCAACAAATTGCTCAATTTCCACTTCTGTAGGTTAACTTATCGAGTAAACCCCACGATGGAAGTGTCTTTCTTACTCACTCTGTTCTACATAAGGGGAGATAGTACCTCCCTGCAATTGCCTCTAGACATTATTTTGGTAGCTTTAAGTCACGTGACCATATGTTGCTTCAAGTTGAATACTGCCCACACCCACAGAAATGAAATAGCGTGCATCATTGAACTTAATAGATACTAGGGACCACATTCACGCGTGCAATCTGATCTTCCGGCTCAGATGCTAGTGTAGTTACAAAGTGCTTGCGTTTCAATCTTGCACTTTACAATATCATGTAAATCCTTTGATTAGATTATACATTTACACAATTCACTCCGGTTTTGGTTATTTTGTATCTATTAAAGGAAGTGTTTTGTTAGCATTTAATAAAGTGAAAACAATTCATAACAAATACCTTAGAGACTGCTTTTACACAATGGGTCTTCAAATGGTAGTTGAAATATAATCTTTCATTGACTGGTCAGACTAATAAAGTTACTGTGTACATTTTAATCACTATGAAGGACCCATTGTAAAATTTCTAGGTACACATTGTTCCCAATTGGCAAAAGGAAAGATGCTCGTGCTTTAACCCTAGACTAGCAGAGTAGTTTGAAAACTGACTTCTTCCCAAATCCCCCAAACAAATTGATAGTCCTTAAAATGGACCAAAACAGACTGTATGTCAACTGACCAATTTGCAGGGCAGAATTTTACATGGGCAGATTGACCATTCGAACTGTAACACACCATGTGCTTGTCTCTTCTCCTATCCACCTGCCCGTGACCCTATTACAATTTTATGAGTGGAGGAGGAATTGGGCACCTCTTTTGCTGCTCCACTTGGCCCTTAAGTGGCCAATTAATAGATTTTTCTACAAATTCGTAGGAGGTAGAACGAAAGAGAGTCGGACTCTAGTTGAGACAGATATCGTGAAGCTTATGTGAGATCTTGTGGTGCAGCGGTAATGTCCTTGTCTTTTGAGCCAGTGGGCTTGAGTTCAGGTCCCACCTGCCGCAGAAGCCTGTACATAATACCACAGTGGCCTATGACAGGAAAGTTTACAGCTTTCTGTGCACCCCAGTTTCTAATTATAGGCACCCACTGCCTTGATCACTGGTGTGTTTCACCCACCAACTTTCCAGTCCAATTCGGCCCAGAGATAACCCCCACCACCCTACTCTATCATGCAGCTTCAATGCAAAATTTAGTTGCGGACTGTTGCAATCCCAACAATGGCTACTGATCTCAAAAAGGATATTAGGACCAGAAAGCTACCAGTCATTTGATTAGCCTGGAGCTCTTGGAAGTAGATAATAAGACAGGAGGATAGCTGAGTGCACCCCCTTCCCTTTCATCCATACTCCCTGCTCACTCCCAACAAAATGGTGTCAGGCTGGTTGAATTGAAACCATTCTGGAAGCCAGAAGAGAACATCTAAATTGTCAACTCGATGGTTTCCCAAACATGTTTGAAACTTGGGCTGGAAATACTTTAAACAAATTCAATATTTGCCAAATATGGGAAAAAAAACAGCAAAAATTAATTGGTGGCATCTTACATTTATTTTCCCAGGTTAAAAGGCAATTTGGAAAAGTAAATAAGAAGGCTACTTCCAACTAACCAAGAAAGTTGAAAACAATGGTTGAGATTAACAAGAAAATTCTAATTGTCAGAATTAAAATATCTGAGACACAGTGAATTGGTAGGGTATTTTAAACGTTTGTAATATTCTGGGCTTTAAACTGGCATTAATTCCATGCGCACAATTTTGAAAATAATACAGTATTTTAGCAAAATGAATGGCAATAAAAGGGAACTTCTATTAAAACTATTCATTTCTCTACGGTTGATCTTGTGTATTTTGTAATGTTTTTATCTCACATAAAACACTGCCCACAGGGAAGGCAGATGGTGAGAGACCAGCTGAGCGATTTCTGGTGGGCTTAATGGTAATAAGCCGTTGTTAATGGGATTTAATTAGGCTAATTCAAGTAGATTTTGGTTGAGCCAGCAGGCATGGCTATACTCAAATGTTTTGTGTAAAGGAAGAAACTGACATTTTTGAAGCAATTTGAAATGACAAATGCAGAATTATTAAGTATTACATATTGAGGCATTACACCATTAAAGTTTTTTTGTAATGAATTACGTGGACCAAATATAAGTTTTTAGTACTAACTGTTAAGTAAAGCGATAAATAGTGAAGATCTCCCCTAAGTGTAAGGCTTTCAAATGTGCATCATTCAATGCTTGCTGCACTTGTTGCAAAACTAATAAATTCTCCCCCCTTCAGGCTTTCGAAGCCCCGAGCCCTGGTTTACATATGCAATTATTCGCTGAGACAAAATCAGTTGTCAGAAATATAATTTACACAAATACAAGAGTTGTGACGTCTTCGCAATTCATTTCAGTCAATTTGTCGAAAAAGGCCTTACCCAATACCAATTTATTCTAATTAATGTGAAATATATTTAATTGCACTTTTTGGGAATGATTGTATCAGTTCATTGCTGCATGTCACATTCTGCATTTTTTTCTGGAAAATGCGCTCATAATAAAAAGACATTCACGTGCGAGAAATAATGCAAAACGTACAATTTATAATAATCCCTGCGGGCTGGTCAGTCTCTCGACCGTCCTTTTTATCATAAGCATGCTAAAATACAGCAGAAATGGAAAATGTTGCAGAATAGAGGATTCATAAGGGTTTGGCAAATTCAACCTGCGGTGAAAAGTGACCTCGCTCAATTTGGAAACAGTGGGACAATGGTGTGCAATTCTGTTAGCTGTTAGAGGGTCACATTCACCCCCAGCTCTCTGGGCTTCAGGCCCCTACCGACACCTGGCGCGGCCCCACCAGGGGGCTTTGTGCAGAATGCGATCGTTATCTGTCACTGTTAGTCCTCAGGAAACAGCAGCCAAGTGTTCTTGCACGTACACAGCCAGCTTGCAAAATGGGTTCACTATCAAGTCGCTCCCATTGATCGCAGAGCGCCGTTCTCGGGATCGGGCAGCAAATGCAGCCTGATGAATGAGCCGCTTCCCTGGGTGGTCATGGTTTGATAAGCGGGACCGTGTGATGGGACTCAATTGTCCTCATCGGTCTCCCGGAGCTCGTTGGCTATCACTAGGTCCCTGCAATTGCTCAGCCCGAGGGTCAGCGCTCAGCGAATGGAGAGAAGCCCGCTCTTCTGACATCTCCAAATATCACAGGCTGCAAATCTACAAGCAGGATAGGGGCACTTCAAGATAGGTCGAGAATTTCAGCCATGCGAATCTCAGTTATTTTTAATAACAAGACTGTTTATCTATGACAGATTGTAACTTGTGTGTGAGAGAGCTATTATTTAAGAAAAGGGCTCTAAAATCCTTTAGTCTCAAATTCTAGGTTACTTGCAATCACTGTTAAAAGCATACATCCTCTGCATCTGTTCATTACATAAATTTACAGTCACTGCTTTTGGACAACAAATTAAACTTGCTACTTTTGACCTTGGCAATGCTGGAATCGTTCCGAATCTGGAGGGGGGGGGGGGAGAGACATATTCAGTTGACATTCTTATCACTAAGAACTCCATGAGCGTGCTTTCTCTGCATTTGATTTCTTCCTTGCTCAGTTCCAAAGTATTTTAAGAGCAGCAAGTGATTTACAGCGACGACAATGAGAACTGCAGCATAGTTTAGAACATCACTTCGGTCTCTGAAGGGAAAACAAAATACCAACAGAGATTTCGGATCACTGCACTGAGAAAGGAAAACGCACAGCGGAGCTGGCCCAGCCTCAAGTAAAGGTGAATTACGAGAAATATTTGGATCAACAAGCTGCGATGTTTTAACCCAACACTGCCCGAACTGTTTTCCAATGTCACCCCATTTCAACACTTAAAAATGAAAGTGACCTCAGACGCCAGCAAAATCAAAACTGCAATAACGCAGCAAGATAGCATTCAGTGTTTAATGTTAAAGTTCGCATATTATATAATAATCACATAAACATGAAAGTCTGTGTTTTAAAGTAGTTGGCAAAAATGATATTTTATGTACTCCTGTAGATTTCAGCCAAGCCGCCCATACTTCCGGATGACTGAAGTGTTGGTGAGATCCTCTTGCACCTACCATTCTACCATCCATACACTCAAACAATAATCACCACCGCGCCCCCAAACCCACATACACAGTAATCAGCCATTCCCTCCCTTCCTTCTGTACATGCGCATACTGTCACACCCTCCACCCTGGACCACTTGAGGTAACACAAGATACAGGTTAGCCACTGATGACCGGTAGGAAGGTAGGGCACCACTGATAGCTTGAATATCAGTCGGTGCCCAAGTTGGCATGGGTTTGGATATACCAACCCAATCCAGAACGCTTGGGTTGACTAATACAGATTTCATCTTTATTTCAACCTTCAAAACTCATCTTTAATTAATGCTGTTTTTGTAAAGTTCTCTGCACCCACTGATGTTAGGAGGAAGGATGTCCACTTTCAGAATGGATCATATAATAATCAGGACCACACCCACACCTTCTGCCGTCACCCACTGATTCCTCCTCAGGCTTCAATTATTTTTCTTTCCCCACACAATCATTTCGTTAATCCAAATTCCTATCAATTAATGTGCTGTCAGTTTCCAATATAGGACAATGAACAGGAGCTCCTGGGATGCCGAGTGCTCAGCTGCAAATGGCATTTTTGTTCCATGATTTTTAGAAGAAACCACTTCCATCCCCAAAGACCAGACAGGTACTGTCCAGATGTGGGCTTCGAAAGCCTGGAGTGGGGGAGAATTTATTAGTTTTGCAACAAGTGCAGCAAACAATGAATGATGTACGTTTGAAAGCCTTACACTTAGGTGAGATCTTCGCTATTTATCACTCTACTTAACAGTTAGTACTAAAAGCTTATATTTGGTCTATGTAATTCATTATAAAAAACTTTAATGGTGTAATGCTTCAATATGTAATACTTAATAATTCTGCATTTGTCATTTCAAATTCAATAGGTGTGGGATGAAATGTAGGATGAGAACATCAATTAATCAATCTTCTAACATAACTGTTCACAGTGTTGTCCCCAGTAGGACTCTCCTCACTGACACACAGGAGGAGAGAGACAGACAGGGCAAGGGCTGGACCAGACAGTGCTGGTGTGGGCTTCAGTCTCAGAGGTGAGGAGGCTTGTTACCCTGCGTGCTACCTTAGGGATCATGTGTTCCAGTTTAAGAACTGCTCGCTCAACTGTTAACACTAGCAAAATAAACATGGAACTTGGGGATATTAAAATCTAACATGTCTAGGATCAGATTGCACATACCCTTTGTTAGTAGCAAGGATGCAGTAGAGGGGCTGGCCAGGTTTTATCAAATTTCATTAGAGCTACAAGCTGTGTTGAAGGACAGGAGCATGACAACCATTATACCTATGTTCAAAAAGGGGAAATTGTGAAAATAGGTAACAATTCAACATTAAATCGTGAACTGGTAGAGACAATAGTTAGGGACAATGTAGATGAATATTTAATGATACATCTGAGATGGCCAACAGAGATTTCTGGAGAGCAGATCATGTTTGGCATATCAAAGATGATGTTTTGAGAGAATAACAGAAAATATGGTCCGGGGGATGAAGTGGGTGCATTCTATATGGAAGCATTTCACTAAGTGCTGGATAAGAAATGGACAGAAAATTTGGTCCCATTGCATAGAAGGGAAAATGGAAAGGGAAATAGCAAATTGCAAGAAACTGGTAGTTCTCAGACTGGTAGCAGGATGTCAAAGTGTTGATGGTTTGGAGCTTTTATTGATTTTCCTTTTTGAATAAATAATTTAAAAGAAAATAAACTTAAATGGTTGAAAATAGAGGTATGAAAGGATTTAATGCAAATACATGAATAATTATAAATTGATGAATAGGGAAGTAAAGGCATTAAATGGTATTTTAGGATTTAAATCAAGAGAGTTGTATACAAAGTGCATGATGGCTCTGTACCAAACAATGGCTGGGGCTCATTTGGAGTACAGTGCACAATTCTGGGTTCCATTTTGTAAGGGCCTGGGGAAAGTACTGCACAATTTTTTTTGGATGTTACTTGTATAGGGATTGTCGGGCCATAGCAGCAAGGATAATAATCAGACAAAATGAGAAACTCAAATGTTGGATTTTACAGAGACATTCAAAATATTTGTTAAAAAATGAAGACAAAGAGATAAGTTCCATTTAAAAAATTGAAGATATGAGGTACTATTTCAAGATAAGCACATAATGCATGAAAGTTGAGAATAGAAACTTTTCTGCAAATGTTTGAGAATGTTAAGTGCTTTGTTACAAGGGGAATATTTGCTATGTTTTGGTGATTTGCATATGAAGTTGTATGATGACATTATAAATGTCAGTATTTATGTTCTGGGGCATGATATTAATACGTTGCTAATCTCAACATCATTCATTTGAGTATTTTATCAAGCAATTTGAAGCTGATGGAGAGAAAATGAAACATAATTTTAATGGAAAATGCGCAGTGCATAACACATCAGAGTAAGAAATGAAGATAACTTCATGCTTTGAATGGGATCCTCAATCAAAGCCGGCCCATGAAATGAACTGTCATCAGAAATAATGATCACTTCTGTTGAAGTGCCCTGTCAGAGGACAATTGGAGGCAAAGTTCAATGTGGTGGGTCTCCACAAAGGGAGATGGGTGAAAATGGGCTGCAGGAAGAAAGTGGACGTGGAAGCTCTGAGGGGTACCTGGCAATCGGGCGAAACCCAATGCTTATTGCGAACTGCGTTCCCTGCCATCACTTGTCATTCACTGGATACTGAATGGAACTGGAAAATAGCTGGGACAACATATAAGGTGGGTGGAGTCTGTGTTAGTTTGATGAGTGAATGCATGGGATCCATGTCTGCTGGATGGTAAGACTTTGAAGGGGCAAATACATCGAAGTAGGCATTTGTAAACTGCAGCTAATTTCCAATCATTTCATTGTGTATTTCCAATGACTGAAAAGTGAACATGCCATTGTTCAAGTGCTGGTCAAAGGTGGTTTGCACTATGTCATTGTACCTTGTTATTAACATCTCAATAATGCAGAAGTTAAAAACAATGACTTAAAAAGAGATGAATGCACGCCAAAAGCAACCCATAATGTGAAACAAAGAATTCTGAGGGAGGCAGAGACGATTGCTTCATCATCTGTCTTATAAGTATTAAGATATATTGTACTAAATACCATGGAAAGTTGAATGATTGAAGGAGGTCCAGGATGGGAAGGGGGTCAGAGCACAGCAGACACTCCCTTTCTGATGTAATGAGGTCCCTCAGCCATTGCAGTACTTTCACCAGGTTATTGCACACACTGAGGCTGTAGCTGAATGAATGATGACATATTTCTCACTTTTGGAGTGCTGCATGTCTCACTGTGTGGAAGAATATGTGTGGTTCTCATCTGTAGGGTATGACACCAGTGACTGTTTGAGGAAATAAAAACTTGCTTTGCTCCATGACAACATTGCACAATCCCCTGACTGATGTGGAATGCAGATAGAATGTTGCCCATGCTTCACTCAGAGTCATGGTGGAGTTGTCAAGGGGGCTGCTGAAGATGCAGATCAACTGCTGAACTGGTCTGGGGATGCTCTATCATCCTGACGTCCTGTACTCTGCACAATTGGAGCAGGCAATGAGGTGATGTGATAGATGCTGAGGAATTGGGGGAATGGGAGCAGTGTTCTGAGGAGGAGGATGAGGGCATTGAGGAGGAGGAAGCTCTCCTTGTAACTGACAGACCTCCGTTGCTTCAGGTGCTATAAACCTGACAAGACCTCATCGACACCCGGTTCCAGTAGATGGGAGCTGGGTGCAACTGATCATCATGCAATGTAAAATAGTCACTGGTCAAGATGCCAGCATTTTGTTTGTATTGTGGGGACAAACTGCAGCTTCCAATCATTTTGTTTCTGTTCACTTTTGCTGGCTGTAATTAACATTGTCCAGTTGCTTACCTGTCTGTGATGTTACTCTACTGGATAATAACGGGATATGGATCTACAGTGGATACCAGGGACAAGGTAGCAGTGACTTAGAGATAGTAGGAACTGCCGATGCTGGAGAATCTGAGATAACAAGGTGTAGAGCTGAATGAACACAGCAGGCCAAGCAGCATCAGAGGAGCAGGAAAGCTGACATTTCGGGTCTGGACCCTTCTTCAGAAGAAGTGACTTAGAGAGTGTTTAGATGGGATGTAGCTAAGAACAGGTAAACAGGGTGCCTGATGGTTAAGCTGTGAGCACGGTGAAAAAGTGGGTGATTGTGTCTGTGAGGGAATGTCAGCCGTGCTGCCTATGTGGAATGAGCAATGTAACTTTTGGCTTCTGTGCCATTACTTCATGGATTGCAGAAACAACATCAGATTACCAATGTTTGGGTGCAGAAGAATTGCACAGGTACCAAGGATGCCAGTCCTTTGGTGGATATCCATTGAGTAGCGAGTACTTCTGAGAACAGCGGGTGAATGAGGCTAGAATTAGGAGGGATGGTGTATAGGGGCATGATAGGTGTATTCGTGAGGCTAATTTGGTATGGTAGGTGAGAGATTTTGCTAGGCCTTGCAACAAAAAGCCCTCCGTGAAATTCAACGAAACTGTCGCCCAGACATAAAAAGTACGATTCAGCCCATTGTATCTATTTTGTCCAATCAGGTGGCTTCTTAACCCCAAGAATGATGCTAATTTTTCTGCTAACCTTACCTACAATGTACTGTCTTCCAACCAGCGTGATATCCCCACAGTTGATCAAAATGGTATGTGTTATGAGACATCAGGTTTGCCACCTACCACCCTTATAATTGTATGATACAAGAATACTCAGAATTATTGGCTAATCATTGCAACCTATTTCTATCAATTAGTGTGCAACAGATAGACCTGAGGTGAGGAAAACATTTACCTGTTGAAAGCTGTAGGAACCAGAAATCCAAATTTGCCTAAACCTCCCAAATATGCTACAATTATTGTACATCATGCCTCAGATTATTAAAACACTGTACTTAAACCCCTAACACAATCACATCCAAGTTTTTTTTTGTGGGTTACAGAAGTGTGAAAACTTGGAAAACAAATTCATAACTGCAATTTTCTTTTCCTCACCATCAGTTCAAAGTGAAATAAATCCATTTTTCAGATGACAGAAGTACCCAACCACATTAAATGCCTGTCTAGTCAAGAGGTAGCCGAAATCTCCAACAAGTTCTCCACAGAATGTGCAGCTTATGAAGGCTGTGTCAGGTTTAGTTTACAGAGTATGATCCACCTGTCACCTCTGGAGTTAATAGCAAGTGTTTCAAGCAGCATTTCGTTCAGGACAAAGTTACCATTTGACAGATTTCAATTCTTTCCTTGCACTTTTCATCCTGTAAGAAACTCAGTGCTGATCAATTTATGCTTTACAGACTTACGTTATTGAAAAAGAGGCATGAGGGTTGTGGGTTCTATTAGTTTCTCCCCTATGTACTTATCCAGTTTCTTCAAGTGCAGCTATGGTAGTCACCTCAACTACTCTTTGTGGTAGCTAGTTCCACATTCTTAAAACTCTCAAGATAAGAAGTTTCACCTGAATTTCTTATTGGATTTATTACTAACTATCATTTCTTTATGACCTTTAGTTTTGGATTCTGCCACAGTGGAAACATTTTCTCTAGTTCTAGCATTTATTGTAGAGAGACAGGACTTTCATGTCTCTCTTGATAACCAGAGTATCTTGAAGTATTCGTCTTCTGCTCCTCCTCTGAAAATTTTCAAGGATCACGATATCCACGACTGTGTGAGGGGACCAAAAGACATATTTTGCTTTATTACGGGATAGGCATTGATAGCGTTTGTTTCCCAATTCATAGTGTCATTGAGAAGGTAATGATGAGGTACAACCACAATGTTGTTCAGGAGTCCCAGGTATCAAGGGAGAGACTGGCTGCTACTGGGAGAGGGAGAGGTGGGAAATAGGAATAGGAACAATCAGAATATTGATAGTGTCCTCTATGGTCATCCTTAAAGGCAGTCAAAATTGATGGGTAATTGTTTTAGCAGCGCCTTTTAGGTATCACCTACCACTTGGTGCAATGGATGTGATGTCAGATATCTCAAGAGCACAGTGTCCAATATAGTAAAAACAAACAAAAATCAATTTTTTCATTTGAAGCTTGTTCATAAATTGCACATTTTCTGTTCTTTTTGCAAAGAATGAAATATACATCAAATGCGGTTTCTTTCTCCCAAAATTTGCTCAGTGGCCCCCCGTGAGTGATCAAAGAATTGAAATGCAGCCCTTCAGGCAAAAATGTTGGACACCCCGCCCTTAAATTCACCATAAAATATGAGTATTTATCCACTTTGACGTAAGTTTTTTTTATTAATAGCACGCTAGGTCTTAGTTACCACCAAAGAACTACTTTGGGGTGGAAATTTACTTGTACAAGCATTAAGTCTCATTTCTTTAGAGCTTTCAATACATAACTAATATTAAATAATAAAGAGACAAAAAACTGTTTACACCTCACTCACTTAGATTCAGTTTTCTTTCCCTTTATTTCATGTTTTGATTTGACATTGAATTTTAATTGTCACCACCCACTTTATATCCTGTGCAGCTTATTAGTAATTCTTTGATAAGACTGGTTCTGAAGATCCAGTTGCCTGTCCTATTCACTCAAGTCACAGATATTTCGTCAAGAGTGATGTATTTTGCTTCCCTGATTTACAGTATGTTACAGTGCTAAAATCTGATCGAAAGTCACAGGTAAGTCTTGATTTATTGCTGCTAAGACTAATATCTGACTGTCCCTGTTAAGATGCATAAAACATTTATTTTCTGTTGTCTTCTATTTGCCACCAAAACCTAAAAATTGTCACATGGTCCTTTCACTGATAAAATAAATTTGTATCTTTTACTCTTTTGAAAGCATAGGGTTGAGAACATGGGATCATCAGTGGACAGAACTGTTCGTGTTGTAGGTCAGTCTCCATATTATCAGAGTAACAGACAAATCTACATTTGTGGAATGTGTGTGTAGTCATCTGTGAGAATGAGATGATACTTGCTTATGGAAGGTACCTGTGTGTGCAGTCTTATAATGTGAGGAGGCTGTTGTGCTGCCCCTAGTACATGGTTCTGGCAGACGAGCAAATTCTCCCACTTTTACTACCTGACGTAGGCATACTGGAAAAGGATTTAGAGACGAGCAATCAATCTGGTTGACCACAGCTTCTATAGCCATCAAGTCCTGAGGTGGGACTTGAACCTGGAACCTCTGGTCCAGAGTTAGGGACAATGGCCACTGTGCCACAAGACTTCGTCCTATTTGTGGAATATTGCACACTTATAATTGTTTCTAAGTTGTAATTTATAATCTGATTTTCCAACATCTGGACATTTTTTAGTGACCCAGGAAAGTCTACACAATCCAGGGGAGAAGACACTGTATCATTGCAAAATAGGAGAAGCCAACAGGGTGATGCTGCAACACAGATGGGTAAAGTGAGAAATTGGGCTTAGCTGGTGACAGAGGAAGGACAGAGCATGGCGTGGGGCAAGCTTTCATGGTGGGTAGTGAGCGGAAGGCTGAATAGAGTTTGGGTTTTGGTGAGAGGTCCATCTAAGCTGTTGGACACAAAGGGATTTGTTTGGAGTGTGGGTGATTTGGCTCTGGGATTGCTGAAAAATATAGATCCAGGCAACCTTGGAAGTTTGGAGTCTGGGAATATTGAGAGAGAATAGTAAGAATTTCAGAAGCTTGTTGTTGGGAAGATTTAAGTGGAACAAAAGCTGAAAGGATGGTTTTTGGAGGGGTGGAGCTGGGAGCATGGTCAGATAGACAGCAGTGGAGAGGACAGACATTATAACAGGGGACATATGAGGCAGTGAGTCTGTTAAACCAGTAGAAAGAAAGAGCTGCAAATCTATCAAAACAGCTTTTCACATCTCTTCAAAGCTGCCGTGAGACAGTAATGCTTCAAGGAACTGAGATCATGTCATTAACTATGAGAGCAAAGTTCAAGCAGTTTATCAATGTCATTTCAGTCCAAAAATGAGTATTGCCTTCAAAGACAGTCCAGAGTGTGATATGGATATCTGCCCTAACAGAAAGAAAGTAAGATGGTGAGTGGGTGGTTGTGGTCACGAAATCACCTGAGTAGGTTGACAACAATGGGGCTGACAAATACATAAAAAGCCATTATGTGATTTGAACTGCTGCTTCATCTACAGGATGAGAAAGACCGACATGTTTATTAATAATCATAAAATAAACGTTCACATTGGAGAACTAAAGAAATTGCATTTATATAGTGCTTTTCATAACCCACCCCAACACTACCAAAGAATGCTTCAAAAGCAAGATCCTATTTTCCAAGAGCAGTCACAGTTATTTTCTAGGGAATAACAGCATGTTATAAACATATGCAGGATGTCTCAAACAGCAATAAAAAGAATGCCAATTATATTGTTTTGACCAGGAGACCAGGACAAGCTTACTTCTTTGTTTCTGCAAAAGTATCATAGGATCTTCTGCATTCAACTGCACAGGCAAACAGGACCTGCATTTATCTAAAACATAGTACTCCATCAACACAGCATTTGAGCATTAGCCTAGAATATACATTCAAGTCTTGGAGTGGAACTTCTGGGCTGTGTGGGAAAAGTGCCAGCTTTGAAGCAATGATTTAGTTAGCAACAAGATTTAAGGCATAAAGTCAAACAAAGTTAGATGTGAGCAGGAAACTGAGGATAATCAAGTAATTAAGATAAATGAGGTTCATAATATTTTTTTGAGATCCACAGCTCAGTTGAAGAATTGCAAAACAAACAGTATCATAGAATCATAGAATCCCTACATTGTGGAAGCAAGCCAAGCCACCCATCGAGTCCACACCAAACCTCCGAAGAGCATCCCACCCACCTACCCTATCCTTGTACCCCTCCATTTCACATCGCTAATCCACCTAGCCTGCTCATCCCTGGACATTATGGGCAATTTAACATGGCTAATCCATCTAATCTTCACATCTTTGGACTGTGGGAGGAAACCAGAACTCCCAGAGGACACCCACTCAGACATAGGGAGAATGTGCACACAGTTGCCCAGAAGGAAAGATTAAAGCTCTTGAGTGGGGTAATATCTGTGAAAGCAAAATTGTTTGTAGTGGTTGTAGTAGAAAACAGAACAGTGTATTGGTTAATTTGTGATAAACTGCTTGTTGAAACTTTTTGTGCTTACATTGTTATTAAGTGTCATCTGGAAGTACAGAACCTGAGTTTTGCTGAAAACTTGAGCGTTTTTTTTGAAGGTTTTCATCTTGCACACTTCTCAGCACAATTTGTAAGAAATACCATAATTAAGGGAAACAACATGTATGATTGTGAATGAGAGGAGAGCATTAATTAGTTGGCAAGTGGTGTCCAGTGGCAGAGACATTCCCATGGAGAATGCATCAGCCAATGATGACTGATAGTTAGCTGCCAAGCTAGAACTGAACTTCAGATTAGGTGGGTTGACTCTAATTGGTCAAACCTGACAAAATGAGTCTTCATTTAAGCAATAGTCAAGTTATGAAACATCATTTTCATCTTCAAAGCGAAATGGGCAATGAAAGCGCTTGAACTATTTTTAGGATGTGATTGGTTCTGATATTTGTGAATTGTTACTTTTTTTTGGTTGGCTATTATCGTCATTCAAAGCTGTTAGAAGACAGTAACACAAAGGATTGAGATAATGTCATAATTGATAAGATCACAGCTTGAGTACTCAATCCAATTTATGTTGATTCTTTGCGCATTATCAGCAAGTGTAATGACATTTCTTTCCTCTTTGGGTTTCTACCTTCTGTGGTGATCTTTCACAGAATCATACAGTCAGTCCTAGCTGCACTAACATTTGATTGAAACATAAGAGGGATTCACAGTATAGATGCTAAATAAATACTCTCACTGCCTGGGGAGTGTTGAAATAGGAGGTATAGTCTGTTAGGCACATGGCCATTTCAAACTCAAGTGAGGAAGAACTTCTTCACTGAGATGAGTGTGGATGCTCAGTCATTGAATATATATAAGCCTGAGATGGCTAGATTTTTGGTAAGCAAGGGATAGTGAGAATTAGGTTGGAGTTGACATTAAAGATCAGTTGTGATCTTATTAGAAAAAGCTTAGAAGGTTCTACGGATTACCCCTGCTCCCACTTCTTATGCTCATTGATCTGACTAGAAGTAATATTGAGATTAATAGTTGATGCTGGGTTATTTCACAGTTTCTCTCAAATAAATCCGAGAATAATTGAAGAAATTGTTATTAAAAAAAAGCTCAGTTTAGTGCAGTAGCTTTCAATTTCATTGCATCATTATTTTGAACAGCCCAGGTTATGGATATCAAATGAGGAACAGGCAATTAATATGAAACATGAGGTCATCGGCTATCTTCCAAAACTAAACATTGTTTCAAATGACTGCAATTTCAGTTGCTAAGAATAATAATAGAGGTCAAAATGACTTGTATTTCTAATTGTAATCCAAAAGCATGTCTAATCTCTGGTTGAAACAAATTGAAAAAACATTCTGTGCTGTTAAATGCTCAGCTTTCATTTTATGTGTCACTAGTTGAACTTTTGTGGTAACCTTACATTCTCCACTAAACCAGCCTTGATATTAAAAAAAACACATTGTTAATGACACCCTGAAAATGAAGGCAATATACAAAACAGCCCTTTTATAACATGCACCATCTGGTTTTTTGGATGACTCCCAGAGGGAGACTCACAGAAAGGAATATTGTATCTAAAATAAAACCCACTTCACCTCTCATACAAAAAAATTTAAAGATTGAATCCATGATCAGAATAGACATTTTGAGCATTTTGCATATCTTCACATAGACACAGAGCAAAAGATTATATTAATGTTGTTCAGAAATTTGTATACTTGTAGTCAAAATCTAGCACACTAATCACTTTTTTAATGCAAATACTGCAAATATTTAATGTGGTCAGCATTTCAGAAGCAGTAATCTGTAGTTTTGAGACATTCTCTGTAAATGATTATACTAAAATTTATATGTCAGAATTGTTCAAAATTTTCCCTATTCTAGAATAAGCAAATTGAAAGTCAGCAAGTGCAATATCATGATTCAAGAAAGGAGAGAGAGAAAACCAGGAACGAAACATCAAATTGGCAGCAACAGTTATCAGGAAATTGCTGGAATCTTAAGAATTTTTTTCACAATGCACTTAGAAAATCACTTTGATCAGATAAAACCAACATGATTTTACACAGAGAATTGTGTTTGACACATTTATTGCAGATTTTGAGGAGGCATATAGAAGTGTATTTAAAAGGGAACCAGTGGATATAATACACTTGAATTTCCGAAAGGCATTCCATCAAATGCCACACAAAAGGTGAAAAAGTTAAGGCTGGATAGGCTTGGACTGAAGGAGGTTGAGGGGTGACCTTATAGAGGGATATAAAGTCATGAGGGGTATAGACAAGGTGAATGGCAGGTATCTTTTCGCTAGGGTGGGGGATTTTGAGACTAGGGGGCATATTTTTAAGGTGAGAGGAGAAATATTTAAAAAAAAACATGAGGGCAACTTGTTTTATCCAGAGAGTGGTTCCAATATGGAATGAACTTCCAGAGGAAGTGGTGGATGCTGAAAGGCCTCTTGCTGGTTCATAATACCATGCTTTTCTGCTGCTCCAACTGTCAGCCACGAATGTCCATGTCTTTTTTTCCCTCATGAACCTCTCATGGCCCTTGCCATTCCCACCAAATATTGTTCTCATGTAAGAATGTGTTCTGTATGACGGGGGCCAACATATGGTTCAGATTAGGTTATTTGTGTTTGACAGAGAAATGTTAAGTAAGCAAGATATGCCAGGTTAATGCAATTGAATATTTTGTGTCAAAAACAGAAATTGCTGGAGAAACTCAGCAGGTCTGGCAGTATCTGTGGAGAGAAAGCAGAGTTATGTTTCAGGTCCAGCGAAGGGTCATTAGACCTGAAATGTTAACTCTGCTTTCTGTCTACAGATGCTGCCAGACCTGCTGAATTTCTCCAGCAATATCTGTTTTTGTTTCAGAATTCCAGCATCTCCAGTTACATAGAAATCTAGAACAGTACAGCACAGTACAGGTCCTTTGGCTCACAATGTTGTGCCGACCTATTATCCTACTCTATTTCCAGTTCTTTGTTTATTTTCTATGAATAATTTGTGTAATGGGTTCTGTAAGAATTATTGCTGGCCTGAACTCAACATCTATTATTATTCTGTTACGGTTTGATGTTTATTATCTTCAATATAATCAACACCCATGTTTTCTGTGAGAATTGAATATGTATGATGTGAAGATATCCATTTATTTAGTATATGACAGAGATCATATAATAGCAATGTCAGAACTAAAAGGCTTAATCTGACATTGTTCACTTAGTTTCATAAGTAGGTTTTCATAGTTCTGTAGTGTTCTGTGTTAAGAACTCACTCTGATCAGCCTTATTAAAGGAATTGAAATGTAAGTGTAAATAAATCTTGCTTGCAATTATATAGGGATCTGGTGAGACCACATATGGTATACTGTGCGTAATTTGGGCACCGTACCTAAGGATTGATACACATCCTATGAGGATGAGACAAAAATTCACTGGGATGTTAGAGTTGTCCTATGAGGAAAGATTGAATTTAACAGCCTACATTTTCTGGAGTTTTGGAGAATGAGAGATGATTTACTAAAGTACTTAAACTTCTTATTGAGCTCACCATTGTAATTGTTGAGAAGCTGTTTCATTCGGTTGAAGAGTTTAGATTTGGGCCTCATATTTTCAATAAAAGGATGACAATAAGGAGAAATCTTGCTGTTGTGAATCTTTAGAATTCTGCACCTCATGGGGCTGTGGATGCTCAGTTTTCAGTCCAAGATTGTGATCAATATATTTTTGGAGCTAAAGGAATCATGGGGTAAGGAGATAGGAAAGGTTAAGTGGAGTTAGGACAGATCGACCATAATCGAATTGAAAGCTATAACATTCTCCTGGGGCAAAATTGCCACCTCTGCTCCACTTTGTTATGTTTGCTGATCCTGGTGACTATTTTTTTTCTTTATTCATTCACAGGATGAGGGCATCACTGGCTATGCAGCATTTATTGCCCATCCCTAATTGCCCAGAGGGCAGTGAAGAGTCAACCACATTGCTGTGGGTCTGGAATGACATGTAGGCCAGACCAGGTAAGGATGGCAGTTTCCTTCCCTAAAGGACATTAGTGAACCAGATGGGTTTTTCTGACAATCAGCAATGGATTCACAGTCATCATTAGATTCTTAATTCCAGATCTTTATTGAGTTCAAATTCCACCATCTGCCATGGTGGGACTCAAACCCAGGTGCCCAGAACATTATCCGAGTCTCTGGCTTAACAGTCCAGCGATAATACCACTAGGCCATCACCTCGCGCTTTCTTACTAGCGATAACTTGCTTGTACATTTGTTTGAAGTTGACAAAAATAAACAAATTGTGTTATTGCCAAAAAATCGACATGTTGTCAAAGTTATTCATCTTGCAGTCATCAGGGCAGGTGCAAGAATATCAAATTTCAAAGGAAATAACAATTTATACGGGAGACTGATTGGAAAGTAGACTTAGTTGGTCAAAGTGTTATTCCTTAAGATAAAACAAAGAACTGTGGATGATGAAGATGCGAAACAAAAACAGAAATTGCTGAAGAAACTCAGCAGATCTGGCAGCATCCAGTTCTGAAGAAGGGTCACTGGACTTGAAAAGTCAAATATGTTTCTCTCACCCCAGATCTTCCTCGACCTGCAGAGTTTCTCCAACAATTCCTGTTTTAATTGCAGTTATTCCTTAAGCTTTTGTTGAAATTCAGAAAAGAAAGTCAACTCTGATTGGTTGAGGTGTTGCCATGGGGAATGCATCAGGGAATATTTAGTGTTCTGGGTCTGTATTCATGAGAGAAAAGTAGTGTTGGTTAAAATCTGGAAGATATTGTCTGAGAACGTGGTGGACACAGCTTCAATCAAGGAATTCAGAAAGGGACCTGGACTGTTTTTTGTAAAAGAACAATGTGCAGGGTTATAGGGAGAAGGTAACAGGACTAGGAGACCCCCCAGTATAGTGAGAGGGAGATAGAAGAACACAAATGTAGACAAATTTCTTCATATAGGAATAAGAGGGCAATCATAGTAGGAAACTTTAACGATCCCATATCAATTGGCTTTCAAACAATACAAAGGGCATTGAGGGTGAAAAATTCATGTTCTGTGTCCAGGAAGTTTTTTAAAACACATGACAAGCCCAATAAAGAGGAGACACAATTCTAGATTTAGTTTTAGGAAATGAAGATGGGAAAATGGGTGAAGTGACAGTGGGCAACCATATCAAGGATAGTAACCACAATTCGGTTAGATTTAGTATTATTATGGAAAAGGACTGATATAAATCAGGAGTAAAATTTTTAAACTGAGGGAAAGCAAACTTAACAAAACTGAGAAGTGATTTGTCTGAGGTGGACTGGATAGGGTTGCTGAGGGATAAATCAGTGGTAAACCAGTGGGAGACGCTAAAAAGTGAGATCCTTAGCCATGAAGCAGACAACTCCCCTCCAAAAACAGGAATCTCGACCCCCATGGTAATCTAGAAAAATACAGGGGAATATTAAACAGAAAAGTAAAGCTTATGATAGTCACGAAAAATTCAATGCTGCAGATAACCTAGAGGAGTGTATAAAGTACAGGGATCAAGGAAAAAAAAAAAAGAGGGCATGAAAAAAATATTAGCAAGCAAGATAAAGGAAAACCAAAAGGTGTTTTACCAGTATATAAACAGCAAAAGGATAGTTAAGGAAAACATGGGTCCTATCAGAGATGAAGAAGAGAACTTCTGTGAAGGTGCAGAGAATATGGGAAGAAATTTAAATAATTTTTTTGTCTCTAGATTCACAAAGCAAAGGGATGATGTGGATATAGTAATCCAAGAGGAGCAGTGTGAAATATTGGACAAAATAATCATCACAAGAGGGGAAATGTTGGAAGAGTTGGAATACTTCAAAGTGAATAGGTCACCAGGGACAGATGGATTGCTCCATAGGATGTTGAAGGAGGTCAGGGAGGAAATAGCAGATGCACTGAGGATTATTTTCCAATCTTCACTAGTGACAGGTGAGGTGCTGGAGGACTGGAGGAATGCAAATGTGGTTATGTTGTTTGAAAAGGGCACAAAGGAAATGCCAAACAACTATAGATCAGTTAGTCTTACTTTAGTGATGGGCAAATTGTTAGAATCAATCCTGAGAGATCAGATAAACTGTCACTTAGAGAGGCAAGGACTAGTCAGGGATAGTCAGCATGGCTTTGTTAGGGAAGATCATGCCTTCCAAATTTGAGGAAGTGACAAGGAGGGTGAATGAGGATAGTGCAGTGGATGTTGCCTACATAGACTTTAGTAAGGCACTTGACAAGGTTCACATAAGCTTATCGGTCAAAAAAGTAAAAGCCCACTGGATATAGGGTAATGTATCGAAATGTGCACAAAGTTGTCTTGTTAACAAGAAATCAATTGCTGCCCTTGCAAATAGAAAGCAAGGTTCCATGTTGGAATCCTTGCTGTTTGTTTTATGCATTAGCAATTGAGACTTTAACTTGGGAGGCACAAGTGGGAAATGTGCAGATGACACAAAAATTGACTGTGTAGAGGATAGCTGTAAGCTCCAAAATTATAGAGATTGTTTGGTGAAGCAGGCAGGAAAGTGGCAGATAGAGTTCAACCCTAATAAGTGCAAGCTAATGCATTTACAGAGGTCAAAAAGTAAAAGGGAATACACAATAAACTGGAATATACTGAGAGAGGTAAATGAAGTGAGAGATCTTGGGCATGAAGCACAGGCAGATAAGGTTGTAGAGGCATATGGAAGGCT
Organism: Rhincodon typus; assembly: GCF_021869965.1. Lineage (NCBI taxonomy): Eukaryota > Metazoa > Chordata > Chondrichthyes > Orectolobiformes > Rhincodontidae > Rhincodon > Rhincodon typus. The sequence continues at coordinate 64,098,909 of NC_063342.1, read as the reverse complement.
GAGCTTCATTGGCAGAGGTATAGAATACAAAATTAGGGATATAATGATGAAACTGTATAAGACACAGGTGAGGCCACACCTGGAGTATGCAGTAGGGAGAGTACAGAGAAGATCTATTAGAATGTTGCAGAATTGGAAAATTGCATATATGAGGGGAAATTGGGAAAGTTGGAACAAAAACATAAATTGCTGGAAAAGCTTAGCAGGTCCAGCAGCATCTGTAAAGTGCTCGTCTCTCTCTTTGGGCTCTATTCCCACCTATCGCTTACTCCTTTCCCTACCCTCCACCCTATCTTATGCATACAAACCTAGTTACCATCAGTTCTGAGGAAGGGTCACCAGACCAGAAACATTAACTCTGATTTTTCTTCACAATGCTGCCAGACCTGCTGAGCTTTTCCAGCAACGTCTGTTTTTGTTCCTGATTTACAGCATCCGCAGTTCTTTCAGCTTTTATTGGAAAAGTTGGGGTTGTTTTCTTGGAACACAGAAGGCTGAAGGGTGAAATGATTGAGGTATACAAAATTGCGAGGGGTAGAGATAGGGGAGACAGGAGGAAATTGTATCCCCTTGCCACAGAGTTCAAAAACCAGGGGTCATAGATTTAAGCTAAGCGGCAGAAGGCGTAGATGGTCCATGAGGAAAAACCTTTTTATGCAGAGGGTGGTGGGTGTCTGGAATTCACAGCCTGAGTTGGTCGTGGAGACAGAGACCCTCAAACCTTTCAAAATGTACCTGGATCTGCACCTTAAGTACTGTAAACTGCAGGGCATGAGTAGGAAAATGGGATTAGAAAGGGCATCTGAGTGTCTTTAGATTGGCATGGACAAAATGGGCCGAATGGCCCCCTTCTGCACTGCATCATTCCTCTAGTTCTAGGTTAGGAGTAAAATATTGCTTTGGAGAGGTCCTGCAAAGTCACTCACAGCCTGATCAAGGGACCCATCATGGGGACGGGACTGATAACGATAGCCACCCTGTTTCCTTTACTTTCTGATACCTCTCCCCGCATTGCAGCCAGCTCACAATGAGCCCCAGGTTCCTATCCTGGGGAATGGCCACCTCTGTCCCAATGGGCAGGTAATGAAGCAGCTCCGTTGCCAACACAGGTGATGTAGAGTTCTCAGGACTCTCCGGCTAGTGGGCAAGAGCCTTGTTGCCTGGATTAAATTCTGCCTGATAGTTCGGTTTCTCTCCAGAACAGTACCTGATCTGAGTGTTTTCAGCACTTTGTTCTTTTATTTCAGATTTCCAGCATCCGCAGTATTTTACTTCTGTAATGAAAGGAGGAGGATGGGCTAAAATTCACACTTGATTATCTTCTCTCAACATTACACACAAAAAAAACAATTTTCTGTTCATTATCACATTGCTCTTTGTGGGAGTTTGCAAATTTGTGCAAATTCACTGTTGTGTTTCCCACATTATGGTAGTGACTACAATGCAACAGTACTTCATTGGCTGGAAAGCATTTAAAACATCAGGCAGATATGAAACCTGCTAGATGAATGCAAATTTTTCTTGTTCCTTTCTCACATCAGTGGAGAATTTGCTTGAACATACAAAATTAAGCCAAACCGTTTACTTTGTTAGTGAATAGAATGCAAATTTGCATTATAACCAGAATCCACCAGCACCAGTTATCCAACGGCCCAGGAACAGACTATTTACAGAATTTTTTTTCATCATTACCACACTGATCAGATTCTGATTTTAGATTTAAATTTAGGCACTGCTTGTTTCTTTCTTTCCCCGAAGTCATTTTCCAACGATTCACCCACCGGCTTTTCTTCTGTGACTGTGTCACGTTTCTGAGTGAATTAATTTGTTAAACTTGTTGTAACACATATTTTATCAGCTGTGCCTTTCTCTTCAGCTGCCTTCAGTTCAAAGTTACCTTACTCTGTAAATGTTTATCCAACTTTACCTTCTTTGTCTGCTTGTAATTCAATGTCTGGTTGACACTTCGAGTGAAAGTTAATCAGTCAACTCCCAGGAAACTGAAACTGTTGATATTGTTCTATTTTGACATGGCAAGTAAGACTTCATTATAAAAAGCCTGACTGGAAGCTTTGTTATTTGGCTGCAACCTCAGTATATAGGCTCATAAACAAATGACCTTGTACCTTTAATAATTGTTTCTTTGACCATCTGCAAATTCCATGCACTACATACATGATTTTCTTTTTCAACCTCATTCATAGCTTTGAAGTAAAACAAACTGTGTGTTGGCTCAAATCTGAGTGTGTGGATTACACAGGTGAGCAGTTAAGTATGTAATGCTAAAATGGGATGTGCCTCAAAACAGCAACGCATATTTATAAAGAACCTACAACAAAATGTAACATTGAAAGGCAAATGTGAAGCAAATCTTTTTGGGTAATTCTGTCTTTGAAAATGATCAGTGATGTGGCCACAAGGCCAACGACTGAATTAAAGGCAAAACAAAGGCTTATTACCCTGACAAGCTTGGAAAATTGACCTGTATTTATATTTGTGCTTTATTTTCTGAAAGGGTGATGCCAACAGATTAAAGAGGATATTGGATATATACTTAGAGACATACAGCATTAAAAAAAGACTCTTCAGTCCAATCAGTCCACCACGACCATGTTCCCAAACTAAACTAGTCCCACGTGCCTGTGTTTGGCCCATATCCCTCCAAACCTCTCCTACTCATATACTTATCAAAATGTCTTCTTAACGTTGTTACTGTACCTGCATCCACCACTTTCTCTCACAATTCAGTCCATACACAAACCACTCTGTAAAAAAAGTTACCCCTCATGTCCCCTTTAAATCCTTCTCTTCTCACTATAAAAATATGCCATTCACCTTATCTATGATTTTATAAACTTATAAAAAGGTGACCCCTCAACCTCCTATGATCCACTGAAAATGTCCCAGCCTATGTTTATACCTCAGATCCTCCATTGCCGGCAACGTCCTGGTAAATTTTTTTTATAAACCCTCTCCAGTTTAAAAACATCCTTCCTATAACAGGGCAACCAGAACTGCACTTGGTACTCCAGAAAAAGCTTCACCAACATCCTGTACAACCTCAACATGACCTCCCAACTCCTGTACTCAAAGGTCTCGAGAAAGAAAATTTTGCAGCACCGTGTGGCAAGATGTTTGTACATAAGAATAGGTGCACTCTAGTGTGCCTGGGTACAAACCATGAACCATTCATAAATTCTGTAACTCCTATTCTCTAATGTTCTTAATGTCTCTTATTGAATTGTGGAGTTGAGCATTTGCCTGCATTCGGGTGTTGGGCAGATGAGCTGGAAACTCAACTACTGCTGAATTGAGGCTTAACCCATTGAATTGCTACCCACACAGGTGATGGGCACTTCGGAAGAGTTGTCTGCTTGGCGGGTGTAGGGTGTCGGCGGCAGGGCAAACCTTAGCCTTCCTTGATAGCTTATTTTCACAATATTCTTCTCAGCCTGATCCTTTCCCGCTTTGGCCCAGATCAGCAAGAAAAACGCAATGTTTCCTCTGTACAGACCTGAATTTAAAAAGTGGTTAGGCTATCAGCGACGTCATTGGGAACCATCATGCAGATGGAAAGTTGGACCTGTCAGCCATTTGTTTCCTTATCAGGAAACTCCAAATTCCGAGAACCATAGTAGTCATGGGAACATTTGAGGGTGGGGTGAGCACTGTGCTTCCAGTGACAAACCTGTGACCCCATTAATGATACCATGAGTTTAAAGACAGCAGTGTTTCATGGCATTATTAATACAGAAGTTTACATGGGTATTGAACTTCATTAAATCACGTAAGGCAACTCCGACCTTTATGCATTAGGAGGCAAGTAACAACTTAAAACAATGCATCTACTATCGCAATGTCAATTTTAAACAAGGTCTGTTATTATGCAAATTAATGTTTTTCATAGTTAGAGTGAACATGATATGAATATTTCACTGTTGCATCATCCATCAATGTTGTTTACTCAAACTGAAGTGAAAATATATTTACGTGCTATATCTATCACAACTGGTAAACAGGAAACAAAATCATCTTTTAGATAATAATGCCCACTTTAATAGTCTTCACGTTAAACTCTTCCACATTTTCTTTCCACCACAAAATGTCGTAAGATTAATTTGTGATATGTGTATAAGACCACATAATTAGAGCTAGTGGTATATTGGCCTTACATATCATTCCAAATCTGTTTGGGTCTTGAGTGGCGATGAATAATGTTTAAGGAATGACCTCCCTTGGGGTGTCTTCTTAAGTTCATATCGGAGACAACGAATGACACCATTAATTGCATCAACACACACTTTCCAGTCTTTACCATCCTCAGTCAGGTCGAAACCTGGGAAGTAATCCGCTAGAAATTCTAAGCAAAGATGGAAACCAATCAGAATTATATCTTAATATGATAAACAACAGTTTAAAAATTTCTGAGAGGTCCTGCATTTTTCAGACATCTTAAAATGATTAAAGAAATGTAAAAGCATATGT
>NC_063342.1:64052784-64094024 GCF_021869965.1 Rhincodon typus | reverse complement strand
TCTGTGAAGGAGTTTATTTGGTTTTTTGGATGTGGACATTGCTAGGGAGGCCACCAGTTGTGGCTGGTCCCTGACTGCCCCCGAGAAGAAGGTGGTCAGCTGCATTCTTGAACCATTGCACTCCAAGTGGAGTAGGTATTCTCATAGTGCTGCTAGGAATGGAGTTCCAAGATTCTGACCCTGCTGATGAAAGACAAATGATATTGCATTGCATTGGGATGGTGTGAGACTTTGAGGGGGATTTGTAGGTGGTGGAGTTGCCATGTACCTGTTGCCTGCATCTTCTAGATGGTCAAGCTGGTGGCTTGGAAGATGTTGTGGAAGAAGCCTTGGCAAGTATCTATAGTGCATCTTGTGGATGTCACACACTGCAGCACAAAATAGGAATGGATGCTCAAAGTGATGCATGGGATGCCGATCAAGCAGGTTGCTGTGTGCTGGATAATGCTGAGCTTCTTCAGTGTTGTTGGAGCTGCACTCATTCTGGGCTGGTGATGATTATTCCATCACACTCCTGATTGTGCCTTGTTGATAGTGGTCAGGGGTATGGAGAAACAGGCACGAAGTCACTGCCACAAGGTATCCAAGGTTTGGATACCTCAGTTACGTGCAAGGAGTTGAAGCCCCTGTTAGCATTCTGGTACCCACCCATTCGCATCTTGGTTTCACCTGGATGGGTGTATTGATGAGCAGATATTTCCTTGGAGCTATGAGTTAAGCAATCAGAATATTCATGTGGGTTTTCATGTGGGTTTTTAACCTAAAGCTATGTCCTGTTCTGTCCATAACTCAACAGGTTTATTGAGGTGAGTGCACAACAGAGAATATTTCTTAAGGGAATCTGGGGAGCTGTTGTCACAGCCAGTGAAGATGCTGCTGCTCAGAGCACTCCTTCTTAGACAGTGCTTTCAGTGCCAGACAAGAGATTGCCATTGTTTTACCCATCCCGCACTTTGCTCACCTTCAGTGTGCTTCCCTGCTGCTGGTCTTTACCATGGCAGGACACCAGCTTATACAACTCTACCCTTTACCTCTGATGCAAATGGACTGCACTAACTGCAACGTCACCGGCTGCCTCCCCACCTCAGCCACACGGGTCCACCTCCGTGGGTGTGAGACCCACAATCCTGGGTTTACAGGGAGAGGATCAAATCTCTCAAAACGTCTGCATCCCCAGTTCCTCAGAAAGCTCAGGCTCTTCTGGCAGGTCTTGCCCTCCTTGAAGAAAACCCTCCTGCCCATTTGAGCAGGTGGGCAAGCAATGCCAACGCTGGTCACAGTGGCTAGAGTGATACCAACCTGAACTCTCCCTGATCCAACCCCAGGACCTCTTTCTAGCCGTGGGTTTGTGTCCTCCTTTTTCCCCACAATGAAAGAAAGTAAAAACATCTGAGCATTAGAAATAGAACCTGTGAGGAGGCGATGAAACAATGTTTGTGCAGAGTGTCTGTGAGAGAATGTACTGAAGGCCTAAAGGATGAGAACAAGGATTAGTGCTTGGCATGTACAGATTGAGAAGTGAGGTGTGCACACCTGACAAATGAGCTGCAAAGTTTGACAACGTGTGTGATGCTGTGCAGGAAAATGCCGGGCAGTTTGTTGCCATTCATCTTCCCTGCTGTACTGAGGTCCTGAATCCTCTTGGTGTACCACATTAGAGACACCTCTCTCTTGTTGCTGGCTTCCTTGGTTGAAGAGGCTAGACTCTTGCCTTGGGAAAGGTCAACTCACTACTGCCCCGCAGATCCCACTGCAGGATGTCTAGCTAAGGGAGAGACAAACCTCGGCAGCAGTTCACACAGACCTCCTTTCCGTTCCTCTGGTTGTCGTGACCTCAGAAATTCAAGCCAGTTCAGCTATTCTGAGAAGCCCTACCTTTGAGTTGATGTGTCATCCCAAACTCTGATTGACCATAACACTGTACGGGCAGGATTCTAATACCCAAGCAAAGAGCTACTGCAAAGTAGCTCCCCCCAACCCCCTGACAAACCCCCAAAGATACCAACAGCTTCCAAAGTTGGTCCTGACCCAGTCTTTTCAACAGGCACCATCAGTTGCAATTAGCCCCGGACTTGTTCCTACCGCTGCAGTATGGCTGGTCCAGGTCAGTTTCTGGTCAATGGTAACCCCCACAATGTTGATAGTGGGGGATTCAGTGTTGGCAATGCCGCTAAATGTCAAGGGGTAATAGTTAGATTCTATCTTGTTGGAGATGGTCATTGCCTGGCATTTGTGTAGCACCAATGTTATTTGCCAACTGTCAATCCAAACTTGAATATTGTCAGCATTTTGCTGATGGTGGCAATAGACTGCCTCATTATCTGAGGAATTGTGAACTTAGCACTGGGCAGTTATCAATAAAGGCCCCCACTTCTGGTCTTGTGATAGAAACAGAGTTTATTGAAGCAGTAGCCAAACGTAGCTGGGTCCAGGGTGCTATTCTGAGAAAAGCCTGAAACCTCGTCCCCAGTCCTCCAACAACCACAACCATCCTCCACTGTATTAGGACAGACCCAAACCAGTCACAGAATCAGTCAGTCAGTCAGTCACACGTTGAAGAAGAAAATTGTGGTAAACCCATGCAAACTGCCAGAAGATCATCTGGAGAAGCTGTTGTGAGGAGAGAGAAGAAAAAAAATACAAGTGCTGGAAACTGAGTAAATAAAAATTCTGGGCAATGCATAGCAGTTTAATAACAATAGATTATTATTTCATCTTTGTGTGTTCATCAGATCTAGTATAATTGAGCTTGAAGTCACTGTGCAAAACTGATGGGGGCAACAAAGTTGTCTGTCACACAAACCCAAATGATTCTCTAATCTGCTTTGGCAAAGAAAACCTGCCATCCTTACCTGGTCTCGCCCAAGTGTGCTTCCAGATTCCCATTAAAATTGTTGACAAGCCAATCAGGTTATCAATCTACTACTGTTACACGAGGCAAAGAAAGGTCACAGCACCCTTCTCTTTAAGGCTCTCCCGGTCAGTCACAACAGTTTCATTTTTCCTTTTTAACGTGGCAATTAAACTAGTTCATCAGATAAAAAAAAAAAGAAAATTCTGTTTTTTTCTTGAGTGACAGAGAGTGCAGTTTTTTTTAGCTACTACCCTACTTCTTCCTCCAAAAAAATGAAATGTAACATTAATCATGAAGAAATATAGGTCATGAGTTTACAAATAGAGGGATTGGGGACAGAGAGGGAGATAAAGGCTATACAGTTATAGAGATAGTAGGAACTGCAGATGCTGGAGAATCTGAGATAACAAGGTGTAGAGCTGGATGAACACAGCAGGCCAAGCAGCATCAGAGGAGCAGGAAGGCTGACGTTTCGGGCCGAGACCCTTCTTCAGAAATGGGGGAGGAGAAGGGGGTTCTGGAATAAATAGGGAGAGAGGGGGAGGCGGATAGAAGATGGATAGAGGAGAAGATAGGTGGGGAGGAGACAGACAGGTCAAAGAGGTGGGGATGGAGCCAGTAAAGGTGAGTGTAGGTGGGGAGTTAGGGGAGGAGATAGGTCAGTCCAGGGAGGACAGACAGGTCAGGGGGGTGGGATGAGGTAGGAGATGGGGGTGGGGCTTGAGGTGGGAGGAGGGGATAGCTGGGAGGAAGGACAGGTTAGGGAGGTGGGAACGAGCTGGGCGGGTTTTGGGATGTGGTAGGGGGAAGGGAGATTTTGAAGCTTGTGAAATCCACATTGATACCATTGGGCTGCAGGGTTCCCAAGCAGAATATCAGTTTGCAGGAACAGTAACTTCGGGTGGCATCGTTGTGGCACTGCAGGAGGCCCAGGATGGACAGGTCATCTGAGGAATGGGAGGGGGGAGTTGAAATGGTTCTCGACTGGGAGGTGCAGTTGTTTAGTGCGAACCGAGCGTAGGTGACTTCACAAGCTTCAAAATCTCCCCTCCCTCTACCGCATCCCAAAACCAGCCCAGCTCGTCCCCACCTCCCTAACCTGTCCTTCCTCTCATCTATCCCCTCCTCCCACCTCAAGCCGCACCCCCATTTCCTACCTACTAACCTCATCCCGCCCCCTTTACCTGTCCGTCCTCCCTGGACTGACCTATCCCCACCCTAACTCCCCACCTACACTCACCTTTACTGGCTCCATCCCCGCCTCTTTGACCTGTCTGTCTCCCCTCCACCTATCTTCTCCTCTATCCACCTCCCCTTCTCTCCCTATTTATTTCAGAACCCCCTTCTCATCCCCCATTTCTGAAGAAGGGTCTAGGCCCGAAACGTCAGCCTTCCTGCTCCTCGGAAGCTGCTTGGCCTGCTGTGTTCATCCAGCTCTACACCTTGTTATCTCTGCTATACAGTTATAGTTCTTTAAAGTCGCTTTGGCTGTGAGGATGGAAAAACTTGAGTTGACTTGTTTAGCTGTTGTCTTGTTGCCTCTGTAATGGTGAAGCTGCAAATCTCCTTGAATTTTCAATGAATCGCTGTTTCAAATCACTTTTCATCAGCTTGTTTCTGAGCTCAACAGAGATTTAGAAAGGGAGAGAGAGAGCGTGAAGAGCTTCCTGTATCCTCCTTCTTCTGCTCTGTCGCTCAAACCAAGTACTGAAGTATATGTCATTTGTAGACTCCAACAAACAGCTCTTGCAGCAAGTACTAAGGACGGCAAGGACATGGAATACATTCTGGGACTTCAGTGACCAGCACCAAGAATGTTTTAGCAATACCAGAACTGGTGGATGTGGCTGAAGCTAGACTGGATTTACAGCAGGAAGTATGAGAACAACCCACTTGACCTTGTTCTCATCAAGGCATATACTGCACGGAAGATAATGGTGTGACTGTTGGAGCCTAAACGTCTGAGCCCCAAGTTCCCCAGAGTATTGTCCTCAGCCCAACCATCATTCAATCAGACATGGGCTGTCTGCTAATGATTGTGCAATTGTATTGCACAGACTGAGACAGTTCATGCTCACTTAAGACCAAGACAACAAGATAGATAAGGAGACAAGGTTGAGAAAGAGAAAAGCTGTTCCTATTAACTGTTTGTAGGTAAAAAGATAAGTTGTATAATCTCATGGCTCTGAAAGGTTATTGTTGAAGCTGCATTAAACTCCATCCAGTGACATCACCCAGTTTTTGAATGGAGAAGAAGCAGTGTAGCACAAAGTCCTGATGTAGATAGACATATCATTTCTGGCCCATGATTGACTTTGTACTTATGCCTAAATAGTCAAATGTTACTTTTTACTGTTGCGCAATAAACTACATCTTATGGTTCAGACAACTCCCTCTTCTAACACTCAAAATGGTTTATCCTCCACTGCTGAAATATAGATAGGCCTTTAGACTCAGCATAAAGAAGAGGATTACCCCACCAGGGGCTGTCTAACCTGTTAGAAAGGAGCATTGTTGGCATCACTCTACCCCAAGCACAAGCCACCAGCAGGGGATGTGAGGATGACCCTTTCTATGCACCAAGTAATAATGATCTGGAACTCAGTGCCCACAAGGTGGTGGAAGCAGAGGGAATCAATTATTTCAAAAGGAAATTGGAATGGCGCCTGAGGAAAGTAAAGTCACAGGGCTATTTTGGCTACAGTGAATGAATGAGACTGACCAGACTACTACAGAGGGCCAACATTGACTTAATGAACTGAATGGCTTTCTTCTACACCATCCTACGATATCCAGGCTTGGAATGAGAAGAGATGGGGAACCTATCTGTAAAGTGTCAGGCAATGACAATTTCCAACAAAACTGAGCCCAACAAACTCTCCCTCCTTAACGTTCAATGGTAATAATAAATCGGTGGATCACCCCAACACAGTGCCATCACTGACTAGAAATAAACTGGACCAGGTATATGTAGCCATGGCTACTACAGAGGTCAAAAGATTGCGCACTCCCCGGTGAGTCTCTCATGTTCCGAATCCCAAAAGGTCTCCAAGAACTGCTCAGCACAGGTCACGAATGTGATGAGACTCTCACCACTTGCTCGAGTGGGTGGGGCTGCAACAATCCTCAAGAAGCTCTATACTTTCCAGAACTTGCCATTTGCCATATGAAACATCCACTGCGTTGGAAATACACACCTTAAGACTAGAATTAGTCTTGTTTAGCCAATTGGCCTTGTGGGGAACTTTTTAATCTTCTCAAGTTTTTCACTATTCATAGCAAAGGACATGCCAAAATAAGGAAGTTACACTTTGGAACTCACTACAGGCATTGACCACATCATGTGACTGAGTATCAGAAAAGCACATTGCCACATTAATCGTGTAGAAATATAGGTCAGGAGTTTACAAATAGGTGGAGTAGGGACTGTCTTGTACAGAGAGGGAGATGTTCATTTCATATACAAAGATGAAAATTAAGCCTTCTACTTGAAAGCTGGATTGAGTACTGGACTAAAGGTACATTGATTATAGCTCACCTCGAATAGCATTTATTTTATTACAGTCAAGAGGAGCTTTTCCTTTCCGAATTGCTCCATACACATTACTCCTGAGAAGAATGCTGTCTGGGAAGAGGTGCCTGATGAGGAAACGGGCTGCCAATTCAGGCCGAGCTCTCTGCTTGGCAAGATGGATCACAGAAGCTGGTAACTCCACTTTTCGGTCAGCTCTGCCGAGACACTCTTGAAACAAAAAAATAGATTATATTGAGTCAAAACATGAGTGCAAAGGACCCATTTCCAACCTGTGAAAGAGACCACAGTAAAATTCTCCACACACACACACACACAATGGGAAAAGATGTGAATCAGCCGACAGTGTTTTACAAAGGTTATTCAAGCCTTTTCCATAGCCAAAATACTAAAACGTGATGGACAATCATTGCTCTACAATCTATTCAACAAACTAGATGTTTCAAATAAAAGCTTATATATTTGTCACAACTCAGATTACTCCTGATAAGTGTTTCAATGAAAAAGCACAGATGATAAAAGCATTGGCTGGGAGGTTAGTTTTACACCTGCTCATAAATGGCAGCCCCATTATGACATGTTCCAAACTATCTCACAATATATCATGCAATCTATTACTCAGTCTTTATTAAAACTTCACATTGTTGTTGGTCTTTTTTTAAAGCAACCATAGAAAATGCAATTACTGAAGTGATTGCCTAGGCAACTGTTGGAAGGGTGAGGAGGGCCTTACAGTTATTTGACAGCCAGTCCAAACTCTATTTCTCTGGAGTTTCTGGTGCACCCTTTATAGCTCATATAATGTTGACTTTCCACTGACACTGCTGCAGCATCTGACTGATTTGTCCAAAACAACATCAAAACGGAAGAAGTTTGCCGATTGATATTTTTCACAGGATGCAAGTTTCACGGACCAGGCCAACATTTATTGCCTATTCCTAACTGCCCCGAGAATAGTTAAGAGTCAATCACTGTGGATCTGGAGTTACACGTAGGCCAGACCAGGTAAGGATGGCAGTTTCCTTCCCTAAAGGATATTGTTGAACCAGATGGGTTTTTGCTGACAATGGTTTCATGGTCATAGAGTTATACAGCACAGAAATAGACCCTTCAGTCCAACCAGTCCATGCTGAACAGAATCCTAAACTAAACTAGTCCAACCTGCCTGCTCCTGGCACATATTCCTCCAAACCTTTCCAAATCATGCACTTATTCAGAAATATTTTAAATGTTGTAATTCTACCCATATCCACCACTTCCTCAGGAAGTTCATTCCACATGCGAACCGCCCTCTCTGTAAAAAAAATTGCCCCTCATATAGTTTTTAAATCTCTCCTCTCACCTTAAAAATGTGCCCCCTAGCCTTTTTAACCACTTTGTCCATATGTGATGCAAACTTCAAAGAATTATGTACCCGAACCTCTAGGTTCCTCTGTCCTACAACACTATCCAAGGCCTTACCATTAGCTGTATAAGTTCTAGCCTTGTTTTTTTGTACCAAAATGCAATACCTCGCATTTACCCAGATTGAACTCTATTTGCCATTTTTCAGCCCATTGACCCATTTGATTGAGATCCCTTTGTAAGTTAGAAAACCTTCTTCACTGTCCACTATGCTATCAATTTTGGTGTCATCTACAAACTTACTAACCATATCTTCTATATTCTCATCTAAATCATTTGCATAAAATGACAAACAAAAGAGGACCCAGCAGCGGCAATAAGGTGTAAGAAAACTGGATCAACTGGATATTGCGCCAGTTTTCTTACACTTTATTGTGTCCCACGTAAGAGGTGCCAATGTAGGGACTCGGAGAACCACTTTACAGGCGTCAAGTGTAAACATCAAGAACTCTTAGATCAAGTGCAAAACAATTAAATCAAAGATAGATTCTCGTTAGCTTCAAATGCCAAAAGACGTTTATTGCATCAGCAAAACATTTTTAAAAAATTCAACATCAGTCATTTTTCAAACTTGCTGAATGAAATTGTCTATGAAAAACACTTTTATGTTGTGACTTGGTATGAACTGTGTAGAGATTGCCCAAACTTGTTCCTGAACTGCCTGGTTTGTAATATTGCATTTCCCACAATACAGCTGATTTTGTGTGTCAGCTTTCTGCTGCTGGCTGATGTTAATATGAGCAGATAGTTCAGTTAGATAGAGTACAATCAGGACATGCTGAAAATGGAATTACATGTTTGCTTAATTTAAGTTTTCGTTGTCACATAGGCATGAATCCTTATATTAAAGTTTTGCTAAAAAGTAACACTTTTGCTGAAGCTTTTGACAGGCACTCATCAGGACAATTCACAAGAATACCAGTTCAAGGAGTAAGCTACAAACTCTCTACAAAGAACAAGGCCCTATGCATTAAAATATGCAGCTTCCAGTACTCAGAAGTGCATCACACTGCAAGTTTGGCTGATGCTAGCTATGTAGATCATACATTCTAAAGTCTGATGAATCAATCTTTGAATGAATCATATCAGACCCTTGGCTGGTCACAACAACCATGGTAGTGCCTGTATCCAAGCAGTTGCACTTGTAAAACGCCCAAAAAAGTCCAACATGAGGTGTGATTTTACAACTGGACAGCATTTGCTTGCTAATCCAGAACGTGTGAAGAGTTATGTTGACAATCAATTTGAGATTATGAGATATAACACACGAGTGTGTGCTATATATATGACATCGGGCTTAGTTTTTTTTTGCAGACAGGAAGAATACGTACATGCAATGCCGTTTTAACTCAACAAAATACGTGACAGCCATTCATTGGTTCAACTTTCAGGGCAGCGCCTTGATCAAGCACACTCAACTGCCTGGTTTAAAATTTAAACAAAGCCTGGCAGCTAATTGTCAATCATCACTAACTGTTGCATTTTCCATGGCAATGCCTCTACCAGAATCCAGTTGGCAATCAATCACTCTTATCTCATGCTACATAAATGTTGGTTTCTCCCCAAATTATTCTTCTAGCGAATTGAGTGCAAGGCAAAAAGATTCAAACAAATGAGTCTTGTTCCAGCAATACTCAAATTCTGGATTACTGAACATCTTTTAATTAAGGTTCATTGAACCAATCACAGCAGTTCATTGGTGATCATAATTTGCACCTTAAAAAATAGGGAAGGCTCTTAATTTGAAAAGCTTTCAACAACATATGCTGAAAACATGAAAAAATGTCAACCATGAAACAATCCAACAATACACCAGTGAACTTAATTGGGCAAAAGAACTAACCAAACCAAACCACGATATACCTCTCTGGCAAACACATTTACATGCAAGATAGATGTTTTACAAGTGGAAGCTTTCTGGATCAATAATGTGTCCACTTTTTGTGGGAGAAAACAGTAAATCAGGATGTAACAAAAAAAAAAAAACCCATGCTTGTATTTTTGACAGACCCAGCTACAACCAAAAACTAAACTATGATTAAAGCAATGTCTGTAAATCAATGTTTTAGAAAAAGGTACTCCGTTAGGGAAGTTGCAATAACCACAAGTTCAACACCATCCAGGACAAAGCAGCCCACTTGATTTGTACCCCATTTACCACTTTCAACATTCACTCCCTCCACCACTGACAACAGCAGCAGGGTACACAGTCTACAAAACACTGTGGGGCCTCCTTTGACAGCACCTTCCAATCCCGTGACCTCTACCAACTAGAAGGACAAAGGTTGCAGGTGCAGGGGAAAACCACCCCCTGCAAGTTTACCTCCCAGTTGTACATCATCCTGGCTTGGAACCAAATAGCCATTTGTTCCATGTTGTTGGATCAAAATCCTGGAACTTTGTCCCTAACAGCATAGTGGGTTTACCTACCACGTGCACTGCAGCAGTTTAAGAAGGTCAATTCAGGAATTTCAGATGGGTACCAAATGTTCGACTTTCCAGGGACGCTCCCATCCTATCAATTAATAAATTTTTTTTAAAAAAGGCATACTTCTAAATGACATGCAATGAATCATATTTGTAGCACTGCTTGGTCACTGTGGAACACCAAGTTGCAGCATAATCCTAGACAGTATGTTATTCAGTAATTCATTTGCAAGCGTCAGGAATATTACAGAGTTTCTCAATTTCTTAATAAAGTGGCTTTTGAAGCACTTCCACAATGCTAAATGCATGCATATGTATCCAACAGGTCAACGTGATGCTACTATTATGTGGTTGAAGTGAGTTTGTGTGCTTCCTATTTGAGTTTGCTAGTTTGTTTCTCATTTTCAACCTACACTACTGGCTAGCAGCGATACAAATACGGGAGACAAATGTAGAAATCTCTGTTTATCCATTAATTGCCTCTTCATTGGCAAGTTCTCAGCCGTAAATATAAGAAGTGACTTTGTAATCTGACCGACCAACTGATGGAGGCATTGCAGTTTAAAAGAAAGGAAGTTGGAAAATTAATATGCTGGGAATATATTGTGAAATGTTATGAACAATGCATGCTCCATTTTCTTTGAGATGAAAGATCTTGGAGCATTTAGTAATGTAGTTTAAAATGTCAAGAGGGAACCAAACAAATTGTCTGGTGGTTGGGATGCTCCCAAGTTGACCTCACAAGTGAGGGTTTCTATTGCAAATTTCTGAACTGAAGTCAAAGAAAACCAATGTTTTTTGTTTCAGGAGGACCAGAGCACCAATGCTGGAAAATAGCAACAGATTTACTTTGTAAAATATAACAAGTAAAAGAATGTCATGTGCAACTGCATTAATATGACCAAGCACTGAAAATCTCCCATATTTGTATTGCTGTTTGACATAAATTCCCGAACGAGATCCATCAAGAAATAGAGTTTTGTTTGTCAAATTCACAGCTGGATTGAGTTTAGCTACATTACAAGCAGTCTGAAATACTAGCAAAGCAATGAAGACATAAATGGTAGAGGCAGTGAAAAACCTGATGAATAAGACAGATGATCTCTATGTGGCTCTGACAGCATAGGAAACTACATGTTGTCAAATCGGTAGAGGTCAGTATTTTTCGTCATAAGGTAGTGCAGAAGACAAAGCTTTCAGCCATTAGAACTTAGCTGTATGTATCTTGCATTTTTCTTTCAGACTGCAAAGCTGTTTCTACACGATATCTTACGCATCATTGTATGTTTTGACTGTAGGTGAACATTCCCTTCTATCAAACTTAGGCTGATATTTTTTATTGCAAGAATATGCAGAATAACAGACAGCAAGTATCCTGGGGGACAGTGGCAAAATACTGTAAGATGCCCTGAATTGTCCAGTTATCTGAAGCATTGAATTACCCCATATCATTTTGAAGCAATCAGGGTCATGGTTATGAGCCTCATTGTTTCTGCACTCTTCTTTTGTCTGTAGCTCACATCATTAGACAATATCCTTGGTGTTGAAAAGTCATCCCTGTAGTCTAGCTTTGTCTTATAAACTGACATTGATGATCATCTTAAATCATGCTATCTGTTGTATGGAACCTGAGTATTATTCTGCATGATCCAGTCATCTGGTTTGCTGTTCAGTTGTACACTGATGAAGCAGAACTGAAGTCTTGGCATAAACCATAGCATTGTATCTATTCGGTGCCAAGAGTTACCTGCTATACTTTGGGAATTCAGGAATATATTGAAAATGCAATGTCCTGCCATGCTGTGATTGCTTTCCAGCTGAAAAAAAAAGTGATGAAGTGTTTGCCCTGCTGAGCAATTCATTAGTCACCCGCTCAAGACATCTGTTTAGTACAAATTGGTTTACATTCAAATCATCCCTGTGGTACCCCGAAAGTGATTGGACGGGGCTTTTTGCTCCTACTAGCAGTGTTGTCTGCAAGTTTCCTTACAGTAGACAGCACAACTCAGTAACTGGCTACTTGCTGATGCATAGTTATACCTGTGGTTGTCCTTGTGATTACAGCAGGTATGAGCGGTCTACCTCATGTAACCAGATATCATTGGAAGCCTACATTTGTAAGTCAAATCCAGTTTGACTAACAATTTAGGGCTGTTTGGGGGTATTTTTCAATTTTGCTTAGAGAAAAGTAAAAAAATTTTTGATTTTGAATAAAACATAAATATATAAAAGCACTACGAGTATATTGCAACATTAAAGTTTCCAAAGTCATAAAATGCTGTCAACACTATTCAGCATTAAAATACCTTTATATTCATTGTGGATGGTCTGTGTTCTAAAGCATGTTTTTACATTAGTCTGTCTTCCCACGACACTGTGTAGTACATTTATTGTTAGAGATATGGAATAGTTGATGCCAAAATGTTACTTTGCAGTATGTGACCAACAGCATATTGCAACAATTGTGTATAATACATTCATTTTGTTAACATACCTGACATCATTACCAAGACTCTGCTAATGCAATTCATTTTACATTTTTAACGTTCTGGGGACATTGGTTCGAATTCTACCACTGCAGGAGGTGAAGTTTGAATTCAAATAAAAATATGTAATAAAAAGCTAGCCTAATGGCAACCATCTAACTGCTGTCAATTGTCGTAAAAACTCATCTGGTCCTTAACTGGTCTTGCCTAAATGGGACTCCAGATCCCCAGCAACGTGATTGATTCTTAACTGGTCCCTTGGCAATTAGGGCTGGATAATAAATACTGGCCTAGCCAGTGATGCCCACATCCCGTGAATGAACAAAGAAAAATCTTTCTTGTTCTATTAGAAACAATATATATTCATTCTTTTTAAAATCACTTTTTAAGCAACAAGTGGGAATGACCCTGAACTTACTACCTACAGGGATAGTGGAATTGGAGACAAACAAAAGAGAACAGGATGGACACTTGAGGGAAATACATTGGCAGAGCCATAGGCATCGAGCAGTAGGATTGGATTGGTCCAATACAGAGAGCCAGCATGGACTCAATATGTTGAATGGTCTTCTTCTGTGCCACAATGACTACGACTCAATTTAAAGGATATGGGCATCATTTCTTGGCCATCCCTAATTGGCCTTTTTATGTGGTACAGTTAATGGGCTTGCTAGGTTACTTTAGAAAGAAGTTTTGAGTCAACCATATTGATGCGGGTCCACAGTCACATGTAGGGCAGATTGAGTCAGGATGGCAGATTTTCTTCCCTGAGTAACATCAGTGAACCACTGACTTGGTTTATTACATAGAGTAGTTACATGGTTACCATTGCTGTATGTAACCATTACTGATATCACTTTGTACTGTCAGCTTTTAAACAAAAATGGAATTAATTGTTGCAGGATTTGTAATCATATTAGCAGCTCAGGCTTCTGGGTTCCTGGACCAGAAACATTACTATTATGCTACTGTTTTCAACTTGGCTTAATCAAGTCTCTCCTATAAAGAAAGTGGTATAATTCACTTGTATATTGCTTGTTACTGTGGAAGCCATTACACTTTGTCACAATGCTGCTTTAAATACGACGTTCATTTTCCTGCTGGCAATGCATGCCAGTGTTACATACACATATATATACACTATCACTGGATGTCTGGCATTACGACCTATGCCCAATTGATGGGCAAAAATATTTGGAAAATTGATACTAAACATCAAGGACCGTAAAATCAAAACTTCTAGATTGAACTCAACTACCCGCATAATAAAGGGATAGTTTTGTCTGAAGATTAGCTTCCAGCACTATTTCTTAAGAAACAATGATATCTATATGAAATAATGAATCCATAAATGTGATGCTAGAGAAAATAAAAATTGAAGTCACAGACAGTGACTGTCATTAATGGTGGCCAATGAAAATGAGCAGCATTAAGTCAGAAATATAATCATTCACATTAGTGAAAGAGGGTTTAATGACCGTCTCCCTGTCCCCATCACCTTAAATTCCACCTGTCAGGAATCATATAACTGTGCTTTACTTGTGCAGAAAAAAATGACTAAAGGGTGCCGATGCACAATCAATTAAACAAATTGCAAGAGTTTATAATAGATTCACTTCACCTTCCAGGTATAAAAGTGCACACTAAAAAAAAGTCTGTGCTACTGATTGCTTGATTTTACCACTGACAGTATTGCTTCATCATTTTCAACTGCCTTACTGACCTGTGGTAAGGTAATAAATCCCTCAGGGCCAGGAGTAATTATAGTGTCCAAAAGAAATCAATCCATTAGCAGTGTATTAATTGTGGCTTTTGTAATTTTGTAATTTTTTTGTCCCTTGTGTTATGTATTGAATAGAGGATTTGATTTTTCACGTTTCTCAGCCGTGATGGTACCCTTTCAATATATTGTTGCCAATTGCTTTTATGGACAATTGGTCTTAAACTGCTGGTTAAATTTATACAAATGGATTACTCAATATCAATCATGTTGTATAAGAGTGGAACTATGATAAAGTAAAGGCTTACTTAACCATTTAGTTTCCTTGTTCTCCAACTCTCATTCTCTTGGGGATTCCACGCATACCAGCCACCCTCTGTCTTTTCTCCATCTGGATAATTCCTCATTGCTGAAACTGGATAGTAAATATTAACTAACCATGGCCTGCATTTTAACTTACCTGACACCCACCCCCACTGCTGGGGTCTGTGAGGAATTGGAGAGGGAGATGCTTAATCCCCAACTGGATGTTGGCATCTCCTTGCACACAGAGAGCTAGGGGATTGCTGCCTCAAGGGTGGGGGATACCAGAGGTTTGGGAATGGGATTGCTCAATTCAAAACTGTGCAGAGTGCTTATGAGACTGGTCCGTTATGGGGAAGTGAGATTGAATAAATATTTGGTTAGTGAACAAGGACTGGCAAGTTCAATAATCCATTGCATGCTTTTTGCTTCAGTCTAAAATGCCATACTCACACCACCAGTATAATGCGTTATCTCTTTTATTACTTTGATTGGTTTCTGTTACAAGGCCTTTGCTGACAGTAGTGAAGAATGGCATGGCAACAGAGGTAACAGTTGATGGTAACCATGTAATTTTTCACTGACATTCTTACTACGGTGCGAGGGTCAGAGCTGGGGGAAAAATATCTGAGCTGTTGTTTGTTCATTGCTAACTGAGTTACCCCTTGGAATACTGCCTCACAGTCTCATCAAATCTTCATTTCCTCGTAGATTTACAACAATACTGATTTTCTTACAGGAGTTTAACCATGCTATTTAATGGCTAAATAGCTGGGTGTTGTTCTTTTATTTTCTGAGACTCCTCCTGGGAAAATAGGGGGAGGCTAAACAGCATTCTGAGTTGGTGACATTGCTTACACAAGTACAGTACACGGAACAAGTACTTCAGACAGACTAAAGGTCTTGTTGAACTAGAATGAAAAAACATAACCAAAGAAAATAAAGATAAAGATGGTTATTATCTGAGTTACACTGACCTTTTTTTTTGTTTAAAACAAGAGTCTGCTTTGTTTCAAGGTTCCAAACAGAAGTGTCCTTCTGACGGCCTTGCCTGTCTACTTTGGCTGAGGTTTAGTTTTGAAAAAAAAAAAGAAGAAGCTGGCCTTGTTTTAGTGGATAATGCACTTTACGTCTGTCACACCGATCACAGCCTTGGTTAAGATAAAGTTAACCAATTTATGTTCAGAGGGAGACTGGAGTATCCATCGGGATTTCTGCATCAGGCTGCTGAAAATGACTCCTGGTGCACAACTTGGAGTTTAACAGCCTCTGGACGTCTTGTGCTTGATGTATTCCTGTGGGCACTATCTTCATACAGTTGTTTGCCAATATTTTTAAATGGGTTTTAAAATATCACATTATATATTAATCAGTACTGGGAGAAATTTCACCACAAAGCGAATGGATTCAATCCTGTTGCATCATGATATAGACAACCATTGTTCCAACACTATTTATATAGTGCCTTTCATATAGTGTCCTGAGGTGCTTCACAGAACCATTATACAATCACTGTGGATGTGATAGTGAACCACAATAAGGAGATATTAGGTCGGATGACCAAAAGCTTAGTTAACAAGGTAGGTTTTGAGAAGTGTGTTTGAGCAGGAAGGGAAGGCACAGACATATAGAGAGGGACTTCCAAAGCTTGGAAGCTAGACAACTGCGAGCATGGCCACAAAGAGTGGAGGAATTAGGACTGGGAATGCAGGAGAGGTCTGAATTAGATGAACACAGATATTTTGGAAGGTTGTTCGGCTGGAGAAGATTCCAGAGATTGGGACAGGCAGGGCCATGGAGGGATTTGAAAACAAAGATGAGTATTTTAAAAATCAAGATTTTCATTCATCGGGACCCAACAAACAAACATCGACATTAAAGTTTTTGAGAGGATCTGTAGCTCGGGTTGTGGATGAGGTTGTAGACTTGCTCGCCGAGCCGAGGTGTTTGGTTGCAGACGTTTCGTCACCTGCTAACTGACATTGTCAGTGCGCCTCCGGTGAAGCGTTGGTGTTCTGTCCGGCTTGTTATTTATATGCCTGGGTTTGCTGGGGTGGTTGGCATCACTCCCAGTTCTGTTTCACAGTGGTTTATATATGGGGTCCAGTCCAATGTGTTTGTTGATGGAACTCCACAGTCAGGAATGGTCAAGTATAGGGGCAACAACGGCAAACATGAGGATTTCAGCAGCAGATGAAAAGAAGATAAGTCCAGAGATGTTATGAGGTAGAAATAGTCCGGCTTAGAGGAGGGACAGTAATCCAGACTGCCACCTGAACAATGACCATTTAGACAAGGTACCGCGGGGTTAATGGTGGCAGTGGAGTGACATCTGATCAAGAGCTAGAACCACCAGAAGAGGAGGTGAGAGCACTGGAGAAATGAAGAGAACACCACCGATGAGAGTGATCTGACTCAGTCACTAGAGAATCAAATCACGTTTGCTTATGAATCAGCCTTTTCCCACTATCTCAAGAGCACAGTGCCAGATTAACACAAATATTCCTCCTAACAAACATGCAGATCCACGCCTGTGCTTTACAAAGTGCGGAACGAGAGAGTGTCCTTTTTATTCAATAGCACGCACTTTCCTAAAATAATGTAATTGTCATTGTTGTGGAAAAAACGCAGATATTTTATGACCGATGATCTACCAATGAGAAAGCAAATATACAAAGCCAGACTTCCGATATGTTTCATGTACAAGACAGACATTTCAATGCACAATTCAGATGAGTAATTGCTGGCCTGTGATTAATGACACTGTCTGAACTGCTCAGTGACACTGTTGCCTTGAAGTCACTCCTAGGTAGATTCTACAACATATAGTGCTGCGGTATTCTTATTTCTGAATGTGTCATTTTGGAAGGGATTTGTCTTGCAGTTCAGTTTCTCTCTCTATGTAGTTCTTTGTCAGCACATTAAAAGAAATCTTGCCTTTACCTCCCTGTCAAATGATGATGAGGAACAGAATAGGAATCAACCTCAATCCAACCGTCTGTAAATTACTCCTCAAATGATGCCTGCTTGAAAGTACTTGGCTGAGATCAGGAGCTCAGCAGGGGGTGTTAAACCAAAATCCCTCCTCCCAAACCAATCCTTGCTGCTCCATCTTAACCAACTATTCCCTTCAATTACTGTAATGACAGGTAAGGTAGTACAGCTTATTATAATTCCTAGTAGCAAAAGCGACATACTCACTAGTATTCTTGCCTTCGTAACTCATTGGTGAGATCTGCCAGACTTTATTTTTAATGATAAATATAATAAAAATGCTGCCAGTGTGTGGGGAATGGCACTCAGCTTAGGTTTCAATTCAATACCTTTCCTCAAAACCTGCAAAAAAAAATTCAATTAACGCCACTGTGCATGTTTAAGATGAAGGGATTTGACAGCATTGAGAGTGAGAAACTATTTCTTCAGGTTATAGCCCAGTGCAGGAGGCTACAAATTCAAATTAGACTCTGGCCATCTGGACATGATGTCAGAAAGCACTTCCTTGCACAAAGGGGACTGAACATCTGGAACATTCTCCCCCAGAATACAGAGTTGAGACTAACTCAATGGAAAAGCTCAAACCAGATTGCTTGGTTTTTGTAAGAAATGGATTTAAGAAAGATGGGGGTGAGGAAGGTAACTCGTAGATTAGCCATGAACTAATTGAAGTGGATCAGGCTCAAGGGGCTAAAAGACCTTCTGTTCCGCATATATTGGGGAAAAAGTGACGTAGCTACTAGAAATGAAAATTACACAGTGAATTGCAACATCCCATTCCATAATGCATTGAAAACCCCCATGTCGGGTCTTGTCTATTAGACCCAATGAACGTCAGTGTATACCGAGAGTATCAGTTAGGCTTATAAATATTGTTGTACATGACTAATTTCCATTCACTGCTGTGTTAGTTGGAAAAGCAGGATCTTTTGAGGGCTGGATTTTCACAGACTTCAGATGAGATTGGATCAATTGAAAATTGTTGAGGGAGGGGTAGGTGGTTGCTTGATTGATGGATTCCATTCCTCATTGCTGGCACTGGCAACTTATTTCCATTTCAGGCTAAGGGTGTAGTCAGTGAGCCTGCACCTTAGAGTACCAACCCTCCCAGTTTCATTATGGGGTTGGTCAGTTTCTCTATGACTCATGATGTATGACCCAGAGGAATGATGAATAATTATCTGGATTCAGGAACCTTTTGAAATGTAAGCTCAAAAAAGGTCTTATCTGTTCTCCCAGCCACCCGCTATGGACCCTCATACTCTACATGTTCCTTCCAAACCCATTGCTGCTCATATTTTACATGTGGCAGGGAGAGGCACTTGCCATCCAGATTTGTGCCAGGTAAAGAAGATGAAAAATGAGAAAGCCCCCTTTCCATCCCCAAAACAAGTTCATCCCACCATCTGTAATCCTCTCAAATGGTTTTATGAACAAACACCCCAACATTTTAGTCCCCTTGGCAAGACCTCTTATCCTGGACTTACCCAAACCCCTCAGCATTGGGGGCTACTCGTAGTTCCAGCAGTGCTCACCCCTCCTGGTGGCGCTGTTGCAAAGACTGGTCAAGTTATTTGCTGGCAGATTTCTGAACTGACACTACCTTACAAGAAGCAAATTAAATTGCTGTGGTGTAGTTCTTGGGATCGAGGTGAACTCCTCTTGACCTCTTAGCCAGGAACCATGTTACAGTCAGTTCTGCTTTAATACGATAGTTACATTCTTGTGCAACATCACATTATAGAAAATCACACTATAGAAATAACGGGGCCTATGGGAAAAGCGGGGTGAGGAGCAGACCAAAAATATCACTGAAAATTGCTCAAAAACCACTCAAAAGCCTAACACAAAGGACAGCACAGTTTGTGAATAAATGTTTAATTCCTATCCAATAATGAAATAAAAGTAAACTTAACACCTTACCTTGAAAAAAAGTGTCAAGATGACTCGATGGGGGAGGCGGTTTTGAGGTTGCTCTGTTGTTAATGCAGGGACTGAGGGTCATCATCATCACCTTCAGGTGCAGCTGTGGTTGCAGGATTAGGGCAAAAAAATAGTTAATCCAGAAGTGGATGGCTGTGGTTCATTGTCTTCTGACTGTTTCTTGGGGGTTGGTTTAAAAGAGATCCATCCAGTTTTTGCTGCTTTGCCCTTTCTCTTCATTCATGAAGAAGTTGTTCATGCGGCATCAAATAAGATCTTACTCCACAAGCTGCTACCCTGCTGCATTCTGCATTGTAATCGTTGTCCTCCAAGAGCTGCAACTGCTTCTCAATTTCCCTCAGGGTACAAGACAAAACAGAAGAAGTGGAAAGCTCTCGTGGTGCTGTATCCTGGGCTACTACTTCTTCATCTCCAGCTTCCACTTCCCCCTCAGTGACAAGTTGTTGTAGATCAGCTGTAATGAGGTCTTCACAGTGGGACTCAAGCAACATCCTCACTCTCCACTTCTTCAAATCCAACTTGCTTTGCAAGATTAACACAATGTTCTTTGATTCTCTGGAGTTCCCCTGACACATCAAAGGTGTTAAAATCTTGAAAAAGATCTGGGAGAAGCTTCCGCCAAACTACATGCAAGCAGTCCTCACTAACAGCACCCCCGGCCTCTACGATAATGTCAATCGCATTCTTGACGTTAAAGCTCTTCCAAAATTGAAGAACATTGTCCTTATCCCCCTCAGTGGCTGCAATGAGCCTGTTAAATATGTGCCTTAACTAATAAGCTTTAAAAGCTGCTATTGCACCCTGATCCATGGGTTGAAGGAGAGAGGTTGTGTTTTGGGGTAGAAATAGCGCTTTGATGTTTCAGAAAGTTCACCAATGGTGGGAGGATGGCTTGGCGCATTATCCAGAATGGGAATCTTGAACTCCTACTTTTTTTTCCTGCAATACTTCCTAAAAACATCTTCCAAATCATCAACAATAAGGTCAGAAAAAATTTTCCCCTATCATCCAACCTCTTTTGCTTGACTTATAGTAGACACCTAGAATAGATTTCAAGGTTGCGTGTATTCAGGACAAAGCCTGTGAAACAATCATGTGATGTTGACGTGTACTCCTCTGTGTACCGATGGAATCACGTTATAGCCAACACAAGCTCACGTGTTAGAAATACCATTCCCCTATTTGTCAGTCGTGTTATAGCCAATTCGCGTTGTTGGAAAACGTGTTATAGCAGAACTGGCTGTATACACAAAATAAATAAAATCTCCATCCCATCCAAAAACATATGATCTTCCAGGAGAAGGGAAGGAGGTTTAACCTCCTCATCACTGCAGGAATTCAGGACAGGTTGAAGGAACTACCATCTTCTTCTGAGATCAGGAAAATGAATGCTGTGGGGAAGCCCATCTCATGCTGTAATAAGCTAAAAAATCATATTCTAGTCAGAGGTGTTAATCCTCCTCCTCCTCAATTGAGGAAATTGCCTCAAACCCATTCATGCCTTTCTGTTTCTCCCTTGTGTGTCTTTGTAAAACTACAATACACAAAGAATGTTGTATCATCATTCTGTTTCTCTTTCTGAAATCTTCCTGTTAATTCACTTGGCGAGCAGACAGCACATCTTATCTCATTATAGCAGAGATCACCATGAGTACACTGTGTATTAATCCTTCCAGCAATGAAGTGCCCTTGGTCTACTGACATCTTTCTGGTTTGTATCTTAAAATCTGATTGCATCAACGAGACAGGAATTTCCCTGCATTCACCGACATTCTAATACATAGCACTCAAAACTTGCTTTCTTTATGGCCCGCTTATGCAGCCCAACTGAGGCCAGATTTGAAGGTTTTGCAATAATTGCTCACATATCTTAAGCAGCGAACACTCATGTATCTTTGCATTCAAATTTAGGATTTGTTCCCCAATGAGGGAGCAGTGTCCAGCAGTCCTACCCAAACTACTAGGCCTGCAAAATTCGATCAGGAGAAGCCAGAGAGGAAATAGAAGTAAAATCTAATAGCAACTTATTTGCTAGCACCGACGTTCCAGGTAACTGGAGCCTGTCTGGGGGATATCCATGGACTGTAATCTGGACAATTTGAGATTAGTCTTCAAAATGCACCATCATTACTATGGGACTTTTTATAAGTGGGTAAGAATTATCCTGGCCAATGCTGTCACCCAACATCTTAATTTCCTTAGGTAAGAAATCTCTCTTACCTTAACAAAGGTGTTAACATAATGGAGGAAAGAACATAAAAAATTGAGAAAGTAAGTTCAACTTTTGGTCTATTATATTGTCAACTGTGATCTCAGTCCCATCACTAGACCTCTATTTTGGTCAGCACAGGGAGCATCTCTGCTGCAGCCAAAGTGCCAGAAGGAATCAGGGATCCCAAGTTCTCCTCCTCTCCAAACCTGAACCCAGTATCTGTCATTTACACAAGAGTGGGCCATAGAATACATATTACAGTTCCCACAGGCAGCTGTCCATTTAAATAACAACTGAAATCAGAATGTGGTATTTAGAGCTATGATCAGAAGTATGGAGATAAGATCAAGGAACATCAAGTATTTTCTTACTGTGTTCCTCTTTAATAGCTGGATATTCCTTTGGAGATCTGAGGTACCCTTGTGGATATCTTCTCAGAACACCTTAGGGGTAGAAGTCAGGGATCCTTTAGTTGAGGAGGGGTGGTCTTTAGTGGGGATCATGGATCTTTTGGGTAAGGGAGGGTCAGATGCCATTTAGAAGTGTTAACCGTGGAGTGGATACGGCACAAAAAAAAGGTACCTAGGATCCTTGGAACTGCTAACTTGTCAAGGCCTTTCAAATAAGTGTCCACATGTGTCAATCTGTCAAGAAGCGTCAAACGTGTTTGATAAACAAGAGACAACTTTAGTGGAGCTAAGGAAATTTTTCAGATTGTGAAAAGACTGCTTGTGCATAAAATGTGCATAAACATCTGGAGACCGCCAAAGATGTCAAGGAAGTATCTGAGCAGTGTGTGGAGTTAGATTTAAAGGACAGGATATTTTAGAGTGCTATTCACATGAAATCACTCTAAGATTTGTGCTGCACAAGTAACTTCAAAACTATCATTTTCACAAAGCGGTGTTTATCAAATTAGCACTGTGATACTCCAATTGCTTATTGAAAGGAAATGTTTTGTTTTCATATGGGATTAATTAAAGAAATTCCAATGTACTGATTTTATTTATTATCAATAAGGGTGTTCTTTTTTTCCCCAGGTGACATCTTCAATAGATATAGTCAGCATGCCTCCTGAGGTTTAACCTTGGTGGATATTAGGTGAGTTGGGTCCAATGCAACAACTTCCCCGCACCCACCCACCCACCGTAATGAAAATTAGAAGAGCAGGCAGCCACTTCTAAATGTCAGATTTGTAGATCCAGCGTTTCCTCCTACCTCTGTGCAGCTGACCTGAGAACAAGAATCAGGGCCTGGTTTCACACTCTGCATTTAAGGTCGTCTGAAAACTCCAATTCAAACAGCGACAAACACAACTCTGACTAAGAGTTTGAAGCCAGCCGTAATCATTACTAAGCAAACCAGATTTAACTGTGAATTGGACACACAAAGCAAGCATTAATCAGGCTAGCTTGTGAATTCTTTCAGTAATTGATACTACAATTATGCCATATCGTCCCTGCTTTGTTTTGATTCTTTTTTCTTTCATGCTGAGATTCATAACCACAATACATCCTCTTTCAGCTGGGTAGAAAGTTAGCCTTGACCTCAAATATGTATCTGACCATTATAAATGCAACTTTTAAAAGAACTATTAACAAGTTAATTCAAGCAATGAGGCACATTCAGATGCATGATGCTCATTTCACTCCTGCCAATAGTCAAAGCATTATCAGGTTGAGACAAGCAACTGTGGTTGACAAAAAGACTCAAGATTTTGTGAATGAATCAATGGCTACTTGTGAGGCAAATTATGCACCCATCTCCAATGCAATGCAAAGTCATGAATGTTATTCCTACCTAATTTCTCAAAAGGTTTTTGATGCAGTGTAGAAGGTAATGGTGCCGAGTTTTGCTGAAGCCACCAGAGCTGACCGTTTACAGCAGAATCAGAGGTGGACGGGGAGATGGTTGCCGTTGATGCTTTTTCATTTGATAAGTGTTCTCTTCCCTGATAAACAAAAGACAACATAATTACTGATATTTCAGATAAACATACAGCTTAAAACCCACAGAATGAAGATAAAAATGGTGCGTGCGGTGCTATCCTGAACTTCCAACATGGCTAAAGGACTATCGGCAATATTCCTCTGTTTCAATGAGGACAAAATACTGCAGATGTCGGAAATCTGAAACAAGTAGAGAATGCGGGATAAACTAAGCAAGTCTGGCAGTATCCGCAGACAGGGAAACAGAGTTAATATTTTCAAGCCTCGTATGACTCTTCACACAAAGTTTTGGAAATTGCATTTTTTTATACTTTGACAGGGGAAGCCTTGGCCCTTGCTTCATTGGCAAGGACAGCATTTGTTTCCAATCCCTAAATGCCCTATAAGTGAGTGGCACCAAGATAGGTAAGAAACTAAGCTGCCAGGAAAAGGCAGAAAAAGTGTGCAAAAGTCTTCAGATGGGTTCAGCAAGTAAGCAAAAATTTGGCAAATGGCAAATAATGTGGGAAAATGTGAACTAGTCCATTTTGGCAAGAAGGAAAAAAAAGCAGTTTATTATTTAACCGGAAAGAGATGGCAGAACTCAGGAGGTACAGAGGGATCTGAGTGTCCAGGTACATGAAATCACCAAATGTTAGTTTGCAGAGACAAATTACGAAGAAGGCAAATGAAATGTTGTCATTTGGTGCATGGGAAATGGAATGCAAGAATTAGGAAATTTTACTGAAGTGTGCAGGGCTCCAGTGAGACCACATCTGGAGAACTGTGGACAGCTTTGATCTCTTTATTTGATAAAGAAATGACACACTGGCATTAGAAGCAGTTCAGTGAGGCTTTACACAACACATTCCTGGGATGTAGTACTAATCTGATGAAGGAAGGTTGAACAGGTTGGGTCTTTGCTTACTGGAGTTTAAATTATTTTTATTTTACAGTAATAAAATTGAGTATTACTAGAAAAAAAAATGGCATTTTGTTGAAGCTTTTCATCTTGCACACATTTTGTGGACATTTTACGGGAATACCTGTTCAAGGGAAAATCAACATTTATACTGCACCTTCCTTCCTCTCATGTCGGAGAAATATTGTTTTTCGCCTGAATTGGTAATCTTGTGAATTGGCCTGACGAGTGCAAGATAAAAAGCTTCAACAGTGCTTCATCTATTAGAGGTTAGTAGAAGGAGAGGTGATCTTGTTGACGCTTATGAGATCCCGAGGGAACTTGATAGGGTGGATTCTGAGATGGTGTTTCTTCTTGGAGGAGAAATTAGAACCAGAGGACACAGTTTAAGAATAAGACATCCTGCTGTCAAGACGTAGATGAGGAGAGATGTTTTCTTTGAGGGTTTTTAAATCTGTGGAATTCTCTTTTCCAGAAAACAGTGCAGGCTGGTTCACTGAATTCATTCAAGGATGAGTTAGATAGTTTTTTTTTTGATTACCTGTTCAAAGATGGCTTTACTTAGCTATGGAGCAACTGGAGCTTGAACCTCATGTCTCCTGGGCCTCCTGGCTCAGAGGTAGAGATACTACCATTGCACAAGAGCTCCTATGGATTGACTTATGAGAGAGTCTAGAGTTATTGGGGATCAATAGGAAAGTGAATTGACATCTCAACCAGATCAGCCATGATCCAAGGGTCGAATGGCCTATAACTGCTCAAAATTCTTAAATTTCATTGTTCCATAGATTCCTTTGAAATTCATTTATACAGAAAGTGGCCATGAATGGGTCACATCAGGCTCTACACTGTCACAATGTTACGTTTCGACTTGTTCACATTTGACCAGTCGTTGGTGGATAGCAATCAGAATCAGGAACCATAACTGGTTTCATATTGCCTAACATGGCACCAACTATAATGCCAGCAGAGTGACAGAGGCCTGGGATTGAACTTGTCCTCTAAGCATCTCACTCAGCAGTACTTCAAAGCAATCTCAATAGATGAATAACAAACCCCTCTGCTACTGTGTCTCAAGTGTTACCATGTTATTTACATTTATAAAGACCAGCAACACCTGGCTTTGATGAAGCAGTCTGATTAATAGAGGGTAGGATCAAATTAGTGCAGATGCTGGAATCTGTACTAAAACAAAATATGCTGGAGATCACAGCAAGTCAGGCAGCATCAATGGGGAGAAAGCAAACTAATGTTGCGAGTCTAGATGACTCTTCATCAGAGCTGGCGTGAAGTCAGCTTTGAAGAAGAGCCATCCAGACTCGAAACGTTAGCTTGCTTTCTCTCCATGGATGCTGAATAATAGAGGGAATGGCTAGGTGAGCAATTTGGCTTTGACTCATTCTGTATTCTCCTGCTGCATGTGGACACTATAAGGGTTTAAAAAAAAAAAAACTTACAGCTCTCCTTCTTGTAACACTGATCATGCTGTTGATCGAGGCGATGCAGGCCTTCCAGTCTTTACCAACCTCAGTAAGGTCATGGTGGGGGAACTGTTGGCTTAAGAACTCTGGAAGAATAATGTGAGAATTATACATGTACATAACTGGGTTCAAGCACACAATCAAATTGTGGAAAGAAAGGTCAAAGTTAAGGAGAATCATGATGTGACGAGAAAATTATTTTTAAGCGGCCACATTTTAGATCAGCTCAGATTCCTTCATACATACAACCAGTGAAACTTCAGTGAATCAATTCATAGATGGCTCAACATTACAGACTACAATGGTGCAATATTACATTAATGTTAGTAAAGATTGAAAACATCTGGTCATCTAAGTTATTTGCATTGTACATATGGGTTTCTTATATAATTATTAAAAAAAAGTTACATAGGAACAAACTATTGGTGCATCCAAACTATGCTGATGTTTATGCTCTGTAATGAGTCTCCTCCTACCTTACTTTGTCTTACCTTAAGAAGATGCACCTCTATTACTTTCTTCCTTAATCTACTTAACCAGCCTTCCATTCAGTGCCTCCGTACAAATTGTCTTAACCATTAGTGATGACTTTATAGAATGTTGTTAATCCTGAAATATTTGCTTATGTACTGGCTTATGTACTGAGAGTTTATAGCTAATGCCATGAGCACTTCACAAAATAAGAGGTTAACTATATGTCTTTTAACCACCAGGTAATTTTTTTGGAACACAGGAATGGTGCTAAGCTTTATCAGTTTATGTATGGGCTCCAGGAAATGGCATTACACAGTAGAGATGCATTCTCTATTGCAGGTACCTTACTTGCAGAGTACCACTGATTGTGAAGTATTTGTAGCTGAATCTAGATGACCAATTGCATTGAAAATATTCTGGTCTTTTATGCAGCATGGATTCTTTTTGTTCTTCGACTCCCTGCCTTCTTTGAATACAATGGTGCCAGCTGTCCTCAAGGACCTTGCCTTAGTGGTTTTCCTTCGTTCCTTTATGAGTTTGGACAGTGAGTGAGGAACCTTGCATTGTGGGACTCACTGAGAGCAAACCTCAAGCCCTTTATGGCAATCACCTCCCTTCTCTCATGAAAAAAACCTAGCCCACGATGCTCCTCTCACAACCAGCGCTCCACTGGTGATCATCAACCATAGTGGCTGTTGTCGGTGCTACACCAACCTACCCCCCACTGTTGGCACTGTTGAGTAATGAACAGTTGCCGGTCTCGGATTGGATGACAGCTTTTGACATGGGACACTTGCCCCAGGGGTCCTTGATTCCGGAGTTGGCTCACAGCTGCCTAAATTCGCGCTCAGTTAAAAAGGCATTCCCAAAAAGAGGTGGGAGTGAAATCTCTGCTGTCTTCACCAAATACTGCCCTACATCTTGACAGGTTGCAACACTGCAGGGGACATCACAGTCAGTTTTTCACACTTACAACAATGATTTTTCCATCAGAAAGGGAAACAGTGTCTATTTGATTCTCTTCCTTAACACAATGTTACTTTGCTCTTTTTTTAAATAACAAAAGCCTCAGCTTGAAAAAAACATTGGAGACAGGATCAGTAGTTGGCCATTTGGGCCCATTCAGCCTCCTCTGCCATTCTAAGGTGATGGAGGTTGATCCCCTACCTCAACACCCATACACGTGCTCACTCTCCACAGCTGTAGGCATCTTCAGCCTCTCTATGTCTAACAATTTCTTCTTTTTCTGCACTTCACTTGCATACTTGTTCCTCATTATTGCAGGAAGGATGATTTCAATGCCCACTTGTACACTCCAAACAGTTTGGGATCTTCCAGCCTTCTCTGTGCATCACCTGGAGTTTAATAGTCTGTACAAACTTCTTGCCTCATGACAATTGACAGCTTCTTTGCTTTTCTTCTCCATAAACACTGGATTCTCAAATCTTTACTTCAGCCAGGTCTGGCATTTAAAATAAATGTATTAGTCAACGCTGTTTTCTATTATGAACTGTTCGAAACATAGCATTTGATTGCACACCCGTTTTGCAGGCAGCAAAGAAACAGAGTAATTACTGAGAAGGCATTTGTTTTAGTCACTTGCCCACTCATTGTTGCTGAAAATTCATTTGGAAGATATCTCCTGAAACATTTAACAGCCTCAAGTATCCCTCTATATTTGGAAATTATGCAAATAATGTACTTCTGAGCATTTTATGAGGTCATTTTTCTTTATGGAAAATTCTGTTTATTTAAGACAATAAGTTGGCAAGAAATTCACTCATAGGAAACTGCATCTATCAATTTTAAGGGGCAGAAAATTCACATCTAACAGTTTTTAAGACAGCAGCGTAAAAACAGGAATCAGCTGACAATGAAGGAAGTCCTGGACTGTGTCTGAAAGAGGCTACAATTGGATCTGGTGATGAGGTTGTTGTCAGGAACATGGATTAGGCTTGAGGCTACACTGCACAAATGGAGCTGCCAGCAATTCGCCTCAGTACGTGCCTGGTTCCACATTCCCTCACAAAGCACTTAATCACCTCCCTGTCCCAAACTGCCTGAGCAGTTAGCCTCAACCATGTCACAGATCCAACTCCTTAGAATTATCAGCTCTTCCCCCTGTTCCCAGATCTCTGCTCAGTTGTCATGACATTTTCATCACAGTGATGATCTCGTCAATCATCACTAATACTTTCTCGGGACAATGAACAAATCCCACATTTCGGACCACGGCAGTGATGTGAGAGTTAAACAGCCTCCTGCTCTCTGACGTGAAAAACTCCTTTCCAAATTTTCCCTGATCCTAGAAACTACCCCACTCTTTCCATGATCTTTTTCTTTAGTAGTCCCGAATCCTGAAATCTCTGTTCCAGCATTCCCAATCTCTCCCTCAAAACATGATTGGACTGTGAGACTCTAGTTCTGTAATGCTAGATTCTGACTCATTTCTGAGTCCTCCCAGATGCCAGGGATACTCCACTGCTCATATGTGAAGATACTAAGTAATATGGCAATGCTGCAATGTTCCTGAACTTGCAAAGCCCCTGAGTCGAAGTCTTTTTTTAATTCACTCCCGGGATGTGGGTGTCACTAGCTGGGTCAGCATTTGTTGCTTGTCTCGAGTTGCCTTTGAGAAGGTGGTGGTGAGCTGCCTTCTTGAGCTGCTGCAGTGCACTTCGTGTAGGTACACCTGCAATGCTGTCAGGGAGGAGTTTCAGGATTTTGATCCAATGACACTGAAGAAACGGTGATATATTTCCAATTCAGGATGGTGAGTGGCTCCGAGGGGAACTTGCAGGTCATAATCTTTCCATGTATCTGTTTCCTTGTCCTTAGAGATAGTAGTGGATGTGGGTTTTGAAAATGCTGTCTTAGGAGCCTTGGTGAATTTCTGCAATGCATCTTGTAAACAGTACACATTGCTGATACTGAATGTCAGTAGTGGAGGGAGTGGATGTTTGTGGATATGGTGTCAATTAAGTGGACTACTTTGTTGTGCATGGTGTCAGTTTTCTTGCTTATTGTTAGAGCTGCAGTCATCCATATGCATGGATGACACGTAATATGTCATCATTCATCAGTGAGCAATATTATGGGACATCTGCTTGTATGAATGAATGAGAGAGAAAATACATAGACAGCCAAAGGAAAAGGGGCAATTACCTATTCACACATCACCTCAAATAAGGGCAAGTGGATTCTGAAACTTCCAAAGACACACTAGCAACTGATAAAAATGCACTGGGTAGATAAGCACACCCAAGACAGAGGAACTCAATAGCAGCACCTTCCTTTCCCTTCCAGAAGACCCAAACTAATGTTACAAAGACAGTAGATTAAATTATGGCATTCATTCGTACTAACAGTATTGCTTATACAAGAAGCATCACCCAAACTCCCTTTACCAGAGCATGGGCATGACACCATGGAACAATTAGCTGCCATATGACAATGGTTACCTGTAATTGAAAGCTTACAGTTGGCTTACTCTCCTTTAAACAAAGAACTAATCTGAGATATGATCTTGCTGCTCTAATGGCAACACTGAAGTGCAGTAAACTCACCTCTCATAGCTCCCAGTTTATTCGGATCCAGTGATTTCATTCCATGCTGTTTGCTTCCATCAATGCTGCTTGTAACCAGGACCTCATCAGTGAACAGATTCCTGGCTAGATAACGTGCCGCCAGCTTTGGTTGGGTCTTCTGACTGGCTTTTAATATAAATGCGCCAGGTATTTTAACATTGCGTTCGGGATTCCCCAAAAACCCTTCAGAAAAGCAACAGAAAGCAGAAGTCTGAAAGGATGCAATTTGCCTTAGGATCAATTCCCTCTCACAAACAAGATTACTCTTAGTCACTGTAACATGTATAATACATCAGTTATATATTATTTAATGCAAGCTAAATTCAAACCAATAGAACAAGTTAATTTGTTCAGGATGTTCCCTAGAAACCTCACAAATTGATATCCTACTTCATTCTCATCATCATATGTACTTCGCCATAAGGCAGGATCCTTGTCCGAGTCTTCTCCATAGCTCCCTATCCTGTGTTAGTCTTTTTATTCACCAATAATTTCCTTCAGTTTTCAAGTTGTCCATCATTGATATTCTCTTCCTTCCAGCAATCTTCCCTCCACTATGTATCTTACTCGTCCATTTCCTCTTAAGATGTCCAGTCTCTCTGCCTGTTCCTAATTATGTTCAGTAAATGTGTTAGTCCACTCTCAGCATTTCATCAATCACTGCTTTCTCTTTGTGGCTAATCCTTTCCAAACCGACATTTCAAAGCTTGGTCTTAACTTTGATTCAAGGCTCGCATTCACACAAAGTAACACTCCAAATCAAGCTCTTTAGGAGTCATTTCTTGAGTTGTTTATTCAGCTTTCCAGTTAGAAATTATTCTTTTCCAGTCATCTCACACATGCCAACAAAGGTCTGTGCTGAATGGCTCTGGACAAAAGCTGGAAAGATGTCACCCTGGGTTACCACACCTTCCTACACATCAGGAGGCTGTGAAATATTCAACTATGGACATTTCCCAGCATTGTTCAGCATGCACATTCCACATCCAAGGATAGTGAATCAGATAATATCACAGAATACAATCTGAGTTAAGACTGTTTATTGTCCATGACTATCATTTGGAATTGGAAATACTCTATGTGCCAAAGTTCCGCGCTGTGCCTCAAACGATTGTAGGTGAATTTTACACAAGTCTCATCAGTGGATTCTGTTTAGCTATGCCATGACAAACCTTCTAAATGTATCATATTAAATAAAGTCTCAAGTAATACTGCATCAGCAATACAATTCCATTTTACTTCAGGGCTTGAAATAACGATACCAGGTCTAGTTTCATAGCAATGAACTGGAATACGCTGCACAAATTAATTAATTATTTCTGCAGTCAAAGATAACTTCATTGTACAATCAAATTGCATTTGTGTGCTCAATTAAGTCTTACTTTCTTCAGACTTCAAAGTTCTGTTTTTGCTTCATTTCCCCATCAGGCGAGTTAACTATTTCCTAAGCAGCATTTAACATTGAGTAAGATGACTGCGGCATATAACCTCATTCAAGACGTTGAAACGATAGCCCAGACTAACACGCCAGTACAGCGCTGGAGGAAATGCTGTGCTGTAAACAATTACCAGCCTTCATGTCAAATGTTAATCTAGAGGCCTGGGTGTCAGTAGCAAATTAGTTGCTGGTTAAAAATTGATTGTTCTCTGCAGTGAAGTCAGCGAAAAGAAATTTCGGGTTAGATTTACACCAGGCACAGTTCACTACTGCGTTGACCATACATGTTGAGAGTTTCGTTCCCTACCTTTACCCAGGATTTTTATTTTAGCCATCAATTGCATCCTGTCATGTTTGGGTTCTGCTTTATGGAATTGATAACGTAGTGCCAGTATAACTGACTTCAACCATCACTCATTGGGCCAGGTCGGTCTGGTTAAATATCTCGACTCAAGATTCGACATATTCGTTGGGTGTTTCTGGTGCATTGCATATGATGCATTTCGGGTGTTGTGGGGTCAGAATGTCGGACATGAAAAATATATTTTAAAAAAAAAAAAGGCTGCAGCTGGCACGTGGAGAGATTTAACAGCAGATTTAGGAAGAACCTACGGGCCTTGAAAGGTGGCAGTTTGCAGAAGTTTCACCCCATTTCTGACAGAGCCAGTTGTCACTGGTGTGTGAAGGAGGCAGTGTGAAATTCACACACCGGGTCATCCGAACTCAGCAACGCTGAGTCCAATACAGCGCTGGTTTGACTGCTGCAAACTCCTTAATTGTGGGAGTCACAATTGAGTGAGGTTTTTCATTCAGGGGACAAGGGCATTGCTGGCTAGGCCGGCATTTATCACCCATCCCTAATTGAGGTTGAGGGTCAACCAGATTGCTGGAGTCTCATATAGGCCAGGCAGCAGATTCCTTCCCTAAAGGGAATTGGTGAACCAGAAGGGTTTTTCCAACAGTCATTATTATTAAATTCTGAATTCTATATTTTTATTGAATGCAAATTCCACCATCTGCCAAGGCAGGATTTGGTCCTCAGTCTCCAGAACATTAGCTGGGTCTCTGGATTAACAGTTCAGTGATAATACCACTAGGCCATCACCTCCTCTTAGGAACAGTAAACATTCATGTAGGGTGGATAAGGTCTGTATAACTGTCGTGATCTGAAGTTTTTTTAAATGTCCCGCTCTTTAAATCTTAAGAAACCGGCTGCATCTGTCAGCAAGTTTTAAAAAACGTCTGCTGGACTGTTTTAACTGACAGGTAAAAAAGAAAATCATCTGGTCATGCGGTTTAAACAGAGTTCTTTCTTAACATTTCCTCAAAGGTTACTTTGTCATTATGAATGTTAGCTTTCAAAAGCTGGAGTTATTTCAACATGGGCTCAGAGTTCACAATTTAGTTGGCAGTTTAAAGAATATATTAAAGGATTAGCTGTCTTCGATCTGGGGTGGGAATGGAAACTTATAAAAAAGAATGGCCACTTCAGAAAATTTAAAAGCTTCGAATGAGTTCTATGAATGGGGATTCTTTTTAGTACCAAATGAAAGATCATAAACCATAGCAGCAAAAGTGGGCCATTCAGCCCATCGAACCTGCCTTGATATTCATTGTGGTGATGACTGATCCGATAAACCTCAACTCCACTTTCCTGCCTTTTCCCAAAAAGTCTCTGATTCCTTTACTGAATAAAATTCTGTTTATCTCAGCCTTGAATATTGTTATTTCAACCTTGACAGCCCTCTGCGGTAAAGAATTCCACAGAAATGATTACCCTCCGAGAGAAGAAATTCCTCCTCCTCTCTGCCTTAAAAATGTGACACCTTGTTCTGATATTGTGTCCTTTATCCTAGATTTACCCACAAGTAGAAACAATCTCTCCAATTTCTAGCCTGTTGATCCTGCTAAAAAAACTTGTATATTTCAAGAAGGTTACCTCTCATTCTTCTGAACCCCAATGAATACATGCCCAATCTACTTAACCTCTCCTCATAAGACAGTCCCTCCACACCCAGGATCAACCATGTAAATCTTCTCTGGACTGCATCTAAACCAAAGTGTGAGAATCATAGAGACTCTACAGTGCAGACAGAGGCCATTTCATCCATCGAGTTTGCACCTACCTTCCGAACAGCATCTCATCCTACCCTATCCCCTGTAACGCTGCATTTCCCATGGCTAATCCACCTAGTTGGCCCATTGCTGGACACTATGGGCAATTTAGCATGGTCAATCCACCTAACCTGCACGTCTTTGGACTGCGGGAGGAAACCCATGCAGACAGAGGGAGAATGTGCAAACTCCACACAGACAATCACCTGAGGGTGGATTCAAACCCAGGTCCCTGGCGCTGTGATGCAGCAGTGCTAACCACTGAGCCACCATGCCTCCTCATTGTATTATCATACTATGCTGACAAAAATGTTTATTTATTTCATCGCCGCATAGCTGCTGAGGACTATGTGAGTGGCTACAAGGTGGTATGGAGCATGTGGGTTAATGGGGGATGGATACGGTAGTGAGAGGGTGTGAGGCTCTAGGGTTAGAAGGCTTAAACAACTTATGCTCCAGAGAACCAAGTTGGGCCTCTAACTAGTTCACCTAGGCATCTGCGTGCTCCTGTGGCTACTTGTATTTTCTGTCCAGGTTCATCTTGCCTGACTGTATCCCACACCCATAAACACAGTGACTAAGAACAGCAAGTTAGGTGCTAGGAATGCTGCAGTGATTAACTCACTTCGTGACTCCTCAAAATCTGTCCACCATATACAAGGTACAAGTCAGGACTGTGGTGGAATACTCCCCATTGGCCTGGATGGGTGCAGCTCCAACAACACTCAAGAAACGTGACATCATCCAGGATAAAGTGCCCACTTGATTGGCACCAAATCCACAAACATTCACTCCCACTGCCGCCTACACTCAGTAACAGCAGTGCATACAATTTACAAGATGCAGAAATTCACCAATGATCCTCTGACAGTACCTTCCAAAACCACATTACTATCACTTGGAAGGACAAGGTCAGAAGATACATGGGTACACAACCCTCTGCAAGTTCCTCTCCAAGTCGCTCACATCCTGACATGGAAATATATCACTGTTCCTGAGTGTCAATGAATCAAAATCATGGCATTCCCTCCCCTAGGTGGGCTATCTATAGCACACAGACTGCAGTGGTTCAAGAAGGCAGCTCACCACCAGCTTCTCAAGAGGCATTGTTGCTAAGTTTGCAAATGACACAAGGATAGGTGGAGGGACCGGTGGTGTTGGAGAAGCAGGAAGGCTGCAGAAGTGGCAAATGGAGCACAATGTGGGAAAGTGTGAGGTTATACACTTTGGTAGGAAGAATAGAGGCATAGATTATTTTCTAAATGGGAAAAGGCTTTGGAAATCTGAAGCTCAAAGGGAATTAGGAGTCTTAACGTTGGTTCGGTTGGCAATTAGGAAGGCAAATGTAATGTCAGCATTCGTTTTGAGAGGGCTACAATACAAGGGATATGCTGTAAGCTGTATAAGGCTCTGGTCAGACTTCATGTGGACTGTTGAGAGCAGTTTTGGACCCTGTATCTAAGGAATGATGTGCTGACATGGTGTGTGTGTGCACATGTGTGTGGGGGAGGGGGGTGGAGGGTGGAGGGGGTGGTGTCAGGCGAAAGTGAGGGGTCCAAAGGAGGTTTACAAGAATAATCCTGGGGATGATGAGCTTGTCAAATGAGGAGCAGTTGAGGACTCTGGTTCTG
Organism: Rhincodon typus; assembly: GCF_021869965.1. NCBI lineage: Eukaryota > Metazoa > Chordata > Chondrichthyes > Orectolobiformes > Rhincodontidae > Rhincodon > Rhincodon typus. The sequence goes on along the minus strand of NC_063342.1, from coordinate 64,058,572 downwards.
GACTTGGAGTTTAGGGGGATCTCACTGAAACTTACAGAACACTGTATCTAGGCCTCTCAGTAGAGGTGGGGAAGATGTTTCCACTAGTAGGAGAGGCTAGGACCCGGGGTCACAGCCTCGGAATGAAGAAACCACCCTTTAAAACTGAGATGAGAAATAATTTCTTCAGCCAAAGGGCAGCTAATCAGTGGAATTCTGAAGGCTGTGTGGGTCAAGTCATTGTAACGGCCTGGTATGGCAACTGCTCTGCCAGGGCCGTAAGAAACTACAGAAGGTGGTGTGCACAGCCCAGACAATCACGGAAGCCAACCTTCCATCCATGGACTCTACTTACACGGCTCACTGCCACAGAAAGGCGGCCAACGTCATCAAAGACCCATCACAGCCTGGCAATGACCTCCTACAACCTCTTCCATCAGGCAGAAGATACACAGAAACCTGAACACACGCACAAGCAGGTTCAGGAACAGCTTCTTTCCTGCCATTATCAGACTGTTGAATGGACTCTAGCCTCAAATAATGTAACCTGTATGCCTCTAAGTCTTTTTGATCTGTACATCCTTTTCTTGCTGTGATTCTGCCTGTAATGCTCGTAAACAAAGCCTTTCACTGTATTTCAGTACACGTGACAAATCAATCAATCAATCAATCAATCAATCAATCTATTTAAGACCTAGATAGATAGGCTCTTGATTAGGAAGGGGGGGTCACAGGTTATGGGAAGAAGGGAGAATGGGGTTGAGAAACATATCAGCCATGATCGAATGGTGGAGCAGACTTGATGGGCCGAATGGGCTAATTCTGCTCCTATTTCTTATAGCCTTATTGTCTATCTAGGGACAAGCAATAGTCCAGCCAATGAAGGCCACATTACTGGAATGAACAACAGAAAAAAAAAAAAGATACAATACTTCAAATTTCATGACCTCTACATCTAGAAGGGCAGGGTAGCAGACACATGGGAACAGCACCATGTGAAAGTTTTCCTTTAAGCCAGACACCATCCAGACTAAAAACTAGATTTCCATTCCTTCACTATCACTGGGCCAAAATCCTGGAACTCCCTTACTAACAGCCCCATAGGTGTACCTATACACTACAGCTGTACAAGAAGACAGATCACCACCACCTTCTCCACACTAATTAGACAGACTAGCCTAGCCAGTAACCTCAATATCCTGTGAATGAATGCGAAAAAGGCTAATTTGGTCTGGTCTAACATGATTTGTGCAATATATACAACTGTTCTTCCTGATACATTATTTATTGAGCACCAAGCCATTTATCAACTAACAGCCACAGCATACTACGGCAATAGATATTCTCACTGATCACGGCTGAGAAACTTAATGGGTCCCCTGGATGAAGTCAGTAGAAATCCAGGTCGGTTGTGCACAGTGTGAGTAATCTCACCACAAAAATAGCTTTTCATTCTGGATTAGAAAGGAATCAGTATAAAAAAAATTGAAATCAAGCCACTTGCCACTGAAAAAAATAAAGCTGTCCCTGCTTACCAAAGCTATTCTTTGAAAGATCAAAAGATGAATGTTGTGGTGCTGGATCCTGCTTTGAAGTCTCCTTGTTGTTGATACAATCTGGCACTAATTCAACGTCCTGGCAGGTATTCCCTTCTGTTTGAGAGGTTTCTTTTATTTCCAGCTGCTGCACTACTGATCTCTGATTGTGGCTGGATTGTGGCTTGCTCTTTTTATAAGCTGCTGGCACACTCTGTGATCTCTGACACGGAGGCTGAAGCTCAGAGTCCAGGACAGAGTAGGGTGGCACGGGACCAGGTGCAGCCGAGTTTGCTGAGGGTATCAAGTTTTCTTGGATGTGTCCCGTGGAATGGAAGGATGCTGAAACATTCGGTTTCTCATCAATTGCTGCATCTGCAACATCATCTTCCACCTGAATTAGCACTGGTTCATTACAGTCACTAGACTCACTCAGATCAGCTGGTCTGGAACATCCAACTCTCTTCCTCCGCTCGTTCACAGCTGATTTCAGACCCGACTTGTTTTTCGGTTTCTGGGCGTAACCGTTGGAAAGCGATGCCAAGACTTGCCTCTGCAGTTAAAACAAATATATTAAATCAATTGTCATGTGTCACATTTATCTTGCAAAGACTGAACAGACTTCTGTTCCTTTCTCCAGAAAGGGCTGAGGCATGATTCAGTAGAGATCTTTAACGTTATGAGAGGTACACAAGAACTAGGTGCAGGAGGAGACCGTATCGCCCACCGACAGGGCTCTGACACTCAATACGTTCACAGCTGATGATAGATTTCAACTCCACATTCCCGCCCGCTCCTTTTATCCCCTGTTCTCCGAAGGGCCAAATATCTATCCATCACAGTCTTAAATGTATTCAATAATGAAGCATCCACAGTGCTCTAGGGTAGAGAATTCCAAAGATTTGCAGCCCTTTGATTGAGGTAATTCCTTCTCACCTCAGTCCTAAATAATCTGTCCATTATCCTGAGATTGTGCCCGTGTTTAGATCTCACAACCAGCATAGACAATCTCTCAGCATCTACCCTCTCAAACCCCATCAGAATCTTGTGCATTTTAATGGAATTACCTCTCGTTCTCCTGAACTACAGAACATCAGCCCAATTTACTCATCCCTTCACTATGGGTCAGCCTTCTCATCCCTTGGGATCAACTTAACATTCACTGCAATTCCTCCAACTCAAATATGTCCATTCTTAAATGTGGAGACCAAAACTACGTATAGGATTTCAGGTGTGGTCTCAAAGCTCTGTACAATTGAAGCAAGACTTTCGGAGTTCTGAGGAAGGGTCACCGGACCTGAAACGTTAATTCTGATTTTTTTTCTTCACAGATGCTGCCAGACCTGCTGAGCTTTTCCAGCAACTTTTGTTTTTGAAGCAAGACTTTGTTCTTGTAAGCTAATCTCTTTGCAAAAAAAAAGGCCAGTAGGAAATGTGCCTGCCTAATTGCTTTTCCTGATTTACAGCATCCGCAGTTCTTTCGGTTTTTATTTGCCTAATTGCTTATTGTACCTTCATGCTAACCTTCTATATTCCTTGTACTAGTACACCCAAATGTTTTTGAACATCAACACACACAAGTTTGACATCTTTTATACAGAAGGTGTCCCAACTTGGAGAATCTAAACGTAAATATATGACCGTCACTAATAAATCCAGTCAGGAATTCAGGATAAACACCTTAGAGAGTGATTAGAAGGTGGAACTTTAAAAGCATGAATACATTGAGGGGGGATACAAGTATGTGAGGGGGAATAACACAGAAGGTTATAGTGATCAGTTTAGATTAAGTTAGGTGGAATAATGCCTGGGTGGTTCATAAACAGCACAGACAAGTTTGGCTGAGGGGCCTGTCTCTATGCTATAAATACTGTGTAATTCTGGTCTTTGGTACTTTAAAACAGATTCATTCAACGGACCCTTGCATTACAATGAATAAAACATGCACGTCTATTCAGGACGGGCAGATCGATTTGTTTAATTTATGCCACAACCCTGCATACGCTAAGTATCTAATTCGACAATTGCATGACCTTTTTCATGTCTCGCAGTTTCGCTTCTGATTGTGAAACAGAATTCAATTTAAAACATGTCAAAGGACGATGGAAATATTTCACACTTAAAATAAAACTAACCAAACTTTTTCACAAGCTAGCAGTTGCATTTATCTTGAAGGGTTGGGATAAAGCTCATGGTGGATTCTGGAACTATGTTCCTGCTACAGGTTGGAAAAATCCTCCCACCAGTTAAATAGTATTCAGCTCAGTGGGTGTGCTCCTTTGGATGTGCACCTAGGCTGAGGGAATTTCCCTTAGAGCAGAGGAGATCGAGAGGGGGCATGATTGAAATATATAACATGATGAGGGGCACAGATAAGATGGACAGGAAGAAACATTTCCCCTTGCTGGAAGGATTAATGACTAGGGCACATAGATTCATGGTAAGGGTCGGAGTTTTAGAGAAGATGTGAGGGAAAGCTTTTTCACCCAGTGGGTGGTGGGAATCTGGAACTCACTGCCTGTAAGGATAGTAGAGGCTGAAACCCTCATAATACTTAAGAAGTATCTAAATGTGCACTTGCAATGCCAAGGCTATGGGCCATGTGCTGGAAAATGGGATTAGAAATAGTTAGGTGGTTGCTTTTGACTGGCACAGGCTCGATAGGTTGAGGGCCTATTATGCTGTAGATCTCTGACTTTATGGCAATATGACACTGGATTAGGAATGGATCAAATGTTGCTCAATGATGATCTGCTGCTAAATAGGATTTCCAGAGGAAAGGGCCATTAATGTACATAGGGACACATATCACCTCAACCCCAGCTCTCCCCTCTCTTCTGCAAGATAGGTGTAATGCTAATAGTAACTGTTCAACGAGGAGAAATACAAAAAGGCGCTGAGGGGTATGGAGAGAAAGTGCGAACACGGCGTTGAGAGAGAGGATCAGCCATGATCACATTGAATGGTGGAGCAGGCTTGAAGGTCTGAATGGCCAAATCCTGCTCCTCTGACTTACAGGAAAAACAATGAACATCACAGCAATTCGAACAATCAGGATAAGAGACAGCAACGATTTTAAGCACAGTGGTGGGTGGTAGATACTTTAATCAACCTGTTCAGCCTTGTAATGACACATACATGGAGCAAGTCAGACTTGAACCTGGGCTATCTAGCACAGAGGAAAGGACATGACCACTAAACCACAGGCTACTGTTGGAGGGTATGGCCAGGCTGGGAGACGTCAATTAGAGAAAAGATGTCAATACCTATCAACTAGGGTCCTTCAGGGTCATGAAACTGACGCATACATCCACACTAAAGTCATGGTTGGCAAGGGCTGTGCCCCATGGATAGAAATGCAGGTGGACAGATGATGCAATGGCACAGTCCACAGGGTTAGTACTCTGACGGGGAAGAGATTAGGAAGATTAGTTCCCCAGTAGTGGGGGTGCTAGGCAAGAAGGTCAGCGAGAGTCTAGCATGGGTGACTGGGGTTATTGTTTGTAACAAAGGAGGCAACGAATGCCTTGGTGAGTTCTTCAGGGGATTCCAGGAGTAACATGGTGGAAAACTACTCATTCATACCATTTCACTTACATATACTGTTGCGCTATATCCTGTTGCAACACCACATCTTCCAAATTTGGTCCATTCTAATATATTTTCCTTTCATGTGGGTTCCAAACAGAAGATTGAACTTCTCAATGTCAATCTGCTATCAAGCCCTCTTTAATAATCAATCATTCTCACATTGGCAAGCACCAAAATGTAGCAATGGAGCAATCCACTTTGGACTGGCATTGGGGTGTGGTGATGGTGGGATCGGGGGAGCGGGGATTAGTTGCTCAGTTGACTGGGGCAGCACCTGTAAAGCACAGCATTAGTGAGGTGGGGCAAATGCCGATGCAACTGAAAAAGCCATAAGCTGTAACCCTCAAGGGTTCCTTCAACTATCAAGTTTAAGAATTAGCACAGGGCATCCCAAACTGTAAGGCTGAACCCTGCAGTGGGGCCCCTCGCTGAAATTTTAGCTTTGTGAGTTCTGAGGTGGCAATGTCGGCAATTGAGCTCTGCTCAAGCATGTACAGTCATATGGCCCCTTTAAAACTTGCAGTTTTATTTAATCAAGGCTGTGACTTACCTGCCAATTCTTAAGGCCCCAACCCTGTCCTGGAAAAAAAAATTAAAGGTATGTGATAAGTGAGAGTGTGGAGCTGGAGGAGCATAGCAGGCCAGGCAGCATCAGATGAGCAGGAAAGTTGACGTTTCGGGTC
>NC_063342.1:63989195-64052384 GCF_021869965.1 Rhincodon typus | reverse complement strand
GGGCAAGCAGCATCATAGGAGCAAAAAGGCTGACGTTTCGGGAAGGATCTAGGCCCGAAACGTCAGCCTTTTTGCTCCTATGATGCTGCTTGGCCTGCTGTGTTCATCCAGCTCTGCACCTTGTTGTCTCTTGTGTGTTAAATAGTTCCCCTGACCCCTCCCCCGCTCTCCCAGCTTTCTCAAGTCCTGCCATATATTTACAATTCCATTCCCACTGCCACAGGCTCTTCATACTCTCTCTGCCCCACAACAAGAACCTGTCCATCAGTCTGATAGCAATTTATCACCGTGAGCACAGCGAATCACTTTTCGCTTTGAGGCAAGTCCACTGCCCCTTTCTTAGAAAGGAAGGCCAACCTTAAAGAACTGCCAGCCCATTGGATACCTTGCATCTCTGCAGTCCACCACTCACAAGCTGAAGCCACTGCCTGAACTACAGGCATTCCCACCCTAAAGGAGCTCAGGAAACAGCAAAGTCAAGAGACGCAGCGAGTGGTAGGGCAGGGAGGCCGGATTCAACAGGCCAGGAGGGAAAGATGCCACGGATAGGGTCTGTGATGGGTCTGCAGCCTACAAAGGAAATTCTCTCTCCCCATTTCACAGACTCCAGCCTGTATAGCAGAAGTCACCAGGCTTCCCACACAGAGGGGCCTTTCCCCACGCCCCCCAACCCCCCCACCATGAGCGAAATCCCAATGGGCAGAACAAAGTCTTCTTGTGGCCATTTATTAATCACGTAAGAGCCTCAAAAGGCCCAAGGGCAGGCAGTCTGACTGACAAACGAACCCCACTCCCCCAATCCTGCAATCCCTGAAAAATTTCAAATAGGTCAGAAGTAGGCAGGAAACCCACCTGCTGAATGTCATGTGCTCCTCCCACCTTCACACCCACAGGTGATGAGAGTGTCAAATATACCATTTCATTAACCCTGAGGCAGTATCACGAACAAAGTATGTGTCACAAACATTTGGCATGTTAACAAGAACAACACTTGAACTTCAGATTTTAAGGTCTTTTTATGCTGTTGGTGTACAAGCAACACCAAAGACCGTCAGCTTTCCTTCCATCACCTACACTCCATAGTTTCTAAGAAGCAACAGCACCACTGACACCCAACACTTCCATTAGACTGAGTCCATTAAGTCTGCTAAACCCAAGAGGGGGTTGCAGTTGATCTCTACAGTTCACAGCACAGTCTCACCTGGCTACGTAGATCGACTCCAAGGGCAGAACTTCCAGGGTCTAGAGGGGTCGCATGTGTAAATTCACACCAATGAATAACCGAACCAGTTAAGTTAATGATCACTGAAGACCAATTGTTAATGGCTGCCTGGGCAGTGGCAGTCATGCATGGAGGTCCAACTGGAACCAGTTAACAAACGAAGCATAAATGGCATCTATTTCCGAACAGCAGAGCACTTAAAACTGGATGCTTGCATTGAAAATACAAAGCATGCTTACTTGCTTAGCAAAAAATTCTGTTTTCCCTTGACGTAGATCAGACACTTGTCTCTGAATCACTTCCACTTTTTTGTCCAGTCTTCGGATAGAAGAATAAATAACCTACATGTGGTAAAAATGGTTCAAAAACAGCAACTGCGTCAACAATCAGGAATTGCAATAGCTGTATTTATAGTAAAGGGCATGTTTTATTGAGGAAAAAAAAAAAAAAATCTATTAGTCTTGGTTAAAGTTGGCTTTCAGTTTTGTCTCCATGTCGTGCTGTTGATAAAATGGATGCGGTACATGTATCAAGAACTCTCCCTCCCAAATACAAACATTGTTTTTTAATACAGATTATACATAGCAAAAATAAATAGAATACAATCAATCAATCAATCAATGGAGGAATGATGCAAAGTTGACACAATAGAACCAGGATCACATTGTTACTGGCCTCAGCTGTCGTTTAAAATCAGATCCCCAAACTTTTTATGAAATCAGAACTGGCAGTATGAAGAGGTGAAAAGCAAAATTATGTACGTTAGAAATACACATTGAAAGCAGAAATGAAGCAGGTGGTTGATCTACATCTGAAATAAAAAAACTAGGTTAATATTTAGATGCTAAGCTGCATTAGAAATCAGATAACAGGTCGCGTCTGAATGTTAATCAACCTGTAATTTTTGCTTTAACTTCAGAAAACCATCATGGCTCACCAGTACCTCCACAAAAATAGCTGGCACTCACTCTGATGCTCAAAACATTGAATGGTACTCCTAAATGGCATTGTAACTAGTCAGCTGGCATGCACATTAACATCGTAAAATTAACCCAATTGTTCCAAAAAGGCATAAGAAAATGTAATGCCCAGAACAGAGGATGAGGATTTAGAATTTTGGGAGGGAAAGTCAGGATGTGAGCAGAAGGGTTGTAGAACCCAAAATCACAGGACGAGTCAGTTCCTGGGTTATGGATGTGAAGGAAGTTACAGAGAAAGAATGGGGAATAACCATGAAAGGACTTAACACAAAATATCCTGGACAGAGAACCAACACAGACGAGTGACAATAGGTATGAATGGGGCCTGGAAGCTAGATAGGATAATAAAACCAAACCAAACTATATTCCATATAAAACAATTTGAAAAGATCTTATGGTAGAAGCCAAAATGTAAGAGTCAACTCTTTTAACTGAGTAACATCCTTTACAGCACTCAATCCTTTATTCACTTTAAAATTTCTTACCAAACTGACAAGGTTACAAGCATTTCCTTTCAGCAACTTTCTGGATATCTACCAGATGTCATTCTCTATGTTGGTCCCCACGTCACACAGACAGGCTAACTCACTGGTTTTCTCTGAATTTAATTTCTTTGAGACAGTTAAACCAGATTAGTACTTCTTTCCAGCTCTGTTGGCCTGGAGGCTGCTAAAACCTCAACTGCCCTTCTGAAAGTTCGGGATCTTCTGAATGCAACCCGCTTATTGTCAATGGCCTTACACTTCGCTCTTTGTAAAAAGTTATGTCAGCAATAAGCAGCAATGCTCTCAGCCCATTGAGTCATTTAACTAAAGTCACACGATTTCTTGGAAAGGTTATATTTAGCTCACTGTACCAAATGACTTTCTGACCCTTTTATTAAAATAAATATCAGACCTCCACTGCATTGAAAACTGAAACCTCACTTACCTCTGCTTTAGCCCATGATAACCGTTCAACACAACCCACACAAGAATAGTGGCTGTACTGGTAAGATATTGGAGGATAATTAACGGCTTTAAATTTAATACCATCAGGAGAAGATACTGATGAGAAAACTTACGAGATAGAAATAGATTTTTTTTTACTCTGGCTGACAATGTGCCTTACTCCAGCTCCCAATTTAACAATCTAAATCTAAAGCTCTGAATGATAAGCAGGTACAGTAACCATCGCTACTGAAGCAATCCAAACTCATTTTCTTTATTATAATTAAACTCATTATTATGTATTATTATTTTTGTTTGTTCAAAGGTTTAGCAAATACCTTATTAACAGATGCCCAACATTAATATGATGACAGCTGGTGTTTACCAAGTATTTATCAAGCCAGCCCTGAGTAATATGATGTAGCAATAAACACATTATTGACTGCTTTATTACCTGATTTCCTGTGCTCAATCATGACTCAATGGTTTATAGCAACACAACGCAGGAAGGCCCATTTTAACTCTCAGTGACCACCCATTACATGTCTCTCCGGATCGTCGAATCAGGCAGGATGGACAAGCCAGAGACAAAAAACAGAAATTGCTTGCAAAACTCAGTAGGTCTGATAACATCTTTGAGCTGATGAAGAGTCACCAGACTTGGAAGGCTAACTCTGCTTTCTTCTTACAGATGCTACCAGATTTGCCGAGTTTCTCCAGCAATTTCTCTTATTGCTTCAGACCTCCAGCATCCACCAGTTACTTGTCTTACATATGTGTATAGGCCTGAGGGTGTGCAATCTATATTTAGTAAACTGGATTATAATATTGGTTGAAAAGTCCTGTGCATATTACTAAATAGTTGCTAAAAACCTTGCGACTAATAAAAAACTGTTTACAGTTATAGTGCTGCCTAGAAACACAAATTAGTCAGTAAACTAACAGATTTACTTTCTGGCAGGCATTAATTGTTCGACTGTCTGGCTCCATCCACAGAACAGATGTTAGGGGATTGGTCTTGACATTATGCTGTCGGAAAAGCAGTACAAACACTTCCCTGACATTCCTCTTTCGGCTATTTCAGTAAAGATTTTAACCTATTTATTTCAAACATCACTTAATCCCCGAGATTTTAATTTCAACACAATTCTTTGGATAGGTTTGTGGCAGACTTCCTTCATACTGCTCTCTGGGGATCACCTAGGTGCAGACGATAGGGAAATATTGGGCAGGGAGGGCCACACAATTCTCATAAGGCTACAGAAGAAAATAAAATCGCTCCGCTATGAGATGTACAAATTTTGCTGCCCAATTTTTCTCTGCTGCAGCCACATTGCCAAAGGAAGGAGAGTATGTTTCTGGAAAGCATTGCCTGGAAGGGTGTGAGAAGCAGATTAATGATTTTTAAAAGGGAATGGGATAAATACTTAAAGGAGGGAACATTTGCAGAGCTATAGCAAAAAGGGCAAAGTAATTGAAAACTCCCAATTAGTCCGAAGGGACAGCACAGGCATGAACAAATGGCCTCCTTCTGAGCTGTATCATTCTATAATTCTAGTATTGATTTTGTGCAAATCGGATCAAAAATACTTTAGGGCCCTTTGATAAATGTCATGTTGGCTCTGCCACATAACTACAGTCACTATGCCTCACATGGTAAGAAGACTGGCTGAGTGGTTAACAGTGAGGAAGAAGGCCTTAGGTTACAGGAAGATAATGACAGGTTGGTCAGATGGATAGATCAGTGACAGATGGAATTTAACCAGGTCAAGTGTGAGGTGATCCATTTTGGAATATGTAACAAGACAAAGGAGCGTGTTTATTATTCAAAAATGAATAACAGGCCACTAGGAAGGTCAGAGAAACAGACAGATCTTGGGGTACTGGTCCACAGATCCCTGAAAGTGGCAGGATAGGTTTGTAGAGTAGTTAAGGTGGCACACTTGCCTTTGTCAATCATGGCCTAGATTATAAGAGTAGGGAGGTTGTGTTGGGACTGTACAAAACTTTGGCTGAGCTACAGCTAGAGTGAATCTCAGGTCACCAGAAAGAATGCGATTGTACTTCAGGAGGTGCAGAGGACATTCAGCAGGATGTTGCCTGGTTGAAGCAGTTTAGCTATGAAGAGAGACTGGATAAGGTCAAGTAATTTGCTTTAGAGCAAGGAAGACTGACAGTAGGTTGATTGAGATGTATAAAATTGAGGGACATGGACACTGTAGATAGGAAGCAGTCTATTCCCCTTAGCTGAAGGGTCAATAACAAAGGGGCAAGCAGGAGGTTTAGAGGTAATCTGAGGAAAAACCTTTTCATCCAGAGGGTGATATGTCATAACATTCAAGGCTAGGGGCCAAGTGCTAGAAAGTGGGACTAGTATAGAGTTAGTGATTTTTGTTGGTGCAGACTTGATGGGCTGAAGAGCCGCTTCTGTACTGTATAATGTCTAGGAGTAGAGAATATGTAAGTTGCAAACAACTTTAGATTGCATTCCAGCCTCAGGCTGTTCATGAAACCTTTGAGTTTTACTGTGCAGTTCCACAATTTGTGTTTATTCTGTCTATAATAGTGATCATTAAAATTAATGGCTGGAAAATTCTGAGTGGTGCATGCTCAAATTCTTGATTAAGTATTTACAAAGACATCTCATACAGAAATTTTACCTTCTCAAACTCACCCTTGTCTATTATCCAACTTACATGATGTAGAAATGGTCCTTTATTATCCAGTCTCAAGATTCAAATGTTCCTACAGCAAAATGTTCACAAACACCCAGACCTAAGTTGAAGAGGTGAATTTGTATATATTATGTAAACAGTGCTCAATCAGGATGGATTTTCAGACAGATTCAGACTTCGGCTCTCAGCTTCTTCCCTGGTTTGCCTCATAGTATCTGCTTTTCCAATCTCTTCTCTCCAGATTCAGGCTGAATCCCAAGACTCCAGCCTCTGAAAGTTCTTTTAATCCCTCAGGCCCGCTGAGGCCATTACCTTCACACTCCCTTGCAGGCCCAATCGCAAAATCCGGTTTCCCGACCAAACCCTTCAACCAGCCCCAACTGCCAATTTTCTCGATTCTGAATTTGTTTAGATATCAAGACCCAGGCTCTCCGCACAATCGCAGATGCAGAGGGCAATCCTTGGCTTTCACATTGGTTTACAGTCTCACTCTCAAACCCAAGAGACAAGAACCATTTCCACACTCCATTCTTCCACAGCAGGTCCTGGACCCAGCAAATAACCAGTTTAGCAGGAATCCCAACCAGACCACTCCTTACCTTGGTAACTCCAGGTCTTACATCCTACTGCTTTGTTAGGGCCTCCCTATCCACTCTGTCCAGACCTCTCATAATTAAATGATCCATCCCAGCTCCATATTTTCCACTAATTCCCTGACAAAACACGTACCAGGTTTGTCCTGGTCTGTCCTCTTTCATACCCAGCTACTGATCAATGATCTTTGCAACTATTAGAGAATTTCAGCCTCAAGTCTAGCTCCGGGTCTCTGAGAGGTGAGAGGAAAAGGAGAGTGTGCAATGCATAAAATAAGAGGCAGTGCCATAATGAGAGAGGGGAAGAGAGCGAGTGCAACCAACAAGCAAAGAAAGTAGGAGAGATTCACAAAGCAACCAGAAGAAACATGTCAGAGGCACAGGACAAAAAAAAGTGAAGCATTGGGTGAGATGGGAGGAGAGCACAGCTCCAAATGTGTCCAATGGAGAGTGATATGGTCAGTCCTCCCAGTGTAGAACACACCCATTGAGAAAACTGCCTCCATCCAGTTATGGAAGCAGACTCATTGTAGAAATTCCCCCGCTTTTCATTCTGCTGGGTCGAACAGAAGGAGAACCAAGTGTGTTCTACGTTGAGTGGCTGAGCCACTTCTTTAGCCCTGCCACCAATTGAGAACCTTAAATGGCTAATTAAGGACAATTTAAGGGCTTCTTCCCATGACAATGAGATTAACTCAATGGGGTGGGTGAGGCATTGAGATTGGGGATTCAAAGGTACTCAGCTGCTGATTGAGACTGGATCTGGGGAAGTGATAACCTTCTCTCCCCAACCCATCTCCCTCTATACTGCTTTGTCCTGGGTTCACTGTGATCCTGGGGCTCCCCTCAGGCAGTAGCTGTGGCCTCCTCTGTGCTGCCACGGAGTACATGGGCTGCCAGTTGCTGGGTAGGATTCAGCCCTGGGTCTTGATTCCAGGGGAAGGACTGCCAGTGGTTACATGACTGACAGATCCAAGTGTGGTTCAGAGGCAGCTCAGGTCTCTCACCAGCTCTGCAACCAACAGTCAAAGGGCCCTGGAGACAAGTATTCTGCCTGCCTCAGAAAATTCCATCCGCACGTACAGAAGAGAAAAATAATTTACTTTTAATCTCTTACTGTATACAAGATCACTGCAGTTCAACTTCATTCATTGGAACACCTGAAGGTGGTACAATGTACAAGTTGGAACTCAATATTCACCACCTGAGATACATGAGCTACTTAAACTGATATTTGGCTTTAAAACATAGCATAAAAAAAACTACCTTCCAATATGTACTGACCTCAGTGAAAGGGGCTTTGCTTAAAAAGTGAAGAATATGTCCAAAGCAGCACACGACATTTGTTTATTAAAAATATCAAAAGGAAAAAGGAAAAACACTGCATTGGTCACTCTACAGACAGGAACACCTTCCTAATTAAGAGGATTACTTTCCCCCAGTTGAACTGAAGACCGAAATCAAATTTTTCTCAGTATGTGAAGATTTATGCGGATAAAGGTGGTTTGAGAGGGACTATAAGGAAACCCTCGTCTCAGAACACTGAAGACTCAGATTTCTGGTGCCCATCAGTTGCTGTGGTAAAGGCAAGCAGTCAATCAAACTCAAACTGCCTTGTTCCACTGGAGAACTGTCTAGTTTACACTGTGGCAAAGGGTTCAGGCTGTAAGCAGTGGTCACCTCACAAGCCTTGCGTTAGATAATGCAATTAGACACGCGCTTCCATCTCGCACAGGGAGCCAGCAACGACAGGAGATGGTTTACCTGACAGTAACTGAGAATTTCAATCAGTGAAGACTGCTGATCTCCATTTCCAGAGCTGTCCGATGTGCCACTAACCTGAATGATTAAAGACCAAATATGTTAGTGATCTTCAAACATCATTGCTTTGGTAGACGTACAGACTGAAGAAGTTGTACATTTGAAAGAAAAAAAACATTCTAAAGAAAGTGCTTTTAGCTCACTATCACTTAAGAGGTAAACTGATCAACGTTATGGGGAACTGAGTATGAGGAGAATGTGTGAGAAGATGATTACAACAATTAGTGCCAGTTCTTGAACTTGGGCTTGCTTCTGGAATGCAGGTTCTTATTAAGTATGCAGCATTTATTCATATACCACCATTGTGTCTTGATTAAAACTGCAGCTTTTAATAGAAAAACTGTTTAAATAGTTGGAACTGCTGTTGTATGACAGAGGGGGACAATATGAATTGCCCCAAAATGGGCCACACAGAGACAATGTCTCCTTGCCAGGGGAAAAGCTTGTTCACATCGCTAAATCAGGAGCATACGGGTCAATCTTCATGCCTGAACAACTAGGCCTAATACTGGGCCTCAGGTCTCAGTATCACTGAAGCAGAGGCACACACATAATCGTGACTGCCCCCGGTAAGAGGTCTCAAAGATCAGTTAGATTGCTATGTCGCCAACAGGCAGGAAGGTGGCAGAAAAGAGGATTGTGGTCTGCAATGGTGGCTGACAGCAATTTACATGCAATGATAAATTAGGATGAGGATGAATATTCCTTCTCCTCCGCCCATGTTTTAAAAATGTATTGATAGAACTTCGTGTTTTGCTTGCAGTCCAAGCTTTCCCTGTAAGGACCTGTTAAACCATGTGTGCAGCTGGTTTTCCAAAGTGCAGGCTGCACGGACTCTGAAAAGCAATAATATTTCAGAAAGGCACTCAAACAGGGTTAACACCCATTACCCACACATGGAAAAGGTCTAATGTCTGTTTCACCTAAACCTTTTGCAAATACCAATATGGCAGACTGTGCATTACTTGGCTTGAAATGAATGTGCTTGCTGCCTGCTACATTGGAGGCCTAGGCCAACAGAAAATGTATGGGACATCAAATCTCCATGGCCAACTATTCCAACACTCATCTGGCTTTCATCTGTCCTTCTATTAACTTAGAGAAGTATATTATTTATTGGTTCACAAAACGGGGCTTCACTGGCATTTAGAACTGTTTTGATCCCAGCTGATTACTATCAGCTGATAGTAATACTAGACAGGTCAGATTCCACATAAAACCTGGCTGGATATGTACATTAGATTATTTGTATTGCTTTATAAATGCATTTGCTGTAACAATTACAACAATGAGTTAGGCAAGAAGGACTGTTATTGGCACATGATTCATACCAAGGTACATATGTACACCAAAGTTGCATACTAAATTACTATGCTCCTACATATTGCTACAGACTGAAGCAAAGCTAGTATACATTGTTATATGGAAGTGTTGGAACAGTTCTTGTTCATTCCCCAAGATATATTCTTGTATCTCCCTCAATGCACTTCCTGTGGATGAGTATGGGTGGCATGGTCGCTCAACAGTTAGCACTGCTGCCTCTCAGTGCCAGGGACCCAGGTTCCACTGGGCCACTGTCTCTGTGGAGTTTGCAAATTCTCCCTGTGCTTGTTTGGGTTTCCTCCGGGTGCTCTGGTATTTTTTAAATTCATTCATGGGATGAGGGCGTCGCTGGCTAGGGCAGCATTTATTGCCCAGAGGGCAGCTAAGCGTCAACCACATTTGCTGTGGATCTGGAATCACATGTAGGCCAGACCAGGTAAGGATGGCAGTTTCCGTCCCCAAAGGACATTAGTGATCCAGATCAGTTTTTCCAACAATTGGCAATGGATTCATAGGCTCTTAATTTCAGATTTTTTTTTTTATTGAATTCAAATTCCACCATCTGCTGTGGTAGGATTCAAATCTAGGCCCCCAGAACATTATCTGGGTCTCTGGATTAAATCCAGCAATAATACCACTAGGCGACTGCCTCCCCCACAGTCACTCCTCTCTCAGTCCAAAGATGTGCAGGTTAAGTGGATTGGCCATGCTAAATTGCCCATAGTGTCCAGGGATGCGTGGGTTAGTCATGGAAAATGCAGGTTTACAGGGATAGCAGGGAGGTTCTGGATGGGATGCTCTTCAGAGGGTTAGTGTGGATTGATGGGCCAAATGGCCTACTTCCACACTGTAGGGGTTCTATGGAGATCATATTTCCAATTTTTGCAGTTGGTTAATGTGGTAGTTAATTGACTGAACCATATTCAGACAAGGTTGCAAATGTTCTTTAACAACAAATCATAAGTTTATTGACAAAAGAATGAATAAACAACCAAAGCTATGAAAGCAGTTGGGAAGATCTAATGCAAATTCAAAACAAAGTTTCAACATTACATGCAATTCTGGTCTCCCTCCAAGAGGAAGGATGTTCTGAAACTAGAAAAGGGTTCAGAAAAGATTTACAAGGATGTGCCAGGGTTGGAGGGTTTGAACTATAGTGAGAGGTTGAATAGACTGGGGCTATTTTCCCTGGAGTGCTGGAGGTTGAGGGGTGACCTTATAGAGGTTTATAAAATCATGAGGGGCATGGATAGGGTAATTAGGCAAGGCCTTTTCCCCAGGGTGGGGAGTCCAAAACTAGCAGGCATAGGTTTAAGGCGAGAGCGGAAAGATATAAAAAGGGGCAACTTTTTCATGCGGAGGGTGGTGCATGTATGGAATGAGCTGCCAGAGGAAGTGGTGGAGGCTGGTACAACATTTAAAAGGCATGTGGATGAGTATATGAATAGAAAGGGTTTGAGAGGGATATGGGCCAAATGCTGGCAAATGGGACTACATTTACATAGGATATCTGGTCAGCATGGACAAGTTGTACCGAAGGGTCTGTTTCTGTACTATATATCTCAATGACTCTATAACATGTTCCCCACACTATCCATTACAGAAACTCAATCGCAGAGAAATATCACTACTACCTTTGTGCTTTTGCCTAGAAAAATATATTATTGAGGCAGTACAGTGGTTAATATTGTTGCCTCACATCACAAGGGACCCAGGTTCGAATGTACCCTTGGGCGACTGTCTTGTGTGGAGTTTGCACATTCTCCTCGTGTCTGCATGGGTTTGTCCAGGGAGTTCCCCTTTCCTCCCACCGTCCGAAAAATGTGCAAGTTAGGTGGATTGGCCACGCTAAATTGTTCCAGAGTGTCTAGGAATATGCAGATTAGGTGGATTAGCCATGGGATACGCAGTGTTACGGGGATAGGTCTGGGTGGGATGCTCCAGAGGATTGGTGTTAACTCGATAAGCTGAATAATCTGCTTCCACACGGGAGGGATTCTATACCTCTGCCATTCAAGTCTTTACTTAACTGATGTTTTCCAATTTCTTTCCCTTAGACTGATTCCTTTTCAAGTCTGATGCAGTTCTGATGGCCTAAATTTTCTCAGTTCTAACGTCTTCAAGAATTTTACCCAAATTCTCCTGGTTTGGAAACTCCACAGACTAGAAACCACTTCCTCTGAGGTGACTGGTTCCCCAAAACTGACTGAAGAATTTAGTTCTCCTGCATGGAAAAAAAAACTAAAACTTGCTTCTGAATTCAACTCCTGATTCTTCTGAACCACAGCTTTGAACCTTTTAATCTGAAGTCAAAATAAAACTATTTACTCTACCTGCCATAAACCCAACGTTATAAACATTTTATCCATTAACACCACGGAGATTCTCCCAGGCATTATACCTCAATCACAAGCTTTCTTGAAATTGCTGTATTTATGTCACTGTTCCAAATTAACATTCTGACTTTAAAAATAACCTTCATAGAACTGACCCACATCCATCTACCTCTAGTTTAAAATCCAAATTACCCAATATAATACACCTTTCATCATTCCTGTCAGTCTTGGTTGACCTTGAAAAAAGGGATTAGTCTTCCAACCCCATGTGGTAAGAACAAGAGCTAGCATTTATACAAAATAGCATCTTCAATTGCCAGAAATTTTACACGGGGGAGGAAAATAGTGATCATTTAAGCCTACGTGTTAAATCATTGGAAGGAGAGCTAGGAGAAGTGACTGAAAGAATAGCCATAAAAAAGCATAGTTTCATACAAGATGACATACTTACATAGTCTGGCACTGCATCAAGTTCCTCGTCATAATATTCTTCATAGTCTTCATCCTCAGATATTCTCCTTACTATAGCAGGTCTCACCTTAAAGAAACAGAAACGAGAGTAGTCCACTGAAAAAGCACTTAAATGGGTGTCAGGATAGTATTAATCTGCATTGAAAGCTTTGAACTTTGAAAACAATATCGCTACAAACCTAAATACATTACCTAAACCTTATGCCATGACCTTAGTGATGTTCTCTGAATATTTTAATAAGGTTCCAAATGTGTTGTATTGCTTTACACAAAATAATGCACATTAATGAAAAAGATAATTAGCTTCATTTTATAAGCCAGAATAAGGTGGCAAACTGCACATCAGAGCATAACCCGCAATGGGATAATAATAAGTAAATGTCTGTTTAGTAATGTTTAGCCTTCAACTAACAGCAATCAGTACACAGTGAAAACTCCCCTCCTAATAGTACATGACATATT
Organism: Rhincodon typus; assembly: GCF_021869965.1. Lineage (NCBI taxonomy): Eukaryota > Metazoa > Chordata > Chondrichthyes > Orectolobiformes > Rhincodontidae > Rhincodon > Rhincodon typus. The sequence continues at coordinate 64,039,572 of NC_063342.1, read as the reverse complement.
TCTCTTCCATCTGAGTATCTTGACCCATTTTGATAATCATCAGAAAGACACCAGGTCTAACAAAGCTGGAATAATTTTGTGTTTGCGGAAGTTGACTTTGGCCAGTTGGCAGGGCTGCATCTTTAACCACACATCTAATTGAGCAATTTGTTGTTTTGGAGCCCAAGTACTTACTTTGCAACAAGAAGCTGGAAATTTCAAGACTGAAACATTTTCTTAGTGAGATATATTTATGTCTTTTAAGCTTGATTCAACCTTTATTGGTTTCTCAGTGATTTTCCTTTAGTAACATGTGCATTTCTTAATCTATATAATCATCTAAATAAATAGATCCATTACTTCTAACCTGAACATAATCTGACAGTGTGCCAATTACTGCCTTCTGAAGTAGGCAGCATAATGTGATACACATCCCAGGAGATCATTGCTGCAAATTTCTCTAGCTAATGGATAATTATTACTGATGTTTCACATTCATTCCACATTTAAAAAGGTGTAGATTTCAAATCATTGGAGGATCACTCTGTTTATGAAAACTGCCTTTCTGTCTTGACAAGGTGAAATATTCAAAGACTTTCTAAGTCAAAATTCTAATAAAGGATTAATTTCTTTTGAGTCTCTGCTCTGTACTTAAAAGAAAAAATGTAGGAGAAACTCAGGTCTTCTCAATTCTTGTATTTTGACAAAATATGACTGTAGTAAATTAAAGGCAAAAGGAAACATCTTACAGATTAAATGCAGCATGGAGGGTTTAAATTGACAGCAAATGCAATTTTCTAAAACCATTAACAAAGCCAGACAACAATTCAGACTTACAGTAAACACTTTTAGTAATACATTGGAGATTTGTCTTCCCCTTTACAAAGAGGTTGCACCTTAATTCTGGATTAATTAAGCTTTATATATATGCATATGGGAAACTTATCTCAAACAACAGCTTTTTTTTTTTCCTGGCAGCTTTACAGAAGCTGACGTTTGAAAAGTTACTTTTCTGCTTCACTGGAGTATTAGAATTATCAATATCAATGTTTATGGTCACGTTGCAAACACTCAACACAATACTTTTATCATGATCGACTGCATGTATAAAAAAAATATTAAACACTGAAGTCCCAAAGACTCTAAAGGCCAGATAGCACATACTCACTGAGTACACAGTGGAAGAGTTCAAAGCAAAATGTACATAGACCAAGTCCTGTTTGAAGAACCTAGTTTCTGCATAATTACAACTCCCTATATCAGTGATATAACTGGGATTGGGAAAACCCCATTTCATCTGAGAGTTCCCAAAATAAGGAAATCATGTTCTGACTTCAAACTTAGTCACCTTGTCTTATTCATTCATGCGATGTGGGACCAGCATTTATTGCCCGTCCCTAGTTGCCCTTGAGAAGGTGGTGGTGGGCTACCTTCTTGAACTGTTGCAGTCCATGTGCTGTAGGTAGACCAAGAGTGCCAATACAGAGGGAATTTCATGGAGTGAAGGAACGGCAATATATTTCCAAGTCAGGGTGGTGAGGACTTGGAAGGGAATTTGTAGGTGATTTCCATGTATCAGTTGCTGTTATGCTTAGAGGTAGTGGTCATGGGTTTTTGAAGCTGCTAAGGATATTTGTGTAATGTCTGCAATGCATCTTAAAGGTGGCACACTCTGCTGCTGCTGAGTGTCGGGGGTAGAGAAAGTGAACGTTTGTGGATGTGGTGCCAATCAATTGGCTGTTTTGTCCTGGATGGTGTCAAGCTTCTTGCATATTATTGAAGCTATACTCATCCAGGCAAGTGGGGAGTATTCCATCACACTCCTGACTGGTGCCTTGTGGATGGTGAACAGGTTTTGGGGGAGTCAGGAGGGGAGTTACTTGCTGCAGGATTCCTAGTCTGACCTGCTCTTGGAGCCACAGTATTTATAGGGCTAGACCTAGGCCCCAAAGTCTGGAATAACCTTCTTACACCACTGTGTCTCTCTAACTCACATTCCTTCCATTCTTAAAACTTGCCTCTTTGATCATGCTTTTCATCCTCTGACCCAGTTTCTCCTTATGTGGCTGAGTGCCATCGTTTGATTTATAATGTTTCTGTGAAGCACCATGGAACATTTCATTATGTTAAACCAGTCGTATAAACATAAGATGCTGTTGACTGCTGTAACTTGTACAAGCCCCTAAAAGCCATAACCTGTGTCCCTGAGAGACTTGTAAAGCTTCATCTGAAGTATCAAAGGTTATAACTCCTTTCACTGTACTGGTTTATTTAGACAGATGGATCTAGAATTGTTCTCATTGCTTAACTCATTCCCCAGGTTGAGCCTCTAAACTGATTTTGGACAATATGTCTGAATCGCAGGTTGTAATGAGGGCATCTGAGAATTCAAAGCTATGCTCCAGTCTGCAAGAGATAGTTGATACTTAATTTGTTTCAGACGATAAAAGAGGACATTCTTGTTGCATGAGAAATCACACCAATGAATTTTGTTTCTTTACAACAAATGCATAAACGAACAAGCAAATGATTGACCTTGCTTCACATTCTCCCCCTTGCTCTACTACCCAATCTTACCAAATGACAATGGGGGTTTAGCCAGACTTGACTGGCGAGGGCGTTGTGTAGGAGCACTAATGGCATCTGATGCCTTGGTAAAAGCTGGGCATAGGAGCACTGAGTGCCCACCAACACGGATCCTTCATGTAGGATCACAAGCTTCAGGATAGCAATTGTGACAAGGAAGATAAAAAGGTGAGATCCTCTGTTTATCTTCCAATAGTATCATAGTAAAGACACTATCTAAGTTTAATGCCTTGTCAGAAACGGTGAGGCAATGCAGCACTCCCAAGGCTATGCACTGTTGTGTCAGTCTGGCGATGAGAGTAAAAACAGGGTTGAAATTGAACGAGACTGATAACTTTAAAAGGATGTTTGAATTTCCAGACTGACTTGGAGAAATTGTACAACAAAATTTCAAGTTTTTAAACCTTTACTTGAAAAAAAAAATGAACCGAAAGCAACGTTAAATAAGCACTACTTACTACACCACAGGTATTCCAAACTGTAGAGACCATATCCCATTTTGCTGCCTTAATGTGACCTATAACCCTATGTTCTCCACAGGATGACTGTATTTAAAGATTACCACCACAGTCACACCCAGTTTCTAATCAGTTAACAACTCAAGTTATAAACGCACAGTATTATAGAAAAGTGCTTTCCCCAATATTCAGAGGATTCCTAAACCGACCAGCAGCATTGAGGCCCACTCCAGCGATTTCTTCGCCCAGTCTTTCCAGGACACAATGTCCTGATCTTTAGAGACCATCCTCCTTCGCACCTTCTGCTGGTTCACGGAAAAGCAGCCCATTCTACATACTATGATCATATTAAATGTAGCCTTCTATCTCTGTAAGATCTCTCTCTCTCTTTCTCTCCAAACCTCTGAGACACATAGGCTGTCCACAGTTAGTCCAGTTGCTTTTGCCTTTGTTCTCAGATGTGACCATTTTCACCTCACTTTCATTAAGTCTTGACCTGAGTCCCCTTCCCCACAGTAACCTGGATATCCAGGCCTGTTGTGGACAGGACACTTAGCAGATCATATTTCCCTTTCACTACTCCATCTTACTTTACATTAAAGAGATAGGACCTAAACAAAATATTATAAAACCCACCAGTCAGAGCATAAAAGCGAGGTTTGGTAGCATTTTATCTGACCTGTAACATACTGTATGAAGGAGACTACAAATATTAACATAAGCTTGCCTAACGAGTAAGACTCAATGTCTCAAACATGTGAGCAGCTTCAGTTCAGTTTAAACATGTACATATTACATTTACTCATTTCTTGAAATCAGGTTTTTACTTTGGGTAGAAAATTAAACAAAACACACTGCATGGAAGTTTCATTCTTATTTAAGTGTGCAATTAAACGAATATTGCTCGTCTTACAAGTGGGGATAAATTATAAAATATAATATCTTTAAGACTGAAAACAAAAAAAAAAATTTAAGCATGTTCAGCAAATTGATCAGCATGAACGAGGACAGTGTGTTGACATTTTGTGGCAAGCTACCTTAAAATATTTATCTTCCTAATTTGCTGCTTCAAAGACTGATCACTCTTATTTTATTTCTGATATCCATAATTCACATTTTAAACTGCTGCGAATCACATGATTTAAAGAATGCAGGTAACAATGCCTTTCCTTTTACTAACATAGATGAGTACAGATAAGTTAAGATAGAAACCATCGAATTGCATTTTAGAACCCTACAGGGGAGGCGATGGCCTAGTGGTATTATCGCTGGACTGTTAATCCAGAAACCCAGATAATGTTCTGGGGACCCAGGTTTGAATCCCACCACTACAAATGGTGGAATTTGAATTCAATAAATATCTGGAATTAAGAATTTAATGATGACCATGAATCGATTGTCAGGAAAAACCCATCTGGTTCACGAATGTCCTTTAGGGAAGGAAACTGCCATCCTTACCTGGTCTGGCCTACATGTGACTCCAGACCCACAGCAATGTGGTTGACTCTTAACTGCCCTCTGGGCAATGAGGGATGAATAAAGGAAAAAAAACATGGGTTGAATTTTTTCAGTCACTGTAAAAGTTATAAGTATTCTTATTTCTTTTCTCCATAGACTTTGCTCACAGTGGGAATTTTTTCTATTTTAAAGATGCTCTACAAGTGCACATTTACTTTGTTGTGGTATGTTATGCGGGACATAATTATTGGCCTATTTCTTTTTCAAGTTTCTGATTTCCTTCTCCACCAGCTATTCCCCCCTTCAGTATCTGTCACTTTTTCCAAGAGATTCAGAGACAGAGACATTCAATAAACCATGAACCTGGAGTTCTGTTCCTAGACATTTGGAGCTTCTTAATTTGCCCCTAGTCTAATATATGCAAGTATAGCAAACAAAAGTTGACCATTCTAATGAGATTTGCTTCAAATAAAAGCATTGATTCATCGGTTGCTGGTTATTTTTTTCCCTTAATTTCACATTGTTCACTCCTGGGAATAGAAATTCCTGAGAAATTCTGGTTACAAGTTTGAAGTCATGGTCTGACAAAGCCGGAAGCTAAAAATTGCAAATACACAAGAATTGTAAGCCACAAACGAACTGATCTATTATACAGCAACTGAACAATCTACAAGTCAACATTACCACTCACGGTAATAACGGCGTGGGTCTCTATCATGCTTTTCATCTTTCTTGGATTCCAATGTTAGATTCTTAGATCCCAGTTGAATTGAAAGGCCCAGCAACAGAAGCACCATCCCCAGTGCGGGATTGGAAAAGCATTGCGCTGATATGAGTCAGCGATCTGCATTTCAGACTCACTGGACGGGATAAGCTAATTCAACCACTATCCTCAGGGTAGTGTCCTAGGCTCAACCATTTTCAGCTGCTTCATCAATGACCTTCCCTCTATCATAAGATCAGAAGGGGTGGATGTTCACCAATGATTCACCCATTCGTGACTCCTCAGATACTGAAGCTGTCTGTGTCCCAACACAGCAAGATCATGAAAACATTCAGGCTTGGATTGATAGGTAGTAAGTAATGTTTGCGCTACAGAAGTACCGGACAATGACCATCTCCAACATAGAGAATTCTACGATCGCTCCCTTCACATTTAATGGCATTACCATGAGCAACCACCATGCCCCTACCCAACACGCAGCCACAGCCCACTATCAACAGCTTGGGGCTTACCATTGATCAAAAACTGAACTGGACCAGCCATATAAAAACATAGGCTACAAGAGCAGGTTAGAGGCTGGGAATTCTGTGGTGAATAATTTACCTCATGGCTTCATAGAATCCCTACAGTGTGGAAGCAGGCCTTTTGGCCCATTGAGTCCACAATGCCCCTCCAAAGGGCTTCCCACCCAGAACAACACCCCGACCCTATCGCTAAGTCTCCCATTCACGATACCTGCACGTCCCTGGACAATACAGGCAATTTCGCATGGCCAACTCTCCGAAGCTGCACATCTTTGGACTGTGGGAAGAAACTGGAGCACCTGGAGGAATCCACGCACACACAGGGAAACTGTGCAAGCTCCACACAGACAGTCACCCGAGGGTGGAATCGAACCCTGGTCCCTGGTGCTGTGAGGCAGCAGTGCGAGCCACCGAGCCACCGTGCTGCCCACAAAGCCAGTGGCGGCCCACGGCTCGTTGGGACGGCATCTTCTCAGAGTCGGGTGAATGTAGCCCAAAGTGGGTGGTAATCTCCATCTTAGGCTAAATACTGGCATGAGACCAATAGTCAACAAGTACCACAAGGAAAAGTTGAAAAGAACTTTGAAGAGAGAGTTCAAGAGGGCATGAAACTATTAAGAGGTGACCTCCGATCAGATGCGACAACCCACTGAATTTAAACTTATTACTAAGCGAAGGAAAAGAAACTAACAAGGATTCCCCTGGTAACTGTGAGTGAAGAGGGCAGAGCCCAGCACTAAATCCCCGCTTGCCTGATGGGTGCAGGAAATATGGCTTATAGAAGACCTTTCTCTGACCATGCCACAGGGCCCAAGTCCTCCTGATCAATGCTTAGCCCGGGGACAGTGAGAGACTTCTCAAAGCTAACCACCATCTGCATGGCACAAATCAGAAGTATGATGGAATACTCCCCATTTGCCTCAATAGGTTCAGTTCCAGTAACACTCATGAATATTGTCACCATTCAGAACAAAACAGCCCACAGGATTGGCACCCAATCTAACAGTTTCACCATTCATTCCCTCCATCAGCAAATACACTGTAGCAGCAATGTGAACCATCTACAAGGTGCAACTCAGCAAGGTTCCTTCCACAACACTGTCGAAACCCGAGAGAGATATATGGGAAGAATACCACCTGGAAGTTCCCCTCCAAGCCACTTACAATCCTGACTTGGAAATATATCACCATTCTTTCAATGTTGATGGGCCAAAATCGTGGAACTTCCTCCCTAAAAGCGATGTGGGTCTACCTACACCATCTAACTGCAGCAGTTCAGGGAGGCAGCTCATCGCCACCTTCTAAAGGGCATTTAGGGATGGGTAATAAATGGTGGGCCAGCCAGCAGCATCTACATCCTGTGAATGAATAAAAACAAACATTTCCTTTTCACAGTTTTTAAATTAGCCATGGGCTCATGCAATATTCAGTTTTCAGAATGTCTAAATGTGCAATTGGTGCAACTCCTTGAGGTGGGTCAGGTATCCAGGCAGCTTGCGGGGGTCACTTTCCCAAGGGGATCAATATTCTGGATTCTAAAAAGAAATAAAATATGACTGATTATTTTGCCAAATTGTGAGCCTGAAGAAACATAGGGATGTGGATAGAATTGGCTGCAGTGGACTGGGAAAGGAGTTCTGCAGAAAAGACAGCTGAGGAAAAGTTACAAACATTTGAGAAAACAGTTCAGGACTCACAGCAAAGATATATCTGACAGAGGAAGAAGGATTCTAGGAATAGATAGACCCACTGTGGAAACCCAGGAAGTTCAGGATTGTATCAAATTGAAAGAAAAAGCACACAATGTGGCTAAACCAGAGAACTGGGAAATTTTAGAAGCTAACAAAAGATGACCAAAGAAAAATAAAGAAAGAAAAAATAAACATGAGGGCACATTGGCAAGTAATACAAAATAGCAATAGCTGCTTTAAATATATAAAAAGGAAAAAAGAGTAGCCAAAGTAAATATCGCCCTCTTACAGAATAAAACGGGGGAATGGGGGAAATAATAATGGGGAATGGCGGAATAGCAGAAGGTTAAATACTGAGTTTGTATCTATGTTCACAGTAGAGGACTCTAATACCATTTTTAAAATTTAAATAATCAAGGGTTTAAAGGAGTAGGGAGGAAATAAACACAATAATGATCTCAAGAGAAATTGTATTAGGGACTCTAATGGGGCTAAAGGCCAATAGGTCCTTTAAACCGGATGGGTTGCATCTTAGGATATTAAAATAAGTAACTGTAGAGATAGTGGATGCATCGGTAATAATCTTCCATGAATCCTTGGAGTCTGGAAACATCCCAGAGAATTCATCTGTCATTGTCTATAAGAGACGTAATAGTTGAGTATTTAGAAAAACATATGATCCTTGATACAATTAAAATCATGCATGACAAATGTATTACAGATATTTGAGGAAGTATCAAGCAGGATAGATAAAGGGGAACTCAGATATTTGGATTTCCGAAAAAAAAAGACATTTGATCAGGTAACCCACAAAATGATAATTAATAAGATATGGGCCCTTGGTCTTGGAAGTAGTATATCAATAAGGATGGAGGTTTGACTAATGGAAGAGAGAGTAGGATATGGGAAGCATGTTGGCAACCTGTAACGAGTGGCATGTTACTGAAATCAGCACTGGAGATGAAGGGTCTAGGCCCGAAACGTCAGCCTTCCTGCTCCTATGATGCTGCTTGGCCTGCTGTGTTCATCCAGCTCTACACCTGGTTATCTCAGATTTTCCAGCATCTGCAGTTCCTACTATCTTTGAGGATTATCAGACTGGCCATCATCTCACCGAGGTGATGGCGGAGCAAATATGATGGGCTGCTTCTGTTCCTACGTCTTACGGTCTTGCTTAACTTACCAGGTCACAAAGCAGCCAAGCAAAGTTGTGTTATAAAGGCAGTTCCAAATGGTAAAGGCATTATTTTTGTCAATTAACTGTCAGTCTGGATCTATGTATCTACAGGGGCTTTGGTTATCATGCCCAAATAGAAGACTCTGCTTAAGACACTAGCTTCTAAGCTCTTCCTGCAGGATAGAATTGCCAAGGATATCCTGCAATCCTTCCATTCTGATCTCCTTTACTGTGTCAGTGTTTAAAAGCTTGCAGATTCTTTGATATGGGCTGTGTATCTCCGGTTTTGTGATGATTCTGGGAAATCAGTATTCAGAATTCAGGCAATTATTCGACAATAATGTTCCGTCTAAGCTAAATGGCACCGATCGGCAGGCATACGCACTGACTTCCACTTTCAGGAGTTGCTACTACACACAGGCCTCAGAAAAAAAAGCAGCAGGAAAATCTGGAGGGAATGCAGTCCACAAATCTTAGTTACAAGTTTATGATTGATAACATTGGCAGGATTTAGTAAGGCTATTTCAATAAACTTGCACTCCCTATTGTTCCCTCAATGCGAGTGAGTCATGAACTGCAAACGTTACTTAAAATTACTTCTTCAGAGAAATCTAAAGAGCTTTCAGTAATCATTAGCAATTTCTCCAGAATGAACAAACCATCAGCACTGTCCATGTGTCTCTATTAATTAAATTTGATCTTATATGTCTATGCTTTGTTAGTCCAATGACAAAACACAAATAAATGTTGGAACCTCTGCAGAATTAGTTGATCTTAAACACTGATACATCCATGTTTCATGGAGTGGCAGAGATGTGCTTTTGATCCGTGCCAACCCTTGAAACTGGCAAAGAAAACCAAAAGATTTAGCAAAGCTAACACAGCCAGCAAGAAGTTAATAATATGGTGAATGACCTAAACATAAGGTATGACAAATAAAAACAGATACACTGTAAACATTGTGAGACATGCTTGTAACTGAAGTTACTTTTATTGACCAAGAAACGATACGGAGGAGTACAAAAAAAGATTGATGACCATCGAGATTTGAAAGCACAAGGCTTATTTGGTTATATGGGGTGTATAGGGAGAATAATCCAATTGTAGAGAGTTATGATGACAAAATGTAATGTTAGCTCCACTACAGTGAATATCTAGTTCTTTCAAGTACTTCCACTCCTTAATGTGGCCCACATCCATCTCTTTTGTTGAAACCTTTCCATATACCGTGACCACTCCAGATTCAACTACTCCAATACTTTCTTGGCTGGCCCCACATCTTCCTCTCTCCATTAGTTCTAACTTCTCTAAAACAGTTCCACGCACATTCCGTCCTCTTTAAGCCCTACGTACCCATCACTCCTGACCTACCTTGGAGTCCCTCAAAGCATTATTTTTAATATCTGCGTTTTTAAACTTACTCCCACACCCTTGGCGTCACCTTAATCCCTCTGACAATCCCTCCCTCTCCTATACATCACCCACTCCCAAACACTCCAATCCTGGCCTTTTATCAAATCCTTTCCTCAGTTCACATTTATTTGCAGATTGTACAGCTTACAGAATCATATTAATTGGAATTCATTTCCAAAATCTCACCACTTCCCTCACCTTCTTTAAAGAACCTCCTCAAAAATGGTTACTTTCATTCCTCTTTATCCCTTCACTCTTGGTGGCTCTGCAAAGTGCCTTGTAATTTTTTTTTTAAGGAAACAAGAGATTTGCTTCACTTTATTGAAAACCATTTTCAATCCGCCAGTAGGGAATTTTGTACTTTTCATTACATTTGAAGCTTTTCCTGGCAACAGATAATGGACTACTGGGAGAACAAAATTCTAATTAATTGTCTTTTTCAAATTGTTTAAGTAGGGGGATGTTCCTCTGGTCTTAGTAACCAAAGCACAGTTAGTACTAAAGGCTGCACTATTAGAACTATACACACTCCTTCCACAGCTCTCACTCCACACATCTGCTGGGAGCTTTGGCGGGGGTGGAAATACATGACATGAACATTTTCAAAACATTATCACTTTGCCAAAGGCTGAAGAGAGAGAGACATTACGTTTACTCTTTAATGGAGGCACAAACTCCCTTGTAAACCACGTCTACATATTTTACATTGTTCAATCCCTTCCTACCAAATCAAAACTGCCACTGACTGATCTGACATCTTTCAGCCTGGCATGCTTTACCATCTTCCCAGTAGTTCCAGCTGCCACTTTTCCTCACATCCAGTTCATACTGGCACTAATTTAACTCCTTTCATTTCTCGCCTCTGAATTAACACACATTGGCATTAGATTGTCCCTCTTGTACTGCCTAAGTTGATTTCCCTTTCTTCTTCATGTTGGCACTGTCATTGCCTTTGCATGTTGCTGCCTTTCATCCCTTCTTTCCTATTCATGTTCCTGTCCTTCATCCTCTCCTCATATTGGAACCTTATAACTCCTCTGCATGGTGGCACCCCACAAGTGTTCTGCGTGAATCATCCTTCATCCCTTCCACATGCTTTTGCCCTTCATCCCCACCAGATGCTGGCACCCTTTTTTCCCCTCCATATGTTGGCACCCTTCATCTCCTCATCTTGAAACCCTTCATTCCCTCCTCATGATGGCACCATTCATCCCCTCTTTGCTGTTCATGCAGCCAATCTTCATCCCTGTTGCTGGTGACATTGGATTGTCTGACTGCTATTGTATTGTATGCTTCATGGTGACATAATCTGGCAGGTCTGGGTTTGCAAAATTACCTGGCTCTGAGAACATTCGTCTCAGGCAACACCCAAAACAAAAACAACACGGCATATGGTCAAAGGTCACAATCTGCTTCTTAATGAAATCTGTTGGAGTGAGTGATCAAACTATGTACATCACCCATCAGGAAATCACCTGCAGTCCAAAATCAATCACACTTCAGCAAGATAATCAGCATCCACAATGTCTAACACATTAAAAAGACATTAACTGTAACCTTCAAAAAAGCCAGAGAAATAGGATATTGAAATTATGTACTGAGATTGGGGTATCCTTTTGCATATTTAGGTTTATACAATTCTGCATGATGATTTACCATAGTGTGCAGTCTCCTCTTTTTTAATCTCACTTCCTTGCAGATGACTGGTCTGTCCATCTGGCTGCTTGATGGAGCAAATGTTTTCCTTTTGCCTGATTGGAGCCCACAAGGCTGATGAGTAATGATCCCAGCATGCCTATTGTCAGTGAGAGGTTGCTCTTGGTAACCAGTGCTTTCAGGTTCCGCATCAGATAGATTGATTTCGCCAGTGCTGCATTCCCTAGAGTTATTGCTTCTGGTACTTTTCACTGCAATAACAACAGCCTTTGTTAATGTTTTCATTATCAAAAATCTGCAACACATTACATTGCACAAATGCAGCATTCAATTTCATTGATGTGCAAAGTATCATTGGGCCAAACTGGGGGAGTATTAAGATGTGTATTTGTAGGCTGGCACAAAACAGCTTGGGATTTACATCAAGGGTAATTATGGCAGGGGCAACTATAAATATTTTTGGGCATACAAAGTGACAGGGACAGAAATTCTCATCAAAATTATTGCAGTTTTAAATCGCAAAGTTTAATGTGGCATGTAGACTCTTTATGCAGAAGGCAACCCTGGTAGTTACCTTTCTAAAAATTTAAAAATTTGCACAATGTTTTGAATGCTTTCTGTTACTTAGAGTAGTTATCATGTAAAGATTTGCTCCATGGATCTTCAGCAGACTTGACATTTGCTAGCTAACACTCATATCAAAGGTAGTTACTAGAGTGGCCAGATGCCTGGTTTAGTGCTGCACAGTCTAGTTTTAGCTAGTTTGAACACTGTCCATTTCAAATGGCTTGATATCCAGTAATTTGACCCTTACTTTAGTAAAATATCAAAGGCCTGAACATTTTTCCTTTCCATTTCTATGTGCCATTGCCAAATTCAGTGTAATTGGTGATGATTTTTTGCCTCAAACAGAGTATTTTACCTGATCCAGTGAAGCTTATGTTATCTTTCACAGCACACAAAACTTGGTGTGGTTACTGTGGCGTTAAAGAATCCACCAAACATTTATTACAGCAAATTATTATGCACAGTCATTAAATTCATAGCCACATAAGTGCCTGGGCTTACATTAAGGTAATGGATTACCAAGAAGAATCCTGAGACTGTCTGAGTTTCGTTAACCAAGGGCATTAATGGATGCGATGTAAACATGGTCTATGGGTCAGGTCAGAGATAAGCCATGGTCTCACTGAAAAGCAGAATAGGTGTGGACAGCTAAATGTCTCATTCTGATCCTCAGTTCTTATGTTCTGACCCTTCTTCCAAATCAGGTCCTCTCCATTTAACAGCTTCTCTCCAATCTCCACCTAGCCTTGGTCCAGGAGAGGATGAACACAACAAGCCCAATGGGCAGGAAGCAAATTAAGGTTGGTGATTGTAGTATAATGTTAAATAGTACTGTATGCTAGTAAGAGGCAGTATACATCATCATTATAAGTGTTGCAATGTCACATGACCATGCTCTATCTCTTGCAGCATCAAAGCAGGATGGAGTCCAGTCATAGTATGAAGTCTCTTTAATGAAGTTAATGTTTTCCTGGCCCCAGCAGACTTGGGTAAATTTTCTTTAGCAGCACAATGAGATGAAGAATATGATACAAGCAATTTATCTGCAATTTGCCATGTGGCAAGGCATAGATCCGTTGCCATGTCAGGAGTCACGTGGAGTCCAGACAGCAACACAAAAGGGATGTCTCCCCAAGTTGAAGGCAAGCCCTTGCAGTCATTTCACACAGACCAATGTTTTCACTATTGTTTGCCTTGTTTCAATGGCAGTGGTTTCATAGGCTGTGCTGGATTCTTAAGCTAGAATCCTCCTACTGTCCCTAAATGGATGGGCCTCTTGAAGGTGGCTTTATAATTGACTTCCTCAGGGTGGGGGTGGTTTGATATTCAGCCACTCGCTCTTCTGGGATCCTGACATTAAGATTAGCCCTTACAGTATCAAAATGAGGCTACCAGTAGCTTATTTCAGCAGAAAAACCAATTCATTTCCTTTTTCATGATGTAAATTGGTGAACTGCTGACATCTAGAGGCTCAAACCCGGTACTGCTTATGACACCTCCTCCCCCAACAGTTGGCAGTGGGCAAGTGGGCATTCTACTTTCATGAAATTAGGCTGTGGAATGTTTATTGATGTTTTTAAAAATTAAATATAATTCTGTTGACATTTTCACTCAGAATCTGCAGCTCTGACACTCTTTCAAAATTCTCCCCTGAGAAAATGGGGCCACCCCCTAGAAAGCAAAGAAGTGATTTTGGGAAATCACCAGCTGGATCAGAGTTAATTCACCTTTACAGACTCTTACACTGTTATAATTTAGCCATTATAAATCATCCACTAGGGAATGAAGAACTTCAGTGACGCAGATAAACTGGAGAGGTTTGGGCTGTCCTGCTTGAAGAAGACAACACAGAGATGTCACCAACATATGCTAAAAACTGCAAAAGATTGAGACGAAGTAGATAGGGAGAATATGTTCCTAATGACAGAATAATCAAGAACTAGATCGCACAAGAGATTTGACATAGATGCAATGTCAACACGAGGAACAAACCTTTCCCCACATAGTGAGTGGTTAGGATCTGGAATGCACTGCCTGAGTGTGTGGGGTAGTAGGTTCAATTGAAACATTCAAGAGAGATTTGAATTATTATCTGAAAAGATAGAATATACAGGGCAACAGGAATGGCACCAGAAGAATTTCTCCTGCAAATAGCCAGCTCAGATATAGTAAGCTGAATGGCCTCCAACTGTGCAGTAACATTCTCTGATCTTTGTCACTGATCTATGTATTTTTGACAGGTCTTTTTTTAGGAAACATATTTTCCTGTTCTACGGAAGTGTGCACTGCACAACATCTGCAAGTTCTGCATTTCACAGTGAAATGTAAAATTGATGTGCTGGGATTCCAAAATGCTAGAACTGGAGCTGACAATCTACTTATCTCAAAACTAGAGTCTGGACTCCATGGTGCTGTACATAATATAGAACTGGTACTTACACATCTCCTCTGGAGAGCCACAATTTCCTCAACCTCTCCCTTCACCTGAGGCATGGTGACCCTCAGGTTAAACCAGTTGTTTCTCTCTCTCTCTCTCTCTCTCTCTCTAATGAGAGCAGCAGCCCTATGGTCCTGTAGAACTATGGTAATTTCAGCTTTACGTTTACTACTACAAATGATCAGCCTGCAATGAAATGCAGTATAATATAAGTGACACAAACTAATAGGGAGATGTTGGGTAAGCCTAGTTTTTGGCTAACTGTAGTTTCTCCAAAAGAAAATAGTGACCATCATTGCTAAGGAAGTGAATGAGTTGTTATGACTGAGTCAAGGAATACATAGGAAGGAAGGGTGAGCACATTAATCTTACATACTGAGAAGTAAAGTGAGCAGTAAAGCCACAAAGAAAACTCCAAGATAAAAATCCATGAATGGCTTTATAATGTAGGCAACTGTTTGGGTTGAGAATACAATGGTTCATCGCAACTTGAAATGAAATATAAATCAATCACCAGTTTTTCAATGTCTGGGTGTGTTCAAGGCCTATTCACTAGGAGGTATGTGAGAATGTATCCCATATCTTCTTTAAGATTTGAAAGATGGCTAACTGTACTAAACTGTTAATGAAAAGTCATATGTGATAAATAACAAACAGCTAAAGCAACCAGTCTGAGAGATGCCCCCTTCCAAGGCTAATAAAAGTTTCTTGAGGTACAAAGTCCATGACTGAACAGAATAGTTCAGATAATAATGGCTGTATAGAACTGAAGTATCACTTCTTCCTCCTCACATTCCTGACCCATTTAACTTGTAGGCCAACATTTTATTAGCCTTTTTGGATATCATTTGTACTTGTGCATGAACAGTGGTCGGTGCATAATGGCATTCAAATCCTGTTACTCTTCCACATTGCCTAATCTTTCTCAATTAAAAATAAAATTGTTTTTCTTGGATTTAAAGTGAATGATCTCATTCTTCCTCACATAGAATTCTGTCTATCATAGTTTTACCAATGCATTTTATCTGTCAGCATCTTTTTGCAACTTCCTGCTCCCTTCTACACTCTCAATGCATCTCTGAACCGAGCGCTATCTGTAAGCATGTACATGAAACTGTTTTTCATCATTCGAATCATTGATATATTTAGTGAAAAGCTGAGGTTTCCAATACTAATCCTTGGAAAATATCATTTCTCATCCAACAATCAGAGAACATTCCATTTATCCCAATCTCTGAATCTTACCTCCAAAGCCATTATTAATCTCACATTACAGTGAACCACAAATTCCATGTACTTTTATATTCTGTAATAATTTGTGGAGGATTTTATTAAATATTTTCCAGAAGTCCATACAGACAATGTCCATAGACACTTGTGTCAGTGACCTCCTCAAAATAATCAACTATGTTCCTCAGATGTGATCCCCACCATAAATGCACAAAGCCTCTCTTTAATCAAAATGATACTTATTCAATTGCTTTGTCACAGGATTGATTTCAATAACATCCCCACAAACAGTATTTAGTTTGTTTTTCCCTTCGTTTCATCTTAGAGAATGGAATGACGTTTGTAATCAACAATCTAAAAGTCACGATTTCCACTTGAGAGCACTTCGGAAATGATGATGCATTTCTGTAATTTGGTCAGCCTGTTTTCCCTTAAAACCGACGAGATGTGTACATCCCATCTGTGTTATTTACTCATACTAAATTGACTGAAGGGCACTCTTCCTGACTTCATTTGTTTCTTTTGTACCACTACTTTTGCTCTCTTCTTTTTCATCCTGAAAACAGATATAGTTGCAGATTTACCTGCCCTCGCTCATTAACGTGCCGATGTTTACCCACATCCTCTCTGTGAAAACCGAATCCACGAGTTTTGGCCGTATTTAATTTCTGTTCTGTTTTTCCCAACCTCTTGTGTGGTTCCCTGTCCCTTTGCCATGCCATTTGCTGTCTGTGCCTTCAGCCACATAGAGCCTCATGCTCTGAAATTCCTACCTAATCTCCTCTGCTTCTACCTCACCTCTCTTCCCGTCAAACTCCACTATAAAGCCGAACGTAAACCTCTTATCCCCCATTTGATATTTTCTCTGGCTCAGTTATCTATAGATCTCTGTGCAGAGCCTTAGAATATTTTCATGCATTAAAAGAGCAAGTTGTTACTGTTGTTTCCCAATTAGCTCTGGCCTTAAATTTATACTTCTGCAGGATACGGTAGGTTGAAGCCTCCTTCAATTACCCATGCAGTCCCCATTAGATTGTTCTATAATATGACTATCAGAAAGGGACAATGCACGCTCCCTGCTCTGCCCCACTGTGGGTGCACCTCTAGCTGAGGCAGTGAGATGATAATTTTGATAAAGAAACTGAAGGAGGGCATGCAAATGCAGGATTCTTAAATTAGAAGTAACTAAATACGGAATAAAAGATGAAGCTTGCAGGTGACACTGGTTCCCTGCAAATGTTTTGCATTGGATTTAATCTTACAATTCCTCCAGTTCCCAAGATACTGAAAACCAGGATAACAGGGCAAGTTAGACAGTGCATGAGAGTAGCACGGTCTAAGAGCCAAAGAGTGAGATTTTCAGAAGGCCCCCAGAAGTCTGGCAAATCACTAACTGGCTGGGAAAGAAAAGGGTTAAAGCTGGTGGGGTTAAAAATGCTTTATCTAGTTTCGTCAATCACATACTAACATTTATAAATGTTAAATGTTAAATGGGAAACCATTGAGCGAGAAAATGTAAGATGGAAATTATTGTTGACTGTGTTAATTTGGAGTTGAAGTTAGTCACAAGAGAGCCATTTTAAGCAACTGGATGATATATTTGCCAGCAATTTGTATAATTTCTTAAAATGTGTGATTTGGATTCAGGATTCAAAGTAGAAAAGGACAGTTTGTGAGGTGACTTACAGTATACAAGAGTTGCCAAGCATCTCCTGTGTTCATCATGTACTTGCGAAGTTGTGGGAACGTCAGTAAGTGAAAGTGGTTGCTGAGGAATTCCCACATTGTGAACGTCAAGTACCTCCGCTCCATCAAAAATTAGCGCTTCGACTTCGTCTTCTGTTTTCACTGCAAAGAAAAGGTTTGGAAACAGTCACTTCAAGTACTTTTAACTAGAACAAGTTCAATGATGTAAATCAGGCTCCGCAATATATGAGGCTTTACTGCATTTATCATAAAACATGACAGTGTTGTCACACTAAATGCTGGGCTTTTCTAATTGAACATAATTATGTCATTGGATGCTGTTAATTAAGTTTTGACCTTTGGACACAGGCCATGACCAAAGGCACAAACAATAGTGGGTGTTACACCAGCTCTTTATCACCACCGTGGCAAAAAGGGAGTTCAAAACCCTCGACTTGGACAAATCATATTCTTGAAAACAGAAAAATATAATCGCACCATGCAGTTGAGGTGCTCATCTGAGAAATACTTATGGGGCAGAATACAGTCAGCTTTACTACACTCCTGCCCATGTCACATTTGAACCGAGTTGGTACCTGCTGTCTCTCACTGTTGGCTGCCAAACAAAAAAAAAACACACCTGACATCCCTCCTCACCAACAGAAGAGACAGATTTCTTTAGCTCGAGTGCTTGAGACCATTTTGTCAAAAGGATCACATTTCTCAATCCAGAATAATCGCCTCTCACATAAATTTGATGGAAATACCGTGAGCAGCATGAATTTCTCTAAATGAACACGGCTAGCCGCAACCATTTTCAGATACATTTTGTGTGAGTTATTGTATTGATGCTTTAAGATCAGTGTCACTTTAAGAGCTTGGTATGCTTATAAGCCAAGCCCCAGGATGTAGACCTCATGATGAAATGCCGTGAGCAGAGCAGCAAGAAGCATTCTAGCAGGGGGTCGCATACATAATCATCCATAACCACCAGTTGCTTTTTGAGTAAACTGAATCCATACCACTCAATCTGTGTTACTTACTGTTATCACAAGGAAGCACAACATGGTGTGAAGACCTGGTGATTTTTTTTTCCACAAACAAGGCAATGGTGAAAACTTAAAAATGTCACAAAAAGACTGAACAACACAGTCGAAATTAAATCTCAACTGGGACCACAGGGGAAAAAAAAACAAAAAAAAAAAAAAAGCCAGTACTTGATTTGTAACAAAAACAAAATCCCAGGAATGCAGCCAAAAACAGCATAGCGGAGAGTAAAAGAGGAACAAAACCTTAGACATCGACAGCGTTTGCGATGAATAGGGAGCATTAGAAATAAGACAACCAAATTGTTGATAATGAATTGGAAGGCCAAAGAACTGAATTTACACTTTTTAAACAAAGGACAGAGCTATGTATTTCAGATTCAGCTTTTGCAGAACTAGATAAGCAGTGAAAATAAAGATAGCCACTGAAAGTGAGAATTGCACAGGGTCAACAATTCAGAATCAGCAATGTCTCCGCTAATCTATGGGAAACACTGGAAAAGAAGCTTTGTATAAACAAACTTTAGAATTCAGAATCTTGAGTTAACGTCCTACAGACAACAGCCGCAAGAATCAGTTGCTCGGTTTCACAGTAGGTGCCATGACAAATCTGTGACTTTTCAGAGGTTGTGCTGTCTGAGTGCAGAATGGAGCTGATTATAACTTCAGCGCTCAGTGATGCTTTCCCGAAAGATGTCTTGAGAGAAAGAAAGGTTGTGACATTCACACTTTGCTTACAGAAAGCACAAAAATGAAGCCATTATAACTAGACAGCAACACTTACAAGCATTAGATGCAGTTACTGGTATTGGTGCAATAGCCAGGATGCAGAAAGCATCTGTGTGGGAAGTGGGGTCTGTTGCACTGACTGCAAAGCTATCATGCATTCCAAGTCATAGAAACATAGAAGATAGGCCCTTTGAGCCTGCTCTGCCATTCTTCACGATCATGCCTGATCATCCAACTCAGTAGCCTAATCCTGCTTTCTCCCCATAACCTTTGATCCCATTCACCCCAAGTGCTATATCTAGTCATCTCTTGAATTCATTGAATGTTTTGACATCAACTACTTCCACAGGCTCACCCAGGTGAAGAAATGTCTCCTCATCTCTGTCCTCAATCGTCTACCCCAAATCCTGATATTGTGACCCCTGGTTCTGGACTCACCCACCATCGGGAACATCCTCCCTGCATCTACCCTGTTGGTATCATCTGCAAACGTGGAGACGTTACATTTTGTTCCCTTATCCAAATCATTAATACATATTGTGAATAGCAGGGGTCCCAGCACCCCGACTAGTTACTGCCTGCCAAATTGAAAAGGACCCATTAATTCCTACTGTTTGTTTCCTCTCTGCCAACCAGTTTCCTATTCATCTCAAGACACTTCCCTCAATCCCATGCGCTTTAATCTTGTGCATCAATCACTTATGTGAGACTTTGTTAAACGCTTTCTGAAAGTCCAAATATACTACATCGACTGGCTCTCCCTTGTCAACTCTACTAATTACATCTTCATAGAATTCCAACAGATTTGTCAAGCAAGACTTCCCTTTCATAAATCCATGCTGACTGTGTCAGATCCTGCCACTACTTTTTAAAATGCTCTGCTATAAAAGTCCTTGACAATGGATTCGAAAATTTTCCCCACTACCGATCTTAGGCTCACCAGTCTATAATTCCCTGTTTTCTCTCTACCTCCATTTTTGAATATTGGAGTGACATTAGCCACCCTCAATCTGCAGGGACTGCTCCAGAGTCTATAGAATCCTGGAAGATGACCACCAATGCATCCATTATTTCTAGAGCTACTTCCTTAAATACACTGGGATGTAGATTATCAGGCCGTGGGAATTTATCGGCCTTCAATCCCAACAATTTTCCCAGCATCATTTTTCTATTGTTGTTATTGATTTCGCTCGGCTCTTCCCTCTCACTAACTCTTGCCTTCTCCAACAATTCTGCAATCTGGTTTGTGTCCCCTTTTGTGAAGACAGAGCCAAGGTATGTATTCAGTTCCTCAGCCATTTTGTTGTCCCCTATTGTACATTCCCCCATTTCTGTCTGTAGGGGACCTACATTTGTCTTTACCAATCTCTTTCTCTTCATATACCTATAGAAACTCTTAGCATCCGTCTTAATTTTCCCTGCAAAACTTACTTTCGTACTCTTATTTTCCCCTTCTTAACCAATCTCTCTAAACTGCTCCCAATCCTCAGATTTATATTTTTCTTGGCCAATCTGTATGACTTTTCCTTGGATTAGATACGATCTCTTATTTCCTTTGTAAACCATGCATTGGACCTCTTACCCATTTTGCTTTTGTGACAGACAGGAATAAATGGTTGTTGCAGTTCCCCCATGTGTTCCTTGAATGTTTGCCATTGCCTATCCACCGTCATCCCTTTAAGTAACTCTCCACAATCTATCAAAGCCAACTCATGCCTCATATCTTCGTACTTTCCTTTATTTATGTTCAGTACCCTAGTCTCTGAATCAACAACCTCACTCTCCATCTTGATAAAAAATTCTATCATGTTATGGTTGCTCTTCCCCAAGGGATCTCACACAGCTAGATTGGTAATGATTCCCTTCTCATTACACAGTACCTAGTCTAAGATGGCCTGTTCTCTAGTTGGTTCCTCCACATATTGGTCAAGAAAACCATCCGGTATACACTCTAGGAATTCCTCCTCTACAGCATTGTGGTTAATTTGATTTGCTCAATCTATATGTAGCTTAAAATCACCCATGATCACCCATATTCCCTGATCACAAGCATCTCTAATTTCCTGTTTAATGCCATTCTTTACATCACCACTCCAGTTTGGGGGTCTATATATGACACCTACTGATGTTTTTTTCCACTTGGTATTTCTCAACTCTATCCTTACAGACTCCACATTGTCAGAGCTAATATCCTTTCTCACTATTGTGTTAATTTCCTCTTTATCCAGCAATGCCGCTCCACCGCCTTTTCCTTTTTGCCTATCCTTCCCAAATACTGAATACCTTGGGACATTCAGTTCCCATCCCTGGTAACCCCACAGCCATGTCTCCGTAATCCCAATTATATTGTACCTGTTCACATCTATCTGCGCAATTTTTCCACTTTATTGCAGATGCTCCACGCATTATGGCACAAAGCCTTTAAGCTTGTCCTTTTAACTGTGTTTGTCTCCTCCTTTTTTCCCCTCAATATCCCTGTTTGAATCTTGTCCTTGGTTTCTCAGCCTATCACTTTTCTTATTCCTTCTTCTAGCTTTTGCTTTTGTTCTTGCTACCTTCTTCTCTGACACTTTACATTGGTTCCCATCCCCCTGGCATATCAGTTTAACCCCCGAGGACATTAGTCCCAGTCCTGCTCAGCTGTAACCCGTCCAATTTGTACAAGACCCACCTCCCCCAGAACTGGTCCCAGGAATCTGAAGCCCTCCCCCTGACACCATCTCTACAGCCACGTATTCATCCCGCCATTTCTCCTCTGATCAGCACGTGGCATCTGTTGGAATCCTGAGATCACTACCTTTGAGGTCCAATTTCTTAACTTTCTTCCTGGCTCCCTGTATTCTGCTTTTAGGACTTTTTTTAACCTATGCCATTTGTACCGATATATACTACGACCACTGGCTGTTCACCCTCCCCTTCCAGAATATCCTGTACCCACTCGGAGACATCCTTCACACTAGCACCAGGGAGGCAACATACCATCCTGGAGTCTCACTGGCGGCCACAGAAACACCCGTCGATTCCCCTTCCAATTCAATCCCCTATAACTATTACCCTGGCACACTTTTTAAACCCCTCTGCAGCAGAGCCAACCATGATGCAATGAGTTTGGCTGCTGCTGCTTTCCCCTGAGAGGTCATTCCCCTCAGCAGTATCCAAAATGGTATATCTGTTTTGCAGGGGATTGGCCACAGTGGATTCCTGCACTAGCTGCCTATCTCTCTTGCTCTGACTGGTGGTCACCCAATCCGTGTCATTCCAAGTCATTCTGCGCGAAAGGATAGTAGGCTCTGTTATACAAGAAATGCAATCTCAAAAGATATACTGAGAGACTACAATAGGACACAACACAACAAAAAGCATGTGCAACTTCCCAGAAAAAACACCGGGCAGTGTGTCCAAAAGCTATAGAAATGCATGCTCGTATATGAGGTAAGCAGCGAGATTGACCAAGGTGGTGAAGAACCCTCATCGAGAAAGCAAACTGGCTTTTCACATCGAGAATGTGACATATTGTGTGGACAAATTCAAACACTTAGAAGCTTTCCCATTATGAATATCAGGTGCCTGAAAAAATTGGTAAATGCCTACTTGACCAAAGTTGACCGGAAAAAGAATGTAAACATCCTGCTAATCTGAATCCTAAAAGATATTAACTTGGATCATTGGATGTCAATGAAACAATCTGCAAAAGCAAAATTAATTGCATATAATTGACACCCATCCCTTGTATTGGTGCATTGATCATAAATTACAGCTAAAGCAATTCTCCATGGAAACCACAAGTGCTTTACCTGCTAGACTTGACTAGTACAACAATGACAGGATTGCCAGCAGTGCACAGATCTCAATATTGTGATCATTCACAAGCTTATCAAAATACCAACTGCAGCAGAAGTGACCAAAAATGCTCAAATTCAGTCAGTTCAGGGCTTACAACATTTGTACTCAAACATATTCAATGGTGTAGGAAAGTTCAAAAATGATACCGTATTGAACTTCAAAGATGCAATTCCATTCATTGATCCTCCCAGAAAATGCAGCGCCCACACACGAGAAGCTTAAAAGTGTGCTAGATGATAGAGAACATGATGGTATTATCCAGTGTACACAGACTGATGCAGCTGCATTTCATACGTGCTGAAGAAAGGTAACACAATCAGGGTATGCTTGGACCCAGATGCCAATTACAGATATTGGACAATTCACCTGGCTAAGGAAACTCAAGAATTCATTGCGTTTACAACAATCATCTGGAAAATACTGCTTCCAGAGGGCATCCTTTGGTCAACGTCAAAGGTGATCTGTTCCAGCACCATCAGCGGAAAATTAAAAATAAATTCCTGAATGTGTCGTATTACCAATGATGGGTAAAACCAAATAAGATCATGGCACCACCTGGGCGACAATAACTTCTGGGTAACATGCTGGACTATGACTTCGATGTCTGCTACAAACCTGGTACCAAAGTGGTTATATTGACTTACATGGTACCAGTGGAGATCATGTTTTGAAGAAAAAGGTAGAACAACCCTAACAAGCCATCACATGTCCAGGTTCTCAGAGAACTTGGACAAACTTCTTGAAAAAAAAAGGCAGAATAAAGATGGTACATGACCAATATGCTATGAAGACACAATATGCTATGCTGAGTGGAACAACAATCAGGAGAAACAGAAACTGAAACCAACTTGGGGAACTTTCAATACTCCAACTGTGCACAAACACACAAAAATAAGCTTGGACAATGAAGGTGTGGAAGACCAGTAAGATGACAATCATCATGCAAGCAACAAGATTCCACCACACCCACAAGTGAAGAACACCCAAGTGTGGAATCCAAATTTCTCGAACATCACACCATTACAAGATCCGGAAGGATTGTCAAATCACTTATATGTTATACAGACTCTTAGATCTTTCAATTCTTCCTTGTGAACAAATAGGTTTTCAGCTACCCTAATGCATATGTATTTTTACTCTCTGCGTAAGTTTATCTTGGAGAAAGAAGATTTTGTATTATTGCTTTCAGAGCGGTGTTGATTTCAAAGATTGATATGCTAATGAGCCAAGGATCAGCCTGTGAGGACTGCAAGGAGCAAATCAGCAGGTGGCTGCACACAAAGTTATTCATGACTGTTAGTTGTAGTTGAAGTTGCTCATAAACCTGTTATACTTTTCAAGTAAACTGAATCCACACTACTCAATCTGTGTTATTTACCAATAACACAAAACAGTATATACATTTCTGAATAATTACAGACGGAAACACATGGAGATGAGTGAATGGACTACGGTTCACAGTTAACACTAGCCATTTCTTGCATTGAGGCTCTTTGCTAGCGGGTGACAACAGGCCAGCAAGTTGGAAGTAGGGTCAAGGCAGAAAGCATGATTACTGTGCTAATATTGATGTGAACTATGACAGTGGGTAATGGGTCAGTGACTCTTTCAAGTAGCAGTGTCTGAATGGCCAAGATTAAACTAGATCATGTAAACCTTTGTTCGCTAAAATGCAGCATTTTTACTTTGACTTATAAAAGTGCTCCAGAAGAACTAAATCCTGCTAATTATAACTGGTTCACTGAAGAATTATGTCATTGCTTGTTTATTTGTAAAACCTGCTGATAAAAATAGGCATCTTACAACTCACTGAAGCTCACTTATTCATGATTTGAATGAAAGCTGAACACAGAGCAAGAGAACACACATAAAACTTCATTTCCAAACGTTACCCCCAAAGTGCTGTTGCCTCTAGGTGCAATTTGGTAGGAAACTGCCCACATTTAGTATACTATCAGATAAACGAGGCAAGTTTTACACGGGATCATTTTGTCACTTTGGTATAATTATTTCAATGCTCTCCTCATAAGCCTCCAATTCTTCGCTCTTTTGTCACTATAGCAAACAATTTTAATTGTGTTAAATAAAGTAAACTGTAAAGATAAAGTATTATGTTACAGAATCTCACTTGAACAGACTGGAACAGGGAATTTCTAAGGCAAACCTTACAGATTCATGCATAGGGCCACTTAATCAACTCAAGTTAAAATGACAGCATCCATAACTAGTCTCAAATCAGTCAGGGGCTGTAAGCATCTCTATTCACTGAAATGCTATATGCCACTGTCATCTCTCCCTTCTGATAGTGTCCAACTGTCCCATTTCTTTTGAGCTGACCTTTTCTCATTTCACCCCCTATTGTCACCAGCAGCAGGTCCTTTCACTGCCTCTTCTCCACTGATCATACTTTACAAATTTCCAGTTCTTCAGCTGAAAGCTCGTGAGATGCTGAGCCTCTGATATTCCTGTGGCCCATTTCACTGGGTCTTTGCTTCATTCGGCAAATTCTCAGCTGGTTCACCAGAAGTATGTTTCAAAAGCTCTCTTTCCATCAGGCCCTTTTAAGGGTCCATCTTTTTTAGTGCATTTAGTGCAGGGCTTCATATCTGAGATTGAACAAATTGCTTTTTCAAGCAGAGGCCAATATTGCATGGCTCTGTATTTCATTCAGTTGTACAGCAGCCAATTTTTTTTGTTAAGAATCCCTACAGTGTGGAAACAGGCCCTTCGGCCCAACAAGTCCACTCAGAGCATCCCACCCAGACCCATCTCCCTATAAACCCCCTAATCTACACATTCTTGAAC
The DNA here is from genome assembly GCF_021869965.1 of Rhincodon typus. Classification (NCBI taxonomy): domain Eukaryota; kingdom Metazoa; phylum Chordata; class Chondrichthyes; order Orectolobiformes; family Rhincodontidae; genus Rhincodon; species Rhincodon typus. Next base: position 64,013,563 of record NC_063342.1, on the reverse strand, counting down.
ACTACGGGGCAATTTAGCATGGCCAATCCACCCAGCCTGCACATCTTTGGACTGTGGGAGGATACCAGAGCACCCAGAGGAAATCCACGCAGATACGGGGAGAATGTGCAAACTCCACACAGTCACCCGATGCTGGAATCGAACCTGGGTCCCTGGTGCTGTGAGGCAGCAGTGCTGACCACTGAGCCACCGTGCCGCCCTAAATGTTCACCCTGCTTTGATATCACTGATGCTATCTTGAAATATATGCATGTACTAACTGGGGAAGGTGTTTAGGCCAGGTAGTTAATCACAGAGGCCTAATTGTTATGACTTTATTTTCTCCTAGCAAATATATCCATGTCTATAGGCTTGAAATACAAGAGTTTTTTTTAATCATTATTGAGAGGCAAATTTTCCTATTTCTTGGCATAACAGAATCCCATTGATTTCAATGAGGACGAAGTACACTGCAAAGTATTTACTTGGCTGCAAAGTGCATTCCTGAGATTGCAAAGGTACGATGGTCCGGATTTGTGGTTATATTGTCATACAGCAGGAAACAGACCCTACGGTCCAACTCGTCCATGCCAATCAGGTATCCCAAACTAAACTAGTCCCATTTCCCTGCATTTAGCCCATATTTCTCTAAACCTTTCCTATCCATGTACCTGCCCAAATGTCTTTTAAACGTTGTAATTGTACCCACCTCTACCACTTTCTCTGGCAGCTCATTCCATACATGCACCACCCTCCGTGTGAAGAAGTTGCCCCTCAGGACCCTTTTAAATCTTTCTCCTCTCATCTTAAACCTATGCACTCTAGCTTTGGACTCCCCTACCCTTGGGAAAAAGACCTTGGCTATTAATCATATTTATGCCCCTCATGATTTTATAAACATCTGAAGTCACCCCTCAGCCTCAAACTCCAGGGAAAACAGTCCCAACGTATCCAGCCTCTACCTATAACTCAAACCCTGCAGACCTGGCAATATCCTTGTAAATTTTTTCTGCACCCTTTCTGGTTTAACAACGTCCTTCCTATAGCAGGGAGACCAGAACTATATGCAGTATTCCAAAAGTGGCCTAACCAAAGTCCTGTACAGCTGCATCATGACATCCCAACTCTTATACTCAATGCTCTGACCAATGAAAGCAAGTGTGTTAAACACCTTCTTCACCACACTGACAACCTGTCATGCCACTTTCAAGGAACTATGTACCTGCACCCCTAGGTCTCTGTTTGACAACACTCCCCAGGTCCCTACCATTAAGTGTATAAGTCCTGGCCTCTTTTGCCTTTGCAAAATGCAACACCTCACATTTATCTAAATTAAACTCCATCCGCCACTTCTCAGCCCGTTGGACTATCTAACCAAAATCTCTTTGTATCTTAGATAACCTTCTTCACCGTTCACTATACCATCAATTTTAGCATCATCTGCAAATTTACTAACCATTCCTCCTGTATTCTCATCCAAATCATTAACATAAATAACAAACAACAGTGGATCTCGAACTTATTCTTGCAGCACACTAGTGGTCACAGGTCTCCAGTCCGAAAAGCAACCCTCTACCACCACCTCTGTCTTCTACTATCAAAGCCAATTGGATACAAAATTGGCTATCTCTCTCTGGATCTCATGTGATTTAACCTTACTAACCAGCCTACCATGCAGGACCCTGTTGAATGCCTTGCTAAAATCCACACATAGACAACATCTACCACTCTGCCTTCATCAATCCTCTTCGTAACTTCTTCAAAAAAACTCAGTAAAATCTGTGAGATACGATTTCCCATGCACAAAGCCATGTTGACCATTCCAAATCAGTCCTTGCCTTACCAAATGTAAATAAATCCTATCTCTCAGAATCCCTATCAACGAATTACCCTGTCAGACTCTCAGGTCTGTGGATCACCAGCTTCTCCTTGCAGCCTTTCTTAAACAATGGCACAACATTAGCCAACCTCCAGTCTTCTGGCACTTCACCCATGGCTGTTGATGGTTCAAGTATCTCTGCAAGGGGCCCTGCAATTTCTTCCCAAAGGTTCTGGGATATATCCAATCAGGTCCCAGGAATTTATTTACCTTTATGCATTTTAAGACCTCCTGCACCTCCTCTTTTGTATGGTGGGCACTTTTCAAGACATCACAATTTATTTCCCCAATTTCCCTAACTTACGTGTCTTTCTCCACAGTAAATACGGAGGCAAAATACTTGTTTAGTATCTCACCCATCTCCTGTGGTTCCATACATAGACAGCATTGTTGGCCTTTAAGGGGCCCTATTCTCTCCCAAGTGACTCTTTTTCCCTTAATGTACTTGTAGAATCTCTTAGGATTCTCCTTAATCTTATTTTGCGAAGCCATCTCATGTCCCCTTTGTGACCTCCTGGACTCCCTCTTAAGTGTAAGCCTACTCCCTTATACTCCTCCAGGGATTCACTTGAGCCCAGCTATCTCTATCTGACATATGCCTCCTCTTTTTTTCTTGACCAAAGCTTCAATAATCTCTAGTCATCCAGTGTTCCCTACACCTTCCAGCTTTGCCTTCACATACGGGACCCTCCTTCATTATGTTTGTTCACTAAATTTTCATGGACTTCTGTGGAACTACTTACGATCATTAGGATTCTGATACAGCAGGAACACTCTGCAGGAGATCTGAGACGCGTATGAATAGAGCAAGCTACAGCAACTTGCTTCAATGTCTTGTATTTGGCTACAAAACAATGGTGAAAAACCTGTTCTGTTTCAAGCAGAAGCTGGGGCATGTAAATAAGAACAACTATTTCAGTTTAAATTCACACGCAGAATATGAAGTAAAGAGATGAAAAGAAAAGGAGAGAAAGTGACAAGAGAAATAAAATATTAGCTTTTACAAAAATCTTATTACCAAATCATTCTTTCATTTCCTTCACTTTGTTTTCTTTCCCGCTACCATTCTTATTGCTCCTGATCAGATGAGATGTGGAATTAAATCCCTGTGCTACCATTAACAGTCTTGCTTAAAAATTCCCATGGTCTTCACCTACTTACTATTTAGTTAATTTTGCTTATTGCTGCATAACTCAGAGCCATCGTTTTTCAGAGAAAAATATTGGTTTCAGTTTGGTAGTTTTTAAATTAATATATTGATCCAGGTTGCATTTTTTTTTTAAAAAAAAAGCACCATTAAAGAAATCACAGAAGCACAATGAACTTCTTTTTTCAAAATAATACTACTATCTCAACAGAATAAACATTATCAGACACATTAGGTAGAATTTCCCATTAGAAACATGTCTGAGAAGTTACACCCAAAGTTACATCAATACATGGGCCCACTGCATCAATGTCTATTAACTCAGTTTTATTATCATATGCTGAAACAAGAAAATGAAAATAAACAACTTGAAATCAGCAGAAACAGTCAAGAGGCAAAGAAACTATCAAACTCAAGCAACAGATTTCTTCTTTTCAGCAAGAATCTCAAGGTATCAAGCTCATTTATAATCTTTACCAATACAGGTCAGACACTGCAAGCTCCTGAACATGTTACAGATGGAAACTTCTTTTCTAATGCAAATTATTTTGATGCCATAAAAATACGTTCAAAGAATCTGACTATTTGGTGGATGTGTCATTATGGATAAATTATTTTATGCTAAAAAATTCTGGATTTAATCTTACATCTTTTCGAATCGTGCACATTTGCAGGAAATTGCAGATTGATGACACTGGACGTTTGCTTTAAACCACAGGTAAACTGCCGCTGGCCATGAAATAGGCAGGAAATTTCACTCTGAGGGGTACTCACCCACCTTTGCTTTCTATTACTATTTTATCATCATACAGAATAACAGTCCACAGCTTTATTGCGATCTGAAAAAAGAACTGTTCTGCCTTTGCAATCAGTCTGTCTAAGGCAATGTTCTACTTCTGCAGAGTTCTAGCATAATTCGGCTAGCTTTGAAAAATGATTGCAGTTAAGCAGAATGTTCACAAAAGAATGTATTTGGAACCTGTTTTACACTTCAAAACCTCTGCTTTGATCACTGATTCTTGCCACACACCAAGACTCGATGTTCACCAGAACAGTAACTAATCATTTTATGATCATGTCTCAATATAAAACCTACCGAAACAAGATAGAGGCCATAAGTGCATTCCAAACACTACTTTAATCACTTTGGTTATGATTTTTTTAAAAAAAAAAAGATTGCATCGGTAATTTTCCTTGTGTATCAGTTTTAATGAATCATAAATGTTTTTGCATGTAAATGTGTTCGCAGATTTGTTGAAACTATTACACAAATAAAAATACCTGAGCCTTATTTCCCTATTTTCTTCCATTTTTGTACTTTCCTCTAGTCAAGATGGTCTTCACGAAAAAAAAAGCTGGGAGGATTTTCCTCCAGGCAGTGTCTGTGGTCACCCAGCAGGGAAAATGATTTCAGTGGCAGATGGTCACGACCCATTTATTCCATCCTGCTGAAGGAAATGCTTTGGTTGTAGACAGTGATGAATTTACCCTCCCGGGCGAGAATCTGCTAAGTTTGCCCGAGAGAAATAAACGTAAACAGCCCCAAAAGAAGGTAATGTAGAGCCATAAAAGCCAGCTCACACACCGACTTGTTAAAATAGAAACACTTTCTTTCAATGCCGAGATTGTCACTTTACCACAGTCCACTTCATTGCCACCAGCACCACTGCTCTGCAGGGTGAAGCCAGCGTCAGTGTCCGCAAAATCCTGGAAGCAACTAAAGAAATCCAGAAGTCTGGAGCTTTTCTCTGGCAGATTGCCATGGTAACTACTGTTCTCCTCCAGCTTCCTTTGAAAATGCAACCATCGCAACACACCTCAAGGCCTCTTCAACGGAAGTTTGCTTTACTGCAGAGGTACACTTTTGGGACCTGTCTCCTTGCCTTGCCCCTATCAGTGCAAGGCAATGGCAAATCTCCACTGAGAAAATCCGCCAAACAAATGGCTCGGGCTGAAGTATCGGCAAACAACGAGCTGCAGAGCACAAATGGAATGGAATCAACTTCACTCTGCTAACCGCTCACATACCTCCCAAACATACAGGCATTCCAAACCACTCTGTTGTGTTCGAAGGTGTTTATCTGTAGGCCATTAAATGGGCTCAAACAACAAACAGCGAGCATGTTATCCACACAAAACACCTGCATGTTCACCCAATCACGAAGAGCGGCTGCTGGCTGTAGCATTTGCATCAAAAATGCCGCCTCTCTTTACAACAATATGTAGGCCTACTCTATAAACAAGCAAAGAGTCAGGAAGAGACAGGAGGTGGACTCTTATAGAGGTAGCTCTCAGCCACCAGCTGAAATACCTGCGAGAAGCCCTTGTTGCCTCTCTTCTTGAACATCCATCCGTGTTTTGCTCTATTCAGGCACTTGACGGGCCAGGAGTATGTGTTCCCCCAGAAATAAGGACCCGACAAGTGGAAATCTCGCCTGTTATAGGTTGACAGCCATTCAGAGGCCAGCAGCTCCAAAGCATGACAAAAGCATCAGCTACTACACCCACTGGAGGCCGAGGTAGGTCCCCACTGGATCTCAGGCGACAGCTAAGTGATGGTGGCAGGGGGTCTTGGAGAAGTAGAAATTGGCAGCAAGGACAGCGTGTTGGTTCATGGTGCACCCCTGTCAACTGCAACACTGGATCCTCGACCAACAGAGTGTGTTTGCAGAAAGGACTCCCCCTCACCAGCGGGTGCCCACATGGGTTTGATTGTGGTGCTTCCCGAAAATCGCGTACCCGATTCCTTGATCAATATCAGATGAAGTAAGGGCATTAATTACCCAGTTAAGGATCTCAGTTGGTGGCAGGACAGGAAGGCTGTTCACTGATCTTCCTGCCACAGAATCAAAGTGGAGGCAGGAAGATGGTGCTAGTCCCATCTGACACCCCCTGATTGATTAAATGCCCCCACCCATCAAACCCCTCCCAGGGAGGGTGCGATATTCCACCAAGTATTGCAGACAGCTCCAAAGATACTACTGTTAACTCCTTATTAAGGGAGAAAGATTCTGTGCAGAGCACCAACAGAGGGAATGGGGGAAGGTGATGCAGAATATAGCCCAGTGCTAATACAGTTTACGGCTTGTTTAGAATTAGTAAGTATTTCTCTCCAGCAGGGAGCAGAAGAAACAATAGTCAAATTTCACATCAGAAATCTGGGTTTCTCATTGTGTAACTAATTATTCAGCAGGTTTATTTGATACAATTACAACACTACAGCTATTGGTGCAGTTTAGTGTTTTCCACAGGAAAGAAATAGGCCTCAAGACCTAGAAGATAGAAAAGTTTTTAAAAAAACCAATGAACTGAATGGAAACCTTAGTGCCAGACTAGGATAGTCATCCAGAAAGGCAGATACTGATATAACAACAAATAATTGTGCAAGACACAAAGAGGTATAGTTAACGTTTCGGGTCTGGTGACCCCCGGTTCTGAGGAAGGGTCACCGGACCCGAAACGTTAACTCTGATTTTTTTCTTCACGGATGCTGCCAGACCTGATGAGCTTTTCCAGCAACTTCTGTTTTTGTTGCTGATTTACAGCACCCGCAGTTCTTTCGGTTTGTACAAAGAGGTATAATTTGAAAGGTGGTACCACTCAAACTACACATAACTAGCTGTCTTATATACGCAAATGAAAGCCCACCTGGAATATTACCTTTTCAAGTCAACATGATGGCCAATTTTAGCACGTTAAAAGTTCTTTTAATATAGGTGAAAGTAGATAATGGCCCAATAATTATTTTAAAAAATACTTTTACGAGACATGGGCATCACTGATAAAGCCAGCATTTGTCGTCTGTCACTAATTTCCTTTGCTAAGCTATTTCAGGGGGCAGTTAAGAGTCAACCACTTGTACTATGGGTTTGGAGTCACATGCAGCCCACACCAGATAAGGATGGCGAATTACCTTCCCGAAAGGGAATCAATGAACCAGACAGACTTTTACGATAACCGATGATCGCTTCACGGTTACCATTACTAGGACTTGCTTTATATTCCAGGTTCATTAATTGAATTTCAATTCCACCAATTGCTGTGGTGCCATTTGAACCAACGCCTCCTGAACATTAGCCTGAGCTTCTGGATTACTAGTCCAGAGGCACACTATGTCATCAGTTTTCCCCATTGAGAAACGCCAAGACTTCTCATGTTCAAGCAACCTCAGAAAATTGCCAACATTTCTAGCTCCAAATTACACAAAGCAGACAACAGTGACCATGGCTAGTTTTCACTGAAAGATTATTCAGAGGATAATGACAGAATTTGAAGAGCAGCAAAGTTCAGTTTTATATGTTATAAAATTATAAAACATAACATATATAGACATGAGTTAAATTAGAAGTTGTGAAAATATATTTAAAAAGCTGTCCTGGCACAAATGTTTGCAAGAATTATGTAAATGTACACCTTACACGTGCAATGTTCAAGGGTACCGAAAAGATTTATAAGCACGTTTCCGGGTTTGCAGGGTTTGAGTCGTAGGGAGAGGCTGAATAACTGCAGGTTTTTTTCCCTTGGAGTGTCGGAGGCTGAGGGTGTGCCCTTACAGAGGTTTATAAAATTATGAGGGGAGACCTTATAGCAGCTTATAAAATCACAAAGGGCGTGGATAGGGTGAGTAACCAAGGTATTTTTCCTAGAGTGGAAAAGTTCAAAACTAGAGGGCATAGGTTTAAGGCAAGGGCAGAAAAATTTAAAAGGGACCTGAGGGATAACTTTTTCATGCTGAGGGTGGTGTTTGTATGGAACGAGCTGCCAGAGGAAGTGGTAGAGGAGGGTACAATTACAACATTTAAAAGGCATCTGGCTGGGTACATGAATAGGAAGGGTCTAGAGCGATATGGACCAAATGCTGGCAAATGGAACTATGTCAGATTGGGATGCCTGGTCAGCGCAGACAAGGTGAACTGCTGAGTCTGTTTCCATGCTGTCTGACTCTATGGCACCTTTCAGAGACTTGCTATTTCAAACTTTGATATTTTCTAATTAACATCTTCAGAGAATTTATTACACACATTTACGGCAGGTGATGCTTGAACCTGGGCCTCTTGGCTCAGAAGCAAGGGCATCACCGCTTTGTGTCACAAGACTTCTCCCCATTCTAAAACCCTCCTGAGTGGTGAAATAGATGTCATCTGTAAATGCTTGTAAATTTCAAATACCTTAAAACCCTGGCATTTTTTAACCTTTTTTTAGAAGTTATTTTTAAGTAAGGTGGACTTACGCTTTGGAGCATGATGCCTAGACTATTCAATTCCAGAAACCCAGCTGGTAAATGATAGAACTAGAACCAATCTTTACACGTTTCTACATTTATGTCAAGAGTTACATCCAGAATTTTCACCTGCTTACAACTGAACAAATTTAATATAGAGTGTTGGAGGTGTAAGCCTTATTTGCATAAATAAAAGGATAATTAAAAAGTGCACTGCAGAGTACATTATTCTGCCTCATTTCCTATAGCTCTCAGGTTCATACCCAACAGGAAGGCACAGACTGTACTGATGGTGATAACTATGACATGAAGTAACTCCATATACAATAATTATTGAAGCGTTTGGAAAATCTGGGACTGAAGAAATTGAACGAGTGCCAAACAACTGCAATGCAATATATTTTCCATTCAATCTATGATTTATATACATGACAGCAATTTTTCCATGCATAATGGCAACATAGTCACGACAATATATGATTCACATTAGTAACAATATTTCCTATCAATGTCCCTACCACACTTTTGTAGGAATTCAAACTGCAAGAAATATTCTTGGCCAGCTGCAGTCACATCAGAAATGGTTCCAGGCAAGCATGAGAGAAGGATTTTGAAGGGCAGTTCTACAGTCATACAAGAAAACACAGAGGACACCTCATACTGAGCCAGGTCCCTCCAGATGAGTCACAGATACAGTTAATTGATCTATTTTACTGCATTCAGCTCATCAATTACCTAAACAGCTACCACACAGTTACTCCCACAACTAGGAGAATACTTCATCCACCAAAGTTGATAGTATGCCAGAGACCAAGACAGAGGCAAAAAATATTAACATGTATGCTGTCAACTGAAAAAGATAAAAATAATGTCAATATATTTTGCATTTTTCTTCCCTGATTATTTTAGAAGCAAAGTGGCAGGTGCCCGACAGTCAAAAAAACTTAATTTTTATTTATTCATTGTTTTTAGTGAAAACGTAAAGAGGGGCATCCAATGAAAAATGTTTCTTTAGTCCTACAATTTACAAAGTTGGAAGGTACTTTACAGTATGGAAACTAGGCATTCAGATGCATGCCAGTGATTATAGAGAAAAATAGAAAAAAAAGACAAAAATTATAGACAAAAATAGAAATTGCTGGAAAAGCTCAGCAGGTCTGGCAGCATCTGTGGAGAGAAATCAGTTAACGTTTTGGGTCGAGTGACCCTTTTTCAGCAATTTCTGTTTTTGTTTCTGATTTACAGCATCCACAGTTCTTTCGGACTTTATTTTGTCAGTGATTATACTTAACATAAACCTTCATCATCTAAATCATCAACATATCCCTGTCTTAGTTTGTGATGCCCGTGTTTATTATGATGTCTGTGTTTATCTAGGTTTCCCCGAAAATACATCTATGTTATTTATTTCAAGTTGGGAGGGGAGGGTTGGTTAGCTCAGTTGCCTGCTGGCTGGTTTGCAATGCTGAGTAACAGCAACACCCAGGGTTCAATTCCCACACCAGCTGAGATTACCATGACGGTTCTGCCTTCTCATTTTCCCCCCTCACCTGAAGCACAATGACCCTTAGGTTAAACTCACCACTAGTCATCTCTCCCTCAGACAGCAGCCTTATGGCAAATTTACCTTTTATTTTTCCTCAACTACACCTTGCAATAGTGAGATATAAATTCTAATCACTGCGTGAAAGTGAATCCCTTGAACTCCTTATTTGATTTAATTGCAACTTTCCCATACTTATGACCCCTAGTTCTGGTCTCACCTCCAATTGGAAACATATTGTCTATGTCTACCCTGTCAAACCTATTGTTTAAGGTATTAGTTTTGAAAGGGTTAATGTTCGACACTGTATTCAGCTCCATTCAATCCAACATGTTATAAGGAGTGGAGTAGGGAAAGGCAGAACATTTTCAGATCTTTCAATAATCTTAGTAATAGTAATAAATCAATGAAAAAGATGATGGCAGTAAACTACCCCAACATAAGCTCGTAGTATTTAGGATTGCTGCACATACAGCACTTTTTTTTTGTAATAGAGTCATCGAGTCATGAATATGGGCAGGCACAAACAGACCCTTCGGTCCAATTTGTCCGCACTGACCAGACATCCCAATCTAACCTAGTCCCGTTTGCCAGCCCATATCCCTCTAAACCCGTTCTATTCATATATCCATCCAAATGCCTTTTAAATGTTGTAATTGAACCAGCCTCCACCACTTCCTCTGGCAGTTCATTCCTTACACGCATCATCCTCTGCGTGAAAAAGTTGTTCCTAGGGTCCCTTTTAAAGCTTTCTCTTCTCACCTTAAACTTATGCCCTCTAGTTTTGGACATGCCTGCCCTGGGAAAGGACCTTGTTTATTCACCCTATCCATGCCCCTCATGATTTTATAAACCTCAGTAAGTCTTAAAAGATTTCTTGTGCCTAAGATTTCTCTTAATGTGGAGAAAACAGCCCCAGGCTGTACAATCTTTACAGAGAGGTTTTATTATCTCAGTTTAAGTATCATTCTGAAAAGTCCTCTTTTGCACCTTTCCCAACGCGATGTCCTTTTCTCAGAGTATGACAACCACACTGTTCACAATTCCCCAAGTGCTCAGTGCCCATATTTTCACTGAAACTACATGTAGGGCAATTCACCTCAATGTCCTCAAATCCTGTGATGGAAGGAATACAGGTGTACAACTCGTCTTTGTTGTCCAAAAAAACATAAGCTCAAAAAGGTACTTTGGTAAATGAAGCCTTCCCAATAACTATTCTTCCACCTTAGCCCTTGAGTTAGCTATTGGTCACCCATTGCCAGGATGGTTAACGGTCGAATATCAAGACATGATTCCAATGCTATCATTGTTCTGACATTGTCTTCTTTTCCTCCTTCTGTTCCATTGGTACATATTGATTAGTCACTACAACTATGCTATAAGACAGAAAATCCTGTGCACTATTCTCTTGCCTGAAAAAAAAAAATTGTTGAAGCTTTTAGTCTTGCTTTCATATGGACAATTTGCAAAGATATCAAAATAAAGTAGAACAACATGCTTATTCTGTGTGTGCTGATGGAGTTGGCAAGTGAATTCTGAGAGGCATTGATCTTTTTTAGATGAAGATTGACCGTTAAAAGCCAAGGTTTGTTTAAATTTAAACCACGCAGGTTAACTCTGACAGTCAAGTCATTTCCCGGAGGAATGAACCAGAGGATGGCCGAACCAATTTTGTTCATTTGAAACAGGCACAGTGTTCATACACATTCTCTCTGCCTGGAAAGAATAGGATCCTGAATACGCCACACTATGAGCCATACTGAAAATTTTAAACTAGTTGTCAGCAGAATACTTAGCACGCTCGTGATTAGTTAGCAAATGTTGTCCAATGCAGCTTGAAGCTAGCTGTTTCACATTGCTACTTTGTAGTAGCAACACAAGTGGTATTTGCCATTAACACAGTGCCTCACGCAAACCAGAAAATATCTTCTTATCCCACATGAATAGTGATGTACATACATTTCAGTGCCATATTATGCTAAGCATGTAGGTGGTATGACCCAAAGATTGGCGGGTTCTGCGACTGTTCACAACATGTAAGATACAGGTTGCACTTGCAAAACTGTAAACAAAGCACGCAACATTAGATATGATTTTGTACTTAGACAACATTTGCCAAGTAATTCCAAGTATGTTATGAATTATACTGAGAACCAATTTAAGATTGTCAGTCAGGCCCTCAGTGTGATGCGCTTTGCACCTGTTTCATGAAATAGGTGACAACCATTCTCTGGTTCATTCCTCAGGACAATGGATTGGGCAATCAAAGTCAACCTGCCTGGTTTAAATTTAAATAATCTTGGCCATTAACTGTCAGTCATCAACCAACAGATACATTCTCAATGGCAACACCTGTAAAAGTATAGTGCATTTCCATCCAATTAGTGTACACTGCTTATGCAGCAAAAAATTGCCTCTCTTTTACATTGGTGTTCTTGCAAACTGTCCTGATGACAAAGTTGTAAAACTTCAACAAAATGTATCTTTTCACAGCAATACTCAATGATGTTAATAAGATTTAACAAGACAAAGTTGGCAAATGCTAATTAATCTATTTTATCACTGAAGAAATCCTTGGTAGTATTGCTAAGTATCAATAGTTAAAAAGGCAGTTTAGGAAGGTTACTTAGTCCCAACACTGTGAATCTGTGATACTGCTCTGTACTTTTGTCATAACAAGGTGTAGAGCTGGATGAACACAGCAGGCCAAGCAGCAGAGGAGCAGGAAGGCTGACGTTTCGGGCCTAAACCCTTCTTCAGAAACGTCAGCCTTCCTAATCCTCTGATGCTGCTTGGCCTGCTATGTTCATCCAGCTCTACACCTTGTTATCTCAGATTCTCCAGCATCTGCAGTTCCTACTATCTCTGTACCTTTGTCATTTATTTCTTGCTTATGGAGGCATCCATGTAATACTTCCACGTCTCACAATTCTAAATCTTTACTCTCACACCCCACTTCAACACTACCTTGACTTTACATGACACCTCAAACATAGCAACATGTCCCTAAGTCCTTCACAGCAGTGTTGGCACCAAAATGTATCACCCAGCCACAGAGAGAGATATTAGGAGGGGGTGACCAAAATCTTGCTGAAACAGGCATGTTTTAAGAAGCACATTTAAAGAGGAGCACGGTGCAGCAGAGAAAGTGTGTGATGGGAAGAGGGGGGGTTAGCTAGTGTGGTGGGGATGGTGAGCTTCACAGTCCTGGGCCGAGGCAACCAAAGAGAATGGCAGGAGGCCAGAACTGGAGAAGCATAGAAATGTCAGAAAGTTGTGGGCCTAAAGAAGATTACAGAGATATGAGATCCAAAGCCCTGGAGAGATTTGAAAACAAGGATGACAATATGAAGGAAAGTATAGCAGAGATGTCAGAGGTAGGTTCTTTACACAGAGTGTGGTGGGTGCGTAGAATGCGCTGCCGGCAATGGTAGTGGAGTCAGATACATTAGGGACATTCAAGTGACTCTTGGATAGGCACATGGATGATAGTAAAATATAGGGTATGCAGAGTAGTTTGATCTTAGAGGAGGATAATAGGTCGGCACAACATTGTGGGCCAAAGGGCCTGTACCGTGCTGTAGTGTTCTATGTTCTATGTTCTAATATTAAAATTGAGGCATTGTTAGACCAGGAACAATTACTGGTCATTGGGCACAAAGGTGACGTTAACTTTGAGAGAGTTACGATATGGGCAGCAGAGTTTGGGATTTGCTCACATTTAAGACTAAGTGCAAAGTAAGAAGAGAAAGAAGAAAAAGTTGCATTTATATAGCCCCTCAAAACTTTGGGGCATCTCAAAGTTATTTACAGTTAGTGAACACTTCTTGAATTGTAATAATTGTTGTAATGTAACGTCAGCTAATTTACATACAGCAAGCTCCCACAAATATGTGATAGTAACCAGGTGATCGTCTTTGTAAGTGATATTGAACTAAACGGATGCCTGCAGATCGATTACATAGAAATGTAGTGAAGGGAGAAGGCTATTCAGCCCATCAAGGCATCCTTAACATTGAAGTAGATTACAGCTGATCTTCTCCTTAACACCACTTTCCTGCACTATCTCTTGATTTCATTAGTCTCCAGAAATTATCCATTTCTATCTTGAATGTGATTAATGACTGAGCTTCCACAATTCTTTGACGTGGAGAATTCCAAAGATTCTGAGTGAAGAAATTCCTCCTCATGGAAATTCCTCCGGAGAAACATTCTATCGATATCCACCCTGTCACATCCTGCAAGTTTTGATCAGATCACCTCATTCTTCAAAACACAATGAAATCTGGACCTGGTTTCCTAAGTCTCCATTCGTAAGACAATCCCAGGGATTAAAAAAAAGAACCTCCTTTGAACTCCGCCTATGACAAGTATATCCTTCTCTAGGTCAAAATGGTGTAACATACTTCAGATGTGGTCTCACCAAGGCTCTATACAACTGATGCAAGGAATCTTTAGTTCTGTACTCAAACCAGCTTGAAATGAATGCCAATGCTATTTACACTCCTAATTGCTTGCAATATCTGCATGGCAGCTTTTAGTGACTCATTGACAAGGACATTCAATTCCTTTGGACACCTGCACTATCTAACCTCTCACCATTTAAGAGCTGTTGTAACTTTGTTTTTTTTCTACCAAGTGGATAACTTCAGTTTTTCACATTATAATCCCTCTGAAATGTTCTAGCCTAATTACTTTGCCTGCCCAAATCCTCTTGAAACCTCTTTTACATCCTCTTCACAACTTAAGTTCCAAACTACATGATATCAGCAAATTTAGAAATATTACAATTTGTAATTTATATGCAATGTGAATAGTTGTGGACTCAGTGCAGACCTTTGCAGGATCCCATTAATAGCAACCTGAAAATGATCCGTTTATTCCTAATCTCTACTTTTTAAAATTGATTTAAAAATTCTGAATTCGTGCTTGTATTATTCCCCAATGCACTCTAATTTTATTTACTAATCTCCTGTGTGGCATCTTATCAAAAGACTTCTAACAATCCAAATACACCACATCTACTATTTCTCCTTTATTTGCAGCCAAAACAATCTCCTCCAAAAACACCAATATATCTTTCAAACATGATTTCCCTTTCATAAATCCATACTGATTCTACCAATACTGCCATTTTTTCCCAAATGTTCAGTTACCACACCCTTTATAATAAATTCTAACACTTTCCCTATTACTGATATCAAGATAACAGGTCTGTAGTTCTCCACTTGCCCTCTTCCTTGCTGTAGTGTAGATTCAGTTTACTTGAAAAGCTCAAACAGGTTTATGAAAAGGGCCAGTTACAGGTAGTCAATTTCCAGCCAACTTGCTTTTTGCTGGATTGTTCATGGCAGTGATGATTTGATTTTACATCCTGTTCCCTGACTTATTAGCATATCCAGCTCTTAAAGCAAACAGAGAACAGCCTCTTCTTTTTCCAAGTCAAAATTACATCCACTGAGTGAAAATATATCTAGATTATGGTGGATGGAAAACTACTTACACAGAAACAGGAATTGAAAAATTTACACGTCTGCCAGTCAATCTCTACAATTGACAGGAGGGTTGACAAGACTTCTTGATCTTATGATGGTCATCTTGTCCCAACTTGCTTTCCAAACATGATCTATGCTGGTGACGGTAAGCCCAGAGGTTAAGCCACTTTGGTATCAGGTTTGTAGCAAATATCATACTCACACCCCTGTACCTTTATCAGAAGTGTGGGAGTCTAAAAGGTGCACTTATTGTTTTATACAGTCATGGAGATGTACAACATGGAAACAGATCCTTCAGTCTAACTCATCCATGCCAACCAGATATCCTAAATTAATCTAGTCCCATTTGCCAGCATTTGGCCGATATCCCTCTAAACCCTTCTATTCATATACCAACCAGATGCCTTTTAAATGTTGTAATTGTACCAGCTTCCACCATCTCCATCTGGCAGCTCATTCCATACACGCACCACCATCTACGTGCAACAGTTGTCTGTTAGGTCCCTTTTAAATCTTTCCCTTCTCACCTTAAAACTATGCCCTCTAATTTTGGGCTTCCTCACCCTGGGGAAAAGACCTTGTCTAATCACCCTATCCATGCCCCTCATGATTTTATAAATCTCTTTAAAGTCACTCCTCAGCCTCCGACGCTCCAGGGAAAGTAGTCCTAGCCTATTCAGTCTCTCCCTATAGCTCAAACCCTAGCAACGTGTATGTAAGTCTTTTCTGAACCCTTTCAAATTTCGCCTTTCCTAATGCAGGGAGACCAGAATCGCATGCAGTCTTCCAAAAATGGCCTAACCAATGTCCTGCACGGCCACAATATGAACTCCCAGCTCCTATACTCAATGCATTGACCAATAAAGACAAGTATATCAAACACCTTCTTCACTATCCTGTCTACCTGCGACTCCACCTTCAAGGAACTATGCACCTGCACCCCAAGGTCTCTTTGTTCAGCAACAATCCTCAGGACCTCATCATTAAATGTATAAGGCCTGCCCTGCTTTGCCTTTCCAAAATGCAGCACCTCACATTTATCTAAATTAAACGCCATTTGCCATTCCTTGTCCTATTTGTCAACCTGATCAAGGTCCCACTGTACTCTAAGGTAATCTTCTTCGCTGTCCACTCCACCACCAGCTTTGGTGTCATTTGCAAACTTACTGTCCATACCCACTATATTCACATCCAAATCATTTATATAAATGACAAATAGCAATGGACCCAGCACCGAACCTTGCAGCACACCACTGGTCACAGGCCCCCAGTCCGAAAAGCAGCCCTTTGCCATCACCTCTGTCTCCTAAATTCAAGCCAATTTTGTATCCAAATGGCTAGTTCTCCCTGGATTCCATGTGATCTAACCTTGCTAAACCATCCTTAAAAGCAGGTTCTAGAATAGGCCAGACCAGAGCCTTTTGCACCAAATGACTTGCAAATGTCTGGAAACACAGTACAGCTTTGTGGTGGGTACAACAATCTGCACTTTCCATGCAACTCGCATGGTTTCCCTACTGGCTCCTGTGCCAATGCTGCTAACTGAATAACTTCACAGAGGCCTGTATCTCATCACCAAGTCACCCTTTACTTACACGTGGAAAGTCCTTGACATTGATCAACCTTCCTCAGAGCCAGCTCTCAGAGTAGACGGAACCTCTGACACTCCTGTTTATATCTGTCACCCAGGGCTCTGTGATTGGACCAGGTTAACAGCACCAATCAGGGAACTCATTCTATGAGGTCCATTAGCTGACCTCATTACAATCACTACATCCCAACCCCTCTGAGCTCAAGGACATGGGCTGGTTCTTTTCTCTGCAGCTCCTCCTGGAGGATTTTAGCACTGGGTCAGGTTCCTCCAACTCTGCCTCTGATACTGGCAGCCTGTAACACACAATAGCTCGGCTCTTGCGCCCAGAGCATCTTAGAAGAAATTCATTCTCCTCTTCAGGTGGCAAAGACATCAAGGCAGTGACATCTGAGTGTCCTTCTCAGATTCCAAGGTATCTTCAAAGCTTGTTGGAGACGGAGAATGCATGGGTTCTGGATCAGTTGGAAAGGCCTAACCCTAACCCTATCACAGGTGAGGCACGCATGTTTTGCTCCTGCATCCTTTGTGAGTTTTCAGCTTTCACATGGTCCACCTGTTTGTTCAGGATTGTCGCACCTACCCGAACTTTATATGTCACTCGACCTGACCTCACGTTGACCATTCTTCTTACCCATGCATGGTCATTCCTGCGGCTCCTACACAAAACTTTGTCCCCTGAAGTAAACTGTCTCTCTCAATTAGCAGAGTCTTGTGTCCAGCACTGGCATTCCTGATGCTGTTTCACCCTCTTCTCCACCAACTGCGGGAAGACCAGGTTTAACCTGGTGCGGAGTCTTCTCCCCATTAGCAACTCTGCTGGAGCTACCTATGTAGTTGCATGTGGGGTGGCCTTATAATTAAATAGGAACCGGGACAGTTTGGTACTGAGTGAAGCTGCAGGCTGTTTCTTTAAACCTGCCTTCAAAAGTGTGGACTGCACTTTCTGCCAGACCATTGGATGATGGATGGTGTGGAGCTGCCCTTATACATCAAATACCATTCTACTTTAGGAATTACTCAAATTCCCTGTTGGAAAACAATGGCCACTTATCTGTGACCAACACTTCCTGGAGTCTGTGTATTGCAAAAGATGTGCACAGTTTTTCTATCATCGTCCCCATATTTGACGAATGAACTCTAAGCACATCCAGCCACTTTGTGTGGGAGGCCACAAGGACATTAAGACCGTGAAAGGTCTTGCATAGTCGACATGTAACCAAGTATACAAACGTGACGGTCATTTTTGTCCTTCTTGGCACTCTGGGCACTGCCCCACCAATGCAGCTATGTCAGCATCCAATCCTAGCCACCAGACATAACTTCTCACCAACATCTTCATTTTGGAAACCTCTGGATGACCCTGGTGGAGTTCAGCCAGTATCTGGTGACAACCTTGGCTCAGGACAATACTATTACTTCTCATAATATCATACCATCCTCCACTGTGAACTGGCCTCTCTGGCTCCAAGAAGGTTTCAGTTCTGGTTGTGACAGCCCTTTGGTTTCCCCCATCACCACTAGTTGTTTCAGTTTTGCCAGGACCGGATCTTCCTATGTCCAATGTCTGATATTGTCAGCTGTGACTGGAAGTGTGTCCAGGAAATTTAAAACTATTACAGACTCTTCCACTGACAGTACCACTGGTGGTGTCTCTGCCAGTGGGAAGCAGCTCAATACATCTACGTTTGCTATTTGACCTCCTGAGCAATGTTCCAACTTGTAACTCTACGCATATAGTATTAGAGCCCACCACTGATTTCAGCCTGAAGCTATGGGCAGCACTGCCTTGTCCTCTTTAAGTAGACCTAGCAGGGGTTTCTGATCTATTAGAGTCAGAGTCCTACAGCACAGAGGCAAGCCCTTCAGCCCAAACTGTTCCATGCCGACCAAAATGTCCAGCCACACTAACCCCATTTCCCTGTACTTGGTCCATATACTTCTAAACCTTTCCTATCCATTTATACATCCAAATGCCTTTTAAATGTTGTCAATGTACCTGCCTCAACCACTTCCACTGCCAGCTCATTCCATATGCGTACCACCCTCTGTGTAAAAACGTTGCCCCTCAGGTTCGCATTTATTCTTTTCCCTCTTACCCTAAACTGATGCCCTCTAGTCCATGATTCCCCAAGTCTTTTCTATAAGATCCATTATTGTTACAAATTTAAGTTCATAAAGATATTGGCCAAACCTTCCTTCTCTATCTGGGTACATTTACGCTGTGCATTAGCCAAAGTCCTGGATGCCCACGCTTTTGTGTGTTCCTCTCCATTGGGCCACCTATGAGCCAATATTACCCTAATGCCATTCGGGGAGGCATGGCATGTCAATACCCGATCTAGTTTGGGATCATTGTGCCAACACCTTAGAAGATGATAGCTGCTTCTTCACTTCTCTTAAAGCTACAGAACCATTTCCAAGGCTGACCGTTTTTTTAAGAGTTGATGCAAAGGAGCCAGGATGGAGGTCAAGTTATGTATGAACTTTTTGTAATAGTTCACCAACCCAAGGAAAGATCTAAGCTCTGGTATGGGAGCCAGGACACCTTTGATTGCTCTCACTTTATCTTCCAAAGGGTAAAGCCGGATCTTGTTGACTCTGTGGCCCAAGTAAGTCACCTGGGGTGCCTGCAACACATATTTCTCCCTTCTAAAACATACAGCCACCTGGGAAAAACATCTAAGGACTATGTCCAAGTTCTCTACGTGCTCCTTACATATCTTCCGTTATTGGCACATCATCTAGATAAATGGCAACCTGGGGTAGACCTTGTAAAACGTTCTCTAACTTCTGCGGAAAAATTGCACAGGTTGACAATATCCCAAAAGGCAGTCTTGTATATTGGTACAAAACCTTATAGGTATTAATAGTTACATACTTCTGGGAATCCTCATTTAACTGCAATTGCAAGTATGCATGACTCCTGTCCAGTTTCATGAAGGACAGCCCCTCTACCAGCTTTGTGTATAAATCCTCTATGCAAGGGATTGGGTATTTATCCAGCTGTGAAAAGCGGTTTACCATGTGTTTAAACTCCACACAAAGGCGAACTGACCCATAAGACTTCACAATTGGTACGACCAGTGCTGCCCATTCTACAATCTGGACTGGTTTGATGATTCCTTACTTTCCAGCCTCCTCATTTCTGTCTCTACTTTTGCCCGAAAGGGAAAAGGTGCTGGGCTGGCCTCGCAGAATCATGGAATTTCTTCCTGGTCAACATGCAAGGTGGCTTTGCCTCCTTTGATAGTCCCTAGACCTTCCTGAAAATCTTCCGAGTATTTAATAGCACTTCACGCAGGTAGTCATTTTCTAACTGAAAAATGTTGAGCCAACCCAGGTGAATTTCGCCCATTATGCTTTACTGCAATCAGTGGTAACTGAACTAGCTGCCTCTCATAAAAGACCAGAGCCAAAGTTGTACCCTTAATCTGTAAAGGTTCCCTGGTGTAGGCTCTCGGTCCAGCCGAGGTCTTGCACAAACTTGAGGATCAGAGTCCGGAGCAAATTGTGTTAAAGACTGTTCGTGCAATCACTGAAAGGTTGCACAGTTATCGACCTCCATTAGAAGCCAATGACCATTTAAACAGATGTTTATTTTGATTGGTTATAATTTAGATGTTGCTAAGTAATTTAACTGTTCCAAACCAGATGTAGACTGACTTTCTAGGGTATGCACTCTCCTGTATATTGGCCTATGAGTCGTCTTACTCAATTTAGATCCAGTGGGATTCTTTTACTGTCTTGAGTCTGCATACTGGCAATAGCACAATGGCTTGCCGGATCCTGAAGAAAATTTTAACCGTTTGGTTGAGGCTTGGCTTTGTGACAGGGTTTTGCTGTGGGTTGACCTAGAGTCCCATGTTTATAATTGCAATTGCCTTCACTCAAGTGGTGTCCACCAAGCTCAGTTGGACTGGCGAGAGTGTCCACTTCCATTGGCATACTATGTAACCTGTAACCTTGCTGCATTTTCGAATGATAAAGCCTGTTGTAGTGGCTGTTTGAAGTCCTGTTGGACTTCAGCTACTAGGGACTTCTGCATGGTTACATCATTAAACTCATACTAAATGGTCTCTCAGCATCTCATTAAGGGTTAAACCAAAGTCACATGCATCTGCCAGTCACCTTAACGTAATCAAAAATCCGAACACGGATTCCCCTGGCTCTCGAAAGGCCGAGTAAAACTGACAGCATCTCAGAATTAGAGGCGGCTTGGGGTCATAATATTCCTTAACTAAATCCGTCAATTCTTGAAAGGTTTTAGTATCTGGCGCTTCAGGGAAAGTCAGGCTCCTAATAACCAAAAAAGCTGCAGGTCTACAAACTGTCAGGAGAATTGTTGCTTTTCATCTGTCCCATTGTCATTTGCCTGGAAAAGATAACACATTCTTTCCACATACTGAGCTCAGTCTTCGATGGCAGGACCAAAGAACTCAAGCTTCCCAAATAACAGCTTGGCGCCAGAAATGTTTATCCTAACTAAAAGATGACTGTTGCGAGCAATTTTATTCAGGAGCGTGCTCTTCTCTCGTTACCATTGAAATAACTCTCCAAAGGCCAGTATCCTGTCACCAAGTCACCCTTTATTTACATGTGGAAAATCCTTAACACTGATCCAGCTCCCTTAGAGCCACTCTCAGAGAAAACAGGATGTCTGACACTCCTGTTTATATCTGTCAGACAGGGCTCCCTGATTGGACCAGATTAACAGCACCACTTGGCTGACCTTGTTACAATCACTACACTAAGTGCATCTAGTGTTTGCAAATGATTTTGTCCAGCCATATTTTTTGCTATCCTTAAGCAGAATTTTGACCTTATATATTCTTGAAGAGGGCCTTTTGAAAACTTAGTTGTATACTGAAGCTGCAACGAGGTTCATTATCTAATCAGGCAGCTCAGCCTCTGAAAGAATTACAGTCCTCACCCTTGTTACTGCACCTACTGATAAGCTGCTTAACTGACCGTTTTGTTCCAGTCTCCTGTGATTTTCGAGCTTGCATTACTGCCTTATTTTTTAAAGAAAAATCACCAGTGTTGCACACCATATCATATTTTCAGCAGTTATTGATAGCATAGCTGGGTAGCCAGGATTCAGTTTATTGAAAGGTTCAAATATGTTTATTAATAACTCAGACTACAATTTGGGGATATAGATACTACGTCAGCAACCTCCTGCTAGAATGTGTTTTGTTGGACTTCACATAATCATGTGCTTTACATTCCAATTCTTGATTTATTAGCCTCTGAAAGCAACACAGCTTTTAAAGCAATAATACAACAGCTAGGGAATAGAGCTCACATGAAAATCTCATTAAAAGGGGTTCAAACACGGAGTTATAGGAAAGATTGGCAGAGGCCTGGCAGGCAACAATGCATGCAAGGATTTTGGAGATTGTGTGACAATTTACAGGGATAGAGGGCTCAAAATGGCTGTTTTCAATCAGGAAGGTGATGACGGCAGATTTGACAGGGAGTTGGCCAATGAGGAGTGGGAATTGGTATCAGTACCAGCTACCATGGTAATCAGGGAAGGACACTAGCGTGTAAATAGTATGAGAAATAGAAAATAGTGGGAGTCCAGAGAAACTTGGGGAAAGTTGCGTCTGGTAGGATCAGGAGGAAGAGATTGAGGCATCCTAATGGATAGATGGCAATGTTAGTGATAAAGCAGTCAATGAGCTTTTTGTGCATTTTGCAGATGAGCCTTGGACAGTCAGTGGAAAGACTCTTCCAAAGATAGTTTGCACAGTGTAGAGAAGCTCTGGGCTATCTTTCCATTCCACAATGATCCTGAAAAAGAGATTAATTTTGGCAGTCCAGAGAAGGATCCAACTGTGCTTTCTCTGGCCATAAATGTTCAAATCTATGCCTCTCAAAATATTTTTCTCTCTCAACCATACTTTGCCACCTATGTCTTTCTATTCAAACAAACATTGTTTGTGGAAGCTTTCAGTACCTTGGCTTGAAGGCTGTTAATCATAATGAATTACTTTGACTGTTTGCCTCCACATAATAAAAACATTCGTGGCTGCACTTAAAAAAGAGACTGTTCCATATAGGGAACAGAGTACTTTTTTCTGTTGTTTGAAGATTAATAGAAATTGCTAATAAAAAAAAGTCAGTCTATATTGGATTTATGTTTGGGAACTGTGGCTCTACTTGGCAATTCTAAGTTAACTGCTACAAAATTATATTTCAGCTTTCTACTGATTGTTACTACTTTCTACCCATTCCTACATTTTCAGGAAATTCCAACCCTGCATTTTCCAGTTATTCAAAACATTTGCAATTTTTTTAAAAAATAGTTATGTTAAAACCAAAATTGTACTCGAGGTCTTTGACTCTAAGCCCATTAGGAAGAAACCCACGTTTTAGGATGACACAAGAAAATACAGCTAAATTTCACTGCCAAAACGTGCCCAAAAACCTGTAGTAACTTACAAATTTAGTGTAGAAGCGATCACTCAGGGAGGGGGCGGGGAGAATTATACTTTTGGGAGTTAGCTAAAAGGCACGGACAGCAGGCTGATGAAGGGTCAAAGTGGGAAATGCAGTCGGCCTGATACTCAGGAAGCAGGAAGCGAATGGACTGCAGTAGGTACCGAGAGAGAGAGAGAGTTGCTCAGTCCTGCTGCAAGTAAACGCCTGAC
Organism: Rhincodon typus; assembly: GCF_021869965.1. Taxonomy (NCBI): domain Eukaryota; kingdom Metazoa; phylum Chordata; class Chondrichthyes; order Orectolobiformes; family Rhincodontidae; genus Rhincodon; species Rhincodon typus. The sequence continues at coordinate 63,990,049 of NC_063342.1, read as the reverse complement.
GGTGAAAGGGAAAGAGTGCAGCCGGAAGGTCACCTTGCAAACAAACAAAAGGCGAAAAAAAAAACCCAAAAGAACTGCGCTGGACCGTAGTGGGGCCCCCTCCCCCATAAATCACAAATAAATAAGAAATTGCAATGAAGTTTCTTCTTGTTCGTTTATAAGTCAGCCAGCTCTCCTCCGGCCGGAGGTGACAGAGACAGAAGGGGGAATAAGAGGGGAAGGCATGTTTGTAAATTTCCACTTTTGGATTACTCCTGCTCCTTGCACTTTCATTGTTATTCTGCCAACTATAACACGCTGCATTGGCGACGGTTCGGGGCGCTCCAATTCGTAAGCTTTTCGACAAATGGGCCAAACCATCAGCATTTCTGACGGTCTGTTCTCTCTGAGACACACACATTTAAATGCTGCTGAGAAACACTCACCCACGGCCCGCTGTAAACTCACTCGCTCCTCCTCCATCGCCCGGCAGTTCGGGGCACACAGTGAAATGAAAGGGGAAACTCCTCCTTTTGGCACAGCGCCGTGTGTCTGTGAGTCTCTATCTCTCTGCTTCTGATGGCGCTGGCTTCCTCAATCCCTCTTCAAGAACATGTGCAGATCCATCAGCTTTCTCGCGAGGAGACATTGCCGTCTGCAATCATCAGAGGCGGAACGAAACGTGTAAGAGAGCAGCCAATTCACGAACCCCCAAAAGCACATCTCATTTCCGCCCCACCCCATAGACACTATCCCAAAATACTCCAATACAGCTGTACTCGTAAATACACCCCCAGACATACATCTATCCTTCAAATATACAGCTACCCTCAAATACATAATTATCATCTCAATATACAACGATTGCAGAAAAC
>NC_063342.1:63965522-63988695 GCF_021869965.1 Rhincodon typus | reverse complement strand
TGATTTCTACCGCTGCTTGTTAATTCTAATTGTAATTTGCAGAGACTGACGACTGTATCCTATGGAAACGCCCACCAGATGCCGCTCACCAAAATGAAAATACAGAAGCCAGTGGAGAGGGAAGTGAGGATCCGGATGCCACCATCTGATCCAGGGTCCCACTCTTCCCCGGTCATGATACGAGTGGAGAAAGAGCCAGTGACAGTTCCAATTCCAAGCAATTCTCTACAGTCCTCTCCTCAGCCACAAATAGTGTACAGCAGTGCAAGAAGAACAAGCCCTCCTCTGCCCACAATTCACTCTGTCCAGTCTTTGAAAGAATCCCCAATGCAGTGCTCTGCGACTGCAGTTGGCATTTCTGACTTTGCCCAAGGGAAGGCGACCGTTGAGCAAGACAGCAGGATACCTATGTCTTCAGGTGCCAGTGATACAGTGCGTCCCACCGGAAGACCATATCAAGATAGTTGTACTTCCAGAGAAAGAGAAGCATTTGGTCATGTCAAAACTGCAGACAGTGCTGCAGAGCAAACCAGCTTTTCTCAACCTGAAGTTCCTTCATCATCGTCTGGAGATAGTATGAGTTTAGGTGGGTAATAATCATGCACCAAAAAGTGTATTGTCATTTCAGGGAGTTCAAAATAAATGTTTAGTAAAAACCGAAAGAACTGCGGATGCTATAAATCAGAAACAAAAGCAGAAATTTCTGGAAAAACTCAGAAGGTCTGGTAGCATCTAATGGACAGAAATCAGAGTTAGCGTCTCAGGTCGTTTCCCTTCACTTTAGTACATGAGACATCAGTTATTGTTTATCTTTGTGACGATGCTGTGGTTGTATTTTATCCTGGTTTCTTTTAAGAGACAGAGATTGAATAAGAGGTAAAGAGCAATCTATGGTAACGTAAACAGCTTGTGAGGACTTGGGTTTTTTTTAATAGTTGGAACAATAGAAGCAGCCTGGCTGGGTGTGGCCAGTTCTCACAGATTAGGATCTCTGGTTTTATTTTAGCTTTTAGATTCAGCAGAAGCTGCTGGAGTTTTGAAGTAGAAGCCATTTTTTGCCCTCTCTTGGTTACAGCTAGAAGCTGGGGTTTCTCTTCCTGCTGTGGGCATTACATGTGAGACAGTCTATTTTCTGAATTTGCCTTTTTGCCAAGGGGTGTGTTTACATGATGTTACTATATTGGAACAGTTAATTAATAATTACTGTATCTATTATTCTATTACGCTTTCCAGTGGAATTGTTATTCTAAGTTCTTTTTTTTTGTACTTTAGCTATTGTGTTTTGCTTAACATCAAGTAGTTTGACCAGTCAAAGTGCGTCTGGAACACAGCACTTTCTACATTTTTCCTTTTAAAAAATAGTTAGGGTCTAGGCTACCTTCTTAAAATGTTTTGAGGGTGTCTGGTCTGGTCCATAACACCTTGTTCCTCTTAAAATTAATTGTGTGATTTGTTATATATTTGGTTGTAAAGCTTTTCTCCGCACATTTAGAATTTTGACTGTTCTCAGAAAGCAAAATTAATTTTTAAAAATCAGAATATTCTTTATTTATCCAATCAACTTTAATAGAATAAATTGCTAATAAAAATGATGAAGCTTCCTTGGCATTCAATATCCTTAATCATTTCAATTCATTTTGACCATCCCATAAAAGTCAGTCTATCAAGACAGATCCAGTTAATGTTCTGTCTGTAAAAATTTCAAGTTGAGTTTAAAATCTGGATTCAAACAAGTTGTCAGATTTCCAAACATAGTTTCACATTGCATGACATGCTGCATTTGGATTAAACCCTTCTACAAATAATCACATAACATATATAGATTTGAAATATATTTAAGAATTTTAGAATTAAATAAAGAAATAAACCTTAAAGTAAGGATTTCTTCAAAATTAAGAATTGGAAGTTAATTTTATGGATGCTATGTTTTATAAAAATAGCTATTTCTCTGACCAAACTTTAAAATAAGAGACTGTCATTCTGATCATTGCAGCAATTTTGAAGAGGAGGCATAGTGGACTCAACATTAACTATGTTTCTCTCTCCACATATGCTGTAAGACCTGTTGAGTTTCTCCAGAATTTCCTGTGCTTGTTTCAGATTTTCAGCATCCACAGTATTCTGATTATTAATCTCTTCAGTTCCCTTTTTTTGAAAGATTTAAAATAAAACTTTGTTAATTTGTGTAATAAAATATGACCTTGCCATATCTTAATATTGGCCATGGGAAATGATTAACAATTTCAAAATGGATTCCAATTTCTCATTCAATTATATCAAAACAACGCTGATAATACTAAGAACATTCCTAAACCTCAGTGGAAGTTTTGATCTAACTCATTAGATATTTTTACCAACCTTCAGAATTCCACACTGCAGGTGGAAATATTTCCAGCGGGTAAAAATATACATCATAAATATTTGTTAACCATGTGAATGTAGTTCTGGAACTCTGCGGGATGTCTCAGCGAAAAGCAAGATTCCTAGTTGAGCACCATATGCAGGAGTGAAAATTTAAAATTGGTAGCTGTTAAACTAGTATGTGAGAGCTTTATTTAATACACAAACAAGCTAAATTTTCCTTTCACTTGAACTGAAAACAGTCTGCAAACCATTTGTCATCGTGTCTGCATTGTCTTTGTGTGTAGGTTAGAATTTTATTGCATTTATGAATTCACTAATGTATAAAAGTGTTGTGACATCCCTGCCCCTCTTTTCCCTTCGACACCCCTCCATGAGAAAGGTCACAGTTTAAGAAGCAGCAGTAGTTGTATCATTCCATGACTTCTATTTATTTAAATTATAACCTGGAGTTTTAAATTTAATAAGATTTCAAATATGCTACATGACATTAGTATTTCCAATGAGAACTTTTTTTTATGCCTCTCAGTAATTCACCTGAATACTGATTAGCCACTTTTTTGATGTAGTGAAAGCCCTATGATTTAATATGGCAGGGTTTCACCAAACTGACTCAGGATTCAATGAAAAGCAGAGGACCGGTCCGAATTGGTAATTTATACACTAACCAAATTCACTTTCAAATGCTTTTAAGAATATGTCTCTCATTTGGGAGTGTAGTTTAATTTATTTCCAAAGTGGTGAGTCGGTGCAACGAGTGAATTTGCATTTTCATTGTGACTATAAGCCCCAAACCTAGATTGTGACAGTGGCCTCAGAGCAGAGTGATAGCAGACATTGTAGAAACAGCAATTTACTTAATGGTGCTGTTAGCGCTATCCCACTTTATGTAATCCAGCCTTGCTTCAAGTGTGAGCTACTAGAACAGTAATTTGATTCTATTTTGCTGGTTTAATGATCTTAACTGCATTTGCATTATCACAACTAAATGTGGCATAAATTTATATCTCTGCTTTTAACACCCTTTTATATTATCTCAAAATAAATATTATGATGAATGAGCAATGAAACAAAGCACATTACTCACAGACCTTATTTTAACTTCTGGGCGCACACCCAGTTTAGGCTGTTAGGATAAAATAATCTCCTGTCTGTGAGCTGTAAGAGCCTTCAGGGGACCAAGTTTTAGCAATAACGTATGGATCCACAGTAAATTAGTCCTTGAAATTGACATCAATTGATAATCTCACTCTTACTCCTGCGGTATAAATAGGGTATTTTAGAGGTGATCCTGTAACAGCATCAGTGGAGATAGCAAAGTACTTCTCTGGGCTGTCTGAACCATCTCACTGGCAGAACAGTGTGGTTTCCAGGGTTGGCCAGCTCTGAAATGGTTCATAGACTGGCTGAAAGTCATAACTCAGGCTGTTTATTGTGAAACATTTTTAAGATACACCGTGGCTTCCCACTATTGTTACATGGCAGAGTAATAAGATGGAGGGAAAACCTGACCCAACAGATCTCTGGAGATCAGAAAAATTTGACAAAAAAATGTTGCAGGGTTTTTTCACTCAATATGAAATAGGGAGATAATGATGCGCTCTTCTGTTTTCGACAAAATGTACCTTCGCCATTTCCCCTCTGGTGCAATAAATGGAGACTTTAAATTTCAGCTTTTACTTAAAAACAAACATTTTCTTATTTCATGTTCAATAATTTTGTTACTCTTGAATTTTCAGAATATCTGGGTGACCCAAGGCGAAATATAAAGGTGCCTGTAGCCTTCTTAATGAAGGCACGACAGAAGACCAAGCCAAAGTATGTAGCACGTTATCTCGTCCGGATGATGTTCCCAAAGGATACACTAATGTATAGTAACATGCAAGGTGACAAAACTAGAGGAATCAAACCACTGGATCCTAATAGGGTTGCAGCTTTGCGAGGTAGGTTGTGTTCTGGGTGACAGATAACATTTGAATAGTCTCAAAGATGCTTCAGTTTCCTACCTTTATATGTCTACAGGTGCTTATTGTAATAAGCTGTTGCTTCCGCGATACAGTATTCACTGTAATGGGATTTAAAATTGGAGTAATGATTAAAACCTAGTCATGGAACTCCAACAAATTGATCCATTTTCACTTAGTCTTATGCCAGGATTTTAAAAAAGTCTCATGAGGTTGTAGTATTTGATTAATATAGTAATGTCAGTACCTGTCTCATTTCCTTTTGGTAACTGAGAATGCAGAATTAACAAGAGGGTACATTTAGAAAACTGGACTTTTTGAAACGCTGCAACAACAATAAAAGAGGATTCGTAATAACAATTCCGAATTAGAGACCATTCATAGCCTGGATCAATATAGATGCCTAGTGGACACATTGGAAGGCATTTGTAAAATAGTCTCTAGTTTCATGAATAAGTAAAATTACATTTCAACAGTGAAACAAAAAATGTACCACTGTGCATGCTTTAGACAAGGGAAAAATGTGATTTAACATTTACAACAAATTTTAATGAGTTGCTAATTGTGTTTTTTTAATTGAATTTCTCCTTCTTCTCCCCTAGAGTTCCTTTGTTCACTTTTCCCTACATACGATTTGAGTGAGGAAGGCAAAGACTGGAAGATTTGTGTCTCCAATGTGAATTCCATGATTCGCAGCCTACGTTGTGAAATCCAAAAGGAAGCAGTAAGTAGATTCAACAGAGAGTAAAACATTTATTTTGTGCGCATTATTGGCAAGCTTGCATCAGGCTGACTTCAGCAGAAACTGAATCTAAAATAGGTGAAAGTACCTGCAATGCAGTATGAATTTATATTTTCTTTTCCTTCTTGGGGATTGTAACAGACCAAGATAACCAGTGTTTGCAGATATTATTATATTTACATCCAGAATAGTCAACTAGTAAAAGAAACTTTCTGAACAGCTGAAGGAGCTTCTGCATGCGGTCATGGATAAGGACATAGCTTAGATGTGATATTGAAATGTTCAAACCAATTTTCAATTTTTCCTGGCCTAGCTGATCTCAGCCACTGCAACATGTTGAGGACTCAAGATCCAATAGACAGTCTTAGAGTTATACAGCATGGAAACAGACCCTTCAGTCCAACTCGTCTGTGTTGACCAGACCTCCCAGTTTGATCTAGTCCCACTTGCCAGCATTTGGCCCATATCCCTCTAAACACTTCCTATTCACAGACCCATCCAGATGCATTTTAAATGTTATAATTGTACCCCCTTACACCACCACCTCTGGCAGCTTGTTTCATACACACACCACCCTGTCCCTCAGCCTCCGATGCTCCAGGTATAAAAGCCCCAGCCTATTCAGCCTTTCACTATAACCCTCCAATCCTAGCAACATACTTGTAAATCTTTTCTGCACCTCTCAAGTTTAACAACGTCCTTCCTGTAGAAGTGCAACCGGAATTATACATGATATTCGAAAAGTGGTCTCACACATGTCCTGTACAGCTGTAACATGATATTCCAACTCCTAGGTCAATGTAGTGACCAATGAAGGTACGCGTGCCAAATGCCTTCTTCACCACCCTTTCTACCTGCAACTCTAAATCTCTTTGTTCAGCAACATTTTTTGTTTCACTATAGAAATTTAATTTAACACATTCATTAAACTAGAGATTATTTTACAAATGTCTTCCAACGTGTCCACTAGGCATCTATATTGATCCAGGGTATAAATGGTCTCTAATTCGGAAAGGTGTTGTTACCAATCATCTTTTATTATTGTTGTAGAGTTTTAAAGAGTCCAGGGCCCCACCATTAACTGGATAACATCATTGATGGTAATTACATAGAGCACATGACAAAATTACATCATACAATTCTTATAACAACATTTTTATCGAGGGTAGATTAAAATGTTAAGACGTTATATATTATTTCTCACTAGCTATAAAAACCAAGATTTATATCAAAGAATCAAAGCTGAGAAGGCTAATACTTCTCTTATTTATTCTGCAATTGTGTACTGTGGACCACAGAATATAGAAGATGTATAACAAAGGAGGAGGATGTTTGGCGTGTTGCGTCTGGGCCAAGAAAAGAGCTATCTGGTCTAACGGCATATTCTTTGGTCTGTAGCCTTGCAGATTACAGCATATCCAAGTATTGTTTTAATGTGGTGTTTCTGCTTCTACAAGGAGCAGGTTCCAGACCCACACTCACTCAGTGAAAAACATTTTTCCCTCAACTTCCTTCTAATTCTACCAATTTCTTTACATCTATGCTCCCAGGCTATCAAAAATATAAGTAAAATGAGCTTGAGTCAATCATATGTTTTCTGTCAAGCCTACTCTGCCATTACATGATCACAACTGATTTTCTTTGCCTCAATGCCACTTTCCCTTCTGCTTCCCCATATTCTGATATGTGAGATACCAAAACTTCGTCATTCAAAAGGCGTGAATGTACATAATGATGGAGCAGAAGTGATACAAAGGAAATGGTTACACACAGCAAGTGATTAAGGTTTGAATTACACTGGGGCCTGAATGTGTGTTGGAAGCAGGTTCCATTGAAGCATTCAAAAGGGAATTAGACAGTAATCCGAAAGGAAGAGCGTGCAGGATTATGTAGAGAAGGGAGGAGAGTGGCACTCACGAAGACCCCCAGTGCAGACTTGATGCCTTGTGTTTTTTATGATTCTGTAAAGATCAGCCATAATATTCATAATGCACAGATCCTTCTCACAAGCTTCCGCAATGCTTTTGAGGAAGTGCTATTACACATTTACTGCAGAAAGCTTTATGGGGCTTTTACTCCCAAAATAACTTAACGTTAAGTAAGGAAATTCTTCTTTAAGATAAAACAACAGGGAATTCATGTAATCTGAAAAGATTTAAGAAATTGGCTAAAGGATAGTAAATGGCAAAAATTATTAGAAACGTTCAGGTAGAGGTAGTGCTGAATGATGGTCTTCCAGGAAGTGGTATTACAATTAACGCTGTTTTAATCTAAATTTGCACTCTATGATTCAAAATGAACTGATCCAGTAGCTGGGGAGGGTAAAAATTATCCAGACTTTTGTTCCTGATAGGTTTGTGAATATCTGTCAGAACAATATTAGCATGTGATGCCTTCCAAGGTAGGTTACTGATCGTTACTCACTCTAAACCCACAGGAAGGCTGCACAGTTGGACAGGGTACCAGAGTAGAGAGAAGGGCTGCTGGAAGAAAATTAAGAAATTCAAATGACCTTCCATACTACAAACATGAACTTGAGCAAGTCTTAATGATTCTTTCTGAAATGCTGGTTCTCTTCTGCTTTGAACTCCCTCTTCCCCATTTCCTTTTTTTTTTGCTGGAGGCTTTAAAATTTTCAATAATGGCTAATGTTCGACCTTCAAATATTTGGTGGAATGATTTGAACGTGTCTATATGGTGAACGATCACATTAGCTGCTTGAAAGGCACTTCAAGGTTACTTTTACAGTTAAGTGAGAATGTATTCATTACCTTGTATATAAATAGTCATTGTTTACTGTATCATGCACTAATCAGATTCAGCACAGTTTAAACAGTTCTTCCTATGGGCATGAGCACAGATTTCAATTTCACATCTGTTTGTACAGTTGGTAGATGCTCTCTTTACTGTCTGTTTTCTGCTTCTGGAAGGTGCCTTTAAGTTTCTGTTCGCTCACCCTTCCTAAAATGTCTCTTTGCTCCTTCTCACTTAAATGTGGTGATTCCTGCTACACCAGCAAATAGAGCTATACTGCACCCCTCACGACTAGTCTTTCTACCTTTGTATGTTTACTTGGATGATGAATATCAGTCAAACCTATCATTTTCAACCTGAATCCCATGCCCATCTGTTCCACGTGCATACACTATTCTAATAAAGAACCATGATAGGAAGAGACTGTTTCTTCCTCACCTAACCCCGAGACTAGTTGTAATGCATAATCACAATCCCAAGTGAGATTGAATAGTGGCTACTGAATCAAACTCCCGGTTTCCTCCCACAGTCCAAAGATGTGTAGGCTAGGTGGATTGGCCATGTTAAATTGCCTGTAGTGTTCAGGGGTGCGTGGGTTATAGGGGGATGGGTCTGGTTGGGATGCTCCAAGGGTCGGTGTGGACTTGTTGGGCCGAAGGGCTTGTTTCCACACTGTAGGGATTTTACGATTCTATGAAACTCGAAACCTTGCTTTTTATACCAGGTGTTGCATTTATACCTGCGTTACATTTAGCACCTGAGCTATGTGACAAAGATTTCCTTTTGTCATTTCTAGCTACATCATGTTTTTTTCTATCAGATGAGTTTTCTTTCATGGGAACAAATTGGAAGTTGTAAAATTTATTGTCATGCTAGTTTAATATAAATGCAATATAATCTTAAACGCTGCCAACAGTAAATGTATTTTTCTAATAGCCATAGGTAAGCTAAATCTCCTCCTCCTTCCCTCATGAATAGTACCTGTGGTACCATTTTCTGACTGGAATGCTTAACTTGTACAAAGATCTGAGCTAGGTGTCATAAAGATGTAAACTTAAGTAAGAGATGAAAATATTCTCCTCCAATCTGTATTGTGAAGTGTTAATGTATATGTTCAGCTTTTACCAAACTATTCCCCTTTCAATTTAACTTCGCAAATAACTGCACTTTCAAAGGGCAGTTTGTTTATGAGACGTTTAAGTTTGTATTTGTGGTTTTTTAACATTCTGTATGCTCGCTGTCTGCAATAAATGAAAGTTTCTTTCAATGTTCATTCTTTAAGTCATTTTCTTCTACTTAAACTGAGTAGGCTGAGAATTTGCTGCACAGATATAACAGATCTTATAAGTTAGACCCATGTGCTCTTTGATCCTCCAGTGGTGGCTTTCCACTGGAATTTGTTGCGGTTAGAATCCGCAAAGGAGAGCTCAGTAGCCAAAGATTAAAGTAAGGCCCCACTGTGATCTAATGGTCCTCAGTCCTTACTGTTTTAAAATAGGCGTTTGAAGGTTCAACTGATGGTAGAATCCAACAAAATTACAAATTATAAAGAGCTAAGTCAACTCTGGCAGATTTGTTCAGTAGGTGAAGTTGTGACCTCCCCTTCCTATTGCAGTTGTTCAATGATCAATGCAGGAGGGCATGCCAGGAGCAGCACCAGGCATACTTAAAAATGAGGTGCCAACTTGGTGAAGCTACCAAACAGGACAATATGCATACCAAACAGCATACGCAGCAAGTGATAGACAGATTTACGCAATTCCACAACCAATGGATCAGTTCTAAGCGCTACATTTCTGCCACATCCGGTCATAAATAATGGTAACAATTAAACCACTAAATGGAGGAGGAGGCTCCACAAATATCCCCATCCTCAATGACGGAAGAGCCCAATACATCAGTGCAAAAGATTATACTGAAGCATTCACAGCAATCTTCAGCTAGAAGTTGATGGTCCATCTCAGCTTCCTTCAGAGGTCCCCAACTCACAGATGCCAGTCTTCAGCAATTCAGTTCACTGCTCGTAAATATGAAAAATTGCCCAAATATGGCCTGTACACAAAACACAGAACAAATCCAAACATATCAATTACCATCAGTCAGGTGAGGGGTGAAAGTGACTGCCCTTGACATTCAGGCAGCATTTGATTGAATGTGGCAACAAGTGGCGCAAGCAAATTGGAATCAGTGAGAATCAAGTGAAAGCTGTCCACTGGTTGGAGTCATACCTGGCACATTCAAAGACAGTTGTGGTTGTTGAAGGTCAGTCATTTCAGTTCCAGGACATCTCTGCAGGAGCTCCTAAGGGTAGTGTCCTTGCTTCATCAATGACCATCCCTCCATCATAAGGTCAGAAGTGTGAATGTTTGCTGATGATTGAACAATGTTCAGCACCATTTGTGACTCCTCAGATACTGAAACAGTCTATGTCCAAATGCAAAAGACCTGAAGAAAACCAGGCTTGGGCTGAAAAGTGGCAGGTATCATCTCATCACACAAATGCCAGGAAGTGGCCATCTCCATTAAAAGACAATCTACCACCACCCCTTGACGTTCAATGCATCACCATCATGAATTCCCTGCTGTCAACATCCTGGGGGTTTCCATTGATCAAAAACTCCACTGGACTAGTTATGTAAACACAGTGGCTACAAGAGAAATTCAGAGGCTGGGAATACTGCAGTGGGTAACTCACCTGATTCCCCAAACTCCATCTACAGGGCACAAGTCAGGAAAGTGATGGAATACTGCCAGATTGTCTGGATAAGTGCAGCTCCGACTACACTGGAGAGACTTGGTACCATCCGGGACAGGTCAGCCCACTTGATTGGCACCACATCCACAAGCATTCATTCCCTCCACCACTGACGCTCAGTAGCAGCAGTGTTTACTATCTACAAGATGCACTGCAGAAATTCAGTGAAGCTCCTTATTTAGTATCTTCAAAACCCATGATCATCTCCATCTAGAAGGATAAGGGCAGCAGAAACATGGGAACACTGGCACCTGCAAGTTCCCTTGTCAGCCACTCACCATCCTGACTTGGAAATATATTGCCCGTTCCTTCACTATCGCTGGGTCAAAATCTTGGAATGAAATCTTCCTAATGACAGCCTATAGCACATGGCCTGCAGCAGTTCAAGAAGGCAGCTCGCCACCACCTTCTCACGGGCCGCTAGGGATAGGTAATAAATGCAGGCCCAGCCAGCGATGCCTATGTCCCATGAATGATTTAAAAAAAAGGAAACCTGAGTTTTAGTTTCCACTTGCTCAAGCAGTCTATAAACCCTATGCTTTTTCTGATTTATCGGCTGGATTAATAATGTATGAATGGGTACATTCGCAGGATTCACATCTAATGACCATATTTTTAAAAAAAATAGACACACTGAATGGTCGGTTAAGGTTAGGACTGGACACACCAAGGATTTCTGTCAATTTGTTGTTTAGAACAGTGACCCTAGACGCTGCTGGCAATGTACCAATCACTTCTTCTCACAAAGCAACTAATGAAGTAATTAACTTCTTAATTTAAAGAGTAAATGATGATTCTCCAAATTACATCAAGCACGCTGAGCCCTCTGGCACTATTCTTTAATAGCTTGGGTGGCAGTTGCAGCAACGCTCTTTCAGCAATTTGATCTATTAATTTTAGTAAAAAGGGCTCGGATAATCACAGTTGAAATTAATCAACGAGGTTCCTTATGAAACAGCACAGAAATCTCAGGAAAGTATGGTGTGGTACTTGCTAGGGGTTCTCTATATCTAGCACCATTAGGAATCCGAAAGAAGATTTCAAGGAATCACTAAATCAGCATCTTCTACGAAGACAGGTTGCACAGTTCTAAGGGGTTGATTGGACGTTTTTATGTCCAATCTTCTCCACAGTTAACAATTCCAAAAGATCCCTGATCCCTCCCATCTCCCACAAAGGACCCCTGACCCTCTTCCCCCAATCTGCCATATTTACAGGGGTACCTCTGCTTTCCAAAGGGTACCTTTTCCGATTGAAAAGAAATGTACTGAGAATAGAACCTGCTCTAGCCTGGTCTAGTGCCTACACTTTCTGGGTTCAGACAGGAGCAACTTGAAGGTCCCAATTCTGTGGAGGCAGCTGGTCATTTAAATGTCCAATTGGCTTCACAAACTGCAAATGCACAAACGATGGACGGTTTACTGCCCCACCCCACAAAAATGAGAAATACCAGGTTCAGGGGCTGGACTTGAGATTCCCAGCATTTCCACCGCGATGGAGATGTTGTCTTTAATCGTGGCAACTGGTGTCTAATGATGGTTCAAGAGACGACCTATTTCTTTTCATAGACAAAATAAGGAGGGGCATTAATAGTCAGCCTTGTCAGGAGTGAATGATATGACTGTAACATATATACAGATAGTTAATGATGTTGTACAGCTGGATGACATTGCGTTACCAAGTGGATACGATTGCCTTAAATTGAGTTTTGGTATTTGAAAAGGGTGATGTTGAGCATTCTTAATTTTAGCAGATATCCCTGTAGCTGCCAAGGCCTTAAGCTCTGAAATTCCCTCTCTAAACCTCTCTGTCTCTCCAGCTCTCTTTCCTCCTTTAAGCCATTCCTTGAAACCTACCTACCGTCCGGCTCAGTGTCCCACTTTGTTTGCTTGTGTGTTTGTGGAGCACATTGGGATGTTTTGCCTTGTTAAAGATGCTGTACAAATATAAGTCATTGCAATAAAAATGCACACATTTGTTTTGCTCTTGGTGTTGATAATCTTACAAGTTAACAGGAAAAGGTGTGCCATATATATATTTGGAAGTTTGTTTTGGAGCCGTTGCTACAGAATTGTTATAGCACTGAAGGTCTGCAGAGTCTCTGCTGGCCCTCCAAGTGGACAATACGCCCACTGCTTGTCTTCTTCCTGCAACCCTGCAGATTCTTCCTTTTCCAATAATAATCCAGTTCCTGTTTGAATGCCTTGATGAAAACTACCTCCACCACACATTTCTGCAGCCCGCTCCATATCATAACAATTCACTCATATCCCAATTCCTGCTTTTTCTGATGAATTTAAATCTGTGTCCTCTCATTCTCGATTCTTTCACCAGTAGGTTCAGTTGCCCCCTATCTAACTCCATTCCAAACCCCTCCTGATTTTTAATATCTCAATCAAATCTCCATTTAACCTTCTGGTCTCCACACAACACAATCCGAACTTCTCAACTCTGTCACTATGTAAGTGAAGTTCGTCATCCTTGGAACCATTCTGCTGATTGTTTTCTGCACTATCTTCAATGCCTTCACATCCTTCCTACAATGTGGTGCCCAGAACTGGAACTTTGTACAGCCTTGTGGCACATTCCAATGAGTATACCGATCCAGTTTCTCAAAGCCAGCAAATGAGTGTCTGATTTTGGAACTGGGTGGTTTTCATTTCTATTTGGGTTGCGTTGAAGGATCAGGCCAAGTCGAGTGAAGGGTTGCTTGGGCAACGGGAATAGACAAACACACAAAGACAATAACTGAATGGTGCATCACCACACTGATGTCGTACCTACCTGCACAAGCTGTTGAGTTATTTTACCATCTAATAATAATTAAAATGCATGCATGGCAGCTTAAAAAAGACAAATCAATTTTTAGACAGCACTGGTTTTTAGATTGCCAGACTTGAGACACTGTACCTGTGCCGTTACTTGAAAGAATTATCATGTCAGTAAAATAATACTTCCATGTCAGTATCCATCAAAGCTTGATCTCCCTGGTGCATAAAATCTTTAGCATGGATTACCTGCTCATCTTGTTACATTGTACATCAATGCACTAGACGTAGTAAAGGATGATGTGAAATTGAGTTCTTCAAACAATTGTGTTCAAATCTGTTTCAACATTAATGATCATTTGACTTGTATTTTGTACTGCATCAGAATTTTGGAAGCTGAGAGTTTCACATTAATCTTACGAGACTTTACTTCTGGCCATTAGGACATCACCAGTGATAATGGAAAAGCTTCAGAACCCGAAGGAACAATGGTGTGTGTCAATCTGGATTCCGATGGTGAGGATGAGCCCGTCCCTTCCCAAAAACCTGAAGAAGCCAAAGCAACTACTGAGACATTGCGACAGGAATGGCAACAACAAGACAATTCTATAGCACCTGAGAATGATGAACAAAAAGCTTTTGAACCAAAAGGTAGAGAAAATAGCTTATTTTTAACTTTACTTTTATTTTTGAGTAGCCACTTCACGAGCTATTTTAAACATGTTCAAAAATTTGCAGTGGTGATAAATAGTCATTCAAATCAATAAGGATTTGTGCTTTTCACCTAAAATGATCTTTTATACTTATATTAAAAGCAGACTCCCATTAAGATCTAACTTAAAACGCGATGATTACAAAGAATTACATTTAACCTTAATTTTTTTCCATTGGTTCTGATATTTTTTTCGAACAATTATTTTGAATCCTAATGTTTCAAGATACTGCTTTGGAAGGGATGTTGCACAAGCAGTACAAAGGATTAGAATTGACATCAGTCCTATTCATAACTATAATTCATTACTTCTTAAAAATGGTTAACTCTATTAGTCCTAGCAATTTTATCTGAATACCCTGATAAACAAATAAGGTTTTCAAGTAACCATCCAGGAGTTGCTCAGTGTTGATTTGCTAATGATAATTTTCTAACCATTTTCCTTTTAAAAGTGAGGATTAGTTTCTGATGCTGTGGCTCCCACTTTAAAGACTCCCCACCCCATTGTTTGATTTTCTAAAGCAGTATTGTCTAAGAAGGAGTATCCATCAGTGTGATTTCTTTGTCACCCTCTCTCCAACTTTATCCCTGAGGCCAGAGTCATCTGTTTACAACTGGCAACTTCTAGAGTTTGTAGGCTCATAGATGTCTGCAGCACAGGAGGGCCATTCCGCCCCATTGTGTGTGTGCCAGCCAAAAAAGATCTGACTGCACCGATCCCATTTCCAGCTCTCGGCCCACAACTCTGAAATATCTGCTGAAATGTTATGAGAGTTTCTGGCTCGGCCATCCTTTCTGGCAGTGACGTCGAGACTCCCATCATCCTCTGGGTGAAAAGACTTTCTGCATCTCTCCGTTAGCTTTCCACTTCTGATCCCTTGTTACTAGTCCTGAAATGCTCCCCTACTAACATGTCGTCCAACTGTCCAACGACATTTCTGAATATTAGGTGCAGAACTGCCCCATCTGTGTTGGTCTTTCTAAGTATTAGCTAAAATTATTTCTCAAGGATGCAGGTTTACAAATTTTGCTCCCTGCCTCTTGTCACCAAATGCTTTGTCTCCCTGGTTGTTGAGGAAATACGTGACTTCAGTGTCAGAGACAATAATAGCACTGGTTTTGATCCATTCAACACAGCTCTAACATAAAGATGAAATGAATCCCAATCATTTTCAGTGCTGTTCACATTTCCAGTGGGTTCTAAGGCAGATGTTGGAAGACCCTGCCTGATGCAGGCAGGAATTATATCTGTGTATGTGTGTAAAGGATCTGTGACAGTCCTCCACAGGATTTGTTGAGAGTGAGATTCCCTGGACACCAAATCCTTGTCCTGGACAAATGACATACAGAATCAGCTGTAAGTGAGGTAAAAGATGCGGTTTATTTAAGCTGAGCATGTTAGCCAATTTCTAAGAAACCTTTATGTTGTTTTTCTTCTATTGCCGCTTGGGCTTGCTTGTGTCGGCCATTCTTAGTTCCAACTTGTTGCTATGATTGCTGTGATAATTCCTGGGGCTTTAAGGGATCATCCAAGGTGCCAGCTCTCATGCAGACACCCGTCCCAGCAGAGAGAGGTGTCATTACCTCGTGTTGTAAAAGATTATGGTTCATGAAGCTCTCCTTCCTAACTAAACCATTGCCATCAAACTCTCTGATGTCACAATACTTGAACATTATCTTATTAACCATTTTGCTGGTAGTCCTTCAGAAGCACCCAAATTCCAGCAAGCCATTGCAGGAGTTTTGTCAGGAAGGTCAGCGGAAGGGAGAATTGCCTGATTGTCTGCACATATCAGGGTGCTGCCAAACATTTCACCTCTTCATAGCAGTGACTGTTCTTGAGAGCTGGGCCAATAGAAAGGCAGGACAGAACTGCACCATCTAGTGCAAGGATACCCATGGCTGCCATGCAAGACCAAGCACATTTGGATGATTTCGCCTAATGTTTGACTCTGTGATTACTCACGCACCCTGCAGTGGGAAGCTGTGCGACTGGTTTGACCGACTTCAGTGGCCATGATGTTGGAATGCTATGTCCTGTCTGCAGGCACATGCCTTAACATTGGATTCTCTCCCTTCATTTCTCAATCTGCTACTCCTTCGATCTTGGAAGAGCTTAGTGATTAAACCACTGGCCTTGTAAACCCTGAGTGCGAGTGTTACTGGAGCCTGCTGGAGAGTTAGTGGTTCAGTTGACAGCATGCTGTCTCTGAGTGCCACGACAGAACCGCAGTACAAAACTCATGGCTTAGTGATAGCGAGAACTGCAGATGCTGGAGCCAGAGACAACACGGAATGGAGCTGGAGGAACACAGCAGGCCAGGCAGCATCAGAGGAGCAGGAAAGTCAACATTTTGGGTCAGGATAACCTTAGGGTTCCTGATGCGAAACGTTGACTTTCCTGCTCGTCTGGTGCGGCCTGGCCTGCTCCGTTCCTCCAGCTCCACACTGTGTTGTCTCATGACAGACACTTGCATTGACTGTCGGAGATGCTGTCTTTCAGATGAGATTTTAAACCACAATTGATGTACAAGATTTCATGGCATTGATTTCAAAGCACTTTGAGAAGTCCTGTGGCCATGAAAAGCACTGTATACATGTTAAACTCTTTCTTTTAACTGTGCCTATTGATTGACTGAATGGACTAGCAGGGGGCCAATATTGAATCGCTAACAGCAGCTACATTAAGCCTGCAGTTCTTAAAGGGGAAGTCCACTCCAGTTGAAGCTGGTGCTGGGATCTGTGCAGGATGCAAACAACAAGAGAGTGGGTGGTCCCATGGTTTTCAGAACCTGCGTTGGAAGCCCAGCTGAAAGATGTGGCCAAGGGGAATGGTTTCCTATATCCAGAGAAGCCAGGCAGCTGAGAAAGCAGTGGATATCTGTAGAAGTCAATGTCAAGAGCCAAACCATCCTGACTTCAGTTCAGTTCCACAAGCTGTTCAGTGAGCTCGTAATCACTTGGGGTCAATCTTCGAAAACCATGGGAGGTACACCTTATAAGACACTGGACACAAGAGGCCTAGGGCCAGGACCAAGCAGGTTCCAGCTGAAGGACAATAAGATTGTGCATGCACACTGATTAAAACCTTTGCTGGCAGCCTACAGAATGCCGATGGAGGAGCACAACAATGTGCTTGGCATATTCGCAAGTCTGCAGTCAACGTCAAAGAACCTGTAGGAGTCCAGCACTAACTTGATATGCAACTTGGCCCTGAGTTTTGGGAGGCTTGCCTTTCCAGCATTGTAGCAGTGCCCAGCTTCATCGACACGCATGCAGGCTCGACAGTGTCTCACAGCCGATGTCTCAGCTTCCATTTCAGCGAAACAGATTGCACCCGACATCTAAAGGCTGCCGCAGAACCTCGGGCTGAAATTGTGTCAGGGTTAATTTGTTGCTATGCAAACTCAGCCCGCTGCCATTGTAGCTTGGGGTTTGCAGCATTTCACAGCAGGCTGACTGTCTGCCTGAGCTCCAGCAGGAGTTTCTGATGTGTCAGTCCAGGAGAATGGCAGTGCGAATTTGCTGTCCACTCTTAGGAAGGTGGTATTCCCCCTCCCACACCCATTGTGCTGCTGTTGCTGCAACAGGGCAGTTGTGAAGCAAAGCCTCCTTGGCCCAAGAGCTGCTTCAGATTGTCCTCCAAGGCAAGGTCTTCCATTGAAAGTCAACAGCAGCTTTCTACCAGTCAGACTGCACCTTCTAGGGTAGCATCGCATTGAAGTACTAGAGTAGGTAAAGGTTCCCATAAGGTGGGTACTAAAGAAATGTACAAAGACTCTTAATTCATGTATATATTTAAATAAGTAACAATTTCATTTACAAATTTTACTTTTAGTTTTGCTTTGAGGCCACGTGAAGACTATGACAGTCAGTGACAAGGTGAAGATAAGGTGTAGGACTGTTAGTGGGAGGGGAATTGGGGTTGAGGAATCGTCATTTTGAATTAATTCTTCACAAACAGCCCAGGCACAAAGGAAAGGAATCATGGCAACAGCTAGAAGGAATGAACCAGCCGCTACTCTGAAACCAGTGGGTGATCCATTTTGATGATGCCTGTGGAGAATGGATGAGGTTAGGCTGGGGGTCTGTTCAGCTGAGTGAGATGAAGAAGCAGTATTAGCTGGAGTGTGGAGATCCGGAATGGAAATTCTGGAATCAAATCAGCATTGCAAACTGATTGTAATCATGATCTACTTGCTTTGTATATCTCCGTTTCTAATGCTCTCACTAGCACAGCACATTTCATCCAAAAAGGGTCTGTGTGCACCACAGGTAGAATTTTGGAAGTTTTAAGGACACTATTAGCACACACAAACAGGGAAACACATTTCCGCATCCTCACCCTTCACCTTTTGGGTGCATTTGCACCAGTTTGTCTCTAATCAGAAATTATTTGAATGTAAAGTGACCCCTATATATGTTTCAGCACGGTATAGAGATCCAATTAATAATGATGCCTTCGATGAGATAGTACACTTTGTTTTCATAGATAGCTCTCCATTTAGAAAGGGCTTTTCTCTGACTGTCTCTTTTCCCCAATAGAAACCTTGGGTAACCCAACGCGGCAAGTTCAGCTCCCATATTCCGCCGTGTATGTTGCAAAGCAGAAAACAAGACCAGAGCTGGCAGCCCGCTACCTAGTTCGACATTTGTTTCCTGAGGAGGTGCTTGTAAGAAGCAACGTGTACGGAAACCTGGACCGGGGTATCGCTCCTTTAGACTGCAACAAAATCAGCGCTGTCCGAGGTATTTAAAGACAATCGCCGTGATTCAATTTGCATGTAACATCCTTTGGTCCAGTGGAGAAATTCATGATCGAAAACATGAAATTTCTCAAAGATCCATAATACATTCAGCTAACGGAATCCCAATATTTGATTCATGCCTCCGTCAACATCAAGGTGGTGGACATTAGAATTGAGCAGGTTCTGTTATGGGCAGGTGGCCTGCTCGGTTTATCATCCAAAGTGCTGACGTTGAGAAGTAGCTACTAGGAAGCAAATGAGTAATTTCTTTCTCTGCTTTCTTTCAATGCAGCCCCTGACTTCAGCCCGAACTCTTTTCAGATAATGCCTGCACGTAAATGCCACAATATAGTGCTTATACAAACAAGGAACAGGAGTTAGCCAACCAGCCCAACAAACCTGCTCCACAATCTAATAAGGTCATGACTGATTGGATTTTAACCTGAACTCTCCATTCCTGCTTATCTCCTTTGAGAGGGTTCTTTGCCTCAAAATGACTTCTCTATGGTACAAAGGTTGGATTCTTATTCTCCAAAATCTCTTTGCATATTACAGATTTCAGGGCAGTTTTGTGCTATAAATTTGCGACCTTTAGAAAGATTTAAGAAAGACAGACTAATCTTAAGAATTTGAAGAGTATCATCCCTGCCTGTCAGTTCAATTAAACTCAGTCTCTCCCTCAAATTCTCCTAAAAAACATTGTAATCCAACCTTTGGGATAAAAGCTCTAAAAAATTAAAAGAGAATATTTGTCTCCACCTTCTTCCATGATAGTATGGTCATCAAGTTAAGAAAACAAAATTTGCTTTATTCCACATTTTCTGCGTAAATTTGCCTTAAGCAATAAGGTAAAAATAATCATTAAGCAGAAAATGAGCTTCTGCGTTTGTTATGTGTGGCTATTTAGTATAGAAAGGAAAACCTGGATTTATATGGTATGCTTCAGAACCTCAGGGCATCACAAAGTACTTCATTTTTAAAGTGCATTCACTTTATTTCACATAATGTAGGAAGCACAGCAGCAAATAGAAATGGGACAGTTTTCTTTTAACAATGTCGGCACGGTGACTCAGTGGTTAGCACTGCTGCCTCACAGCATCGGGGACCCGAGTTTGATTCCACCCTTGAGTAACTGTCTGAGTGGAGTTTGCACATTCTCCCCGTGTCTATTTGGATTTCCTCCAGGTGTTTTAGTTTCTTCCCACAGTCCAAAGATGTACATTTAGGTGGATTGGCCAGGCTAAATTGCCCACAGTGTCCAGGGATATGAAGGCTAGGTGGATTAGTCATGGCAAGTGCAGGGTTACAGAATAGGCTAGGGGGTTGGGTCGGGATGGCATGCTCTTCAGAGAGTTGGTGTGGACTTGTTGGGCCGAATGGCCTGTTTCAACACTATAGGGATTCTATGAAACAGCGAATTATATTGAATCTGTGGGCTTCTGTAGATCTCCTCACCTTTTACAAGAATCACTGCTTTCTCAAACCCTTGACGTGCCATAAAAGATGCCATCAAAGCACTCAACCAGTCTTCACACTTACTTTGAACTTTTCTGTTAGTTCCTTCATTTCAAAAGCATGGTTAACAGTGGGTCGTGGGGGTTGGGGGGTGGTGAGGGAGAGAAGCGGCAGCAGGCCATCTTATTTCAGTTCATTGCAGAGTCACTGACCTCTAGAATTGTGTGAACATCTTTGCCTACTGTGAAGTTGAAGATGACGAAGCTGCTACACAGCTCTCTCCCATCATGCACAGGCCTACCCTCACATTCACTAACAAAGTTCATCTGATGGTCCTGGGAATAGTAGCATCCTGGTGGCTAGGAATTGTACCCCAGAGACATTCTCACATTGTAGTAAGAAAGGAACAACTGTCTTGGCAGGAGGAAAGGTAAGGTCAGGATGGTAAAGCAGGGGCAGCTGGGTGGGATGCTCTTCAGAGAGTCAGTGTGGACTCAGTGGGTTGACTGACCTGCTTCCACACTGTAGGGTTTCTATGAGTTGAGGGTTGAATGTTGGCCTGTACACCAGAGCACTAGCTTCTCTCATATGAACCAGTGCTGTGGGGTCTTTTTACACCAACCAGAGGGAGCAGATGTAGACTCAGTTTAATATCTGATCCAGGAGGAAGGATTCCCGCAGTGCAGCAGACACTCAGTACAACACTGCCTGGGGCTAGTGTCACTATAGTAGGATGTTGGAATCGCAGGTGGGTATGCAGCTCCCGAGCTACAGCTGGTGTGTAAACAAAAGGCATTAGATGTACTTTATCATTTGAAAGTCTTTTTTTTACCTCTGTGAAAGCACTTTTCGAATTGAACCTCACTTGTTTAATATCTACATGTAAAGCTTTGACACAGTAAAACCGGAAGAAATAGGAACAGGAGAAAACTGTTCAGGCCCTCAAGCCTGCTCTGCCATTCAATAGGATCATGGCAGATCCAACATTCCTCACGTCCACTTTCCTGCCCTTTCCCCGCAACCCTTGATTCCCTTACTGATCTATCAATCTCTGCTCCCGCAGCTCTCTGTGGCAAGGAATTCCAAAGACTCTGAACTGTCTGAGAGAAGAAATTCCTTCTTTTCGCGGTCTTAAATTGGTGCCCCTTTATTCTGAGACTATCCCCTCATGGCACGGTCTCAGACCAGAGGGCAAACATTCTCTCAGCATTTACCCTGTCAAATCCATTAAGAATACCATATGTTTCAATGAGATCGCCTCTCATTTTTCTAACCTCCAGTGAGTGGAGTCCCAACCTGTTTAGCCTTTATTCATAATACCATCCCTCCATACCAGGGACCAAGTGAACTTTCTCTGGACTGCCTCCAATGAAATGATATCATTCCTTAAATAAAGGGTACCAAAACTGCCCGCGGTACTCCAGATGTGGTCTCACCAGCACCTTGTACAGTTGCAGTAGGACTTCCTCTTTTCATACTCCAAACCCCTTGAAATAAGGGCCCACATTCCATTAACCTTCCTGATTACCTGCTGCACTTGAGTGCTGGCTTTCTGTGTTTTGTGCACAAGTACCACCCCCTCCTCCCCCCCCCCGACCCCCCGCCAAGTACCTTTGTGTTGCAGCTTTCTGCAGCTTATCTCCATCTAAATAATATTCTGTTTTCTTTTTATTCTCCCTTCCAAAGTGAACAAGAATGAAATTTGAGCAGGTTCAGGAAGAGCCAGTCAATCTGCTCCACCTGGTTACCACCCAGGCAGTGAAAGTAAAAGTCATCCCCTCCCTTCTGTGCTCTGACAGCACGATAGATTGTGGAATACCTTTAGTGCCATGAAATTAATTCCTCCTTTTACTATATGGTCCTTTCCTTTAGGTCCTGTGGGGGCATATGTCAGCTGGGATTGGTGATAATCAAAATGGAAAGATGTTTTACTGCATATTTTTCCAGTGAGCAAACCATAATGACCCATGGTTTGAATTTCATTGGAATGAGAGCAGAGAGCTCTCTCCAGGCAAGAAGCAGTGGAACCTTCTATTAACGCCCTTTTGAGGTAGAACTGATATCGCAGGGTCTATAAGAATTTGGCAATGTTTATTGAAGAGCTGGCTCCTGCAAAGAAAAAAATCTGTAAATAATTGCTGCACATTGCCAAAGCACGTTTAAATTGAATTTCAACCTTTGTTCTGAAAATTTGTAATGGATGCTTTGAGATAAGATATGGAATCGAGGACATTCTGAAAAGGTACAAAATGTGCGAAGTTTCCTCGACTTAATAAATGGTCAGGAAAGTATTCAGGGATCTGTTGAAGATAAAATAACTAATCTGGTTGAAATTTAGGCTGTAGGACCAGGTATAAAGATAGTTGCTGGCTAAATAGCCTCCTACTTGCATGAAATCTGTTGGATACAATATATAAGGTTTCTAAAGCATCTGTTGCACAAGAGACTCCATACATTTGCTGTGATTTTCTTTTGAAAGGAGTTATCCCTCGCAACGTTGTTATTCTAAAGTTTGAAATAATCTGGACAGGCGTTTGAGCTAACAGGGTAATGAAGCAAACAACTGTCAAACTGAAGAATTCTCGGAACAATGATAATAACTAGCTTCTAATTAAGCTCAGGAATTACTCCCTCTGGACTGCAATCCCAAAGGCTTTCCCTGAGTTCTCACTCAGTGTATCAGAGACAACTAACAGCCAAGGTGTACAGCCCCAGACTACGTGTGAGGAATGTCACACGCAATCAGCTGATCATTCTGTGAGGCCATAGTTCTGCCAATGAGCCAACTTCAAATACAATTGCATTACGTTCTCTAAATTTAAATATTGTGTTTATATTCCTTTTGTTCTGTAACATTAACTTTTTGGTTCAAACATGGACAAAAGAACTAAATTTCAGAGGTGAGGTGAGAGTG
>NC_063342.1:63922035-63965022 GCF_021869965.1 Rhincodon typus | reverse complement strand
GTTCGCGCGTCCTTTTTTTTCCAGATGCCGCTCCAATGGCGCTTTAACGGAAGAGAGAGAGAGACTCAAACAACAAAAAAAAAACTCCTTTGTACACTCCGTCCAATGACAGCGACGCGACGCGAATGCAAGACTGCGCAGCCGTTGCAAACCCGCACCGACTGCATTTCAAACCGAGCCCAGGGCTGAGAAAACGCAGTTTGATCTGGAAAGGGCTGCCTTTGACTCCAATGCTCGTTATTAAATCAGCAACTGATCGCTATTGCAAAGATGGCAAACGTCGCCACTAAGCAAATTATTATATCCCTGTTGCTGAATAATGTCAGACCATTTACTACGTTCGAGGATTTTCTTTTAAACATTTAAAAGGCGCTGCTAACGTTTCTAGCGTTTGTGGCGCTCGCAAGCAAAACTAAAATAATTTGAAAACGCAGATTATTCAAATTAAGGATGATCATGCATTCCCTGCAAGGCATAGAACGGTCTCAATCTCCTTCAAGGATTACATCTTAATAAGTTACTCGAAGTGTAATTTGTAAAATTTCTTATTAACATAAGATTCTAGTTCGGACGTTTGATCGACTGAACAGTTAAAGGATTTGTAGCGTGGATAGAGGGTGGTTTCCTTGCGCAGAATACAATCGGAGGTAGAATGGTTACAGCATAGAATGAGGCAGTTCGGCCTGTCATATGCATACTAGCTCTTTGTAAGATCAGTTCATCTAGACCCAGTCTTCATTCTTTGCCCATATTGTCCTGCATTTTCGTTCTCTTTGGATCACGATTCAATTTCTTTTTGAATCCCCCACTGCCACATGCTCCAGCAATACATGAAAACGTTTCTTCCTCATGTTGCCCTTGCTTCTTTTGCCAATCATATTAAATCATTGTTGTTTGGTAAATGACCTTTCAACTGTTGCTCCCTATCTATTCTGCCCAGCCCACTTTTCATTTAAAAACCTCAATCAAATTTCCCCTCAGCCTTCATTATAGATAACACTACCTGCTTCACCAATCAATTAAAGTGACAGAAGTCTCATCTCCTGAAACAGGCTCATAACTCGTTTCTACACAGTCTCCAATGCATTCTCCTTGCTAAAATGTGGCGCCTGAAACTGCTTAACAGTACTCCAGTTGATGTTGAACCATTGTTTCATAAAGATTCACCAGAACTTCCTTGCTTTTAAACTTTATGTCTCAATTTAGTAAACCAACGACCCCATGTGCTGTGTAAACCGCTTTTGCAAATAACTTTCGCACGTATACACCAGGTCCCCTTTCTCCTGCACTCCACTGAAGAATATATCCTTTCCATTGTCCTTCCTTATGTTTATCCTGATGCATTCCCTTGCATTAAATTTCTTCTGTCACGTGTCTACCCATTCCAACAGTTTGCTTATGTTCTGTTGATGTTTACCACTATCCTCCTCACAGCCCACAGAAGTCACAAGTTTTGTAGGATCTACAAATTTTGAAATTGTGCCCTGTACACCTATGTTTAGGTCCATATTATGGATCAAGAAAAGCACAAGTGTAAATATCGTCTTAATTTCAAAATCAACCATAAATATTTTTATAAACATATTTTTAATTCATAATTAACAATCATGCTTCTTTCTCTCAAGAAAGATAATTGCAGATGAGGTAGGGTCATTCAGTTAATCATTAATTAATCAATGCAGAAAGTTTCCAGCAGTCCTTCTGTTTCAGCTTCTATAGTTCAGCCATTAGTTGCCTGACACACTAATCTTAGATTTACCATTTTCTAATTTGATCTTGTCATTGTGACTTTATAAATTTAATTTAAAATACATCAAAGTTACTTCTCGATTTTTCTTGTATATCATGATACTTACACTCCAGACTGATAAATTCAGATTTTCCTGATCTTCACAAATAAATCAAATCTTCACTTTTCCGATGGAAGGACTCCATACACCAACTAACCAACCAGAGCACTGTACACTTTAAATCATGACTTCCTCGCACTTACAAGCTTTTCACTTTGGCAAGTAGCTCTTTCCCTGAAATACAGACTGTGCGGGTTGGACAGCTTCTGTTCTGGATAGATTTACAAGTCTAAGGCTAAATAGACTGGGGGTGTTTTCCCTAGAACATCAGATGCTGAAGGGTGACCTTAGAGATGTTTATAAAATCATGAGAGGCGTGGATAGGGTAAATAAGGTAACTGAGTAGGGAGACCTGCTCTTTGTCCATATTTTCACTTGGTCATGTTGGTCTTTGTTAGTGGAGTTCTGGAATCAATCACAAATCATTGCTCATTGATTTTCAGATGAAGATCCTTCTGGATGGCAAAGTCATGCAGGACATCACAAATATTTCTGTCTGCTGGTTTATTCATTTCAAGACACCAAAAGTGCACATTTGTTGTGTGTGGGATTATGTTGAACTGTGTTCTTGGGTGTATCAACATCTATTGGCACTACGGCTTGCATTGCAAAATCATGAGTCATATTGTCAAACTTTAGTTCAAATGTTCACAGCATTGCAGTTTGCAAAAAAAAAGTCCAAATGCTGTATAAATAGAATTCAACAATTTGCAATTATCAAAGGCAACAAATAAAAAGAAGCATTAATTAAATCATTCACAGTATCTTTCGGAAACTTGAGATTTATCCCTGAAAGCAAAGTCTGGCACATAAAATAACAGCATGAAATAAAAAGCATTTATAGGAAGTCAATTAAACGCAATTATAAACCAGCATTTTCTACATTAGAAATATCTGTAACAACATGTTTTAAGCATGCATCCTTCTGCAAAACTGAAACTTAACATTGATGAATAACATCATTATCGACTGAAGCAGTGAAATAAAGAGTAATAACGTTGAAAACTATAACTTCCACACTGCATATGTGTCTGGAGATGCAAGATTCACTCCTTTCATGGTTGATAGAAAGATTGACTATTACCTTTACGTTGGGACAAAGTATTCGTAAACCCACCCATTTCCACTAATCATACGTATCAATAAAGAAAACTGACAAATGGACTACTTTAAGGGCCACTCATGTCTTTAAATTGCTTTCAGCCCAAGTATTGAAAGATTGGGGAAATACAATGGGAGCATATGTGATACACACAACAGCATAATGGGATACTATTGTTACATTCCCGGTTATGCTATTGTTTGATTATATATTAGGAAGTAGATGCACATTTCTGAGCATAGTATATGGGGTTTGCTTATGAGAGTGATTTGCTACTGCTGAACCTGAGACAAGATTAAGGTTAGACCCAAAATTGTTACACTTGCCTCTCTTGTTTTTAGTTGATGTATCACTCATCCATTCATTTAGTTCTGAACTGTTGCAGCTAAATGGCAATACAGTCTGAACTGAAGGATTCAAATGTAATGCACTAACTGTATGTTACTCATGGGAGATAAACAAAAAATGTTCAACAGGGTATTAAGTTATAACAATATCCATTGGACACACTGTTCTATCATCTTCGGTCTTAATATTAAATGCTATGGAGAAACAAATAAAGTTTAGAAAGACCAGTTGAATACTGACTGCGTAATTTTGCCTTCTTGCGAAGGACAGATCTTATTTCCACCTGCCTGACAGACAAAGTGTGCAAGATACACATCACTGTCAGACCTCTTCAGACTGGAGGCCTGTAACCACAAAGATCAGTGCTGGGTCCACTGCTTTTCATTATTTATATAACTGATTTGGATGTGAACATAGGAAGTCTGGTTAATATGTTTGCGGATAACACCAAAATTGGTGGTAGTGGACAGCAAAGAATGTTACCTTAGAGTCAAATGGGATCTTGATCAGATGGGCCATTGGGTTGACGAGTGGCAGATGGAGTTTAATTTAGATAAATGTGAGGTGATGCATTTTGGAAAGGCAAACCAGGGCAGGACTTACACACTTAATGGTAAGGTCCTGGGGAATGTTGCTGAACAAAGAGACCTTGGAGTGCAGGTTCATAGTTCCTTGAAAATTGAGTTGCAGGTAGATAGGGTAGCGAAGAAGGCATTTGGTATGCTTGCATTTATTGGTCAGTGCATTGAGTATAGGAATTGGGAGGTCATGTTGCGGCTGTACAGGACATTGGTTAGGCTACTATTGGAATATAGAGTGAAATTCTGGTCTCCTTGCTTTCAAGTGAAACTTGAAAAGGTTCAGAAAATATTTACAAGGATATTACCAGGGTTGGAGAGTTTGAGCTATAGGGAGAGGCTGAATAGATTGAGGGTGTTTTTCCTAGAGCACCAGAGGCTGAAGGGTGACCTTATAGGTGTTTATAAAATCATGAGGGGCATGGATAGGGTACAAAGACAGGGTCTTTTACCCGAGGTGGGGGAGTCCAAAACTCGAGGGCATAGGTTTAAGGTGAGAGGGGAAAGATTTGAAGGGACCTAAGGGGCAACTTCTAACACAGAGGGTGGTGTGTGTATGGAATGAGGTGCCAGAGGAACTGGTGGAGGCCGGTACAATTACAACATTTATAAGGCATCTGGATGGGTATATCAATAGGAAGGGTATAGAGAGATATGGGCCAAATGCTGGCAAATGGGACTAGATTTATTTGGGATACCTGGTCAGCATGGACAAGTTAGACTGAAGGGTCTGTTTCTGTGCTGTATATCTCTATGACTATGACCTGTGCTTAATACAGTTATTAAAGTTTGTAATCCAACTACAAGTGAAATAACAAACTAAAACTGAGGAAGTAGCAAACATGAGTTGAAAACAAAGGAAGTGGCTCATAGTCAGGCACAAAATATAATCAAGAAACCTACTGGAATGTTAGCCTTTAAGTAAGGCTAAATACAAGCCCTTCAGCCCAACAAGTCCACACCAAGCTCAGAGCACCCCACCTACACCCATCCCCCATAACCCACCTAACCTACACATCCCTGAACACTACAGGCAATTTTAGCGCGACAAATCCACCTAACCTGCACATCTTTGGACTCTGGGCAGAAACCAGAGCACCCTGAGGAAACCCACACAGGCACAGGGAGAATGTACAAACTCCACACAGACAGTCGCCTGAGGGTGGAATTAAACCTGGATCCTTGGTGCTGTGAGGCAGCAGTGTGAGCCACTGTGCCATCCTGTGTAGAAGAAGTTTTTCTGCAGCTGTATAATGCCTTGGTTAGACTACATCTGGAGCACCATATTCAATTATGGGTTGGTGCACCTTAGAAAGGACATTTTTACAGTCTTGCAGTGCAGTAGTAGCGTGCTTTGAGCTAGGAGTGCTGGATTGAAGTACCACCTCCTCCAGAGGTATGTTATAACATCTCTGAACAGGTTGAATAGAAACTATTGAAGGTATATTTTTATCTTGGAATGACATTTGTACACATCCTTCATTTCTTTCATAGGGATCTAAGGGTTAGATTATGAGAAATTACATCAACTTGATTTGTATTCCCTGGAATATTGCAAGTCAAGGGGTGTTTTGATTGAGGCTTTTAGTATTTTGAAGGGAATTGTCAGAGAATATAGAAACTTCTGCTGGTGGGTATTCTGAGACATGGGGATCTAACAAGAAAGTCACAGCCAGACCATCGAAGGCAGGTAAATGTGTGGAACAATCTTGTACAAAATACAGTGTATGGTAACTTGATTTAAGATCTGAGATCAATAGATTTCTTTTTGTTATCAAAGGTTACTAAGGGATATAAAATGAAGAATGGAGTTAATATACAAATCAATAATGATACCACTAAAAATGACAAAGGCTTGTTAGACTGATGCTTCCAGTGATTCCATAATATTAATTTAAATATTAACCAGTCAAAAGTACTTAAAGTTCTTCAAAATTTTGATGACATCCTCTATGCGTATCAATTTTCTGTACTGAATAAGCCAGCAATCTATGACTGATAACATTTATGACACTCAGTCCAGGAGTTAGTGGATAGCAACGTTCAATTCACCCTAGCAATAGGACATGGAGTTATTACAAAGTGTTCAATAGGTCACTCAGGTGGTGTTCAGGCATCACTAAACAGGAATTCAATGGAGACAGACATAGTAAAAATGTCACTATGTGAAAGGGACAGAAAGCAGATTCCATGTTAGAAGTGCTGATTTTTAACTGTTTTTGAAAGCAAGTTAACTAAACTACATGGGTCCTATGAAGGGAACACAATGCCTAAGTCCTAAGAGCATTTGAATAGCTCGGTGCTAGGAGAATTCAGTCCAAGGTCTGGGCATTATAAGGCAGCTAGCTGTTAAAGTTAGGATTTAAAATAGTAGTGGCTCATGAGAAGCCGAGTGCCAAAATACATCAGTATAGCTGAGATGTTGGAAAGCCACAGGATGTGTCTTCTTGACACAGTGAGAAAGATTGAATCTCAAGGAAAAACATAAGAAAGGACACAGCATGGTGAAGCTAGCTGTCAGTGAAAAGTTGCAGCGGTGCCTGTGAATAAGTACTGAAGTGCAGTTTTCAGAATCCAGAGGAGTATGGACCCAGGACAACAGTTTGATTGACTACAAGAACAGCTGTTGAGGCAGCCCATGAAGAAACTACCCTTGAGAGGGATCTTAAGGCCAGATCAGCAAGAATGCAAAATTGTAATTCCTTGCGTAATATAATGAGATTTGATGGCTCATCCACATCAGTAATTTTCAGGGACATTAATGAGAAATCTGTAAGATGTGCCTTGATCACAATTGCAATTTAGCGTGTGTTATGGAATGTTTGCTTATTGTACATTACCCGTGTTTTGCAAATGTTTATTCTGGGTAATCCTCCTATTAAATAAAACTACTTGCTTGAGCTTACTCATTGCAGTTAGGGTGCCTGAAATACAATTAGAACATTTTGGGAATCCCCTTGCTTGTTTTCAAATCAATGTCTGTTTACATGACATTTGAGATTACAGATGAACTTCTTGGTCTGTGTGTATACCTGGTGTATAATATGCTCCTTTGTGGATCCTTCTGCATGAGTGAGGTTAAGCATGAAATAAATGAACCATTGGAAAAAGAATTCTTTTTCTGCCGATCCAATGCAGTCACATTTATTCTCAGGCTCTATGCACACTGTCGAAGCAGCCAGACTTGACTGGCCATATGTATTGTACTTGGGGATAATTCACAGGGAAAGTTTCACAATCTTTACTAAAAATAAATACAAGACTTAAAAGTGTTGCACAGCTCTAAAATATACAAAGGCTTAGAAATTAATTGTAAACTTTGAAAACATTTTACAAAAAAGCATCTCGGCATTTTAAAAAGTCCATATTTACAAATATTACAAAAAAATTATAAAATGGCTGCAAATCCATAAACCATTCTTGTCTTCCAGATGAACTGGTTCTAGTACCAATACAGTTACACTGTAACCTTCTCTTATATTTATTTTTATACAATAAACCAAAACCAATATTTTGTTAACTCTGCCATCTATGCAGTTAAGATGCGTTCATTCAACCTTTGGCAAAACCTAGGCGTAATTCTTTAAGAGACGGTATACATTTTTGATTTAAACTGTGCAGTTGTCTTATATGTGCCAAATAAACAGAAAGAAAGCCTATATAAATTAGGAATCATCAAACGCTATAAGAAAGCAGCGGCAGAACTTCAAACACCCACTGTCTTACACTTCAGTGCAAACAACAGAACACACGTATTGGAATGATGGTTCACAAAAGTAATTTGTACAATATAATTAGTTCACCTTGTCCAGAGATGGCAGTGCTGTCAAAGCATTCAGTAATTATAGAGTGCTTTACAAAATAACTAAGCAATATCTCTTTTAACTGTGCATTGTATATTTCAGCAAGTAAATTGTCCAGAAGATTCTGTTCTTCATTCCTAATCACCTCCATGCAGCCACATATTCTAGAGGGAAAAAAGATATGGCACTCAGCTGAAGGTATTTTAGCTGCTTGATAGCTCTGCTGAAAAACACTTTTTCATTGAGTGCTTTACGTGCTCAAATAATCGTGTGTGTGTGTGTGTGTGTGTCGCCTAATTCACATCTAACTGCACTGATAAAAAGCACTCATATTACAGAAGAAAATGTGCTCATTCATAGGAATCAGGTTATTCCAAATAGTGTAAGGTTTGATAGACAAGAAAGAAATAATTGATGTCACAGAAGGAATTTTATCAGTAGGCAGGAAAAGGTAATACTGTAAGATACTTCGCTTCAACACCCCGCACCTTCCACAACCCAGCAAGGTTTCTCATGTACTCAGCATCTGTGGAGGATTTTTATTTCTTTACTGGAGGATTTCCATTGACATGTCATCATTTATCAAACGCTGATCAGTTTTGCTGTGCATTTCCAACACTTTTGTCATTATTTCCAGTTTCCATCATCTGCATGATTTCCTGTTATCTTTTTCTCACGTGGTTGCTATCGTTGAAGTCTTGTCCTGGCCAGATATAATAGTTGCGAATTTTGTAACAGTCATTTCCTTCCAACTGAAGTTGACCTCGGCTGTTGAATAAACGTTCCAGTTAAAAGAGAACAACAATGCTTGGTGTAGTGAACTGAACTGAAGAGAATCAGCTCATGGTGCCAAATGTACTTGCGATTGTTTTTCGAGTGTTTACAGCATTATCTTCGTCCATTCTTAACATGGGACTGTCTTCAAATCTTCAGTGTAGATATTTCAAAATCTGCATTGTTTTCTGCACTTCTTCAGCATGCCAAAGTGGAATTACAATCTTCTTTGCAAAATTTCTTTCACTGAACATCACTGGATCAATCTGCACTTTAAACATACCCCATTTTCTTACCCATTCGCGCATCTTTCATCTCACACTGTTACTCATCCTCTTCTCACTCTTGAATATTGTATTTCCAATATACATGAAATAGATCCTCTATCCTATTCATTTTTTGACTTTACACCATCACCAATTCCTTCACAAACCTACGGGGGCTAATTACATGCTAAGTTACTGGGCGGCCAACCATAGGATCAGCCCGGTTTTACACTTTGCCCGAAGTTACTCTGCATTGCCAAGTCCTTTAGGTTAAAACTTCCCCCATGCACTTACTGCTCTTCTCTCCCTTTTTTTAATTGAACAACTTAAAACTATAAAAAAAACCTGTCTTTTTATCTTCTCAGTTAATCCCATCATACTGACATCTGTGCATTACAACCTGTAGATAAAACATTTTCATTAAAATGGTAATGTCTGTTATGGCCTAGCCCTGTCAAAAAGGCTCTGTTTTTCCCTCAACCCCCACCATTGTGGTTCCAAAAATGCTCGTATATTGTTTTAAAATATGGCATATTTGCAAACATGCAATTCTTGGTGTCTACACACAAGTATTTCAACTTTAATCACAAAAATAATCATTTCCTTAGGTTCCTTTTGTATATTTGTACAATATAATGATCTTTAGTAAATCCAAAAAGACAATATTTTTCTTTATTAGGTAGTACAGTATTAATCCTTTAGCTGTAATCCTATTTCTACTGTAAACAGTAGAAGTTAATTAAGATTTAAGCTGTAATGGAAGAATACTTGAGCAATGTATAATTTTAAACTCTTAGAAATGGACAATTATCAATTATATATTTATAATTATTAGTTACATAATAATTCAATTAGATTTAAATATCCAGGTAAATGTAAAAACTCTGTCAATCTTTTGAGGCAGTTTGAGGTTTTTCTTCCAAATTAATTATAGTGATAGGCTATCTCAGTTGTGGTTTGTGGATTAGAAGAAGCCACAAACTCGATGTGGTCATCTTTAGGAATAATATCTAGACTGTATGAAGATCAGAGTGAAGACAATATTTTGAAAAAGAAACTAATTTGCTCATATTTTTCCTCCTCTGTCATTGTATTAATCCTTAAATCAAGGACTGTTTCATTCCTAGGATACGCTGATGATGCAAATGATTAAGAATGTGCATTGCACAAAGGATTAATACCTTTTCAAATCAACTAAAAATAATGATATTTACATTAGTTTCAAAGACTGTGCTGCACAGAGCACAGCCATTCCACTTCTCATCTATCATCACTCAATCAGGAATACCAAGAACTACAATGTACCTTTCTCACAATTTGTCCTATTGCTTAGGCTTCTGCTTAATCAGTCCAGGATAATGACACCCCACTAATTTCACACAAATAGGGAACAACCATGCATAAACCTTGCAAAATTCATCTGAAACTTTAAAAACAGAGTATTTGCCCAAATTCATGACAGACATCCTTAAATTTTCTTCCATCAAAATTCTCTTCGTTGTTTGCTCTGGTTAATCAAAATAGGTGTACACTAAAATGATTGAATCATTGGCAGTTTTGAAGGAACAGTGAAGGGATGTCTTATCTCAGTACCTATTGTTCTGTTAGACCTTGGGCAATAATCTGTTTTTGTGTTCTGAACAGTTTAGACCTTGCCCTGCTTTTTGATAAACCTTTCGGCATAAACGTTGCTAAACAAAAAAAAACACATGCACATTTATGTTTGTTCTACAGCGGACAGTTATTGTGTGCCCTGTGAGTTCCGATCGTCGTGTGGGCTTCCATCTGAGTTCTCCGCTTCGCCCTCAGAGATGACCTGCATCGGTGCACTGTGGAGGCGACTGCGGACACTGTAACGGCTGCTGCCTGCTACTGGCGGTGCTCGGGAACGACTTGGTCGGGAAGACATCGAGACCGAGAAGCTGCGGGCGGAGATTCCTTCCGTACTGAACCTGGGGGAGCACGGTGACACCGGTGACTGCATTTCGCATCCGGAAGGGAAAGGGGACGAGTCCTCAGAATCTTTAGCCTGCTCGGGGGAACTGTCTCCCGGAGACTTGGGAGAAACTGGACTTGCGGATTTCAGTATCTCAGTGGCGGACAGACGATAGCTGGAGTCTGAGCGGCTGCCCTTTTTCAGCAACAGCAGCTTGAACTCCTCATGGGAAGTGTTTGATTTTCGGACGCTCCTATAAATAGGGCCAGGCTGCTTTTGGACAGCAGGTGGAGTCCCTGGGGAACTGCTGGGGGATGATTTTGGTTTATTTACATTTGGCCCGTCATCAGAATCTTTCCTTCCCAGAAGCTTCCTCTTTGATCTAGAAGGCAAAACAAAAAACAGATCAAATTCTAGCATCATTCCAGAACCCTAATATAAACATTGGCTCAAATGAATGCATCAATTAGGAACAACTGGGAAACAGGGGTTATCAGCTCTGGGTGGATGCAATGCTTCATGGTGCACAGTATCCAACCTCCCACCACCCAAACAAATTAGTATTAAGTTTTATTGTCACATGAACTCAAGTATAAAAGTACAGGAGGACCATAAAAAGCGTACAATGTCACCACATGGTGTCATTTAGGTACAAAGTACCTAGTTACAAATCTTAGGTACTAAAATAGATTCGGTACAAAAATACAGAAACGAAGAAAAAAGCTGAAAGTTCTACATTACAGTTCTTCACAGTATAAATTAGGAAAACAAAAAAATAACGTTTAAATTCTATCAGCAATAACTTTCAATAACTTTGTAGCTTAGCAAGTAGAAGTGTGCCTGGACAATGGGTCAAAAACACACTACTTTCAATGGTGCTTTGATACGTCTCCTGGGATGCCGGCTATGGCTTCCAGGAGATTAATTCAGGGGGGATATTGTGAAGGGTTGATAAACCTATTCAGGAAAAGATGGCAGTTGGGCGGTTTACAAATACAATTCATATTCACGGTGTTCCTGACATCCTGTATTCAATAACAAAGCTACACTCATATCTGCCAAATGATTCAGCTAAGTGGTGCATTCTCAGCTGTCGGCAAAATGTGAAGTCAAGCTCCACTTCAGAGATTGGACCCCCTAATCGAGGCTGACAATTCTGGGCAGTACTGAAGGAGTGTAGCACAGTCAGAAGTGTCTGCTGTCCACCCAGGTGGATGTCATAGAGCCTGCGGCATTATTTTGAGGCCATTTGGGGAGTTCTTCCCAGTTAAAATTGATTCTTCAACCAACATCAGCAAAAATGTTAGTGGGAGCTTGCTATGTTAAAATTAGCAGCTATTGTTTCCTACATTACAACCATAACTACACTTCAAAAGTAGTTCTTTGGCTCTAGAGAGCTTTGAGACATCGTGAAGTCATACAAGGCTCCATTTAAATGCAACTCTGTCCTTCTAGTGATGAATACCACTGAAAGAGAGAAATATGTTCAAAACATTTGAAGGATTCTGCTGTCCTTAGCAATAACACACAATACGTATATTCAATGTCTAGTTAATACAGTTATTTATCTATTTTGGTATGACTCTGCGTAGTATCTTGTGACATTTTCCATATTGAAGATGAGGGCACCTGTGGTGTAGTGATATGTCCTTACAACTGGGTCAGGAGGCTCAGGTTCAAGTCCCAACTGTCTCAGACATGCATCATAACATATGTGAACAGACTGATTAAAAATATCTCTAGAAGTGATTAACCAGGGCTCTTGTGGTGCAGAAATAGAGTCCCTGTCACAAGACCATGGAGACCAGGGTTCCAGGTCCTACCTGCTCCACAGGTGTGTGGTAACAGCTCTGAACAGGTCAATTAGAAAATATCTACACATTAAAGATTCTGTTAAAAGGCCAATTGTTGTTCAGTTCACAATCCGGTGTTTGCACTAGGGACAGAAGTGCTCATGGATAGGGTGAATAGCCAAGATATTTTTCCCAGGGTAGGGGAGCCCAAAAGTAAAGGGCATAGGTTTAGGATGAGTGGGGAAAGATTTAAAAGGGACCTGAGGGGTAATGTTTTCATGCAGAGGGTGGTGTGTGTTTGGAACGAGCTGCCAGAGGAAGTGGTGAAGGTGGGTACAATTATAACATTTAAAAAGGTATCTTGATGGGTACATGGATAGGAAGGGTTTAAGAGGGATATGGGCCAAATGCTGGTAAATGGGACTAGATCAGTTTAGGATATCTAGTCAGCATGGACGAGTTGGACCGAAGAGTCTGTTTCTGTGCTGTATAACTCTATGACTCTCAGGGCAATATCCCTCCCTTTTAATGGTCAGAAAATCACAAAATGCTCACTCTCTAATTTTCCAGGATCCACTGTTTAAGAGAACAGCTCACCTCAAGGCACCAGATTGTGGAAGCACCCAAAAATCCCAAGATCAAAGTGAGCTGTCGTTTGTATGAAGATCAGAGCTAAATCTAATCAGGAGATGCTATTTATATCACATTTTAAATAAGAATTTCAAATTAAACATAAAAATTTGATGCAAATCTGAAGATCTCCTGAATTTACACAGCCATCTGTTCTCCACTGTGGTTTCAACATGTCTGGTTTAACAACTACTGACAGTGAATGCTGTCAAAAGTTACTGTCAAAGCTCACAATTAAATACTGAGGAAGTCCATGTCCGTTAGCAGTAAGACTTGGACAATATCCAGGCTTGGGTTAAAATCATTTTGCACCACACAAGTGTCAAGCAAGGACAATCTCCAACTTGGCATTCACTGGCATCACTGTCGCCGAATTCCCCACTACGAACAAGCACCTAGTAACCAAACCGGAGTGAACTCGCTGTATAACTACTGAGACTACAACTGCAGGTCAGAGGCTGGGAAGTCTGTGGATATACCTACACTATATAGACTACAGCAGTTCAAAGAAGCAGCTCACCACCGCCTCAACAACACTTAAGGATAATAAATTGCTGGCCTAAGCAGTGACACCCATATCCCATGAAGGAATTTAAAAATGGTGGGTTGCTGCATGCCTGCAATGTATCCCAGCATGAGTCCCAGGAAAACGGAGAGCTCTGAGGGAAGACAGACAGGGCTTCAGGGCATAGATCATTAAAATGCCACAAACTAGTGCAGAAAATAATCAAGGCGGCTAATGGACTGCTGCCCTTTATATCTACCAGGCTGGAGTACAAGGATGCAGAAGTTATGTTGCAGTTATACAAAACCCTAGTTAGATCCCATTTGGAGTCCTGGAGCAGATCTGGGCACCACACCTTGGGAAGGATATATTTGCATTGGAGGGAGTACAACATGGGTTTACAAGAATGACACATAGATTCAGGGGTTAAGTTATGAGGAGAGATTATATAAATTAGTTTTGAGAAAGGATCACCGGACCCTGATTTAACTCTGATTTTTTTCTTCACAGATGCTGTCAGACCTGCTGAGCTTCGAGCAATGTCTGTTTTTATACAAATTAGGCCTGTTTTCTCTAGAACTTAGAAGTTTAAATGGTGATCTGATTGAAATTTTAAGAAATTAACAGGAAAAGACAGCATAGATATAGATAAACTATTTCCACTGATTGTGGATTTCAGAACTAGGGGGCATGGCCTGAAAGTTAGGGCCAGATTATTCAGGAAAGAGGTTATGAGGCACATCCATACACAAAGCATGGTAGAGTTTTGGAACTCTCTTCCACAAACAGCAGAGGGTGCAGGGTCAGTTGTTAATTTTAAATCTGAGATAGATAAATGTTTGTTAAGCAAAGGTATTAAGGGATATGGGACCAAGGCAGGCATATGGAGTTGGGCCACAGATCAGCCATGATCTCATTGAATGATGATACAGCCTTGACGGGCTGAATGGCCCACTCCCGTTCCTATGCCCTGTGATTGATTTTTGATCATGCTGTCAAAAAATGATCCTATATGTATTATTGAATTTGCTAAAACTGATGAGTGAAACCAAACAGGTAAGGCTGCAGTTTGCTGAGAACTGGGGGCCCCAATGTCAGACTCAATTGTGGCCTCAATTCAATGAACTGGTAACCCCATCCAGCTCAGGATGACACAGGGTGTTGGGGAACTCAGAGGACCCACAGCATTGTCTGACTAAAAGTCTCATTGTGGTCACCTAGATGTGGCTTCAATAGGCCCTAAGCTATTTGGAGGTCACCCCCAACAATGGCTGGACTTTGATCAGAGTTGAAGGGGCTTGGACATCATGGGGAGGATCCCAGTGTCAATTTCAAGTGGATCGAACTCATCAATCTGCCATAAGACTCTACCTCCAACAAGATCACAACAAGAAGATTCTCAGATCTGTCTCCAAACCCATCTGCACAGTACTGGGAAAATTCAACCCCAGAAGAGCACTTCAGGCAACAGACTGGGAATGAAGGCTGGTTTTTCCACATGAAACGTAGTGAAAATCTGGAATTCTCTGTCCCTAAGGACTCTGGGTTCTTGCAGGGCGGGGGCATCAATTGGATTAATTGAAGCCTGATATAAGCAGATTTTTATTAGGTAGGAGTATCAGGGGACACAGAGCTAAAACAAACAGTAAGATAAAAATGAGTGGAGGAGTAGTCTGTTGTAGATATTCTCTAATCAACCTGAACAGAGCTGTTAGTTATTACAACCTCTGGAGCGGGTTGAACTTGAACCCAGGTCATAAGAGCTTCATAGACTGTTGTATACTTGTTAAATTGATTGGCCCCATTAAAATGAATGATAGGCTCAATGATCTAATGTTGTCATGTTGGTATGGAGCTCCACGATGGCAGATTCTGTGATAAATATTTTCATTGCTAAAGCTCCTCTAACTGGCCCGTATCATATACCATGCCAGCCAATAATAAAATAAGTTGCTATTTAACAATAGTAAGTGGGTAGGATTTGGAGGCTGATTATATCAGTTAGCTGGGTGGTTGAATATCAGAAAGTGTTTGATTTCCCATTTTGGCTGAGGTTAGACTTTGGACCTGCTTCTTTGCCCTGTCCCATGGAGAGTGGGAGGCAATGACAAACCACCACGGACAAAAACTGCCAAGTAAATAGCTCAAGGTGAAGCATCAATAGATAATGAGAAAAGGATCACAGCACACGTGACAGGATGTTCATGCAGTTAAAAAAAACTGTGTGCGCGCATGTAGCTCTGTTCAGGGCAAAGTTTA
The DNA here is from genome assembly GCF_021869965.1 of Rhincodon typus. Classification (NCBI taxonomy): domain Eukaryota; kingdom Metazoa; phylum Chordata; class Chondrichthyes; order Orectolobiformes; family Rhincodontidae; genus Rhincodon; species Rhincodon typus. The sequence goes on along the minus strand of NC_063342.1, from coordinate 63,949,178 downwards.
GACTCTAAGGTCTTGTGCTTTCTGTACTAGAACTGAGGCGGATTGCAAATTTGTATGGAGTGAACCATAGGCAGTTTGGTATCCAAGGCATCTATGCCAACAGGAGGCAGTGTTAACAAAAATGTTCTACGAAGGCCTTGAGAGGTGACAGGGTAGGACAAACACTGATAAAGGAAGAGATAGCAACATCCAGGATGAGATTAATTGTTTATGGCCTAGCTGGGTGAAGGAGGCATGAACAGATGAACCTATAACACAGAGGGGGATCTGCTTTATTTGAGGTATATGAAATGTGGATAAGAGGATGCCATAGTATACAGACAATGATTTTTTACACATTTGAAAGTTTTGCTTGAGTTAATAACTGAGGTGAATCTCTCCTTGTGCCGCTCGAATAAAACAATCGTAAAAATCTACTCAGTCTCCAAAGTTGGTTATTTCAAATTCATTGCTAATAGTTGCATATTTTGGCCACTGGGTGACATCATGGTAATCCTTCAAAGTCACTGAACAGGCTTCCTTTCTGATCAAGGTAGTTTAAATTTTTAAATGTTAATCTTTTTGTCACATAATTATTTTGCAATTTAATGGTTTTTATTCCCCTTCTATACTGTTATTGCATTTTCAATTTTTTTTTTTCAAAATCGAAAGGAGTTTCTTGCATTCTCCTGCTGGACTTCCTTTCATTCACTGATGGAGTCTGCAAAACTCCAAACTGACTGCAATTTTATTGGATCTAAGTTCTCGATGGCCCAGCCTTTCCGGTAGGAAGCTAGTCATTGCGTTATCCTGAAATCCTAGGCAATGCAGTCACAAGTTCCTGGAGACTATGACTGGATCACTGGAGTTGGTGAAAGGATTCAAGGAACAAAATGTTTTTTTTTATGATAATGAGCGAGCCAGAACTGTCAACACTTATGTGTGCTTATATATCCTGAGGCCATACAGCAGAGCTTGGTTTGCAGTGGTCTTCATCACCCTTGCTGTTGGACCGAGCCCTTTCTGTGCCAAGGCCTAGATGCAGCTGACTACCATACATTGGAATTAAGCATAGACATCTTCCACCCATAACCTGTCTATAACCTGGAGTATTATGACTCTCATGGACAATCCCAACAGCAACAGTTGGAATGGGGTACTGTTGCCATTACCTGAGAGATCAAACATTTCAACATTGACATCGCCATCGAAAGCAGACAAAACCAACTCAAGGAACAAGGTGGCTGTTACACCTTCTTATGGAAAAGTATGTTTCAAGACAGGCATGCCTCCAATGAAATTGGCTTTTCAAATGAACTAATTGCCTATCTCCTAGACTCCCCTTGCAGGGTAAACAAACCTTTCGGCTCATCCTTGCCCAAAACCCATGTGGTCCAGTCCACAGGAATACATCCTAACACTGGACACTACAAAGTCTCCCATTCCTCTACCATCCTCTCCCCCAGGTGGGACAGAGACTGTGGGTCATGCATTGGTCTCTTCAATCAAATGGGAACATTTGGTATAGAAGCAAGTCATCCTTAACCACGAGGGACTGCTATGAAGGAGAAAAGAAAATCACTTGGTTGTCTAATGAGAAGAGGCTCTTGTCTTGGATAACATTTAGTTTATTGCATGATGCCAAGTTACATCAGTACAATAGACATTGTAACTAAGACTAAGAGGGAGACCGAGGTAGCAGGTCTGTCTCTTTCTGAGATCCACAACTATTCCCCCACCTAAGTTCTAGTAGCATCCTCATTATGGGGAAATCTTAAACTAACTCTTTCCAAACCAAGGCCTTGTACGATAGCAACTAAGACTAATTTCTTGCTTTCCAAATGGCACATGTTTTGTCAACATATTGTAAATAAAAGAATGCTTTTAAATGGAGACTGTGTCTCTAGTTTCAATGTTCTGGTGCAATTTTCTTCATAGAATAAATATGCCAAGTGTTCTGTTTTATCATTACACTTCCTACACTAATTAGGGGAGCTGCACTTTCACAGTTGCTTGTTTTTCACATTTTTTGTTCATGTTATATTTATAAGACAATAAATCTCTGCTTTAAGGAATGGTGGAAATTTCCCAATAATCAAGCAGTCATGAATGAGTTAAGCAACTTGAAACAATTTTTTTTCATAAGCATTTGTGCTTCTGCACACAGGAATAAAACTGTTCAAAATGAATGACATTGTTTATAATGAATATTGTTTAAAATAAGGCCCCTCCAAGAGTAAAACATTTAGGAAGAAAACATACTTCACCAATAGCATGTTTAATCTTATCTTTTGTGTTTAATGTAAGTCAGGGAAAGAATTTGGAAACAATTAAAATAAGGAAAGGTAATCAGTACGTAATTTGAAGAGCTACAAGATGAGATGGGCTCTGGTAAGAAATAATGGAAGTTCAAGGCTTTGAGGGGAGAAGGATTCAGGAAGCAGCATTTTTGAATGAGCTTATCACAATGATTTGCTCTCCTAAATTGTGCAACATCTGAATGCAGGTCTTTCTTTAGTATACGACAATAATTCTAAGTTGGTTTGTCTAAATAATTTCAAAACCAGATGAAACATTGACATTATGTGTAATGTGACACTTGGTTCTGAGTCATGACTTTAAATTTTATTTGATAGCAGGAACAAAATAATGTAAGAATAGGGGTAGGCCATTCAGCCCCTCGAGCCTGCTCCTCCAGTCAATAAGATCATGGCTGATCTGTGGTCTAACCCCACATAGATAGAGTGGACAGCCAGAGACTTTTTCCTAGGGTGGAGGTAGCTATTACAAGGGGGCATAGTTTTAAAGTGAGTGGAGGTAGGTATAGGGGAGACGTCAGAGGTAGGTTCTTTAATCAGAGAGTGGTAGGGGTGTGGAATGCATTGCCAGAGAGGGTAGTGGAGTTGGCCTCATTAGGGGCATTTAAGCAACTATTAGATAGGCATATGGATGATAGTATAACGCAGGGGTGGAGGTGAGATAGACCTTAGATTTAGAGTTAAAGTTTGGCACAACATCGTGGGCCGAAGGACCTGTACTGTGCTGTACTGTTTTATGTTCTATACCTGTCTGGGCTCTATATCTCTTAATACGTCTGCGGAACAAAAATGTGTCTATCTTAGATTTAAAATTAAAACTAACCCAGCTCCTAATGTCACTTGTGGAAGAGAGTTCCAAACGTCTATCATGCTTTGTGTATGGAACTGCTTCCTCATATCTCTCCTGATTCCTTTGGTCCTAATTCTCAGACTATGCCACCTGGTTCTAGAATCCCAACCAGTGGAAATAGTTTATCTATCTTTGCCAGTTTAGAACCATAATGCTCCTGTGATGTACCATTGGATGTTTCATTGCACGAAAGATGCCATATAAATGGTAGCTGTTGTTGTCGTTCAATTCCCCTTCTTCCAGTTATCTATCCTTCTTAACCATTTTATAGAGTTACTTATTTATGTAAGCTTTGGAAGTGAAGGGAGAAAATGCATTTCTTTATACATTTACAGTGGGTAAGGAAAAAAAGCATTTGCTTCGAAAAATCAATACAAAAAAATTTCAATCAGTGTCTGACAGATTGTTTCCAAAACGTTTCTGCAGATTTATGGACCGCATTAGCACTTCCAGCCGTTCCTGAAACAGAAAAGCTTGCAATTCACATGAGCAATGCCATGGGACATTTGTAATTTATTTTCAGATAATTTTGTAGACAAGTACATGTAAACATTTATAAAGACTCCTGACCTGTGAATCACAGCAAAAAGGTCCTCTGTTGTGCGGAGTTTGTTTGGTGATATGAATACATTATCTTCATTCGTCTCAAGATCCAAAGGAGAACTCAAGTAACTTTCACCCCGTCCTACATCTGTGTATGAGAAAGGTAAGTGGTATTTTCCTTGGTGTCTGCATTAACATTTCAATTCATTTTGACATTTAATTGCACAAAACCTTCATGACATAGACACAGATTTTAACGTGGCTTAATAGAACATTTTACACAAAAATGCATTAATAATCTTAGCTTGTGCAGCATTTCAAATTGCTTCTCTGGACGATTTTCATGAATTGAGATGATTTGATATTTGATTAAAATCAAATCTGTGTCCACCATAAAGAAGGCAGACTCTTGTTCTGGAGTGAGGAGCTCTCCCGTTAGCTGGAGAAATAACGCAACAGCACTTTTCACCATTTATGTTTTCAGTAAGGCCTGCTGAACAACATGCCAATCAGGCAGTGGCAAGGCCACCAAAGAACATTCGCCAGGAACGATGAAAACCCACCTCATGAGAGAGAATCGTCAGTAGGAGGCCAGCAGCTCTTGTACTCAGTCATGGGTACCTAATGTGGGGTTAGAAGCAAGGACAGAGGATGGTTCTTATCAGGATCCCTGTTTCCTGATAACCAGTCTCTCAATCAGGCATTGATTATCTCTAATTGAGGCACTCCCCACCAGAAGTGGCTACTTAAAGGCCTCAATTGGCACAAGCCGGCAAAGTTCACCATGGGCCTTAATTCTGGTAGGAGGTGGGAAGGGGGCAGTGTTCAACTATGACATCACCTTGCCTAGTTAAATAACCTTCCCACCACTGAGATCGCCATCTCTGGGGCAGAAGATTACTTTCAGAATTGGAGCTACAATAGTATTGGTCACTTCTGTCTTTTGTAGGACTTGACTCAAGTTGCCTTACATCTATGACTGCAATTGCAGCAATAGCACCCCTCATTGTGACCTGAAATAAAATTTGCATCTTTCATGCGTACATTTCCTCAATCACTCCAAAAACATGCACAGCGTCAACCTTTACGAATTAAGGCTTGACGTAAATTGTTAAGTCACTTCATTTCACAATTCATGAACATAGACAGCATAAATTCAAACCAGATTAACTCAAGTCGATTTGTGAAATACGTAGTTGTACAATAAATAATTGTTTGTAGTATGAAACTTAAACATTGCTAAAAAGAAAGACGCAAGGTCAAAGCTCTTTGTCCTAAACTCATCGGGACAAGGTAAGCAGATTTGGAAAGGGAACACCAATTTATACAGCATGAGAAGTATGCGCTGATTGGTTGGTCCAGTGCTGGCAAGAAGATGTAGCAGGAGTAGTTCACTGATTCGGTCAGTGTGCCACATTCCCCATGGCAACAACCTGACCAATCAAAGTCTACGGCCTGGTCTGAAAATTAAGATTGACAGTTAACAGCTCGTTTGCCTTACTCCTGGTGAGTGCAAGATGAAAAATTTCAATTTGCATCTCCTCCTTGCAATATTTATATAGTAATGTATAATCACAAACATCCCAAGTCTTCAGTAGTTTGTGTTACTTGAGCTTATCAGATGTCATCTACCTTATTGTCCAAGATTGCTAACTTTCTAAGTGTGTCTAAAGTGTCTGTAGCTCTCTGGTTTAATAGCCTAATTGCCTTTTCAGACATCATGTCAGAAAATATTCTTTCCCTGTAATTACTCAGACAAGCTAATGAATTGCATATTATTAACCATCTGGGAAAAACACCTTCTGCTGAGTGTATCTTTGATGAGGTAGTATATTTTTTAAAAAATTGAGAGAAAATATGCTGCTCAAAAATCTCAATATTAAAAGAACATTTTATTTTCAAACTGCTTCTGGAGATAAATTGTCAAAAACAATCATAAAATATATTTGCATTGTCCAGGAATTTGTGTTAAATATTTGCTGTGCAATTTCCATTGGCCCCAAAATTTAGCAATATAAAATGTTGTTGCACCACAACTCCTAAACCTATGACCAAACGGAAAATGACAACATGAATATGCCTTGGGTGACATTTTAAATCAATACATAATTTATTTAATATACAAAGGATATGTGCTTAAACTATTATATCCAAATAATATCAAAATTAATGTTTTTCTACAACTTGGAAGGTATTCTAAAACTCTACTTAAGTGTGAACAGTAAAGATCTTAAAATTGGACAAGCATGTAACTTCAAACTAACCTGCTTAACTTTTCTGCTTTTCCTTTAAATGGAGGGAAATTGACCAAACTCTGGTACAGAAAAGCATGGCTCCCACTCAGCTTCCAAAGTTTGCTCTACTCAACTGGGCTGTGCAGTGCAGCTCCAAAAAAAATGTACGCTCCCCACCCCGGCCTTAAAATCCTTACATAATAGGTCTTTTGAATGCATTCTCAACTGTATTGATCATTTATTGCAATGCATCCATTATTCCAGTTTCAGTGCAAAACACTTAATTTAAAGAATGATCAGAAATACTTTGCTGAAGAATACTCCCATTATATTTGAGAAACTCATAAAGTAGAACAGACTGATGCATGTTCTATGCCATTATATGTGCCTGTGTATAATGAGATTAAAGAAAGACATTATACAAGATCAGAATCTTGCTGATGCAGTACAAATGAACATCTTATTGATGCAGAAATGTAGCAGTCAATTTACATTGGATCTCTGAATGTCTGCAAGGGTTAAAAATATTGTTCGGAAAATAATCAAGCTTTAAGCTATGAAAAGAAACTTTGCTGCGGCCATTACCTTACCTGATAATGCAACCAAGTAGAAAGTTTAACAATCTCAATGTACAACTTGACAGAAAATATAGAAATAATTACCTAAGTGGTCTTTGGACTGGCCATCGCTAGGACTCTCAGCTAGAGCTTCTGCAGTTCTGCTATGATCAGCAGCACTTTCTATACAGCCATCTTGCACCCATTTGGTCTTCTCTTCAGTAGTACCTTTGTCGAGCCTTGGTGCACCTTTTAATTCTGGTTGAATTAGGTCACGGTGTACAATTTCTATATCACCGGCTGAGTCAAAATCAAGTTTTCTCTCCAATTTCTCTGCAGTTGGTGACCCCAGTGCCACTGCCGACTGAGTTTCTGTAACTCTGTTGCAGGGAGAGTGCACACTTCCAGCCTCCTCTTTATTTCCCGTTTCCTGGGCAAATACTTCATTCTGCAATTCTTTACTGGAATTATAGAAGTTTTGCTCTGTTTCATGTGGAGAGCTCTCCTTTACTGAATTCTTTTTGTTGCTCCACTTGTAGCTGTTGGAGACCAGCTGACAACCTTCTGTTAGAATTACTTGGTCAGCTTCCAGTTCGGCACTGGGCGGGCACTCATCGGATACCGTGAGTTGTGTCAGAGACTTTGCTGCAATAGAAGCTAATGGTAATGGCGACATACACTCTTTATTCAATTTATTTTCGAGACAAAGTGCAATATGACTTTCTAAATGCAAAATGCTTGGGTTGGCTTCGGTGGAGGATGGTTTTTCTAACGGTTGAGGTGCATTGGAAATTTCAGTGTACTTGTGTGTTAACGATCGGTTATAAGTGTACGGTTCAGTTCTGTTTGGTGGTGCGATGATCTCTGCATAACCTGGGCCTTCTGTTATATCAGGGTCTTCTTGGAATTCCTGCCTGGATTGCTTGATTTTACTAACAGAGCGAAGCTGAACAGACTGCAGAACTGATGGAGTTATGCCAAGGGAAATAGATGGACTGCTGTTGGTTTTTTCAGAAGCCTCTCTCTGTTTGCTCTGATTTGAGATGTGCAATTGGTTTCTGTGAGCAAAAGGTTTGCTTTTAAACAGATTCTGAAGAGCACTTAGGTCAAGGTGTGTTGGAGGTATAGTTGGTAATTCGAGGTCTTTCTTTGTGGAAGACTGCTGCAATGATGACCTTCTCTCTGGAACTTTTGGCTTCTTTTTACCGCTGTTTGGAGACAGGGGACCCGGGAACAGAGGGGTAGGCAAAGTTGAGGTTGGTGTGCCAGACTGGCTCGAGTACCCGCTGGATGGCGATGCCAAACTGGCCAACTTATCGGGAGAGGACAGCTTGAACTCATTTTCAACAGAGGGGAGAGATGGAGTGGTAGCTCGCGACTCGGATTGGGATGTTTGTGACTCAGATCCTTCAGGAGACTTCGTGCACTCTATCACGGTTGTACCTGTGGCAGTACTAGAGTTCGATAACGATCTGTAAGGATCATTAGACTTTAAGTCATTTAAGAGCCAGAGACCTGCATAATCCGATTGCACAGTACCTTCATCCTTAAAGGAGGGCATGTCCAATGGGGTGAGTTGAGGGTCTGATAATTCATTTTCATGTGTATATCCACTTTGAGTATCCCAAGGACTATTTGTTTTCGAAGGTGGCATGGAGGATCCTTTGAACCTCTCAGCTGCAAGGCTTAGGTCAAGTTGCAAAGATTTCTGTGCATCTCTAGAAGATACAGTCTTCTCCTGTATATTGTTTGTCTTTGGTTCATTTTTCTGATCACTCTCACTCGTACAAACATCATTCTTCCTCAAAGATGAACTGCGTTTTGGTGGGGCTGGTTTTGCCTTTGGTTTCTTGAGTGCAATGCTCTGGCCCCGATGCTTCTGCTTTGTCAGCTCTAAGTGATCTGCTTGAGAGAGCTCGCCGAGTTCGGAAGTATTTTCTGTACTCTGGATCCCATCGGAGCCTGCGGATGCATAGTTAAAAATGTAATTTCTACTAGTTCTTAAACCACAGTCAAAGTGCATGGAGGTATAATACCCTTCAGTATCCACGGAGAAATGTGAGCCTGAATCAGTTTTGGAGGAGGATGGTCTCTCAACAAAACTGTCACACGTACCCATGCTGGCAAAACTTGGGCATCCCAAGCTATTTGTCCTTGAATTCCTCGGGCTCAAGTCTCGATGGCAAGATGCATCGTGGCAATGGTGTAAGTAGCTCCATTCAGCGTCACTTGTGTTACTCGTGTTGAGATCTTCCATCACATCTGTCCCCATGGAAGTAAAAGAGTTTGCCCTGTGACCTCTGACTTTATCTCCTTGATACGGGTACTGTTCCAGTAAGAAACCTGCAGAATCGTAGTTTGTGTGAGCAGGCGTGTTCAAGGATAACTCGGAGTCACAGTGTGAAGATCCTGTCAGGGGCGGCGAAGACGCAGTGTGGACGGTCTCGGATGTCTGTGAGGGGCATGTCGAATTACTCCCACTCCAGTTTCCACTCGAGGATTGATGGTCCTCCTTTTGATCTATCTGACCCCTCAACAGAACCCCTCCACTGGAGATACTGTTGACTGGGCTGCCGAACGTATCAGAATTTGAAGAGATTTCGCTGTTGCCCAAATCTCCCTCCGGCACAAATTTGGACATCTTTGCTCCCTGGGATTCGCTTTCTGGGCTTTGTTGCGGTTGAACAGTAACTCCCTTTGAATGATGTGTCCGCGAGCTCTGAACAAACAAACTTGCTTCATCCTCTTCCTCCTCCGCCCTTTCTGGGCCGGGCAGGTATTTTTCAGGAGCCCCGGTGATGCTCTCCACGCTGTCGTCCTGACTTAACTCGTGAGGGAACAGCGAATCTCCAATGCCTTCTCGCGAAAGGCTGCGGGCGCGAATGCGGTTGTCCATTGGCGTGAGAAACATCGAGCTTGAATCGTCTGCCAAGGTTGGGATATTCCCAGCCGAATGTGACAGGGAAGATGCGATACTGCTGCCCCGTTGAGTTCGGATCCGCCTCGTCGATGGGGCAGCAATTAGAATATCCTCTGTCTGGCACTCGGAATCCTTGGTCCCAGATCGACCACTGGTAGAACGTGCCTCATCACCGCGGAAGTCCAACTCTGGGTTAACGTGGACGATCACATTTCTTTCTCGAGCCATGGGAGATCCATCAGAATCTGCTAGCGAAATAAGTGAAACATGGAGTCTAGGATTATACTCTGAAATGACAAGAAAGCTAGCTGAATAAACAAAGGCCCTGAACTGATTCAGTACCAGTGGCTTTCTGACAGGCAGGGAGGGATGGGGCAGAACTAGAATGGGAATGGGTCCTCCTGATATCAGGTCTCCATCCCAAAGCTCCCTCTGGAGGGAGGGATGAGAGGTGATTGCGTTGGTCCCATGGGATATGACAAGTAAAAAACAGATGGCATTGACAGGATGATATCAACTGCGAGGCTTCCCTTTGCTTCTGCCTCCTCTGATCCCATTGAATTGTACAGCAGCAAGATGCCAGCAGCTCAATGTAACAATCTAAGTGGGTGGACTGGACCAGGAGATGACACATTACCAAAGTAAACCCTGATCTCAGATAAGAGGCATGTATTTCACATTTAACTGCACTCTGAAGTTGATCCCATTGGCGTTACCTTCAGACTCATTGTTAAGTGTCGGACTCTTCTGCCGACACTGCTGGCATCCAGAAGCACCAGGGCTACAGCAGATACCAACCTCATTGATGCCAACAGTGGGATCAAACTTGGCAGCTCCCAATGGTAGCTCATAATTCTCACTTTGCCATCAAATCAGCGGCAGAGTGGGTTCTTACGGGCAACTTCTACCATTGCTCACTTATACAATAGTCAGATTGTAGACTTGCTTGCCAAGCTGGTATGTTTGGTTGCTCACGTTTCAGTGGAGCCGCACTGACGGTGTTACCTGGCAGGGTGACAAAACGCCTGCAACCAAACACACTGGTTCAGCGAGCAAGTCTACAACCTCATCCACAACCCAAGCTACAAATCTTCTCAAAAACTTTATACGCAATAATCAGTTACTATATGGCAAGTAAGCACCAGACCACGCGGTATCTCCTGGAACTCGTGACCATCTCAGAATAATAAATAAAAAATATAAACAATAACAGAGCAGTTTTGCCCCAGAAAGGCATCAAATTAGGCTTGGCTCACACTTCTGAGTCAAAAGCTTGAAAGCTCAATCCTACTTCAAAGACACGAGTACAGAAATAAGCCTGACACTTCAGTCAATGCTGACAAAGAGTCTTACTTGATTATAAACATTAACTCTCTTTCTCCTCCTTTACAGTTGCTGCCAGACCTGCGGGGTTTTGTCTGCCACTCCTGTTTTTTATCGTTTCAGAATTTTAACATCCGCAGTAATTTACTTTCATCTGAACCGAGAGAGTATTGCATTGCTGGAGGAGCTTGTATTAGAACAAGCCATTAAACCACAACTCTGTCTGTTCTCTTTTGAAGAATAGGTGTCCTTCGCAATATTTATCCCTTAACTAACATGATGGAAATATCTGGTCACCTTCACAATTCTGTTTGTGTGCCATTATAACAATGGCTACACTTTAAAACCACTGCACTTAAAAGCATTTTGAGACATTATGAGGTCATGAAAGTTGCTGAATGAAATCAAATCTTTTTTCTTTTTCTTTAAAGAGTGAGAAAAATCTGTTCTGACTAATTTATGTCTGCCTGTAAGGTTTACTTCAAAATTATGAGTAGACTTTGCAGAAAAATACTTCAAACCAGGTTCATGTCAGTGAGCTTTTAAAGTGTTACCTATTTCTTGGTGCACACGCCTGGGGATTCCACTGATAGTTTTTCGCCTCTTTAGCTTCCGCCTTCGATGCAGCACAGACTGAGGATGCACAAAAGAGTATCTGCCGATGACCTGCCTCTCAAAACCCACTCCTGTAATTGAGAAAGGAAAAGGAAACTGTACATGTTTTCAAAAGCATTATATTGTAGTTAACCATGTACTGCTAAATCTATTTAGTATATTGGTACCAAATCTTGTTTAAGCCAATTCATTTAAATTTGTATAATACATAGCATTTTCATAAAAGGATCCAGAGCATTACTAAACATTTTTCCAAAAACTGGCTCCCAAACCACAGCACTGACCTGCACTTCATCTGTACAAACGCTCATGGGCACAATGTGTGTTTCTAGTATCTTCTACATTGTTAGCCCTGGCTGTAACAGCAGCAAACGTTTTAATGGTCAATTATGTGAAAACTAAGAATCGTTCAAGCATTAATTGCTCATTGAAAAACGTTGTGGGGGCTGTAATGTGAAATTTTAGGGTCATCAGCTCCACGGCAGCCATAGCTGGACCTCAATCCACCCGGTCTAGCAGGTTCTCTCCTCCCACCTACAGCTCACTGACAGTTTTCTAGGCTCGAGATGCAGTCACAGTGGGAAAAAGTCTGGGAAGCACTGGGTTAAACCTCAGGGAGCTAATTATTAGAAATCATGAAAAATCAGATTACTCAGGAGGTTTAACCCAGTGCTTCCCAGACTTTGAAGAGGGGAAATCAGCTGGGTTTCCAATACCTACACCTAGACAAGTGAGCACGTGTTCAGAGGTCAGCTAAGGTTGATGTGAGGTAACAATGCTTTCTCATTTGAGCAGCCCATGAACACTCTCAGAGGCTGTGCTCACTTTGAAGAATGGTCATGTGAAGCTAGCATGGCCAACATTCCTGCACTGCTCACCCACCTCTGATCAAAAAGAGGACGAGTTAATGAGGGGAGTAGAAAGTATTAACATTATGCCAAACAATAATTAAATGTGGGGATAAGAAAGGTACACCTCTTGGCGAGTCAGCTAGGCTTGTGGAACTGAAGTATTCTATAGATCAGGTTGTGCATATTAAGCAACACCTATCATTCAGTTACAGTAGATTGAAAACCATTCAGTATCGGGATACATAATCCACGTCTTCCAGCATTATCCCTAATGTGGAGGACACCAAGAAATACTTTAAACTTAATAAAATGTAGTACTGTTCCAGCCTGAACTTTGAGCTTTGGGAAAGAGTAAGCAATAAGGGACTAAGTAGCTTCAGTGAAACGTCTCGATTTTTCAGGTGTGTAAAGAATTGATAATCTCTTCAAGTGCTTTACAAAAAAAAGTGCAGCTCAAAAACATTACCCAATGTGGAGCTGCGTTCTTTAGACATTAAGTTCCCAGGATTATCCCTGAGTTGTAGTGGAAAGCTAAAATTGTCTATAGAAACCATGTATAGGAGACAGCGATTAAAGGAGAGGACCTCGTGTATGACAAATGAGAGAACCAACGGTTTCATTTGTGACATTACCCCTACCACGAACAATTTCAGTAAAATGAAAAAGTAATTAGTTTATCCTGGTGAAGTAGCCTGCTATCACTCACTGACCATGGCCACACATAATGAGTAGTTAGGTACTGAGGGAGGCTGAGTCATGTGGAAGACCCTACGTCTTTCAAAACGGGAGCAAATTTTGGAGGCTGGAGTTTTAAAGAATACAAAAGTCACACGATACACTAAAATTATTGAGGTGACTGACACAGGAGGGAAGATTTTCTTTGCGTGCAAAGTGCAGCAAAATTGCACTTGAGTTTGTAAAGAACACGTTTATGATTTCATTACACCTGCTTGAAGAATTTTGATCTAACATCGATGCCCACTTCTCAAACACGCGCTGGAACAGTCCCAGGGCATTCTGTGTGGAAAAGACCCCAAGTGTCAGACAAGAGAAAGTCATCTGGAAGCTTTGATAGGAATCAGGCTCCCACAAATTAATGTTCTCTGCACTTAGGGTCATAATCTGTACACACCTTTGCTTTTAGTCACCAGTGGATTAAAAACTAATGCAACAAATTATTCCTCGGGGTGGACTGAGGTGCAGTTCTGAGAATTAGGGTGTCACTGTGATCTGGAATAATTGATACTGTCATCATTGCCATCTATTGCTTACATTTAAATAGAAGCTGGCATCTTGCTTGCTATGTACGACATTGCATCATCTGTCAAACTGTTATCGGTGTTTCCATGGTGTCTATGCTTATGACATCACCGAAAGCATTGGTGAGGCTAACATAGTGCAAACAGCCCAATGTCAGTCAACAATTGCCACATGAAGTAATCATGTTAATAATGATCCAGTCAGACTGGATACTGGGTGACCATTAATGACAACATATAAAACTGAAACATCTTTAAATGTGAACTGCTTCTTTCTTTACTACTAAATTGGGAATTTGCATGGGCAATGACTACTCATGAAGCATACCTTAGCAATTTAGGCACATAGTTACACATCTCTGCATCCACAATTGCTAGAAGATCACAAAGGGCACACTGACCTTGAAGCTTACATTTCTGTCGAGCACTGCCAATTTATAAAACTGGACTAATGATCACAGGTTACAATATTATTCTGCAGTGGCATTTTCTTTTTCTGCTTTTGCAGCCAAATTTCCTCCCCTTTCAAATGGTATTGAGTGTTTGCCAGGATATTAAGTCCAGTTTCTTCTGATACCTCTGTCAAGTGACCTTTATTTATAGATGCACCTCAGCACTTAGCGCTGACAGGCCACGTAACATCAGGGGTCATCAGCATACAGGCCAATCTTGTCCTCAACTTATAGTCAGGAACAGCAGGAACCGATGGATACCGATTAGCAACGTATCACGGACTTCTCCTGACCACTTCCTAAAACAGGAACGCTGAGGCTAATTGTAGAACTCCAGAGTGAAGAACACCTCAATTAATAGAAGCCTGAAAATAAAACTGTGACTCAGCTACTCCTGAGGCAAACTTGATGAGCCACTGTCATGGTGTCCTTACAACAGCAACACAAAATCAGTATGAGATCCTCTCTAGATTTTTGTAAGCCATTGTGTGCCTGAAAAAAAAATTACTTCAAGTACTTTAAAGTGTAATTCAATCAACTGACTAAAACATCGGGTTGTATTTTAATATGTTTACATCGGCATTAATTTTAATAACTGTTATGATGAATTGCTATCATGAATATTCAGCTTTAAACAAGAATTCAGAAAGCTTTGTGTATTCAGCGCCTCTTTTCAAATTCATATAATCATGACCAAATTTAGATTATTATATAATAGTGAATACAAATTTGAATCTTTACAATTATAACATATAATATCAAGTGCATCTAAACACATACACACTACAAAAGTAGTGCATAAAGGAATTGGATTTATTACACCTCAAAACTGTACTAGTATAGTACCATTCAATTCAATGTCCACCAACAATTGGAAAAAGTATGTTGTTTAGGAATCTAATTCTGCAATTTGAATGTTGGAACTATTAGAGAAATGAATGAAACTTTAGAATGACTTGTAATTCCCTGTATTCACTGAATAAAATCAAACATAAACCTGTTAAAGGCTGCATGATTCTCTAACTAAAGAGCAGAAACTAACTAGTGTTTCTCTTTCTGATTGTTTCCCAGGAAACACCGGTCTGTGCGCGTGGTCTGTTTGTGTGTGGATGTGTGTTTATTGAAGAATGGTGTGCTTATGTGTGGATGGGTGTGTTCATGTGTGGGTGCTGTATTCATGTATGAGTGGTATGATTATATGTGGTTGGCGGGTGTGTATGTGGATGTGTGGGTGGTCTTTTTATGTTTGAGTAGTATGTTTATGTGTTTGTACTGTGTTTATGTGCGGGTATTAATTTGGTATGTGGTGGATGTGGGCGTTGGAGTTGGATAAGGATATGACCAAATTCAGGCTCCCATTGTCCATCAGAATGGCATGTAGTCACTATCAAGAATGACCATTTGTACAAAGTCATGAAAAGTTTCATATTCCCACAAAACTCCGCCCAGATGTGAAAGCAAATTTTCTGTGCATTTGCTCAACCCTGATCCTGCATAGCTTTTTCTCTATCAATATGAAGAGGTGGAACTGTACCAGTCACATTGATGGGAATAACACAGGAAGAAATAGCCTCAGCTTGCTGACGCATCTTCTGTTCTGGTGTAGGAAGAGGTAGATCTTTGCTCCAATTCGTTTGCCTATCTAGTGTCGTAGGAATATTCGGTATTGGATTTTTCGGTCTTTGACCTAAATCGATCATATCACTGTCACCATCTGTTGATGGAACGGACTGTAAAAGAGTATAATTTGATAATGATTGTATACTGAAATAACAACAAGAATATTACATGAAAGAACCAAGTTACATTAAACCTTCTCCATGAACATATGCTTGGCAAACCTTTCCTGCTTTGTTTGCAACCACATGATACATTGAGAAAATCGGGCAAACTGGATCAGAAAATTCCCTTTTATCTCATTTACTCCCCTCATCTCTTGAAGGAGCTGACACATTTTGTGAATGTGGCTCCACAGGTACTTTTGACCCTGTGGTATATCGACAACTACCTATAATTCAGAGGTGTGTCTATGGAGCAGGGGGTCAACAGCATTTCAATCTGAGGGGCATTAAGTTGAATTGGATCCTGCCGTCATTGCTCTAACATTGACAGATCTAACAAAAGTGGGAACCCTGACGAAATTTTTCTCTGCTTTGTTCAGAAGGTTGCTGCACCATGAATCAAAACCTTGCCGATATCATTGCCTCATGACAGACCTGGGATCTTTTTGGTTTCTTTGGCTCTTCACAACCTGGCAAGTGCATTTATCACTACTGGGTGGGCAATACTGTAACGTGAATGACACACGCCCATCTGCTCTACCCTCTTCCAGGTCAAAGGGAAAGGTTTACCATTTCTTCATGAAACAGTGCTCCTTTACATCTTAACAAAGCACATAAATCTAAAGCTGAAAAACACACGTACTTAGTATATCTGTTGAAGGTTAATCAATGAGAACAGCAATCAATGTGAAGACGAACAATGAAAGAAAAATACCGAGACACTTCTGCTAAACATGCTGAAGCGTGCAATTAATATCAACAATACAACACCAACCACTAGATATTGTGATATTATTTGAAGACTAAAATATAAAGAAAGCTTTTTTTTTAAAGACAATTTTCTTGGTTATTTAAAAAGACTAAGAAAATATGATGCATGATGCATGATGCATGTTTTGATGCAACACTGGCTAAATTAAATAGGATTTTTCACCCATTAAGGCAGCTCACAATAATTTCTTGAAAACAGGAAGATGTTGCCAAAATGCTCAGACTTGCATTTATCAAGACAAACAGAAGAATGTCAAATTTCAAACAATCACAACAATTTACACAACAGTAGAAAAGTATCTTATGTTGATTGGCAAGTCAATTCTGACTGGCCAAGGTGTTGCCAAGGAGAAAGCAACAGGGAACGATAAGTTCCCTAAGCTCTCAGGTAATTCAAAAAATTTGCAAAGTTTGAACAAACGTTGCAGAAAGTGGGTCCATGTGTTTAAACGTATGCCATTTCTAGTGTGCAAAAATGAACCATGTTACGTGCTCAAGAGATTGGTTATTAGTGTGATTATTCAGCACTCAAAACTGGGCAGCAAGAGTGACTGATTCACAAAATCACATCTGACAGTGGACATTGTGTTTTGGATGTTGTAAATGTGGGCTGGTTGACTATAGTGTGTGTTTTGCCTATTATGACCAATTGAAGGAACATGCTGGTTCATTCGATCAGCCAACAATTGGGTAAAGCCACTGCATCTGCATTACACTGGCATCACATTGCACTGGCATTCCTCCATTGAAATTCACACACAACCTTGTATGACCACAAACAATAGCTACACTAACAATTATTTCAATTGTCAGTCAATCTCTCCTACACAGAAGATTAACAACTTCATATGTGTGGTTTCACTGCTTCAGATTTATTCTGGAGATTTATTGAAAATTAAAATTAATTATTTTTTTTTATATTTCTTCTTACCCATTTGATTCAATCTTTATTTCGCTCTCTTCAGTTCTTTTTCTGTATGTTAATTGACATTAATTTATCCACTTTAACTAAGGTTTCTTCCTTAGTTCTTGTGTTGTTAATTTCATCAACTTTGATCTCATTTATTAAGGAGATACATGCTTGGCTTGTTCCCTCAGATCCCAGATGTCCTGCAGGAGTGTTACTGTAGAGAGGAAGCCATTCGTCCATTGTGCCAAGTGATCATCATGACTTAGCATCTTTCTCCCTTTCGCTGTACCCATTTACATTATTTCTATTCAAATAATCATCAATGCCTTTTGAATGCCTTGACGGACCCTGCCTCCACCACATTTCCTTGTAGTGCATTCCTAACCCTGACCAAAAAGGTTTTTCTCAAATTCCGTTTGCTTCTTTTGCAAATCGCTTTAAATCTGTGCTTTCCTGTTCTTGATCCTTTTATGAGCAGGAACAATTTCTCCCAAACTGCGCTAACCAGCCTCCTCACAATTATGAAATCATCTGTCAGATTTCTACTCATCCTTCTTCTCTCGGAGGAAAACAGTCCCAAATTCTCCAATCTCTCCTTATAATTTCGATTTTAGATCTCTTGGAGTATTCATGAAAATCTGTTCTGCAATCTCTCCACTGCATTCACATCGTTCTTATGGTGTGGCACACAAACAGCAGCTGAAGTCTAACAAGGTATGAGTACAGCATAACCTTCTTCTTCTTGTACTCTATGAACTGATGAATAAAGTTGAGAACACTGTATGTTTTATTAACCGCTCACTCCACTTGTTCTGTTACCTTTAACGATATGAGCACATGTGCACCAAGATCCCTCTGCTCCTGCACCCCACTCTAGAATAATACACCTTATTATCCCTGTTTTTCTGTCCAAAATGCATTATCTCACTTTTCTCTGTCTGGAACTTCATCTGCCAACTACCTGCCCAATCCCCCAATTTGTCAATGTCCTTCTGTAATTCTAAACTGTCCTTCTCTCAGTTTACAATGCTTCTAAGTTTTCTACCACCTGCAACCATTGAAATTATCTACTGCTCACCAAGAACTGGATCATTATTATAAATAAGAAAAAGTAAGGGTTCCAATACTGACCTCTGGGGAACTCCACTACTTACTATTCTTCAACCTGAAAAATATCCATTGAATATTACTCTCTGTTTCCTATCACTCAAACAATGTTGTATCCATGTCACTACTGTCCCTTCTGTTCAATAACTTTTCTCACAAATCTATCATGTGGCATTGTATCGAATGCCTTCTGGAAGTTCATGTACACTATATCAGCATTACCCTCATAGACCCTTTCTGTTTCCACTTTGAGAAACTCCAATAAGTTAGTTAAAGGGCAATTTCCTCTTTAGGAAGTCACGCTGAATCTTCCTAATCAGCCAACCTTTTTCCATGTGACTACTACTACTATCCTGAATAACTGTTACTAGAAACTGAAGTTAAACTGATTGGTTTGTAGTTGCTGGGCTTCTCTTTACAATACTCTTTGAACAGGGCTATGATCTTTGAAATTCTCAATCTTCTGGAGTCTAGGGAAGACTGGAAAATTATGGCCAGTGCTCCTGCAATTTCCATGCTCACTTCCTTCAATATCCTTGGATCTGTCTCATCCAGTCCCAGTGCCTTATCAACTCTGAGTAACATCAGTGTTTCCAAAACTAATTCTTTCTCAATTTTGAACCCTTCTTGTTTTCTTTTTTATCACCATGGTTCTGGACAACACCTCCCACTTTAGTAAGGGCAGATACAAAGTATTCATTTACTGTAACAGCCACGCTCCCTGCTTCCATATGTAAATCACTTTGTTGGTCCCTGATCAGCCCTACTCCTCCCTAAACACTCTCCCTATGTATATACCTATAGAAGGTGTTGGTAATCCCCATTAGGTTGGCTGGCAGTCTTTTCTCATAATACCTGTTTGTTTCTCTAATATGCTTTTGACCTCCTCTCTGAACTTTTCCCTTGCATTCTCCTTGGTTGTCAATTGCATCTTCCACATGACACCTGTTATAGCACATTTTGTCCTCGTTATCTTAATTTCTATCTTCGTTGTCAGCCAGAGGATTCCATATTTATTTGCCCTACCATTCATTTTTGAGAGAATATACCTTTACTGTACACAAAACCATCTTCTCTTTGAAATTAGCTCATTGCATATTTACAGTTTCTTTTGACAACCTTTCACTCCAGTCTATCCTGCCCAGAGCTTTCTTATTCTATTGATGTTGGCTCGCCACCAGTTGATGTTTCTTACGCTGGAGTGACTACTGTTATTCTGCACCATCAATACAATGCAATAATCAATGTCTCCTAAGTATTGCCCTATAATGCTTGGTCCACTTGGCTTACATGACTGTAAAAAGCAGGTCCAACAGTGATTGCATCTTTTCTTGTTGGACTGTACACACACTGCTGTAGGAAATTCTCCTGAATCAATCTAGGAACACTAGTCCCTTACTGACTTTTGCACTACCAATATCCAAGTCTATACTTGGGTAATTGAAGTCACAGTAAAACAACTCTATAATGTTGGCATTTCTCTGCAATTTCCCTGCAGATTTGTCCTTCTACATCCTGCCCACTAGCTGGCAGACCATAGGCAATATTGAGTAAAGTAAATGAACCCTGGAGAAGCAGGGGGTTTAGAGGCAAGGACAGGAGCAAGGCTTTCAGGGTCCACCCTACTACACCTTCCTATTACTGACCCATCCATTGGCACAGGATAGCCAAGCTGCTCCTTTTTCATCCCTCATTGTTGACAGTCCAGATGACATCCTGCCACAAATGGCTGAGTTTCCCACAAGGGCACATTCCCATCTCTAACATAATCATGGGAGGTTTCCTCACCACTAGGTGACTGATGCCTGACCTCTCATGTAATTAAGCATCTTGACTGCTAAATGTTCTGTTGTACAGTGTTGGTTCCAATTCTGCTCCATAAATCTAATGGCAAGTGGGACTAGTTCAGTTTACAAAACCTGGTCAACATTGGCAAGTTGGGCCGAACGGCCTGTATCCATGCTGTGTAACTCTATGATCAGAGGTGTTGTCCTGACCAGGGAATTTTCAACAATTCTTTTCAAAAAATATTATTTTGAAACGTACATTTTTTCAGTTAAGGAGAAAGTGTTCATTGGCTAGGCAGAAAAATTAATTTTATCAGAGAACTAGTAATATAAATTGTTAAATTATTATTATTTAGATAAATACACACAAATAAAAATATTCACCTTTTGAAGAGCTACATTTTTAATTAATATATACAATAGATATGTGTAATTAACCATTTAGAGAACAATTAGATTTTAATTTGTCCCACTCTTTGAATAAACTCTTTATACAACGAGTTTAATGCTAGCTTAATCTTTAATGGCTTATCTCAGTTCTTCCTGTGTTTTAAAGTGGGAATGAACAAGTCATGCACAGTTTGTAAATCTGCTGCATTGATTTGATATGAACAAATCTAAGACCAGCAGATTTAAAGACAAATGTCCTGAAGCATTTGTCACTGAAATTTCTATCTGTGAAGTCTCTCTATAATGTAACAAAAGGTCTCCAGTGACTATTCCATCGCCTATTCTACTATGAATAGTTTCACAATTCAATTCCATCTACTGTAAATGGCAGGGTGTTAAGTATCCATCACACTACTGGAACAAAGCTAGCAGAATTCTTGAAGTAACAAAACTGCCTCACAAAAAATTAACAGCCTCTCTCTCTCTTACACAGCACATTGGTAACAGTGATAGATATTTTATGTTCGTTCCTGTTAAGTATTCTGATCACACATTAGAATTGCAAGAAAATTTACTTGCATCATATGCCTCAATGGAAATAAACCTGCACAAATAAATACACTGGGGGTCAAGCTTTATGTTCAAGGATTGTCAATGTGAAAGAAACTGGGGTTAGAAGTGAGCAGTTCTTAATTTGGATCCAACTGAGCAAACCACAATGGGAGGCGTTTTGATCCATCACTGTGAGTTAGTGCACATTCTCTGGAAACCAACACCTCTGCAAAATGGTGAATGAAACACTTACTTCACATGTGGCACTTTTGCTCAGACAGACGTTACTTCAGCACCTTCTCTGCGTGCTCCTCTTTAGCAAACTTTCTATTACCATTGTGCTCTCTTCTGTACAGAACCATTGCAGCAAACATCTTTCTTTAATATGAAGACGGCAATCAAATGTTGAAAAACCTGTGGTCCCAGTATAACCGACGAACTCTACAGTGGAGTACAAGTGATGTTTACTCACATTTTTTCCTCAGTCAGGAGCTTGCCCTTGTGACTAGCATGAGGGCTGTCCAGGATTCATACTTGACGTAGTGTCATCACTATAGTGACCAGTTTTCTTTCTGTGAAGGCTGCTATTTTCTTCTTTGGCAAAGATCTTTGAGTGGCCCGTATTAAGGATGCCGTGGGGAGTAATTAGCTATAGTTTGGGTTTTCAAACAAGTTTATCTTCTTTCATAGATGTTTCATTCTCCAACGAGACAAAGAGAGTCTGTTTTGTCAAGAGAAACTATTCTTTCTACAGAGCCTGTAAAATAGTCAACGCAGTTCCAAATGAAACTAAATACAGGTATCTACAATGGATCCTCTGTTGACCTAGTGTTTAGGGCTTTATTGCTATTTCCTATCTGGATGCACCACAGCATGGTATGGTAACTGCTCTTCCCAAGACTGCAAGAAAGTACAGAGAGTTATGAACACAGTCCAGTCCATCACGTAAACCAGCCTTCCATCCATTGACTCTATCTATATTTCCTACTGCCTTGAGAAAGTAACCAATATAATCAAAGATCCTCCCACCATGGTTATACTATCTTCCACCCTCTTTCATTGGACTAAAGATAAAAGTACAAACAGATTTAAGAACAGCTTCTTCCTCGCTATTATCAAACTTTTGAATGGACCTGCTTAATGTTAATGTTGATCTCTCTCTGCATCTTCTCGGTAGCTGCAATATTGTATCCTGCACTTTGTTCTGTTACTCTGATGCATTTGTATTGTACGGCCTGCCTGTAAAGCACATAAGACAACACTTTTCACTGTGCCTTGGTACACGTGACAGTAAGAAATCAAATCAAATTAAAGTCGGTTAACTTCCTTATGCACATCACAAAACAGTGCATGAGAAGATAGCTAGCTTTAAGATTAAGTAAGTGATTAGGCATTGGCCTACTGTCACGATTAATTTCCTGAAATCTTATTGACTAAAAGGGGAGAACCCACATCACATCTCCACAAAAAGGAAATGACTAAATCTGTTATAAATCAGATCATCAGTCCCAACATATCTTATAGGAGCAATAATTAATTGGTGAGTACTGGTTTCTGCACTTCCTGAAAGAAATCTTTTCTTTGAAAAGGCTTGTTTCAAATGATTAAATTTTCCCCTTTTTTGGTAAAGTGTTTTTTTCAAGTGAGATTCACAGGGTCCAGTCCACTGTGTACCATAGTAGCTTTTCTCATGAAGTCACCCACTCTTCAGCTCAGTATTTAGCAACTGGCCCCTTACAATCTTGCAGCAGAGAGGTGTATATCTTTGCCAACTGCTGAGCCTTTACAATGTTCATGCAACAGGCACGATCTGCTTCAGTGTACTTTAGGCAGTGCAGTGGAACTGGCCTTCTCACACACTGGTGCTTCAGTGTTTTCTAAGGAAAGGGCTCTAACTGGCAAGTTAGCTCCTCAGTTTGCCAACAGGATCCTGGAGATGCTGGTGGAAAGGAGGGCAGTGGTTTTCCCTCTGACTGGTAAAGGAGTACATATCACCAAGACCTTACCAACCTGGAGCTAGGTGGTAGCCCAGATCTGTGCAGGGTCCCACCTGAAACAACACACAGTAATGCAGGGAGAAATTAATGATTTTCCCCACTCCACCATCTTCTCTCTGCTACTTCACATTCAGAGCACAACCACTCATGCTAACTCTGCCAATGCACACTCCTCTCACTAAGATTCATGGACGATGACTCTCATTATTGCATCTGTCATGTCCACTCAACAGCTCTCACTCACCCCATCATCCCAAACTACTAATCCTCCCTGCCCTCTGTGCTTCCTGGTCAATGACTGAAGAAAGCTCACTACCTCACTTGCTCCTGCTTCACCCTGCTAAGTACTCTTGCATCCACTGTTATCATACTCAGTCCCTCTGTTTGTCCCATCACAGGTAAAACTGGCTCAGCACTACCCCAAACTGTTTAAACCTCATCTACAGGACTGATCACAACCAATGCCCTGCACTGAAATCAGATGAGCCCCTTGACTGACTATGACAGTACTCCCTAAGTGACTGTATTCCTCTCTGATCCTACCAAGAGGGTTGTGGAGGCCAACTTGCTGAATACAGACTTCTAGAGGCTAAAGGCGTGAAGGGGTGTGGGGAGAGAGTGGTGTTGAGATACAGGGTCAGCCATGATCATGTTGAATAGTGGTGCGGGCTTGATGGGCCAAATGGACTCCTATTTTCTATTGTTCTATGTCACAACATTCTTTCTGAATACTAAAGAAACCAACTGAAAACTAAACAAGGCATGAAAGATTACGAGCTTAATCATTCTGGAGGAATTCCATCGCAGTAATGATGCCAGCAAATGGTCAGAAAGCCAGTTTATTGTGTAAAATACTCTATCCATCAAGAATTTCCTGGTTCATATGTTCAAATTGTGGCTCTACTTCTTCTCATCTTCAATATCATAAAGAAGATCCAGCAAGAGAATTTACCTCATCTTTTTTTTTAGCAAAGCCCCATTTTTACCACTGAATGCAGAAGGAAAGTTGTTGAAGATTTAAGGTAACAATGAAAGCATTTTAGGATGTTTCCTCCAGAATTAGATATTGTGTAAAGCAAGCACCTTGGATGGATCTGCAACAAAATAGCAATCTTGAGTTCAGAAATTAGATGTTTGTGCAGATGGGGAAACAGAAAACAAAAAGATTGAGATCTTTCAAAAGATTATTGAACTATTTGTGTGCAAATGTGCAAAGGCCATGATAATCATAAATAAGTGAGTTGAAAATTCCAAGCAGAAATGCTGATTGATTAAGTTGTTTCCAGGCAGTAATAGTCTTCATTGAAGTTTGTAAAACAACTCAATGGATAAAGATATAAAAGGAAGGAAACAATGTAATTTTCAGAGCAGAAGCTGTGAAATTTAAATGCCTACTGTCTGAATTTGCAAGTGCAATTATTATAAATATACTTTTGTTACTCCTTTAATCCAAAAGATGCCATTACTTACCACACCAAAATGGGCAGCTTTAGAAATACTGCCACTGACATTATGCCTTGCCTGTCATAAAACCAAAAGGGGTCAAAAATTTCAAACTGGGAATTTGCATGAAACTGGAATTGGGCAAGTGATCCCTTTGAGGCATGTCCATTTTTTATTCAATACATTTTTTAAGAAAACAAAGCAATGCCAATGCAGTAACCCAGCACAATCTATTTCTATTGGTGAGAATTAGCTTAAGTTGCTGACTGGGAAATGGGTGGGTTTGAGGCAGGTTCCCAAGTTACATCCATCTAAACTTACTCTCCTTTTGGGCCTCAGGTGTGTAAAATCGTGTGAAGTGTGAAAGCACTCAACTTGAGTACTTCTATTAACATTACCCTTGTAAAATATTAGAACACAAAAGAAGATCGTTCAAACTATCATGCCAGCATTTAAAAGACAAAGAAGAGCTCATTAGAATCTCTATGGTGCAGAAAGAGGCCACTCGACCCATCTAGTCTGCACCAACCCTCTGAAGAGCACCCCACCCACACTCAGCACCCTACCCTATCCCCATAACCCTACATTTCCCATGGCCAATCCACCTAGCCTGCACATCCCTGACCCTACGTGCAATTTAGCATGGCCAATCCACTGAACCTGCACATCTCTGGACTATGGAAGGAAACCCAGAGGAAACCCACACAGGCACTGTGAGAGCATGCAAACAGGGAATTCCTGAGCTTCGGCAGCTCGAGGCACGGCTACCATTGGCAGAGTGAAGACAAAATGCAGCATGAGCTTGAGGCCAAAATTGGAGGAGTGTAGAGAACTAGTGCTTGTTCTCTCCTCACTGCCAGTCACTTTCCAGCACAGTTCTTGGGATGGGAAGCATCCGGACAGAACATGCATACTCCCACTGATGAAACTAGTTAGGCTGTTCCTCGTTGCAGTATGAATATATGAACTCTCACACCTGCTTCAGATCCAAACAGGAAAAAGAACTTGGTACATTTCCTTTATAAAGTGCATGGAGCAACACATGGCATGTTACATATGGACTGTACATTATTACAGGGAAATGTTGAAATCCCCTAAAGTTTACAGCAAGAATCGTAACATTATTATCTGGGAAAAAATAACAGAAGCAAAAGCAACACTCAATCCCACACCCTAAGAATGGGAGTTTTAGTTCTCACTTAAGCTGTTTGACTTGCACAAAGTGGAGTGTGCAGGCATCAAGAGCAGAACATGTTGCTTGATACCCATGACAATCTGTTCAGCTTTGGTTGCTGGCTGGTGTGCTGCAGGGGATTCATATTCTCTTTCATCCTCTTTCTGGGAGCAGCCTTCCTGCAGCTGTTCTTGGCAGTCACCAGTGATGTTTTTTAATGCGAATATTATGCAGTGTGGAGCACTCTAGAATATCCCACCACTGAGCTCCTACTGATATGGCAATATCATCTGTTATAGTCCTGATAATGGCGTTCAAAAATGTGCTTTAACTTTGTGCCAGGTGACGGCACCATTGTAGGCCTTTGCAAAAGGATGCATGTTTGGACTGCTAAAACTCGTTACCGCAAATATGAAGCTCAGTTCTGTCTTTCTCTTGATATACCTCAAGATCAGTGCAGAATTCATCGCGAAGGGAAATGATGTAACATAACACTTCGCCAGTATTCACACCCATCTGTATGTATAGCAGCTGTCAAAATGGAAAGCGTTCCCTGCCAAGCCACAAGTGTGATTGTTGATTGCCTCCTGGCACTGTATTATTGATATGAGTGCGATCATTGATTGATTTCTTACACTGTGCTAGTGATGCAATTGTGAGTAAGACTGTGCTGTAACGTGACTGATAAAATTGCTATGTTCCTCAGATACTGTCAGGAGCTGATGATATTGAATTTTTTGTTATCTTGAAGCCTCGGGGTCTGGGAGTACACCAAACTTTATCCTGGTGGTTCCGTGTGGATGGGCCTTGGGGACTGTGGTGATGTGGTAGCAAGTTGCAATTCCCTTAAATCAATCAGTCAATCAATTAGGCAGAAAACATGGTTTGAATCTGGGAATGGTGTGAATTAAAAGGTCCAGTTCCTGTCCTTTTCCCAACTGAATTAATGAAAGGACATATAGAGCACATACACAACACCTCTGAGTCTACGATGTAGCAGAGAACCTCCATTGAGATCATACAATCCCAGTGTTTGAGTGCATGGTCCCAGTATTAGATCACACAATCCTAGTATTAAACTGCATGGTCCCAGTATTAGATCATAATGTCCCAGTATTAAACTGCATGATCCCAGTATTAGATCTCACAGTCCCAGTATTAGACTGCATGGTCCTGGTATTAGATAACACAGTCCCATTAGACTCCATGGTCCCAATATTAGACTGCATAGTCCCAGTATTAGACTGCACGGCGACAGTATCAGATCACACAATGTCAGTATTAGACTGCATGGTGCTAGTATTAGATCACACAATGCCAGTATCAGACT
>NC_063342.1:63891819-63922025 GCF_021869965.1 Rhincodon typus | reverse complement strand
GCTATTATCAGACTGCATGGTGCTAGTATTAGATCACACAATGCCAGCATTGGACTGCATGGTCCCAGTACATGATCACATGGGTTCAGAATTTGATTACACGGCCCCAGAGTTAGACCTTGTGATCCCAATGAACACATTAGTCCAATTTTGCAGCATTGTTCAGCTCACTTTTTCAGCAGTAATCAAATTCATTTAAAATGCAGGACAATGTACAGAGAAGTGTATTATATGAACATTTTGAGGGGTTCTTTAATAATATCAGCAGTGTACAAACTCAAAATGATTTCAAACCAATTCTGATTTATATTACTGCCATTTTTGAAATAACTCCAAGGAGGCCGATATCCCACCACCAAGTCACTCCTCATTTACATGTGGGAAGTCCTTGACACTGATCCAGCTTCCAGAGTGAACAGAACCTCTGACACTCCTGAGATAACATGGTGTAGAGCTGGATGAACACAGCAGGCCAAGCAGCATCATAGGAGCAGGAAGGCTGACGTTTTGGGCCTAGGCCCTTCTTCAGACCCTTCTTCCATTTCTTCCAGCCTTTTTTTTGATGCTGCTTGGCCTGCTATGTTCATCCAGCTCTACACCGTGTTATCTCAGATTCTCCAGCATCTGCAGTTCCTACTATCTCTGACACTCCTGTTTATATCTTTCAGCCACAGCTCCCTGATTGGACCAGATTAACAGCCCCAATCAGGGAACTCATATTCTATAAGGCTATATAACTCATATTCCATCTGGCTGACTTCATTACAGTCACTACAGTTCTGCTTTGTAATTAACTGACCAGGACTGAGGAAACAAAATTTGTATAGTTTTCTTTTCCTTTAATAATATTTATTTTAAAAGAAAATTCATTGGGCAGTATGTCTGGCCAATTTAATACACTAATCCCATCTTCTTAGAAAGGGGATGATCTTTATTGTGGCTGAAGAAAGACATCTCTGCTGGCTTTTCGTTTCTTTTATTATTTATCGTAGGATTTGGGCAGCTATTAGAATACAATGTGAAAAAATGTAAAGCAATGCACTTTTTTTCCAGAAGAAAAGAAGAGCTTAATATTATTTAAATGAAGAAAGACTGCAGAAACCTGCGGCACAGAAGGATTTAGGGCCCTTGAGCACGAAAATTCAGCTTGTAATAGGGAAGGCATATGGAATGTTGGCCTTTCTTTCAAAAGGAATGGAATATTAAAAATAGGGTGTTTTTGCTAAAACTATACAAGTCAGAATAATTTTGGTCCCCTTATCTAAGGGAAGTTATACTGGCAATGAAAATAATAGAGAAAATGTTCACTAGGTTGATTCCAGGTATGGAGGGATTTTCCTATGAGGAAAGGTTATGTAGGATGAGCCTGTACTCGTTGGAATTTAAAAGACTGAGAGGAGATTTTTTGAAACATATGAGATTCTTAGGGGATTGACAGTGTGAATGTAGTGAGGTTTTTCTCGACTGTGGGAC
The DNA here is from genome assembly GCF_021869965.1 of Rhincodon typus. Taxonomy (NCBI): domain Eukaryota; kingdom Metazoa; phylum Chordata; class Chondrichthyes; order Orectolobiformes; family Rhincodontidae; genus Rhincodon; species Rhincodon typus. The sequence goes on along the minus strand of NC_063342.1, from coordinate 63,920,552 downwards.
AGCCTAGAACCACAGGGTAAAATCTCAAAGTAAGGTGTCAACATTTAAGACAGAGATGAGGAGGAATCCTTTTCTCTCAATGGGTAGTCAATCTCTGGAATTCTTTAGTGTGGGAAAGGGGCTGTTAGTTGTAGAGATTGGGCCATAAAGTTTATTCAAGGCTGAGGTACACAGGTTGTTAATCAGTAAGGGATTTGAGGAAAGTGAAGCTGAGGATTATCAGATCAGCATGGTCTCATTGAATGTTGTAGCTGTCTTGATGGGCCAAATAGTCTGTGTCTGCCCTTACATCTTATGGTTTTATAGACTTTTCACTGGTTAGGCCAGCATTTGATGCTCCATTTGCCCATTGGGAGGTGGTGTGTGCTGTCTTCTTTAACTGCTACCATTCTAACCACTGGATCAGTACATTGAGGAACCAAAAAGAGGACAGGCCATCCTCAACCAGATATTGTGTGATGAGAAAGGAATAACTGGCAATCTCGCTGTGCAAGGTCCCTAGGGGAAAATGCCCGTAATATGATAAAATTCTTCATTAACGCGGAGAGGGACATCATTGATTCTAAGACTGTACTCCTGAAGCTAAATAGAGGAAACTATGACAGGAAAGGCATGAGCTGGTATGATAAACTGGGAAGTGTTACTTAATGGGGTTACAGTAGATAGGCAATCGCAAACATTTAAAGAGTGCAAGGAGGAATTGAAACAATTGTTAATTCCTGTCTAGCGCAAAAATAAAACAGGAAATGTGGCCCAACCATGGTTAACAATGGAAATTAAGGATAGTATTTGATTGAAGGAAGGGGCATACAAATTGTCCAAAAAGACCAGCAGACCTGAGGATTGGGAGCAGTTTAGTTTTCAGCAAAGGAGGACAAAGGGATTGATTAAAAAGGGAAAAACACATTATGAGAGTAAGCTAGTGGGGAACATACAAACTGATTGTAAAAGCTTCTATAGGTATGTGAAAAGAAAAATATTAGCGAAGACAAATGTAGGTCCTTTAAAATGAGAAGAAGGGGAAGCTATAATGAGTAACAAAAAGCCAACAAAGTACATATTTTGATTCTGTCTTAACAAAAGGGGCACAAATTCTGTTCCAAAGTGTTCGGAACACATGGTCTATCAAGACAGGGGAAATGAAGGAAATCAGTATTTGTAGGGAAATGGTGTTAGGGAAATTGATTGGATTAAAGGCTGGTAAACTCCCAGAGCCCAATAATCTACACTGCAGAGTTCTTAAGGAAGTGGCCCTAGAAATAGTGGATGCATTGGTGGGATTCTACAAATTCTATAGACTCTGGAACAGTTCCTATGGATTGCTAACGTAACCCCACCATTTAAAAAAGCAGGTCGAGAGCAAACAGGGAATGACAGGCTGGTTAGCTTGATGTCAGAAGTAGGGAAAATGCTAGAGTCTATTATCAAAGATTTAATAGCAGAGTACTTGGAAAACAGTGACAGGATTGGACAGAGTTAGCATGGATTTATTAAAGAGAAATCATGCTTGACAAATCTACTGGAATTTCTGGAAGATGTAACTAGTAGAGTTGATAAGGGGGAACGAGTGGGTGTGGTTTACTTGGACTTTCAAAGACTTTTGATAATGTCCCACATAAGAGATTAGCATGTATATTAAAGCTCACTCTTTCTTACCCCTGCTACTAAACTAAACATTTCCTATCAAATGCCCAAATGCCATATTACTTGGCTTTGACAAAGTTAAACAACTCTTCCACTTCATTCTTGACCTGGTTGCAACCTTTGACATGATTAATCACACCATCTTCTTCCAAAGTCTCTTAACGGTTGTCCAGCTAGGCGTGACTGCACTCACTTCATTCCATTCTTATCTATCTATTCATAGCCAGAGGAGACTGTCAATGTATTCTCTTCTTGCTCCTGCACTGCTACCTCTGGTGTGATAAATCCTTGGTTAACTCCATTTCTTATCTAACAGTGTTCATTTTATACATACCCTGACGAGACAGCCCTACCTCACCATGTCTCTTGCCTCCTCAACTGTTGCTAAATTCTCAAATTGCACCAGAGTTAACTAAAAGTTAGACCAGCTGAGTAAATATATTCTTCTCAATGTTGGAAAAGTGTGTTTCGAGTATAATCCACTCTAGATCTCTATGAAGAACAGAAAAACAGGCTGCAAAAGTTTGAAATTCTTTAAGGTATGCTTTGAATGTAACTTATGAATGATGTAACTTCAATATTAGAGCTTATGTTGAAAAAGAACCTATTGATAGATAGGTAACTGCATTAACACAACTCTTAGAAACCTGTGCATTTGGCCACCTGAAAGATATTAAAGAATTAACTTAAGCAGAAGATAGCCTGTTTTTACAGTGCAACTCCTAAGGGAAGAGAATCTGACTTCTGAGGATATTATAAAAATCAGCAGAAACTCTGAGCTGGAATGGTGGCTCAGTGGTTAGCACTACTGCTTCAGAGCACCAGGGACTTGGATTTGATTTCAACCTTGAGCGACTGTCTGTGTAGAGTCTGCATATTCTCCCCGTGTCTGCATGGGTTTCCTCCGGGTGCTCCGGTTTCCTCCCACAGTCCAAAGATGTGCAGGCTGGTTGGACTGGCCATGCTAAATTGCCCACAGTGTCCAGGGATGGGCAGGCCAGATGTATTAGTTATGGGAAATGGAGCGTTACATGGATAGGGAGGGGGTCTGGGTGGGATTCTCTTCAGAGGGTCGGTGTGGACTCAATGGGGCGAATGGCCTGTTTCCACACTATAGGGATTCTATGATCCTATGAGAAGAATGAGGAGGCCGCAGCGATGGCATCATGGGAAGAGTGAGCAGTGAGGGAAGGCCCCCAGTATCTGTGGCAGCGGCATCGAGAACAGGCAGCTGAGGTCTCCCAGAAAGTGAGCTAAGTGGAGGACTCATGAAAGACTGCCAATTGTTTAACCTTATTCCTTTATTTTTCTAGTTTATATTAAGAAGGACTCTAATGGTAACTGTTATCTTATTTCTTTTTTTTTTACTTATTTTATGAAGGTAATGCTTAGCTTTTTAATTTTGTCACTTTTACTACTTTGTGCCTAAGTTTTTTTGTACTTAGTTACCTTTGTACCTCAGATGGCGTTGTGTGTGGCGACACTATACACTTTTCACTGTATTCCTGTACTTCAGTACTCATGACAATAGTATCTAAACCTATATGCAAATCTAAATCTATTCACAAACGAACAGCAGATCTAAATAGATTAAAACAACTCATTCTTTGCATTGTCCTCGCTGTGGCAAAAAGCAGTAGCTGCTTTGGTACAAAACCCTTCAACAAGTACATTCCTGATGTTATCAATACATCAGCATGTCTTGACCAGCACAGTTTATCATTGCTGCTTTTCATTATTTAGTCCCAACGTAATTTATTTTCAAGGGTTGAAGATACATTGCAAAGCTTGTGTACACAACTTTTCAGAATGCCTCACTAGCTTACACATTGCATCTTCCTCACAAAGAACGCTACACAATGCAGAAAAATATAGGCCATAGTATTGTCAACACATAAATGCATGCATGCTAAAATTTCTTATGTACATAAATTTGCTTTATATTATTCTCTTGTAACATCAATATCATTTTAAACCCTAGAAATGATTGTATGTTGATTCAGCGGATGAATGCTTAACAATAACTATTCTTGACCTGAGCAGAAGCATTAAAGCATGCAAAACAAGTGTCAGCATTAGAAAAAGAGGAATGTCATGCCAATACATTAATGCTTTGTCTGCTAATATCATTAATAGTATTTTCTGGTTTTCAGTGTAAATTTGAATTAGAAATCTTAGGTTAAAATGCAATGCTGAAGTGCTCATTTAATATACATTTCAAATAACAGCACAGTATTGAAAAATATGTCCAGAAAATGTTAGTGAAGAATATAGAATGGTGTTATAAAGTTCAGGAAAGCACCATAAGCCACAGAGTAAGGACTGGCAGAGAGCAAGACTAAGGCTTAAGGTGGAGTCCAGTACCTTTTTACTCCAGGGGGTCATTTGGCAACATTCAGTAGGGGAAGATGAACGAGTGCTGTGAAACTACAAATAAAACAGGGCAATGATATATTAGAACCAAATAAACACAAATATCTTATAAAATATGAGAAAGAAAATAAGAATGAATATCTGAAAGAACAATACAAGTTAATCACAAATGCTTGACAAACAGTATTGCTATATCAAACAGGAATATTCTCATTGATTTTTGAAGCCATTTTAAATGGCTCTGACTTCTAAGTAATCTGTATTGCATACTTTCTCCTGAAAGAATAAACATCATTTATATAAGCATTATTAAATGAAAGCTGTGCAAAATTTTCAATCCTTTCTGCGCTTTTTGTTGTAGATCACACAGTACTAAGAACTGCATATATTGAGGTTTTCTGAGTACATTATACAGCAATGCACAAAAATAAGATGTCGGTCATCCCTTAGTTAAAGATTTTAGTTGAATTTAGTTGAAATAGATTGAGATGTGAGGGGTAAAAATCATTCATGCTTTCCAGTCATCAATCTGTCCACTCAACCAACATCCCACTCTCCACTACATACTTGGCTCCCTCCAGGTAAAAATGCCAAGTAGTATTCAGTAACTGAAAATGTGACAACTAACTTTAAAATTGCAAGAATAGAGATGAAAATCCAATGAAGAAAATTTAAGGTACTAGTTTTACAATAATGTTTACAGTATGCACGAAACGTGCAGAATATCAGTAGAGAAGATGGCCCATGCGTAGAGGTGCAGGTTGAAATGAAATCTTAAGTAGCTACAACTTTCTTATTCAATCTATAGTAGTTTTGTGAAGCATGGATCAATAAGCTTTGTAGTTCCAGTACCAGTAGCCAGACTCAATCTGTGGAAGTTGATTATTCCTCATAAATTTCTACGCAGGAACAGTATAGAGAAGGGTATGTCACCATTCTCTGAAGCAAACAGTGTGATGTGTTGCCTGAAACGAAAACAGAAATTGCTGGAGAAGCTCAGCAAGTCTGGCAGCATTTGTGGGAAGAAAACAAACTGCACGTTTAGAGTCCAGTGATGCTTCATCAGACAAAGAAAATCAGTCAGTGCTCAGTCAAGTAGGGTCAGAGGCTCTGCTGGCTTCCTGAGGTATCGAATAGGTAGTTCAACATAGGGAAAGGATAAACCTTTCCTATGGAGCCCAAAGGAACACTTCAAATTTCACTCCCATTAACGTGGACAACTGCTGCTATCTAATGGCATGTTGACGCAGTAATAATCATCAAGGCCTCATTCTCCCACAGGTCAGCGGGGAATTCATCAATTTCCTGTGGTTACCTGCTACAAGATAAAATCACCTGCTACATCTTAAGCGCATGCACTCAAGATGGGGTCAAAGTTTACAAAAGCGGGGCTTTTCTTAAACAATAAGTTACTGCCATTAATAAGCTACAAGTTAAATTATTGATCCTAGTTGTCTTTGGAATGGTAGGGCTTTACAATAGACAGCAGATTCTTTAGTTTCCTACCTTTAACGTGACCAAATCAGTAACAGTAACCCTGATGAAACTGTGAATTAAAGTTGCCACATTTTTCAGCACTTTAATGACTGCTACGGTTACTTAGATCTTATTGGCATCCCAATGTCTACGAGATGTACCTCTGTCAGTACAGCAGAAAATTAGACTGAGGAACTTTCTACCTTGTGCGGATATACATCTGAAGCCATCAAAAGTTACCTTTCTTTGATTGAATGGAGCTGTTTTGTGTAACAAATCCCTTCGCTTTCCCCAAAAGCAAATGAACAACAACAGAACTTCTCCAACATCTTAGCTGTCATCAACTGAGTCCAATGACATTTATTCAAGTGTATGATTGGTCTTCACAATTTTGAGCAGGTGCTTCAAAGTAGGCCCAAGAAAGTTGGATTCACCTTGCCAAGGGCACCTCAGTATTGTGTATGAAGGGACTCTGTGTCAGGCAGATTGAAGTGGGCTGTGAGTCAATGACAAGGTAACGCGATTAGGTATTCAGACATGTCCTAGTTAAGGCAAAGCTAATTTCAGTACAGGTCCAGTAATCATTTTTCTTACGTGAACACATGAAACATTAATTTAACATTATGCGGGAGCCATTGAAACACATATGTATTTAGGTCACTAACTGATTTGCCTCCGAAGAAAATTAGATCAAGGCAGAAGTATATTCTTGTAACATTTTAAAATCCAATTATCTAAATCCAAAGTGCCACTAAATGAGCCCTCTGAAGACTCTTTATACTCTCAATCTTACTTCATAATCTGTCCTGCCAGAAATAAACTTCTCAGATGGATTACAACTACTCCCAAATAGCATTGTTCCTGAAAACAAATATCTCACAAATGCCAACGAACTATGCCACCCTCCTTGCTAGGGTTTGCTTCTATAACGTGGTGTGAGCAATGCGTACACTTGCCCCTGTTTGGTAGTTTGAAAAAATTAAGCACTAGATTTGTTCCCTGGCTGCTGTTCCCCTCTATGTCTCTGCTGAGATGAGATAGTTTGTCGTTGCCACAGATTGCAGTAACTGTTTTGACGCACTAAGATCACAATTTAAAAGATGCACTTTGACTGAAGACTTTTACATAATGGCTTGTACGTCGCAGTGCTAGGTGGCAATATGCCATGCACACTTTCGGACGTTGAATCACACAGCACTGTCAAGGGAAAGGCAGGATTCAAAGAGAAACACAGAGGGATTTGCAAGAGAACGGTAAATTAATACCAAAGCTAGCAAAGACATGGAGAGAAGATCTTCCAAATATTATCCTGGTAATCAAAAACTGCAAATCTTACCACGAAAGTCAGTCATGATAACATATGGGTGATTAATAAGTTTTGTACCCATTTTATATATTTTAATGAATAGCAGTTCCAATTTGCCTGAAAAACAACAGTTAATTAATTAGTCCGGAGAACCAAGGAACTTTACCAGATGCCTGGTCTGCCAAGGAAATGTCTCGCACTGCCTACAGGACAATAATAAATGTCTGCATACTAACAGCCTCACAGAGATGATAAAAGATCCGAAATGATTTGTTGGCAATCACTGCCTTTAGTCTCCCTGTTGCATGCCACCACCACTATGCATGAACTCATCTAGCTAAGATACCAATGAATGCAGATTGCTTCACTAATCCCCGTGCTGTGAATTTGGAGAATTTGTTTAAAAAGGGAAGTTCCAGAGAGCTGCCACAGCTACACACATATATATTCTGTGGCTTAGGATTTACAAATTATTTGTGGATCATTTATATTTGGGTTCCATGGGTATCAACAACAACAAAACAAAATTCAATACTGTACAAAACATGTACTTCAACTACTTAGAGTATGAATGAAACTAAAGTAAGAACTCTCACGGTTTTCCTCTGGTCACTAACCAGATATTCTATGCTGATAAATGGAATGAATATATTGGCATTAATGTGGTCTCATTATCATGTCTTTTCGAATTTTACATCACTAACAGACTGGAACCTTATAAGCACAATAAGGAAAGGGAATGCAATCTTTTTTTCAAGGTTAAGATATTTAAAACTCAGGGACACAGTCTGTGCTCATGAAAGCTACGCCTGGGCCAGAATTAATCGCTCTGTTGTGGAAATCGGGCATTGAATCAAATAGGCTTTCTAACAAATGTCAAAGCAGTGCAAATGCAAACTTGCAACTGAAATGTTCCCGATTCCTGTATTCTGACAGGAATCTCTGCGCTCATTGTAAAGAGCGGTTACCTTGTGATCGCACCAACAGAATTGCACAGAAACAAGCATTATGTTGCTAAGCAACTGCACAGAAAGGATAAAGGGGAGGAATTGGTTTTGTGCCTGATCCTCTGGGAAGAGGGCGATGCGCCTGTAATACATGTTTGAGGCTCGAGGTTAACTGCCGTCCAGGCCTGGGGCCTTGTTTCTACAGTAACCCTGTGAGCTACAGATGCCAACCGGGTCTCCTGATGCCACTTGCTGATCAGGACCTTCAGAAAATCAGCCGGAGCAAGAACAGGCCAGCAGTGCAATGCAGCCCACTTGATGTGGGAGGAGAAAGGAAAGATGGGTTCTTCTCCTTGATCTAGATGTTGAGAATTGCCAATATTTGGAGCGCAGCAATGTATCCCAGGCACTACACAAAGATAGCAGCACCCTCACCACCTGTTCAACAACACCAGCCACATCAGACAAATGTAGTGAACGACACTCAATGATACTCTTTGTCCTGTCATTCAGGAGGAAATGATTCAATTCCAACCAGGAGATAACAGACTGCCTGCAGTTTCTAACCCCCCATGGAAGAGCAAGTGCTGGCCATTCCTGAAATGTCCTTTGGTGAAGCTGGAGCCAGCCATGGTGCTGAAACTATTGAAACTAATGGTATTCTCTTTCTCACTTCCCATTTCCTCCTCGTCCCACACTGTTTTCTGATTTATAAGCTGTAAAAGCTGTCTGCAGGCACCTCTTATTTCGTTTTGTTCCTTCAGCATGGAAATGATCTTGCCCTCAATTGATGCCTGCTGCATGCGTGTACAAGGATTGTGAGCTGCATTTGTGAGCCATATTGGTGGGGGAAAGCCTCAATAGTCACCTTTCGGTTTGCTGTGGCAGATGGTATAATGGGCTGTTGCAAAATGAGGACATTGTAACCTCTGCCAGAACCCCAGGCATTGTCCTGAATGATACATTGCCTCTGGTCACTTGGTATCAGGACATTGAGGGAAATATCCTTTTGGTTCCAGTTAATTGCACAGTTGACATGTGCTGTCTGCAAAATGATACATGTGCATCATGTATTCTGCAATCGTATTGAAGCTGTATTCTCACTTTATCTGATTGTCTCTAGCAAGAGGGAATAAAATGAAATTAATTCTTAAAATAGAGACCCTCAGTGACTTCCCTTAGGCAGCACTGCACCGCAAATAATGACATTTAAAAACATCTTTATTTGTAGCGTGAAAGATTCCAGACTGTGTGAATATTTGCCTCCATGACCACAAATGACAGTCACTGGCAAAGCAGTCCTGCCTTACTGCTGTAGCAGATGGCAGATTTCAGTGACGGCCTCCTTGGTAAAGTACAGAACTCAAGACACATTGTTCCATGCTGAGATAAAGAAATGGGATATGCTCCCTGAACGATAAGGGTGAATATGACTTGCTGAATTCCACAATCTCACTGTTCTCTGAGTGAAGAAACCTCTCCTCATCTCAGTACTAAATGGCCTACCCAATACCCTTAAAATGTGAGTGCTGAAATCTGCTTGCAACTAACCTGTAAGTTACGGAGGATAGCTCAGGGAAGGTTCTTCCAGTGTGTCGACCGTGCAAGCTGAAGAGGGGCAGTTGCTGGAGAAGTGAAATCCAAAATGACAATACTGGTGTCAAATCAGTGTTACGTGCTGATTAATGATCTGCCTACTCTGCATTCTTTGGGCAGATATAAACAGTGCGTGCCACTAACTATTCACCATGATGGTATCTGGAATGCTTTGTATCAGATGCTGAAGACAACATTATGAACCCCAAACAGCACATGCATCACCTAAGAATGGGTGTTACTGCATCCAACGTGTCATCCAACATTCTATATTTAAAAGGCTTTCTTTGTCAACACTTGCATTGGTCAATTAATGTTTATGAAACAATAACTGATCTAATCTGTTGTGGCACCTCTTACCTCCACTGCATGCTTTGTGGTTCTAAACTGCAGTTACTGTATTCTTATCATGAAGGTGGTATAATATATCAATGTGCTCATATACTATGATTAACATTTCTTAATTACTTCTGGAAGGCTCTTCTTATCTCGAAGTTCAGGTTGGTTTACTTTGGGTGAAATTACTTTGTTCAACCCAGGCTCAGAATATCTATCTTAAAGATTATCATAACATTTGAAACCTCTGTGACTTGCAGTGTACTGCTGACATTGTGTCTTTATGACTACCCAGCGGATTGGTATTAGAATTGGTGTGATTCATTATTTGATGGTGTTATGGAAATGGATTTAACTTATCACATTATCTTTAGCCCTGTCAAACATTATTAAACTAGTAGATTAGAAACAGCAAACTTTCACATTTCATTCACAGTTTAATTCTGTGTCTCCATTATATCAGATGTTAGGGTTCCCATGATATTTCACGATTTTTTGCTAACCTTCTTAAGGATTTTAATTTGCATTAATTTACACTTAGTCTCTGTTCTGAAGATGTTAACTACTGTTGAAGCATCAACAGATTTTTAATACTTTGTCCTGTGTATGAGTGTTGAAGATGGGAGTGGAGGCATTGCAGAGGCATTTAATTCTAACAGGCATCCAGACATGCAGATTTTTCAATTTATATGAGTCCAGAGTGGATAGTGTTCCCTTTCTGGTCCAGGGAGTTCAATACTTTATATGAATAGAGCACTTACAACCCTTGGTGACTATGAAGCTATGCTGGGGAGAGGTACTACAATGTCGGTGCTGCGCTGACACTAACATCCTCATAGCAAAATGAGGCAGACCTGTCAGTGCACAGTGACCGCTTGTCACCATGGAAACAGGAGAAGACCAGATTGCCAAGCTGGATAACACGCTGACACCAGTTTATTCACTGTCTTGATGACCAACAGCAGAGTCCGCACTCCGAAGAGACAATGCAGGAATGATACACATTCCCCATTATTGGCGCTGAAGCAAACACAGAGTAAAGTTTATATAAAAAAACAAAGTGCTTGCATGATAGGTGGCCACTTTACACTTGGACCACCATCGACGTTGCTATGGTGCTTGGAGCTACCATCAGGTTCAGGAATGAAAAGGGGAATATGGGAGGGAGGACATTGTTGTAGAATTCCAAAATAAACCCTAAGAATTTGAAGTAATTCACCAAGGCAGATGTTGATTTTGGAATCAATAGGAGAAAGGACAACTCTTACAAGTTTGTCTTTGGAAGCCACTACTAAATTGTAAGTGCCCTAGCCCCAACGCCCCAAGTATGCACTAAGAACTGGTCTATAGGTCAGAATTGTTGGATTCATTCTCAGTAACAAGAGATAACTTAAGGATTTGATTACCTCTGCTATAAATCACAGCTCTATTTAACAATATTTTGATCCACAATTTGACTGTGAAATATTTGTAAATATTTCCAAAAAACTTGTAAGTTTTCAACACTTTAGCGTTGAGTATCCAAAATCAAATGAAAACAACATCGATAAAAGGAATGTTATTTTGTACTTCCCAATCAATGTTGCTTTCATGTGAAAGTATGTTTAAAATGCTTGCGCTACTGTTTCGGCAGCAGGGCAAGCAAGAGAGACAGCGGCACCTCACACCAATAGACTACAGTCAGGATGACCCCATCCATGATTCATGACCATTAGTCTCCCACAGCAATCCAATCCAAGTTACTCATGGACAATTCTAACCAAGCAGAACATTCAATGCAGGTATCAATGTATGAAGTACTGTGTGATCACAATGTAATGCTTCTGAGACTGAATTCATTGAGAATGCTGTAGGAAGAGGTGGCCTCACCGTTGCAATTTGCTGTTTTTTCTGCGCTCTGAGACGGTGCCGAGGCTGGGTCAATGGCAGTGGTGGGGGCAACATAGACGGGGGTTTCATTAATCTTCTCTCTCCCAGCTGTCTCTGATGCTCTGCCAAGAAAGAAGAACAAGACAAATTAGGGAAACATGATTTGTAGATCCCGCAACCTGCCAATTGAGAAACAATTTCTTGCTGCTGATGAAGTCAAGGAACAAAAGCCCATTCACGCAGACCTTGAAAATCAATCCAATCTGCAGTCCAGCCTTTGGCCAATGCTTCAGCTTCTTGTGGCTGGCCCTAGGGCAGTTCACTTCAAAGGATACCATCTCTTCATAGTTTGCACTTGCTTCTTTCATTCTCTGGCACATTTTCTGAACGAGGCCCAGGTCTGATAATTGATCAGAACTGCAGTACGCTGTACATTGTTCATAAAGCACACTTAGGACGTGCATTGTGCTGTGGAACTGCATTTAGTGTTCCTTAGCTGGACAACTTTACAGGGATATGGGCCAAATGCTGATGAATAGGATTAAATTAATTTAGGATATCTGGTTGGCATGGACGAGTTGGACCAAACTCTATCACTCTATGACTAACTGGCGGCAGACTAGTGTTGCTTCAGCTGAGGTAGTCTGACCAAATTAAGTGCTCACCAGGCCCGTAAATTGGACAGTCTCAGCCTGCCCAAGGATGAAGGACCCTGTGGCAGAAATCCCACCCTCTGACTAATCAGCGGCCAGCAGGTCTCCATTGCCCGTCAGCGCCACCTGAATTGGTGGCTGCCTCTGGTACTGCACCTACAAAAGACTTCGGATCAACAACGGAAGCAGGCCACAGGCAAATGATGGTAAGATGGTGTTTGAAGGGTATGGGCTACTGACAAAATGTGGAATCGGTGGGAAACAAGTGCAGGGAGGGTGTAGATTTCAAGGGCATCCCATTTCTTTCTGTCACCCCCTCAAGTGGGCATTAACTGCTTTAAGAGGGACCTTCTCTACTAATTCAGGTTTGCTGGTTTCAGGAGGGAAGTGAAACCCATTTGAGTTAGGGAGAATCCCTGAACTGTTCTCTGATCCAAATCTCGGGATAACACATAGCTAGCAGGCTGGTTTCCTACGTCAACTCCCTCCCACCGCTGACTTCATTGGGATGAGTTTTCCTGGCAGTGGGAATGAGCTGAATGGCAGCCCAGCTACCACTGAACCTGCTCCAAAAGGTTCTTATAAATCCAGCCCACAGTGACCATTCATTCCAATGATTTGAAAAGCTTTGCTGACATTTCAGTGAGGGACAGCTGCATTGTCAGAGGTGCCACCTTTCAGATGAGATGTTGCACCGACTTTCTGCCTATTTCTTTGGTGCTAAATTTCACATGATAGATCTCAAAGGAAAGCAGGCGGATGTTCTGATATTCGCAGATATTTATTCTTCCACCCACATAACGAGACCACATTTTCTGGCCGCTATCTCATTGCTGCTTGTGGGGTGTTACTGTGCGCAAATTGGCTGCTATGTTTTCTATAGTCATCACAATGCTTTTAAAAAAAGCTGCAAAGCATTATTTGACATTCCTGAGGTGCCAAATCAATACAAGATGTTCTTTCTCTCCCTCTTTAATGTTACTTGTCAATTCCAATTCATCACACTAGGCCATTTGTGCAGGCAAACATATTGTATATGTTTACAAGAGAACTGATTTATGAAAGCAAAATTATAAATAAGGTATTAAGTGGCACAATCAGAAACTCACAATCCATAATAGTGAGACGACTGATTAAATATGCTGTAATTCTGCTAACTTCTCGTTGAAAGCACTTGAAAAATAACACTTCACAGAATTACAGAATTGATTTAATGCAGAGGGAGGCCATTTAGCCCATCATGTCTACACTGGTTTATTACCTGATGTCAATCTCCTGCCATTTCCCCATAGCCCTGCACACCACTTTTATCCTAATAATCATCCAAAACCCAACTAAAGATGCCTCCACCACATTTCCGGGCAGTGCATTCTATTCACTTCCTGATACAAAAAATAACTTCCATTTCTCACAACCAGTTCCACCCTCAATGATGCGAGCTGCTGAAATGCAAACAGTATTAATCCTTTAACTAACCTGCAAACTCTCATTGCCAGCTTAGCTGTTTCCATTCCTTAACTTCACAATACGTCACGCTCCCCATTCATTGAATACCTCTGAGCTTGACTTATTCAATAACAGCTTCACTGCGTAACAGGGCTGCTCACTTTAAATTGGCGTCGACGATAGGGAGTTATTCTTTTGTAGCGACAAATCCCAAATCGAGTTCCCAAGGCGTGAGCCGGGGAAAGTGCCTCTAAACAGACATTTCACTTTCTAAACTTATCACATGTTCAACCTCTGGTTACAAAAACTTTCTTTTAACAATTTAAATAATCACTTGGCACGAAATAGCCAACTATCAAACTGAAATATGTAACTATGTCATCAACCATCCTGCCATTAGAGAGTTGCCGCTGACATTTGATTATAAGTCATTTTGACTTTGCATATATTTGACTTGCTGCCCTTGTTTATTGTGTGTGACTTAATCCACAAAAGCTTGAAACCTCCACCCTTAATTCAAAGTGCAAAGTGACTTGTATTGACTGCAGCAACGGGTCTCTAGCTAAATATTCGCCATCCGGAGAGCTCTCGTTCACCAAACTGACATGCTGGCATCTTCTTTGTTTGAATCAAGACGAAAACCAAGAAAAGAAGTTCACTCAAAAAGGCAGCAAACAAAACAACAAGATGGCCACTAAAAGTGAGCAAAAGCTACCAACGACCGCTGCTACATTATTTAGATAAAGTCCTATTGTGCAGCACCAGAGAGGCTTTCTGCTTTCCTCTCGGCCAAGCAAAGAGCAATGTATTTACAGCACTAATTTGTACTTGTATTTAAGGGCTGCCGGGAGCAGTTATGCACTTCAAAATACTCAGCGTGAAGCATTTTTCACTGTAATTCACATTAGCTACGTTTCACAGTTGAAGACTGATCGAATAACTGACATCACAACTAACTGTCTCTAATTCTCTGCGCACACATAAAAGATGCCCATTAGAATCGAATGATAAAGACAAGAGTTTTTATTGTTGGGACCGAACTTAAGTTTGATTGCCAACTGTACCTCTTTCACCAGGTCTGCGAAAACGGCCCATGGTCCCACCAACTGCTTCCCTCTGCAGAATACAGCACCGCAGTAACAGCTCACAGCAGGTTTCTCGATGGAAAGTTCATTATGGAAGAGAATGAAGCTGAAGCGCCCAATCCGTAGGCTGCCAGCTGCTCACTGGGCTATGCCTCTGCCCAGAGAGACTATTTGCTTTGCACAAGACTTTAAAATGACAAAGTGATGCTGAATTGATTCAGTCAGACGCAGCTTAGAATGAAGCTATCACGGATTGCACCAGCACAGGGATACAATGAGGTTGCAGTAATTTCTGATATTGGTCAGACGAGTCATTCTTTGCATTGAAAAGGTTGGACAATTTTTGAGTTTCTGCCATTGGGCCGAAAACAATAATTACCCAACTCTGAAATAAAAGTCCATATTTATAAGCACCCTGGATTATTTCTATGCTTTTAAAAACAGTGAATTTCATATTTAACCCTTAGACTGCAGCATGATGGACAAAGCATTCACAATGAAAGCATTGTAATTTGCCATCTGTGGCTTGTAGAGTGCCAGTGTTATAAAGTGGAAACTCATAGCTCAGAGTGCTTATACTCTGCCACCCAGTGTGTAACCACTCAGTGGACCAGTGAGTGACTGTGTGGACAAATGTTCACTGTGACTGGGTGTGTAAAAATGCTATGATTGTAGATCCATTCTATGACCCAGTGGTAAAGACACTCTCTGGGAATGGTGTGTAAGTGTCAGGTAACTGGGTGTGTAGATACATTCTGTGACTCTGTACATAAGTAAATTGACTTGGTGTGTAAGCTCACCATGACTGGGTCTAATTACATGATGTGACCCAGTGTATAAAAACTGCCTGTGACCCAGTGTGTACCTGCACTGTGGAGTAGGTGTGCAAATACACTTTTTTGACCCAGTGTGTAAATGAACTGTGAACTGGGTGTGTAAATACACTCTGTAGCCCATTGTGTAAATGCACTATGACTGGGTGTGTAAATACACTTTGTAGCCCAGTGTGTAAATGCACTATGCCTGGGTGTGTAAATACATTCCGTAGCCCAGTGCGTAAATGCACTCTGTGCTGAATCCTATTTCTTTCAGCTAGGTGCGAGTTGCATTGAGTTTTTTGCAGAGGCTCTCGCTGCAAGGACAAGTTGGAATTCTTGCCATATCTTAGCAGACACGCTTGTCATACCCTTACGGTATTCTCATGTCTGATTCCAGTCACACTGCTCACAGCACATAGCCAGCATGGCTGACACTCCCTTGCACATGCAACTCCATTCTCTCAGCCTGGATCTATGTAACCAAAGGCCACACACTTTACCTGTCCTTAGCTACATCCTGTCTAAACCTCCTATCTAAGTCACTGCTACTCTGTCCCTAGTGCCTACCCTGCAGACCCTGCCTTGTCATTGTCCAGTAGGGGAACACCACATACAGGCAAGCACATGGGCATGGCCAAAGATGAGCTTTTATTGACAACCAGCAAAAGGGAACACAAATCAAACAAATACATGTTGCAGTTTGCCCCCACATTGTGAAGAAATGCTGTCATCTTGACCTTCACAATCCAGGATGGTCTTTTGCACATGACTAGCATCTGCTGGAAGCTGGTGTCAGTCAGGGTCTCCCGGTCTTGTAGTGCCCGATGCAGCTGTTATCCACAAGGACAGCTTCCTCCAGTTCAACACCCTTATTCTTCTCAGACACTGCTCCCATTTCCCTGGCTCCTTAGCATCAATCACATCGTCTCATTGCCTGCTCCAATTGTGCAAAGTGCAGCACAACATCAGGATGGAGCAGTACATGCTGACTGTACTAGAACAGCCTCCCTCGACCACAGCTTCTGTAATCTCTTTAACCATGGCCCTGGTAAAGCATGGTGTAGCACGGGCACCAACTTGGTGAAGGTGCCATGCTGACTGAGTGACAAACATATTCCATATTAACTGCTGTATCTGATCCCCCCCACCACCTTCCATCACCTTGACCATTCCACTTTTTGTTGTATTCAGTCGAGTCCATCGCCATGCTTACATGACCATGATGCAGTGATGTTCCCTTTGGCCCACAGCACCCTTGCAAGTTCCACAAATGATAAGGGCTTCTGGCCAGCATTCACCTTGTTTTAAGACAGCGCCACTAACTTCTGCAGCATTGAGATGACAATGTTAGTTTGGCTCGAGAGGAACGGGGAGTGCATCAAAGCCGATAGGAATCTTCTTTGGAGACAGGCTCTTCCAGACCTGTTGAGTTTCCCCAGCACTTTCTGTTTATCTCTTTCTGAAAAGAAACTCTGTGACTAGAAATGCAAACATACTCTGTGACCCAGTGCGTAAATACCCTCTGTTTCAGACACATAACACTAACACACCGTGCATTAACGAGGATATCCCTGTTATCCAGATTGCAATGTGAGCAGCTTTCACTACATGTCAGCTTCCTACTTATGTCTTCCACAGACTCATTCAAAGAGGATTTAAGTTATTTATTTTGTCTGTCCAAAGCCTGGTTGATGAACAATGTTGTGTAAAGAGTAAATGACCCCAAAGCTATTCCAGAGAGCTTAGCATGTGGTATCAATGATACATCTGGTGGTCAAGATCAAAAATCACACAACACCAAGTTATAGTCCAACAGGTTTATTTGCAAACGTAAGTTTTTGGAGCTCAGCTCCTTCCTCAGGCGTAGCGTGTGAGAGAAAGTATAAGATACAGAATTTATAAGCAGAAAGGTAACAACCCTAAAACTGGCTGCCTCTTGTTGAATCTTTAATCAGTTAGGAATGAGAATACTAATTAAATATTCAATAAGAGGCGGCCAGTTTTAGGTTGTTACCTTTCTGCTTATAAAATTTGTGTCATATACCCTCTATCACACACTACGCCTGAGGAAGGAACTGAGCTCCGAAAACTTGTGTTTTCAAGTAAACCTGTTGGACTATAACTTGGTGTCGTGTGATACTTGACTTCGTCCACCCCAGTCCAACACAGGCATCTCCACATCTGGTGGTGATATACCATCCAGTGTTGTGCTGTCCTTTGCGATTAGCAAGCACCCTTCAGCCTGCTCACAATTCCAAAGATGAAGTGGATGCCCTCCCAGTTCATGAAGTTTCTTGTTAACCAGCCGGTGTGGGAAGTGTGTCAGAGGCACAAATTCAAGCGTTGCCCATGCTGCCTGGCATCATTGCAGGCAAAGTTCACACAGTTTGTAGCACTGATAAAACAGCCATTTTAAACACCCTGCACATACCTGCAGGAGATCCCTGGGAGGATTTGGAGACAAAACAGTTGAGGGTAATGGTGACTTTGACTACCACTGCTGGTTGCTTAAGGATGTAAAGGATCTGAAAGGGTTAATGCTGAAGAGTGACTTGAGCACTAGCTACTATAATGTAGCTGGTGGGTAAGGGGAAGACTTTTATAAAGTGGCACAGTTTACACGATGGAAAAGTTACAGGAAGCAACATACTAGATCAAGTGCACTGGCTGCTCTTACCTTAAGGGTGGCATGGTGGCTCAGTGGTTAGCACTATTGCCTCACAGTACCAGGGCCCCAGGTTCAATTCCAGCCCCAGGTGACTGTCTATGTGGAGTTTGTATATTCTTCCTGTGTCTGTGTGTGCTTCCTCCAGGTGCTCTGGTTTCCTCCCACAGTCCAAAGATGTGCAGGTTAGCTGGATTGGCCATGCTAAATTGCCCATAGTGTCCACGGTGTACAGGCTAGATAGAAATGTCAGGGAGTGGGTCTGGGAGGAATGCTCTCTGGAGGGTCAGTGTGGATTCCACACTGTAGGGATCCTGTGCAACAGCAAGGGAGCACCATAAGGGATAATGAAGGGCTACAAAAGCAATCTGAAACCAGTCCATGACATCAGAATTAAAGCAATAATTGGGCAATTTTAAAAACCTAAGCAGAAATTGTCTGATGGAAGAAGAAAGTTAGGAAACTATTGAAGCTGCAGAAAAGTTGGGAGATCCATTGCTTAAATTGCAATAAAGACATTTATTTTAGTCACACACAATGAAACCCATCCACAAAAAGAATTGTGAAAGCAATGGGGATTACAATTTAGAGCTTCAGGCAGCGGGAACATCTGTTAAAGGACCAGGTGTCATCGTAGAAATCCATGAAAAGTGGGATTCATTCGGGAATGCCAGTAAGAGAATGTGAGTAAAATGTTGTGACTATGATTAAGAAGATTCACTGGAAAATGATGCAAGAAAGGCAGGAAACCTCAATTTTGACTGCAAATGCAGAAAAACCTCCCAGTTCAGCAGTACACATTACAACATTGTACAGCAGAATAAAAAACAAATTGAAGCAAGGAAAATAAATAATGAAATCAGGACGACATGGCAGAAATAATATTGCCAAATATATTTCATTTCAGAGATCAGCCAAATAGAATCGAGAATTGGACAACTTGGAGAAAACAGTTCTTTAAGATACAGAATCTACAAAGACCTTGCCATGTTCCTCATTATCAACATTTGGTGGCCAATGCTGAAATTGGGAGAGCTGTCTCACAGACTTGTCAAGCAGCAGCCTATAGTTATACTCATGGGAACATCCCTTGCACACACTGTCCCACGCAACAAGATCCCCATCCCTGATCCAGCAATGGTGGTGGAACAATGGTATGTAGTTGGAAGGGAGTTGCCTCAGTAATCCTAAATATTGACTCTGGACCTATTGAGATTCATGGCATCAAACATGGGTAAGGAAACCTCCTGCTGAATACCATGGTCCATCTTTCCTTAGCTGACGATTGCGTGCTCTCCATGTTGAATAGAACTTGGAGGAAGTACTGAAGGCAGCAAGGGACAGAACGTAATCTGGGTGGGGGATTTCAATGTCCACCAATAATAGTTGCTCAGCTGCAGCATTGCTGATCAAGCTAGTCGCGTCCTAAAGGGCATACCTGCTCGACTGGGTCTGTGACAGATGGTGAGGGAAAAACATACTTGATTTCATCCTCACTAATATGCTGGCAGCAGATGCATCTGTCCATGACAGAATTTGTAACAGTGGCCACTGCACAGTCCTTGTGGGACAAAGTCCCACCTTCACATGGAGAATAACCTTCATCGTGTTGTGTGGCACTATCACAGTGCCAAATGGGACAGGCTTTGAACAGATCTAGCAACTCAAGACAGGCCATCAACAGGCAGGAGAATCATAGTCCAGCACAATCTGTAACTTCATGGCCCCAGCACTGTACCTTTACTATCAAGCCAGAGGATTAACCCTGATTCAATGATGAGGTCATGCTAGCAGCAGCACTAGGTAAAGGTATAATGCAGGACCACCTGTGTGCCAAACAGCATAAGCAGCAAGTAATAGACAGAGCTAAGCAATTCCATAATCAATAGATCAGATCTAAGCTCTACAGTTCTGCCACATCTAGTCATGAATGGTGGAGGATGATTGAACAACTCACAGGAAGAGGAAGCTCCACAAATATTCCCATCCTCAATGATGGAAGAGCCCAGAACATCAATGCAAAAGAAAAGGCTGAAGCATTTGCAGCAATCTTCAGCCAGAAGTGCCGAGTGGATGATCCATCTCGGCCTCGTCCAGTGGTCCCCAGCATTACAGATACCAGTCTTCAGCCAATTTGATTCACTGCTCGTAAATATGAAAAATTGCCCACATATGTCTTGCACAAAAAAAAATCAAATCCAAGCCAGCCAATTACCATTAATATACACTCGAACATCAGTAAAATGATGGAAAATGCTATCAAGCAGCAACTGCTCAGCAACAACCTGCTCAGTGACATCCAGTTTGGGTTCTGCCGGGGCCACTCAGCTCCTGACCTCATTACAGCCTTGGTTCAAACATGGACAAAAGCACTCAATTTGACCAAATGCTGCACCAAGGACCCCTAGCAAAACTCGAACCAATGGGTATCAGGGACAAAATCTCTGCTGGTTGGAGTCATACTTGACACATAGGAAGATGGCTGTGGTTGTTAGAGGTCAGTCATCTCAGCTCCAAGTCACGTCAGCAATAGTTCCTCAGTGTAGTATCCTAGGCCCAACCAGCTTCAGCTGCTTCATCAATGACCTTCCCTCCATCATAAGGACAAAAATGGGGATGTTTGCCGATGATTGCACAATGTTCAGCACCATTCGTGACTCCTGAGATACGAAAGCAGTCCACGTTCACATGCAACAAGATCTGGACAAATATCCAGGCGTTGACTGATACATAGCAGGTAATATTTGCACCGCACAAATGGCAGGGAATTCTATCTCCATTAAGGACCTAACAATTATCCCTTGACATTCAATGGCACTGCAATCACTGAATCTCCCACTATCAACTTTCCTTGGGGTTTCCATTGACTGGAAACTCAGCTGGTTTCGCCACATATATATACAGTGGCTCCAAGATCAGGTCAGAGCCTACAGCAAGTAACTTACCTCCTGACTCCACAAAGCCTATACCCCATCTACAAGGCACACATCAGGAATGGAATACCTCCCACTTGCCTGGATGAGTGCAGCTCCAGCAACACCCAAAAAGCTTAATACCAGCCAGAACAAAGCAGCCCACTTCAACACATCCACAAGCATCTACTCCTTCCACCACCGATGCTCAGTTGCAGCATTGAGTGCTATCTACAAGAAGCACTGAAGAAATTCACCAAAGATCCTTCAACAGCACCTTCCAAACCCACGGCCACTGCCAAATGGAAAGAAAAGCTAATGGCATTCCTAGCGGATACAGGAAATCCCAACCTCCCTTTCTGGTGAGAGAACATTGATGTCAATGGGCATCAACTCATTTTGAGCTCGATACAGGGGCATGTATTACCATATTATCAGAGAGTGTACAATCATTGAAGGAGCACTATTTATCACCCGTTGCAATACAATAACATGGTCCAGGGGTGCAGCATTTAAGATTAAAAGCAAGCTGCAACAACTGTGCAACACATGGAGTATCAGATAGTACAGAACATGTACCTACTCCATAATCACATATACTAACTCGAGTATAAATGTGTGCTTTGATCTTAATCTTCCTAAAATTGCAGAAGGAGTCAAATTTGTTAGTTATGGAAAAACTGATCAAGCAGCATCCAGTTAGGAGCAATGGATCAAAAAAGCATTTGGCGGCTGAACAACTAGTGGTGGGACAACCAGTCATTGGACAACCTGTAGAGGGTACTGAACCACATGGGCAGAACCCAAACTGAAGACATAATTCATCAAGATTAAGGTAACAAGGTGTGGAGCTGGAGGAACACAGCAGGCCAGGCAGCATCAGAGAAGCAGGAAAGCTGATCTTTCAGGTCTGGGCCCTTCTTCATCAAGATTAGTTATGTTGGCATAAGAAATTTGTTTCATCCTGTCAGCAAGATGGAAACCTGCGATTACGTGGCATCGGCAAAAATATTTTCTGTGGCTATCCGTACCAGAGGGAGTTCCGATTGCAACACTAACTGAAAAAACACTAACAATCAGATAGCTAATGAGAAGTATCCCCTATTGAGGTAACTGAAAAATCTTGAACTGAGCTAACCTGCAGTGCAACACGACTTGGTGATAGTGACGATGGATTTAGTCCTGAGGTCAGATGCTGAAGAGAAATGAATTCAAACAGAATGTTTCATCTCTTTGTTTCTTTCATTCATTCTACCATGAGGAATTCTCATTACCAGTGACAAGAAGCAGTCCTCAAGTAGGAGGACTGAGGAAGTGAACATGCTGGTTTCTCTAATACTACAATTGCTGAGGACCAATGAAAGCATCCAAATAAGTCAACAGGTTGAAGTGAAGAGTCTACATACTTTGGTATAGAGTGACCAGCAGATTAAGCATAAAAATTTATTGACACAGTTTGATAACTCAATGGAAGCCACCACAGACAATGGGAGACCATTGTCTAAAGTTTCAAGACATAGTCACAACGGAATTGCCTGATTCAGAGATCCAGGGTATGACAAAGGCAAAACGGCCTGTTTTAGCAGGAAAGGTATCCTCTATAAAGGAAATTCAAGAGATAAAAGATCCTCCACTTTAAAGGTGCTCAACCTCTCACTGTCAAGATTCAATCATCTCCAACCCAGAAACCTACCAGTCTGGAGTTCAAACAGGATATGTTCTGGGAGAATAGTGAAACCTTCAGGCTGCCTGAATTTGTGAAGTCTGGGATTTGGGAGGTTGGGATATTGCTAAAAGTAATGATATACATAAATGTATAAATAATGATCAATAAAACAATTCTCAGGGTGGGGGGGGTAGATGTTGTAAAAGGGTTAATGAATAATGCTTGAGCATCATCCACGATGATGACATCATATAGATTTGGTGGGAGAACAGTTTAGGAGCTTGAAGTACTAAGACCGACCATAGAGAACTTCCTCATAGTCTCTGCAATGATGTTTATCAGATCAGTGAGACTTGTACCTAGTTGGCTGTCATGCAACAAACTATGTACTATTTAAGCAAATCACTTTTTCTCATCAGATTAGCATATATTTTCCATTATCACACTTGATCAAGGCAGTCCTGTAGATCCCAACCAGGAAAGAACATATCCACCATAAATCTCATACAACATGGTGAGCCATGGTGAGGATTCATCTTAATGCCTTTGTAATGCCTGGCCACTAGGCCCACGAGGCCACAGGTCTTGTTTCAAAAGGTTGTAGTTGCCTGGTAGGATCTGACATAATGCCCTGAGCTTGCTGAGACATTGGTGTTCAGACATGTTGATGAAACAGACCCAATAAACCCCAAGTACCAAATTCTCATGTCTGGTATAATCCCTCAGCTGCTCCCTTCTGTCTGTTGCTCTCCATCTCTTAACTACTCCTCCTTCTGTCTCTCCCCATCTATCTCTCCCCCTCTCCCTGCTGCTGCCTTCTCTTTCAACTACTCCCTCTGTCTCTCCCCCTCTCTCTGTGTCTCTCCCTTTTTCTGTCTCCCCTCTGTCCATGCTGCTCCCCTCTCTCTCAATTATCCCCTCTCTGTCTTCCCCCTCTCTCTGTTTCTCCCACACTATATCCCTCCCCCTTTCTCTGTCGCTCCCTCTCTCTGTCTCTCCTTCTCTAAGTCTCTCCCTCTTTCTCAGCCTTTCCCCTCTCTCTGTCTCTCCCTTTCTTTCTCTCTCTGTCTCTGCCCCTCTCTCCCTCTCTTTCTGTCTCTCCCCCCGTCTCTGTCTTTCCCTCTCTCTCTCTCTGTCTCTCCCACCCCTCTCTCTCTCTCTTTCTCTCTCTCTCTATATCTCTTCTCTGAGGGAAAGAATATCATTAAGTCCATATGATTTTCTTTATTTAAACTGTAAAAGTGACAAAAAGAAATTCCTTGAAAATGGAAGTGAGCTGCAGCAGCTTGTCTTTCAATGTTCCCGGGTGGGTGTTAGAGTGCCCACTAGGTGGCAGGAGTTCTCTCTTGTGTCGACCCTTATCCAGGCACGAGTCTCCTCCAAAACGAGAAAAGCTGAATATTGGCTGTAAAACTTAAAAAAAACTATGGCTGACAAAAGGCTATTGAAATGTTAACTTTCTTTCTTTCTCTACAGATGTTGCCTGACCTGCTTTGTATTACCAACACTCACTGTTTTACAGTACTTTTTGAATAGAAGCTAAGAAAATTAAAGCAGTACGTTTTGAAATTAGCAATGAAGGATGAGCGAGCTTTACATGGTCAGGAAGGAGAGATCCCAACCAGAGGGAGACACAGTCCGAGTGAGTACAGAGGTCGGGGGATTTGGAGGCAATGTGGGCATTCGGTGCAGAAGTGAAAAGGTGCTTTTTGCCTGCTTTTTTCAAGCTGTTAGTTTGTAAGTTGTTTTTTTAAACAGGATAAATTGAAGTCCTGGATCAGGGGTCCAGCACAAAGGAGTGACAATACAGGAAAACCATAAGTTCATTGGGCCGTGATAGCCACTAATCTGATTATCTATTATAGGTTACTTTCAGACTGAAGGTAAATAGGGGAAATAGTTACAGGCTACAAACTAGTGTGAAAGTTTTAAAAATCAAATTAAGAGCTAATTAATTAAAATAGAGATGCCAGGCCAGGTGGTGTGTTGTAACCACATGATGTGGGAGCTGGTGGACCCCACTGTGGTTCAGACTGACCACGTCTGGAGCAAGTGTTGGTGGCTTGAGGAACTCTGGCTCAGAGTTGATGAGCTGGAGTCTGAGCTTTGAACACTGCGACACATCAGGGAGGGGGAGAGTTACCTGGATGCTGTGCTTCAGGAGGCAGTCACACCCCTTAGATTAACAACCTCAAACTCGGTCAGTGGTCAGGGACAGGAGCATGTGACTACGAGTGAGGCAGGCAGAGCGATCCGGGGGTAATGCTGAAGGAGCCTCAGGCCATGAGCTTATCTAAAAGGTTTGAGATTCTTGCTCCCTGCGTGGATGAGAGTGGGGGCTGTAGGGAGGATGAGCAAACTAACCGTAGCACCATGGTACAGGGAGCTATTCAAAAATGGGGAGGAAAGAGAAATGTAGCTGAAATCGTGAATAATATAGTCAGGGGAATAGACCAGTAGCCAAGATCAAGAGACCTGAAAGCTGTGTTGCCTGCCTGGTGCCGAGGTTCAAGATATCCCATCTGGACTACAGAAGAGCCTGGAGTAGGAGGGGACTGATCCAGAAGGCAGGAAACTGTAGACCGGTTAGCCTGACCTCTGTTGTTGGTAAGATTTAAGACTCCATTATTAAGGATGAGTTTGCATGCGTATGGTAAAACAGGGGTGAGTCAGCACAGCTTTTTCAATAGGAGATCAGGCCTGGTAAATCTGTTAAAATGCTTTGAGGAAGTACCGACAAAGGTAAACCAGTGCATGTGATCTTTCTGCACTTGGATGGTCTTTGACAAGACGCTGCATAGGAGGCTGCTAAATAAGGTAAGAGCTGATGGTGTTAGGGGCAAGCTACTGGCATGGATAGAGGACTGGCTGACCGGCAGAATGCAGCGAGTTAGGGATAAAGGGGTCTTTTTCAGGATGGCAGCCAATGACGAGTTGTGTTCCGCAGGGGTCAGTGTTTGAAACCACAACTATTCACATTCAACATTAATGATCTGGACAAAGGACCTGAGGGCATTGTTGCTAGGTTTTCAGATGACACAAAGATAGTTGGAGGGGCAGGCAGTGTTGAGGAGGTGGGGAGGCTGCAGAAGGACTTGGACAAGCTAGGAGACTGGGCAAAGAAGTGGCACTTGGAAGACAATGTGGGAAATTGTGAGCTATGCACTGTGATAGGAAGAATAGAAATGGAGGCTATTTCTAAATGGGGAAAGGCTTTGGAAATCGGAAGCAACACAAAGAGACTTGGGAGTCCTAGTTCAGGACTCTCTTATGGTTAACCATACGGATTCAGTTGGCAGTTAGGAAGGCAAATGCAATGTAAGCGTCCATTTCAAGAGGGCTGGAATATATGAGCAGAGATGTACTATTGAGGATGTATGAGGCTCTGGTCAGACTGCATTTGGAATATTCTGAGCAGTTTTGGGCCCTGTACCTAAGGAAGGATGTGCTGGCATTGGAGGGAGTCCAAAGGTGATTTACAGGAATGATCCCAGGGATGAAGGGCTTGTCATATGAGGAGTGGTTGAGGACTCTGGGTCTGTGCTCGCTGGACCTTAGAAAGATGAGGGGGGATCTAATTGAAATTTACAGAAAACTGAGAGGCCTGGGTACAGTGGACGTGGAGGAGATTTTTCCTTGAGTAGGAGAGACTAGGACCTGAGGGCACAACCTCAGAATGAAGGGACGACCCTTTAGAACTGAGATGAAGAGGAATTTCTTCAGCCAAAGGTGATTAATCTGTTGCAGAGGGCTTTAGAGGCCAAGTCATTGAGTGTATTTAAGACAGAGATAGACAGGTTCTTGATTGGTAAGGGGGAATCATGGGTTATAGGGAGAAGGCAGAAGAATGGGGTTGAGAAACATACCAGCCATGATTGAATGGTGGAGCAGACTTGATGGGCTGAATGGCCTAATTCTGCTCCCATATCTTATGGTCTTATGGTCTTCTTTAGACTTAGCTCTTTTGGAACTTGAATGTTTCCTGCAGTGTGTGTGAATAGCTACGCTAACAAATAAATTAGGACAGCAGGTCAGCTTGTAACATGGCTCGGTTATGCTTGCTCTGAGTGATACATACTCAGACACAGAATGCAGTATGATCAAGCCTTTCATTTTTGTGGAATTATCCAGGAAGTTTGGGAGCCTTTGTTCTTCATTGCTTTCTCCTCAGCAACACCTTAGCCAATCAGTGTTGACTTATTACCAACCAATCAGTCAGCATCTTTTTATTTGTCCTGAAGAACGCAAGGTGGGAAAGCTCAACAGTCCGTCTCTCTTTTTCTGCAGTATTCAAATTCTACACTCCCAACAGATTATTTGTCCATCATCACATTGTTTGTGAACCTACTTTGTGCACAACTTAGCTCCTGCACAACTGCCTCACTAACCTCCAGTTTACATTATCCCACAAAGCCAGTATCTCTCTGTGTCAGAAACTTTACACCTACAAAACAGTTGTCAATCCCTATTTTCAAAGGTCTGCAATTCTGCCTTTGAGATAACAGGAGCAATCTCAAACACAGGGAAATAGGTGATCTCAGTCAAGCTGATAGTAGCAACAGCATGGCTAGCTTCAACAGTGTGGAAGCAGGCCATTCGGCCCAGTGAGTCCTCACCAACCATTTGAAGAGCATCCCAGCCAAACTTACTCTATTCCTGCAACCCTGTATTTCCCATGGCTAATCCACCTAACCAACACATCTTTGGACTGTGGGAGGAAATCGGAGCACCCGGAGGAAACCCACGCAGACACGGGGAGAATGTGCAAACTCCACACAGACAGTCGCCTGAGGGTGGAATCAAACCCGGGTCCCTGGCCCTGTGAGATAGAAGTGCTAACCACTGAGCCAGCGTGCTGTCCCCGAGTGTCCTGTTGATCTTCCATGCCTGTGTTTGCAAATGGTCATTTTGGAGTGTGACCAGGAGCTCTCCATTTGTAAAGGGGCCACCGATTTTACCCATTCACGTTAAATCAGGAAATGTAAGTGCCATGCAGCAGGGTAGACAACTTCCAGGATCCCCAAGACATTTTCGACCTTCCCTGTATTCTAGAGAACTGCTCTGAATGACTTGATCCAAAGGTGACAGGACTGGTGCCAACAGCTGTTCACTTGTAATGCACTGCAGCATCGAATGCAACACAGCCAGTGGATGGTAACAGTGCACATTAGCTGACAGGAATAGCGAGCAGAATTCAATATTGCTGTTGGCAATATCCACCAGTTGACCTTCAACACACGTTGAAACTATTGGTGATATTGGCTTTAAACAGGAAAAGTGAAGTATGAAAGACAGGTCGGTGGGGGGAGAGTATTCCAGAGCTCAGGACCCAGACAACCGAAGCCAGAGGCACCGACAGCAGGCTAATTAAAATTGAGAATGCTAATGAAGCCAGAATGAGAGGAGTGTAGATATTGCAGAGAGTTGTAGGAGATTACAGAGGTCAGGATAGCTGTGACCACAGAGAGATTTGAAACCTCACTGACAATTGTAAAATCGAGAAAGCAGCCAATGCAGGTCAGTGAGCACAGGGGAGGGCAGGAGAACAGGAGTGAGCTCTGGTGCAGTTGAGTTTTTGGCTGACCTCACTTTTATAGACAGGAGATTAGCAGAAGAGGACAGGAGTAGTCAAGTCTAGAGGTAAATTTATGAATGAGGGTTTCAGCAGCAGAAGAACTGAGACTGGCGTGAGGAGATGGGATGGACTGTAAAAAAATGGCTGCACATTTGGCAGAAGTGAGTGTTCTCAGAGAAAATAGTCTGCATCTTCATTTACTGGGCAACATTTAAAATGTCCAAAGATTTCCCCCACATTATATATCTAGATATCTCCGTCATTCCCTCCTGGTCAACAACCCTCTTTAATAAGAGACAACAAGGTGCAGAGCTGGATGAACACAGCAGGTCAAGCAGCATCATAGGAGCAGAAAGGCTGACGTTT
>NC_063342.1:63862918-63886819 GCF_021869965.1 Rhincodon typus | reverse complement strand
GGGGGGGGGAGACACCATCATACATGTGGTCTGCTTGGATTTCTAAAAAGTATTTGATAAGGTACAACATAAGGTTGTGGCACAAGAGTTCATGGTGTAGGGGTTAATATGTTAACATGGATAAAGGATTAGTTAGCTAACAGGAAGCACAAAGTAAGGATAAATGGGTCTTTTCTGAATTGTCAAAAATAACAAGTGGTGTGTCATGGGATCAGTGCTGGGTCCTCCACTGTTTACTCCCATTGTCAATGAGTGTCCTTGGATGGGTGTTCTCAGTACCACATCCTGGAAAGGATAGATTTGACTAGTTGGAGAAGTATAGTGTAGATTTACATGAATCATATCTGGAGTGCAAGAATTAGTTGGCATGGTTAAGAGATATTTTAACCAAAAATTTCAAGATTTTTGAAGTAAACAAGTAGGATAGAAAGAGAGAAACTATCCCACAGGTTGGGGACATCCAGGACTAAGGGGCATTGCCCAAAATTAGAGCCAGACCTTACAGGAGTGACATTAGGAAACACATCTATACACAACCTAATCATGGAAATAGAGCAAAGGTGAGTATATGGTACTAGGTTGCTACTCAGTCATGACTCACAGAACAGATTGAATGGGCTTCAAGGCCTGAATGGACTATACTCGTCCGTACGTTCCCATAAATTCAATGGTGCAATTTTATGAAGTGATCTCCATAATTTCATCTTCTTTACTGAGCTTAATGGCTAACAAGCTGCCTCTCATTACATCCCTTTTTGGAAAACAATTTTTAATTCTTATCCTTTTTCATTCCTGACCAATGTCTTACACTACTGTAAGTCCATAAATAAACCCAGTAAATACATGAGCATGATAAGGAATACACATATTCAACTAAATAAAAATATATCAACGGAAATTTGAAATAACTCGGTACAATTTTGCAATATTGCATTAATGATAAAGCCACTACTTCCTTTATTCCCCAATGAGGACATTTCTAGTTGGTGGGGCCTTGCCCCTTTATAACAGCTTACCTCACTCTTGCCTATCTCAATCTTTTAACATTTACTAATTTAAGGAATGTTCCTAAATTGCAAAGAAATAAAGACATCTCTGTTTTACAGAATCAATCAGTCGACAGGCATGACTTTTTTTTGTGATGCAAAGATGTCGCCCCAGTCAATGACCCTGGGACCAGATTTGGTGTCAGCTGGTGATGAGACTGAGGTCCTCCTTATCTGACATCTTGCTAATATTATTCCACATAGCGTGAAATGTATACCATGGAAAGCTGTGAAATGAGCTCCACCAACATTAGGAGGTGATTTATGACTATCAACTATACTGTCTATGAAAAACGACACTTTATAGGAACAGCTCATGTGGCCAAGGCTGATGGAGGTTAGGGGTTTTAGCGGTTTCAGCACAGCTGTCTGTCACACATAGAACTTGCATCTAAATCTACTCTTGACCAATGGGAAGTCATTTTGACTTTATACACTTCAGCGTAAAACATCTTTTGCAAGTTGTTCCACTGTTGACTTTGATGGAAATAAGAGTTAGGAGATTATGTAACTGCCCGCCTGGTCTTACACATAATAGCCCCTGTGGGATGATAGCCTCTATGTCAGTATTCGCTGACACAAATTCTGCCCTTTAACTTAACATTACTTGGAACAAATTAGGAATCTGACCCCAAAGGTTCAATGAATGGTTGACGTGGGAAGTGAAAAATGACACACTGACATGGTGTGACACATTGCTGGGACAGAATCCATCCAGCTTATCACAGGACAAGACCTTGCAATATTTGACTGACGAGTGTTTGATACTAACAGCGACTGTTAAGTAACACAAAAGGTTGCTTTACTTCCAGACGTTCCTCATTTCACTGATCACAAAATAATTTACCATAACATGTATGAAAAGGAGGAACAAAAAGTAACTCAATATAAATTAATGAAACCAATATCTTGTCATCCAGCAGGATCTGGAACTTGTCTCCTGTTGTAACCAAACACGTAGATCTTCAAATCTCATTCATTCCTCTCAAAACTAAACTTGAACTGTTCTAAATTGTGTGGGAAGACAGGTTTATAGTGGGAGTAATTTCTGTAATCAGCCAACAGTTAACTGATCCAAAGGCAATAATATTGAGATCTGCCGCATATGTGAACTATATTGACTTACATGCTGATGCTTGACTCCTCACAAACATTCAGGTGCAAGTGGTATTTAAAAATGGTTTACGACAGAAAGTTCATTTAACGTCTGATTTACTACCAAAACAAAAGTAGGATGTGACTGATAATATACACTTACGGAAATATGCATTTGATATTATTTTCATAGCTGTAGTCAGTATCTGACAAATAAAACTCCTTGACACAATTCAATTTAAACATCTCAGCTATCCTCCTTTGCCAAAGTGTAGGGTGTCAGTTAGCTTGGATGACTGGTTTTGTGATACAGAATAATGCCAACGGACATGGTTTCAATTCCCAAACCAGCTGAAATTACTATGAACATCTCACCTTCTCAATCTTGGCCCTCACTGGAGGTGTGGTGACCCTCAAGTTAAACTCTCTCTCTCTCTCTCCAATAAGAAAGCAGCCCTATGGCATGGTGGGATTATGGTGACTTTACCTTTACTTGTGTTGTTTACTGGCAGCTCACAAATGGGAATGGGTGGTGCGAGGGCATTGCTTGTGGCAGTGTGCATCAGGGACGTCACTTAAAGGGGATATACAGTTTGGGTACAATGAACTGAGTTAAAGTTGAGTGCACATCCCTCTCAGTGTTTCCTTACATTTGCACCATCTACAGTTTGCAAATGGTCTCACCAATGACAATTGTTGAGTAGTCTGCACTAGAGAGCCTCATGCATGGCAACAGGCCTCCATCTGGATTCCATTAATCCTGGCAAGTGAATAGATTTGGAGTTTAGTTCAAAGGACTGACCACTATCCAATAGAGTCAGGGTATTGTGAGTGGTGATGAAATTGAAGAAGTTACATCCATGTGACAATTTCCACTTTGTCACATTAAACGTTGCCTTTAATATATTATTGGGCAACTGCACGGCCCAATACCAAACAACGCTAAACGCAGACTAGGTAAGTCTGAAATCCATACCCTACAACTTGTTGATAGAAGCTGATCTCAACCGAAAGGTGAATTTCACGGCTTCACGACATTCCGCTGTGTTTTACCAACAGTTTGGCATTTTTCAAGTATGTTTGTATACAGGAAATATGGCAGTCAATTTGTGCACAGGATGCTCGCACAATTAGCAATCTGATAGTGACCAGATCATTTATTTTAGTGACTGAGGGTTAAGGACCCTGAAAGTAAGCCCCTTTGCCCTTCACAGTGCAATATGGCAACTCAATACTTCACTGAAACTGAAGCCTAGACTCTGTGGTTTAAGCCTTTGGAGTGGGACTTGAATCCATAGCCTTCAGAATATTAGTCAGTGACTTCCAAACAAAGCTCAACACCTCAAAGGTAAATTCAGCAGGTGTTTCTGAGCCTGACTGTTGGAGGTTGAGGACTGACCTTAAAGAGGTTTATAAAATCGTGAGAGACATATAAGGTGAATAGCAAAAGTCTTCTCCCTAGGGTAGGGGAGTTCAAAATAGAGGGCATAATTTTAAGGACAATGATTTAAGAGGGACCTGAGGGGCAACTTTTTCACACAGAGGGTGGTTCCATATGTGGAGTGAATTGCCAGAGGAAGTGGTAGGTGCAGGTACAGTTACAACATTTAAAAGACATTAGGACAGATACAAGAATAGGAAAGCCAAACACAAGCAAATGGGACTACTTTAGTTTGGGAAATTTTGGATGAACTGGACCGAAGGGTCTGATACCATCCTGTACGACTCTATAACTGCCTGATCCTGTCCTGTGCCAATGTCCACAAACACACATATTTGGCAAAGCCATTGCTTTCAATGGTGGAGGAGTGAAAGTGGGAATGAATTTAAACAATAAAACTATTTCTACCTGCAACAGAAATCTAGCAACATGTATTAGGTGCTTATCTCAAAATGGAACCAAAACTACTGTTTGCCTAATCAAGGTGAATGGGATGAAAGTAAGCGGCATGCTGTCAATCTTTATCTGTCACACTGGCTTTCCAATTGTTGGAAGCAGCAAACAGTGAATGTGCTGCAATCAAACGTGACTCATTTCACTTGGTGGTACTGATTGATTCAATGCCTGTGTAATGAGGAGACCTCACAAGGATGTGGTTGTCAAGTTGTAACATTTGCAGCTTTTATCTTTTATGAGAATAAACTCGTTTTATGTCTCCACACAGCCTGGGAAATGATTTGGTGGATAGAATCTGAAAATAAATATAACGGTTTACACCGATCTGCCCTCTGTGTGCAATGGAAACCCTGTTTTTGGTATAAGCACAAAGGAGTGTCAGGCAGAACTGCACAGAAACCAAAAGGGAATTTTCTCCCAGTTGTGACACCGACAAATGTTTTGCTCCCTTTTCCTGAACGTCTGGATTCCTGTTGGACTGGAATCCAGTTGTCTCCCCTCCCCATGTCCTGTAGGCTTTGACTCTTTGTTGGGTTGCAGTTCCTCATGTAACCCATGCTAGCTACTCGTCACGTGAATAACAGTTTCAGCAGCGTGTGAATCATACACACTCAGAAACACGCACATACATGTATTCCAATTCAATAGATTAAGGCTATGGGTCATAATTTTAAGTCGGATACAATTTCCCCAGAGACCTATGGACCAGCAGAACAGATTGCTGACTTGTATGGTACTTGTTGAATTTAAGTGATAGTGGGATCTGTCATGGCTGGACCAGAGATTACTGTGTAGAAGGAACAGATATTGCACAGAACGCTCAGGATCACAGTCAACCCTTGGATTAGTTTCGATTGCATGGAGGGGAGGTGGAGATGGGGGGGGGGGGGGCGGGATCGGGAATTTCCTAGAATATCTTCTTTCAGGATGATCTGAGATTTTATACCCAATATTTCATCTTTCCTGGAAGATATATAGTTTCAGGGAGATAGGAAGAATGTATATATTGAGTTATCACGAGGTGTGGGACAGATTGATAAACCAGTGGGATTTTCCTGTCAATTCGTGCTTGTCTGTTGATATCCCTAAACAATAATGAGGAGTGAGGAGCCTGACTAATAACCCCACTCTTAAATCAGAGTTGTTGCAACCTATTGTAGTCCTTCTTCACTTTGCCCAGGCTGAGATTAGCACAATAACTGAAGCTTGCACAGCTGAGCAATGCATTAGTATATCTGCTGCATTTGGCCTTTATCCCTCCAGTCTATCATCCTAACTCAATCCTCTAAGGTTGGTGAATCAGCCTTGTTACTGAGTCATAAAAGATGGAAACAGATCCTTCGGTCTAACTCGTCCAGGCCGACCATACATCCCAATCTCACCTAGTCCCATTTTCCAGCATTTGTTCCATATCCCTCTAAACCCTTCTTATTCATTTACCCATCCAGATGCCTTTCAAATGTTGTATTTGTACCCGCTTCCATCACCTCGTCTCACAGCTTGTTCCATACACGCACCACCCTCTGTGTGAAAAGGTTACCCCTTGGGTCCTTTTTAAATCTTTCCCCTCTCACCTTAAACCTATGCCCTCAAGTTTTGAATTCCTCCGCAGTAGGAGAAAGAACTTGGCTATTCACCCTATCCATGCCCCTCATGATTTCATAAACCTCTCACCCCTCAGCTTCCTATGTTCCAGGGAAGAATGTCCCAGCCTATCCAGCCTTTCCCTATAACTCAAACCCTCCAGTCCTGGCAACTTCCTTGTAAATCTTTTCTGCATCCTCT
Organism: Rhincodon typus; assembly: GCF_021869965.1. Classification (NCBI taxonomy): domain Eukaryota; kingdom Metazoa; phylum Chordata; class Chondrichthyes; order Orectolobiformes; family Rhincodontidae; genus Rhincodon; species Rhincodon typus. The sequence continues at coordinate 63,880,996 of NC_063342.1, read as the reverse complement.
CAAGTTTAACAACATCGTTCCTACAGAAGGGTGAGCAGAATTGTGCACAGTATTCTTCGTAGGCTGCTCGCTGCTCAGATTCTCGGGAATGATTATTACTTAGATTGTAGATGTGCAAAACTGGGCATGGTATTGTGATCAAATACTAACAAACTGAAAAATTCCAGACTAACATGCAATGGATAGTTCGCAAAAATCATGACAACACGGGTATTTAGAGCCATGATGCAGATTGTATGGAATATAACAACGAGTTAATTGTCTCCCTTTAATTAGAAATTCAAATTAGCACTGATTGACATAAAATCATACTTTGGTCCTACAGGACTCGAGTATTTGTTGATTTTGTTGAAACTTTATGTCTCACACTCATCAGGACATTCACAAGAACAACAATTGCAAGAGAAAACAACAATTTATACAGCTTGAGAAGAGAGTGTTGGTGTGTTGGTAAGTGAACTCAGACTGGTCGAGGCATTGCCATGGAGAAAGTATCAGTTACATGGTGACTGCTGAGAGACAGTATCAACAGCAGGTGTTGTTCATCGCTAATAGAGTGCTGACTTCAAGGTAAAAAAGACACAAGTGAGTAATGTGATATATGAATTTCACTGCCAGTGTTATGCCATGTGTACAGGCTATACATCCCAAAGACAGGCAGATCATTTTGAACAGCATGTCCCCTTGGCTGTTCACAACAAACAAGGTAGTGACAGTACCCAACCAGCCCATGCCTACAAAACTCTAAACACCATGTCCAACATTAGATGCGATTCCACATTTGGATGACATTTGTGAAATAATCCTGAATGTACTAAAAATTTGCACTAACAGCCAATTTAAGATTGGTACACAACTGACTTGTCAGGAAAGTCATAGGTCATGTTATAAAAAGGTCAGAAGCAACATGAATACAAAATTGGCTGAGTGACAGGAAACAGAGAGTAATGGACAGTTTTTTGGGCTGTAGCAAGCTTTCCAGTGAAGTTCCTCAGGGGATGGTACTGGCACCTTTGCTTTTTCTGATATATATTAATTATCTCGAACTTGGTGTGTAGGGGACAATTTCAAAGTCTGCAGATGACCTGAACTTGGAAGAATTGTAAACTATGAGGAGTGCAGTTTTGACGGTAGCTTGAAGAAGTTAGGACTGCTCTCATTGGAGAGAAGTAGGATGACAGAAGATTTAATAAAAGTTGTCAAAATCATAAGTGGGCTGGATAGAGTCGATAGGGAGAAACTGTTCCTGTTTAAAGAAGGAACATGAATGAGAGAGCACAGACTTAAAGTGATGTGCAAAAGAGGCAAGGGTGATGTGAGAAGAAATGTTTTCACACAGCAACTTGTTAAAGTATCAAGCATACTGCCTGGAAAATGGTGGAGACAGGTTCAACTAAGGCATGCAGGAAGGCATTGGATGATTATTTGGATAGAAATAGCATGCAATGTTTAGGCAAATAGCAAGAGGTGGGCATGAGGGAATGATGCTCGTTTGAGGTGCTGGTGCACACAGGTTGGGCTGAAAGGCCTCCTTTTGTGCCATAATAGTTCTGTGGTACTGTGAAGATTGTCAGTTGGGCTCACACAGTAGCACAATTTTTGCATTCTGAAAACTACCTATATCAATACAAAGGACCTACTCTTTGCAGACACAAAGAACATGTGCACACATTGTACTTATTTTAACTTAACAGAATATGCAGCAACCATTCGCTTGCTCATTCCTCAGAGCATTGTGTCGGACCAATTACAGTCAACCTGCCTGGTTTAAATTTAAACAAAACTTACTGGTAAACTATCAGTCAATATTCAACTGGTTTACTGTCCATGGCAGTGTGTCTACCAGTAGGAGTCCATTTGCAAACTGATCACTCTCTTTTCAGACAGTATAAAAAGTGTTCTCCTTTACATTTTGCATTCTTATGAATGTCCTGATTGGTGCAAGACAATAAACTCGTTTTTTTGTATTTGTGGATAGCATAAGATCATTAAATGTTACCTCGCCAGAACAGGCTAATTGATCCCTGATGTCTGCGCTGGTATTTTTGTCTGCTTGAATCACCTCATGTACACCATTCTCCTGCTCACCTTTCAAACATTTTACAATTCTGCTTCGTCAAGGGGCCATTTAATTGTAAAACGAACATTGCAAAGCTAATGCACACATTGAAATGGAGTGAAGTCAGCACTGACCGTGTTTATGAAGGACATACACAGATGAAAGCATGAAGTGTACCTTTATGTAGAAACTGCTGCTTCTGTTTGGCACATTGGTGAAGCTCCTCTACACATGGCGATCTGGTCGATGGGTGAAACAGTTCTTCCTGCTGGTACCATAGAGCTCGATAGTGGACTGTTAGTTTACTCTCCTTGTCCAGGTTTGACACAGCTGGAACAGAGAAACACCAGGTCAGCAATCATTGCGCCACTGTTATCACAAGCATTTTAGCAAAGCTTGGTTTGAAGATTAGGATGAGGTACCACTGACTACAATCTATCACTGGTGCTTGGAATGGTGAGAAATAAATAATTCAGTAATGGCCAACTATATGGTGTTTCCTGGCTATAAGAGACCATTAGATATCAGATATGTTTCCTGGCCTGTTTTGTGCTGTTTGGTTCAGCCATTGGAAGCACCACATTTGATAATGAAGGTTTGTGAAGGAGAAAACAAGCTGGGTCCCCAAGCACTCAATCACTGCCTGAGGAATAGTTGCGTACTTGTGGTGACAAGAGGTGAAATGGGACTGAGCCTGACAGCGATACGTTCCATAACTAAATTGCTGACATACGTGACAACTTGGTTGAGGCTTGTTGTCCATTGAGAACCCAAGTTAGAGCCACGAGAAAGGAGAGAAAACTGACTCGAAAAGAACACACATTACTTCAAAAAAATTCAGATCATGAAATAATGTTCCCTCAACTTTTCTTACACTAAATTGGCTCCATTATCATCAATCCCTTTGGAACAAATACCAACATAGTAAAATAAACCAAAGGACTGCGGATGCTGGAAATCTGAAACGTAAACAGAAATTGTTGGAGAAACTCAGCTGGTCTGGCAGCATCTGTGGCGAGGAAGCAGAGTTAACGTTTTGGGTCCAGTGATCCTTCCTCAGAACTGGTTGTAGCTAGGAAAAGCTGGTAGATGCGATGGAGACAGTAAACCCAGGGAGAATGGGATGGAATCCTTATGGGAAGCAGGATGCGAGGATGTGAGGTTAACTGCTATCATTTCTAGCAGTGATAAGGGAGAAATTGTCATTTACAAAGATGATTAATATTAAACTATTGGTTTTTAATACTTGTCCAAAATAATTCCTTATCTATTTATAGGCACTTATGGGATGAACACAGCAAAGCAACACTGGATTACCTCCCTTAGTATGAATATAAGTGCATCAGGGTTAATCACGCACAATACTATTATTTCAAATGTTTAGATAAGGAAACATTTACTTGCAGTTTACTATGTCATAAACTAGAAAATAGAACTTCGGCAGATCAACTTCCTTTGTGCCTTAAATTAGCTTGGCGGCACAGCCCAGTATGAGATTCAGTCACACAGCAGGAAGCTCCCAGGTTTCACCTCTGGGTTCTGCTGAGTTAAATAGATTTGAAACAGCATCAGATGCCAACTACAAACCAATGGTGGCACTCGTGCCCACAACCATCTGACACAGATGGGCAAAAGATCCATTCCAGATCCTTAAGAAGTGATAAGGCTGACACACCGGGGCAGGGATGGGAGGGGGGTTGGGGAATGCTGTACTGTTGGGCGTGCTGCCCTTTCACTGAGGTGTTAAATCAAGACAACATCTGCCTTTCAAGGGGACGTAAAATATCGGCAACATTTCTCCTGGTCTCTTTGTTACAGAAGGGGTCGACGACCTGGAAATCTCCCTCCCCACCCGGTGGAACGTTTATGGGCTTTGTCAATCGCGACAATTGGTCTTGACTCGTGATGACTCCCACAGCCCGCCAACACTTGCAATGCAGGCATTGGAATGAAGAATGGCCACTTGGGGTGCAGTATCGCAGGTGGCTGGAATAAATGAAACTGGGCTGCACTAAAGCTTCAGGAGAGAGCAGGAAATTGAAGGAGAAAGCCATTCTAATTGATCCGTGCAGGAAATCGCAACATGACTTTGGATTAGTCGCAGTGAAGAGTGAACAAATGATGCATGCTAATTCTTGCAGTTTATTATTTGAAATAAAGTTGAAAATTAAAGCACTTGGGGATTTGTCTTCCTATTCTTGTGTTAAAAATAAAACAGCTCATATCCTTTTATGTGGCCATGACAATTTACTGAGAACCACTAACTGCCACATCTGACAGAATGTATTATAGCTTTGCAAGCCAAATTCAAATACGGTTTGCATTGCACAGCAGAGGCCAGAATAATGATATCCTGGTCCAAGCATAGCCTTCATCCAGCTGAGACCAGAATTATGAAGATCCCTGTCAGAAAATGTAAATAGAATTTTTAATTCCTTCAGAGACTACCACGGCATCACTTCATTTTAAGTGTTACTTTTTATGCTGCAATGAACACATTAGCTTTCCTTAAAAAAAACAGATCTTTGTCAATGAGAGAAGTTGTTAAATTGACTTAAACCAGAAGATTGTATCAGCACAGATATAAGGTAATGTGGAGTTTGCAGGATATGACAGCTGTTACATGCACTAGGGACATTCTTACAAAAGGGTAACAGCCTCCCCAGTAGACTCTCAACTGTGGGGAGAAATGAGAGGTTTAGCCTCATCTGTGATGCTGCCACATTCGAATAGCCTGCAGACGTTAAGGCTCACACAGATCAGCTGGCAGTTCATTCTTGTGCAGGGACAACGCACACTGCTTCGGGAAACAGCTAAATCATCAAGTTAAGAGACTGTCACCTTAAAAGCTGTGACTTCTATCAATCATTGATCTCTCAGGCCTTCTGTTTGCTGATCCGTCTCAGAAATCTGTGTGGTTACCCACTTCTGAGATCCGCTTGGTGCAACTTGTGCCCTCTGATCTAGCAAAAAAGGCAAGTTGCAAATCTGCCCCCACCCTTCACAAGTATGGCCCTGTACCAGACAATAAAGCTGCTTTTTGATGTGTGAGCTTACAGCACTGAAGAGGGCTATTCAGCTCATGATGCCTCTGTGTGGAAGGGTTATTCTACTGATCCCACTTTCTCTGTTTGAAGTAAAGCAATTCCAGCTTCTCTAGTCTTCCCTTTTCATCATAGAGTCCCTACAGTGTGGAAACAGGCCCTTTGGCCCAACAAGTCCACAGTGACCCTCAGAGCATCCTACCCAGACCCATTCCCCTATAACCCACCTAAACTACACATCCCTGAACACGACAGGCAATTTAGCATGGCCAACCCACCTAGCCTGCACATCTTTGGACTGTGGGAGGAAACTGGAGCACCTGGAGGAAACCCACACAGACACTGGGGGGAATGTGCAAACTCCACACAGACAGTCACCTGAGGCTGGAATTGAACCTGGGTCCCTGGTGCTGTGAGGCAGCAGTGCTAACCGCTGAGCCACCGTGCTGCCCCATGAGCAGGATTGATGCCAATCCTAGGAATCTGAATCCAAAAAGACAGCCGATTTATACCTCAATGTAGACTAATGACAGATCTGCAGATGCACCTTATAGTGCAGCTGCTGCTCTATGGATTAAACGATATGAAGGCTGGCAATGACTTAGAGACACTAGCTCGAGGCAACTAAAGAACACGGCAAAAAGCCTTAAAAGGTGTGCAACTGGGTTGTCCTCTTTTTCCTCTTATACCTGAATTCCCCTCACTACCTCCCCAGAACTCACGCGTGAAAATGTCCGGTCGAGAATCAGTCTCCCGTCACACACTGGGGTAACATTTCATGGCTTAAGCATATCATCTGTTTGCTCACATTTGAAAGTTATTTTCACACAGACTGTCCTGACCTGCTGAGGATGATCGCCTTTGGCCCTCTTTGAAACCGAAAATGACTCACAACCCCCGCTGCAGAGAAAGGTCGGGTTTTCATTTGAATAGACTGCTGAGGGAGAGAGGAGGGAGTGAGATTACAGTAATTGTGAAACCCTTTCAAGGATCGAAAAGCAGAGAACCGCGAATTCGAGAAATCTGAAACAAAATCAGAAAAAATGTTGGGAAGGCTCTGTGGCTCAGTGGCACGGTGGCTCAGTGGTTAGCACTGCTGCCTCACAGCGCCAGGGATCTGGGTTCGATTTTTACCCTTGGGCGACTGTCTGTGTGGAGTTTGCACATTCTCCCCGTGTCTGCGTGGGTTTCCTCCGGGTGCTCTGGTTTCCTCCCACAGTCCAAAGATGTGCAGGCTAGGTGGATTGGCCATGCTAAATTGCCACGTAGTGTTCAGGGATGTGTAGCTTAGGTGGGTTATAGGGGGATGGGTCTGGGTGGGATGCTCCAAGAGTCGGTGTGGACTTGTTGGGTCGAAGGGCCTGTTTCCACACTGTAGGGATTCTATGATTGTATGAATTCTGTCACCCTGTCCGCAGGGAGAAACAGAGTGAAGGCTGTGAGATATTCCAGGAAGGACATTTCGGTAGGCAGGATTCTGGCGTAAGTAGGCCCTGCCACTTACCCAGCTTCACCAGAAATAAGTTCTGACCAGGAAGGCCTATAATCTGCCTTGTCTTTCAAATGAGGCAATTAAGGACCACTTATGGTGTTCATGCTGTTTCCTCTAGCATTGAACTGGATGCAATAGGCCCCTCACCATGCAGTGCCCACAATGGGTGATGCTGTATGGGCTGCTTGTCACTGTGGAGGAGGAGGGGTGCTCCCTCAGTCAAGGGCAACCAGTGTCCAATGGAGGGACAGGACTGTGAGAAAAGGTGGCCGAAAAAGAGGAGCACTTCCTGACTCCTGCTCTCTGAAGAAGGGTCTAGACCCGAAACGTCAGCTTTCCTGCTGCTTGGCCTGCTGTGTTCATCCAGCTCTACACCTTGTTGTCTCAGATTCTCCAGCATCGGCAGTTCCTACTATCTCTCCCACTCTCATTGCATTTCTTGCAGCTATGCAAGGGGGTTTACACACATACAAGTCAGACAGTGGCTCTACACAGCCTGAAAGCAAGGACCAAAGCACGTCACATCCTGATCAGTGAACTCCTTGACGCTGCACTATTTGGTCCGAAAGAAATTCAGCTAAACAACTCCTGTGCTATCTCTCCCATTCCTGTAAGTTGTTCACCCTGAATATAAACTATAAACAAAACCCATGGCTATGGGACAGTTGTCACACACTCAATAGCTGGAAGTGGTTTGCAAATTCAGCTATTCTGGGTTCATGGTGACAGACAATCTGTCTCTTCATTCAGGACTCTTTTACATTTCTAGGGAAAAAGCCACTATCATTGATCCACTCATGGAACATGCATTCATTCATATCAAGTTGACTCCTAGGATCAAGTAGGGGGTTTATTAGTTCTCTGTTCTCAGCATCTTGATCCCTGACTGTGAAACACAGACGGCTGGGAGCTATCACAGAATGGAGGCTGAACAACTTACAACTTCACTGCTGTGACATGTTCTGGGCCAAAACACAGACGTGGCAGCTCATCCCCAAGTCAGTCGCCACTCGTTGAGCACGGGAAGAGTTCAGGGACTCCGACACATTCCCAGGATGGGAGGCAATTGTGTATCCGAGGATTTTCTGGATGGTGAGCTAGCCAGAGGCTGACGACCAGCAGGATGCCAAAAGCTCTGATTCCAGGAAGCCGGATACGAAGGCCTGAAAGCATTGATTCTCAGCCCTGAGGGACACCAGCTGGCACAGAGATATGGCAACATCACCTCATGACAGTCAGTGGCTCTTGGCAGCAGTCACCCACACTGACACCGGCTCTCCAGTCCACATGGGGCACTGCGGCAGAACCAGCTTCTCAAGGAACAACAAGGATCCTCCCATTGGCAGAATGTGAAGAAACCCCATTCCCAATGGATTTCATTTGCTGCAGGTTCATCATCTTATACAGGTGGAAGGGTATTAATGATGATGACATGATATACCCTTAGGTCCACAGCATGCAAATATAAACAGTTACAATTAGGGGCAATTACTGTCCACAATGTGATTAGGTAATGGTTACAAACTGTATTTTTCTGAAGTAGTTTTCAATTATTTCAAACCTGTTTACTCACAGACAGTAGACTAGACACTGATAAAAGTGCTAATTTTTTTGTGATAACCTGTTTTCATCAAACACTGACTACCCTGTTTTATAGCAGATTTTACAATTGGCAATGCGCAAATAGTTTTCTGCAGCAAAGTAGGAAAGAAACTCCATAAAATAAAACTGGCACGATTCTGTGAGGCAATTTTCACCCAGAGTATTGATTGTACCTGAAGAGAAAACAGTTCCCCAGAAACCTCGCACTGCCCGCTTCTATCTCCTTCCCCTCGCACTGCCCGCTTCTATCTCCTTCCCAAAATCCACAAACCTGAATGCCCTGGTCGACCCATTGTCTCCGCCTGCTCCTGCCCCACCGAACTGATCTCCAACTATCTCGACTCCATTTTCTCCCCCTTGGTCCAGGAACTCCCTACCTATGTCCGTGACACCACCCACGCCCTCCACCTCCTCCAGAACTTCCAATTCCCCGGTCCCCAACACCTCATCTTTACCATGGACATCCAGTCCCTCTACACCTGCATTCCCCATGCAGATGGCCTTAAGGCCCTCCGCTTCTTCCTGTCCCGCAGGCCCGACCAGTCCCCCTCCACTGACACCCTCATCCGCTTAGCCGAACTCGTCCTCACACTCAACAACTTCTCTTTCAATTCCTCCCACTTCCTACAGACAAAGGGGGTAGCCATGGGTACCCGCATGGGCCCAAGCTACGCCTGCCTCTTTGTAGGTTACGTGGAACAATCCCGCTTCCGTACCTACACCGGCCCTAAACCCCACCTCTTCCTCCGTTACATTGATGACTGTATCGGTGCCGCCTCGTGCTCCCACGAGGAGCTCGAACAGTTCATACACTTCACTAACACCTTCCACCCCAACCTTAAATTTACCTGGACCATCTCTAACACCTCTCTCCCCTTCCTGGACCTCTCTGTCTCCATATCGGGCAACCACCGAGAAACCGATATTCATTTCAAGCCCACCGACTCCCACAGCTACCTAGAATACTCCTCCTCCCACCCACCTTCCTGCAAAAATGCTATCCCCTATTCCCAATTCCTTCGCCTCCGCCGCATCTGCTCCCAGGATGAGGCATTCCACTCCCGTACATCTCAGTTGTCCTCGTTTTTCAAGGACCGTAACTTCCCCTCCTCGGTGGTCGAGAACGCCCTCAACCGTGTCTCCCACATCTCCCGCACCTCATCCCTCACACCCCGTCCACGCAATAAAAACCAAAAAAGAATCCCCCTCGTCCTCACGTACCACCCCACCAACCTCCGGATCCAACGCATCATCCTCCGACACTTCCGCCATCTGCAATCCGACCCCACCACCAAAGACATCTTTCCCTCCCCACCTTTATCTGCTTTCCGGAGGGACAACTCTCTCCGTGACTCCCTTGTCCGCTCCACACTCCCCTCCAGCTCCACCACACCCGGCACTTTTCCCTGCAACCGCAGGAAGTGCTACACCTGCCCCCATACCTCCTCCCTCACCCCCATCCCAGGCCCCAAGAAGACTTTCCACATCAAGCAGATGTTCACCTGCACATCTGCCAATGTGGTATACTGCATCCGCTGTACCCGGTGTGGCTTCCTCTACATCGGGGAAACCAAGCGGAGACTCGGGGACCGCTTTGCAGAACACTTGCGCTCGGTTCGCAACAAACAACTGCACCTCCCAGTCGCGAACCATTTCAACTCCCCCTCCCATTCCTCAGACGACATGTCCATCCTGGGCCTCCTGCAGTGCCACAACGATGCCACCCGAAGGTTGCAGGAACAGCAACTCATATTCCGCTTGGGAACCCTGCAGCCCAATGGTATCAATGTGGATTTCACAAGTTTCAAAATCTCCCCTCCCCCCACCGCATCCCAAAACCAGTCCAACTCGTCCCTGCCTCCCTAACCTGTTCTTCCTCCCACCTATCCCCTCCTCCCACCTCAAGCCGCACCTCCATCTCCTACCGACCAACCTCATCCCGCCCCCTTGACCTGTCCGTCCTCCCTGGACTGACCTATCCCCTTCCTAACTCCCTACCTACACTCACCTTTCCTGGCCCCATCCCCGCCTCTTCGACCTGTTTGTTTCCTCTCCACCTATCCTCTCCTCTATCCCTCTTCTATCCGCCTCCCACTCTCTCCCTATTTATTTCAAAACCCCCTTCCCCTCCCCCTCTTCTGATGAAGGGTCTAGGCCCGAAACGTCAGCCTCTCTGCTCCTATGATGCTGCTTGGCCTGCTGTGTTCATCCAGCCCTGCACCTTGTTGTCTCGAGTTCCCCAGAAACATTCGCTTTCACTTGTCCTTTACTCTCATTCCAGGAAAAGGTCAAACTAAGAGCTTTTGGAACAGACAGAAAGGGTCGAAGGAAAACAGAGTAACTACAGCAAATGAGCATGTGTCATGTGCTTTGACCTCAGGCCTCAAGATGTAGCAGTGGAATGCAGAAGGTGGCAGCCATTTTCCAAATATGATGGCAGCATTTTGAATATAATACCAGCATGTAAAATTTACCAGTGTTAATCAGAATATTGCAGTGCAATTCAGAATACGGTAACAACTGTCAGAGTACTGTGGTTAAATTCAGCTCATTGCAGTGCTGTTCTGAATAACGTAATGGTATTGGAAATATAACAGCCAGATCCTGTATATTGCAGCTTTACAACCATCGTTTCTCTTTGTATAAATAAATAGCCTGAGATTGGGTCAAAGGAGTTCAATGTTGAAGTTTGCATGTTATACAAATCTTTACTGAGTAGCAACAGGGATGGCTGCAGTCTTCAGGAGGACATACACAGTCAAGGGGATACACATGGCAGGTGTAATTTAAATCAGATAAAGCATGAAGTGATGCATTTTATGAAGAACAAGATGGTGTGGTAGAATGATCTAAATCATCTTATTTTTGGAGAGGGTACAAGAGCAGAAGGACATGGGCTGCAAATGTAGAAAGCTTTGAATGTGCAGAGTAAGATGATAGGGCAGTTAAGAACACATGCAACTCTTGGCTTTGTGAATGAAGATAAAAACATGGGGGTTTTACAGAGGAAGAGATGGATGGCCAGGAACCTTGGTGACTTGAAATCAGACTGCCTGCAACTGGGGTTGGCCTTAAGTAGTACAGCGTGGCAATTCAGGGCCTGGAATTCTGCCCTAAAGAGCTGTTCACCAGTCTGATTAGCCAGCAGCTCTATCCCCCCAAATGAAGCCGGAAGTCAGATGTGGCCAGTGCTGGGACTGCAACCAGAACCCAACAGAAAGCCCATGCAGTCATGAGATCCCGGAGAGGGTGGGAATGGGATCAGGAGTGGGAGTAGGGAATTGCGTGGCAGGTTGCATAGGCCAGGAGATACCCTGACTTCCTGTCCACCTTAAACCCATGCAGTGAAAGTTACTGGGCTGGCAGTCTGCAAAACTACAGCAGAGGCAGAAGGAGATAGTTAACTGACTATTAAGAATGTAATGAACCCAAAGGTGACAGTGCTACCTGATGCTTTCTTATGATTGATACCACGATCAAGGAATTAGTCATTAATTTGTAGTATTATTAATATTTCCTATAATGTGTGAGGGAGGAAATGGCTGGGAAGTGGAGGACTGATATACTGTACATTCTCCACATACCCCTATACAAACCACCTTCAAACTTGCATTTTGGGCACCATAACATTCACTCCATGAGGTTATGGTCCTTCCTTACAAGTCAATCCCTGTGTCTCTGGTGGTGCATCCTGTACAATTCTGGGCAGCACTCTTAAGTGTGCAGGGGAGGGATTTCAGTTATATACAGAGAGTGAAGAAATTAGAATGGCTTTCCCTGGAACAGAGAAGGTTGAGTGTAGACCTAATAGAGATATTCAAATTTATGAAGGGGGTGGGGGGGGTGGTTTCGTTGAGCATATCAGAAGAAACTATTTCCTCTGGCAACTGGGTTGGTGGCCAGGAGTCTTAGATTTAAAATAACTGGCGAAAGAACTAGAGGATAAGTGAGATTTTTGGTCATATAGAAGCTTGTTAAGATCTGAATTTTATAATCCGAAAGAACGAGGGTGAAATTATCCATAGGAATTTACAACACCATTTTAGACATGTATTTGAAGAGGACTGATTTTCGGGTTTAAGGTGAAAAACACTGGGGTCTGAGCCTAAGCTGGATGGCTCTTCCAAATGATTTGCAAATAATGAAGCAATATATGCATTCTCTCCCTTTGCCACCTGTTACCTTTGGCAGCTCCTGCTGCTTCCTGTGTCTTTTAGAGCTACAATCCCAGGCTGCTGTGTGGGGGGAGCAGTGAGCTGGCTTCAAATCAGTGCCATTCCCTAGCATTGCATGCTTTCCAGGAAAAAAGATCGAGCTCTGCTACTGTTTAGGCAGAACACTCTTGTATTCCCATTGAAGCAGCATTATTCGACAGAGCACCATGATGCTTCTGCCTTCCTTCAGATGGCATTGAACTGCAGCAGCAGAGTTGGCAACAGGAACTTGACATGCAGAGAAAGACAGCTGCAGACTTGTGGCAGCATCACTGTTTTGTTCGCGAGAATGGCTTCAGGCAATACAGTGTTTGAGACGTGGTCTGGGAACAATAAGCCAGCGACTACAGTATAACATTACCAGGCTTTTTTTCTCTCCCCAGCGGGTTTTATTTCCATCACAATACCGAATGACTTATCATCTATAAAGATGCACATTAAGGTGCCAATTGTTGACTGCCAGATTCTGAATGATTGCCCCCTAACAGTTAGCTTGATAGCAGCTCTGTAACCATGAATAGCTGGATTGGTGCATCTATTTAAACAAGTTGAATCGCCCCTATCTCTGGATTACGACATTTTTCACTGGTTAACTAGAGTTGACAGCCTTCATGCCAAAAGGCTCGGCTTGAAATGAAATGAAAATGTGAGTAGAAGATGAGTTGAAAATGGGAGCAAGACAGACCAACACGAACTTGGAAACGAGTGGCCAAAGGTCTTACAGCTAGCTAAAGTGATAGGGAGTGCACTCTGTTGACAGTGCTCCAATAGAAGTGGCAGAGAAAAAAAAACTTTGCTGGATTGCTTTACGGTCTGTTGTGTTAATCTCAGAAGTATCAAGAAATGTCATTTGTTAGTCTAACTTCGCTCCAATTTTTTCCTCCTCTGCAGAAGATGCTGACCCCGCAATGCAAGAAGAAACCAGGCCAATCTCCCTCATGCAAAGGATCCACCTGTAAGCCATTCCCTGTTCTCACCTGGTTATGATACTCTGCTTCCAACAGAGGGCAGTCACAACCTGGAACTCTTTCCAACCTCCTGTCAGACCTGGCCTCGCTGAAAGTTAACTGTTGGTGAGTTAGTTGCTTTCTAGCATGGAGTATTCCTGATCTGCACAGCTCACAGTCGCTTTTAACATTTCTGCCTGAGCAACAGTTTGATTCTCCCTTTGGAGATGGGAAAAAGGAGGTGGATCTGTTTGTCTGTCAGAAATCGGTCTCCAGTGAGAAAGTGTTTGTCTTTCCCAAAATCAGACCCTGAATTGATATGGTGACAGGCTTCAGGCGCCCACAGCAACCATCAGTGAAGTGGCTGTTTGTCTTAAAGTAACAGAAGGCATGCCAAAAACCTTGCCACTGCACCAGAGGGTGGTCACAGGGATGCCAGAGGCCTGGCAGACTAAAGGGAGAGGAGCAGGGTTCTGTTCCCACAGGGTGACAGGGAGGGACCACCTCGTCATGCAGCATGGGCACCTCTCCATCATCAGCATCACCTTTCTATGTCTGAGGGCACCACGCCACCACACCAGGCATTGGACCTATAGTCACCGGTGCCCATCAGTTTGTGCTTCTGTTTTTGTAAAGATGGTATCTATCACTGGGTGATGCCCGGTGTGCTGCTGCCTGTGAGATAACACAGAGGCCCAGAAGTGCATTGAAGTCAGCCCTGGATCCTGCGCTGAGGGCGATGTCTCATCTGCTTGGTCCCCCTCTCCTCTTGCCTTCCGATGCCAGGTTCTCCGCCCGTCTTGTGCAGCTGCTGCTCCACAGCTCCAATGGTTTCAAACTCTGAGGGTATCACACCCGTTTCCAAACGACGCTTCCTAGGGATAATGGATGGTCCAAACAGCTGTGCCCACCACTGTGCCCATGCAATGCCCAGTGTGTGATGGCCTCTCAAAGTGGCAAAACTCTCAATTCTGTCTCCTCCCCTGAAAATGCGACGACAAAATTTTTAACTACTAAAGGATAAGACCTCTGAAGCTTGAAAACCATATTTCACTTACGCTTTAAAATTCGCTTCCTACACAAATTGTGTAGCTGGACTGACAAAATATCCAAGGCGGGGGACGTGAAAAAATTGTGGCTGGAAGAGCTGCTCCTGTTTAGAGGTATTTTCATTGTCGGAGCCGATTTCCTTGAATCCTAGGAGCAGTAAGGACTGTTTTATAAGCTGTTGCATTGTTTTGGAACTTTGGGAAAAATGATCAAAACAATGGCTGGATGGGTATATGAATGGGAAGGGTTTAGAGGGATATGGGCCAAATGCTGGCGAATGGGACTAGATTTATATAGCAAATCTGGTTGGCATGGATGAGTTGGACTGAAGGGTCTGTTTCTGTGCTGTATATTTCTATGACTCTATGACTCTATAACTGCGAAAATCTGGTCACCCCCTCTGAAAATGGGAACAGTTCCTACAGTCAGGCTGTTAATGAGCCCATACCTTTCATAGTCTCGCTCCCTCCACCCATCCTCAGTAATATTGAGGGTAGGAAGAGTGGTGGGATGTCCAGCCAGAATCTAGCCTGTACTTTAAGTCAAAACCATACAAAAAAAAACAAAGAATGTCCATTTTTACAGTGTCTTCAAGCCCTCTGCACTTTCCAGCTTTACAACCAATGAAATACTTTTGAAGTGTGGTCACTGCAGCACTGGGCACAGCAAGATCCCACTAACAACACTGAGTTAAACGATGAGGTAACCTATCTTTGGTGGTCCTGGCTGAAGGACAAATATTGGCCAGTGCCCAGGTATGAACATCTATGCTCTTCCTCAAGCAAGTGCCATAGGACCTCGTTCATACATGAGAGATCTTGAGAAGCCTCAGTTTGATGCCTTTTCTGAAAGATGGCACCCCTGAGAGTGCTGGACTCTTCTCAGCACCGGACAGTAAGAGCCTGGATTGCAATTAAGGCTGGCCCACACTCACCCAGGCTGATTCAGTACAAACACTAAAGGGGCTAGACTTCCTTGGGACTTCCACTCTAACACCATGAGCAAACGGATCTCCCGCTGATCTTCCCTCAAAGATACACCAGTGAAATGGGAGTCGCCTCAAGTGAGCTGCCAACAAAATTGTCTGTGGAAATTCATTTTCATCCCTGCCCAAAGTTTTGCTGCATGTGTTGGAGACATCAGTCTGACAAGCAGTTAAATGGGTAATGGTGGGAGGAGGCTTTCCGTGGTTAATGCGTTTTAGTGTGCTGTGCTGACTGGAGAGCACTGCACTGATAGACTGCTGGGAGATCCGAGACTGTCGTTTCAGGACAGTATGTCTCCACACGGCCACTTTCTACTTCCCAGCAGAACCCCAGCCCTACACAAGACCAAAAGACCATAAGAAATAGGAACAGGGATTATGCCATTCAGTCCCTCAAGCCTGTTCTGTCATTCAACAGGATCATGCTTGTTCCGACATTCCTCACATCCACTTTCCTGCTCTTTCCCTCCAACTCTTGATTCCGCAACTGATCAAGAATCTATCTATCTCAGCCTTAAACGTTCACAAGGACTCTGCCCCCACAGCTCTCTATGGCAAGGAGTTGACTCTCAACCCTCTGAGGGAAGAAATTCCTTCTCATCTCAGTCTTAAATTGGTGCCCCTTTATTCTGAGACTATGGGAACTCACAGTTTTTGGTGTTACCATGCCATTAGCACAGGTCACAAGTTTGGAAGGTGCTGTCAAAGTAGCCTTGATGAGATGTAATAGACAGTGATGCTGCCATCGTGTGTGGTGAGAAAGGGAGTGAATCCCCATGAGGGGAAACATCCTCTTAACATTTACCTTGTCAAGCCCCAACTGCAAAAAGCCAGAAAAAAAGAGATTTCTGCTCTACGTAACCGGCACTAAAATTTGTTCCATATCAGGCAAGTTTCCTTTCTTTATGAGGAAACTGAACAATGAAACAAGGAGTTCAACGCACTCCTAGTGTAATATATTCTGAATGGGCAGCGATCTGAACACAGCCCAGTCCATACTCAAGATATTGTATAATCAAGGGTAAAGTAAAGAAAGACTTGCATTCCTCTAGCAACTTCATGATCACAAGACATTTGGCTTCATTCTCTCACAAGGTGGGGCCAAAATGTGTCACGCATTCCTAGTGAGCTTGAGAAGGTAGCCTTCTTAAACCTTGTGATATGTGAAAACCCACAATGCTGTAAGGGAGGGAGCTGCAGGATTTTGACACAACGACAGTGAAGGATCAGCAATATATTGTAGTTCCAACTCACGATTGTGTGTATGCCTTGCCTATACTATTCCAACAGGACCAGACAGGGTAAATGCAGGAAGGATGTCCCTGATGACCAGGGAATTCAGAACCAGGGGTCCCAGTATAAGGATATGGGGTAGGCCCTTTAAGTCTGAGATGAGGAGAAATTTCTTCACCCAGAAAGTACTGAACCTGTAGAATTTACTAACAGAGAAAGTAGTTGAGGACAAAAACATTCAATGGTTTTAAAGAGTTAGATATGGTTCTTAGTGCTAAAGTGATCAAAGGGTATGAGGAGCAAACAATACTGAGTTTCTCTCTCCAAGGATGCTGCCAGACCTGCTAAGTTTCTCCAGCACTTTCTGTTTGTATTCCAGGGCACCAGCATCGGCAATCCCTTGATCTTATACTTGGTAAGTAATCTGCTTGATGTTAATGTTTCACTCACTCAGTGTTCCCAGGGTTAACATTGGTCTTGTGGTACATTCAGCTTCTGACAGGGCTTTACCACTGGCTTCTATCTGTGAGCGTCTATAAACCACAATTATGTTATTAATTTGAAATATAATTTTCTTGTGGCTACCCTCTGTCTGTTACAAAAAATCCTGATGGTCAATATATTATACTATTTTACATAGATAAAATGTGGTGATGCTGTTTGAGGTTCATGTGGATTCTGGGAAGCAAGATGTGTGCAGTAACTGACCTCAGTCTGTGGGAACAGACAGTGAAGCTGACTTTTATCTCTGCATTTTACAAATATTACTATAAATGGCATCATGCTGCTGCCCAATCCTGAAGTGAAAAAGAATCTATGCCAAAGTACAGCCTGAAACATTGGCCCAGATTTTCCGAGGAGTGGCAATTACAGTCAGACTGCCTCTCCCCTCCTATTGCCTAGACTGGTGTCAAGTTACTGGCGGAGAAGAGGTGTGACAGGACCAGGACAGTGGATTGGTCGGGGTGGGCTAGTGTGATCAATGGGGGTAGGGGGTATTGATCCAGGAGCCGAGGTGTGGGGCATTCATGTCTGGCAGGAGAAAGGAATAAAGTCCGGTCCAGCAGGGAGGGATGTGTGTGTGTGTCTGTGTATTTATATATGTGTGCATGTGTGTATATGTGGGGGCGTATGTGTGTGTTTGTGTCTGTGTGTATGGGTCTGTGTATTTACGTGTGTGTGTGTGTGTGGGGGGGTGTATGTGTGTTTCTGTGTGTGTGTGTGTTTGTATGTATGGGTGAGTGTGGGTGTATGTGTGCATGTGTGAGTATGTATGGTTGTGTGTACAGTAGTGTGGGTGTATGTGTGAGTGTGTATGGTTGTGTGTACAGTAGTGTGTGTGTGTGTTTGTATGTATGGGTAAGTGTGGGTGCATGTGTGAGTATGTATGGTTGTGTGTACAGTAGTGTGTGTGTGTGTGTGTGTGTGTGTGTGTGTGTGTGTGTGTGTGTG
>NC_063342.1:63741922-63862908 GCF_021869965.1 Rhincodon typus | reverse complement strand
TGTGTGTGTGTGTGTGTGTGTGTGTGTGTGTGTGTGTGTGTGTGTGTATGGAATAACGGAATCATGTTGGGTTGAGAAAGTCAATTTGGGTGAAGGTGGTTGTTAGGGGTCCCAGATGTGTAAGGAGTTGGGCGGGAGGTGGTTTACATAGCACTGTACAGCACAGGAACAGGCACAGCTTTAGCTGAACATGTTAAGTTTGAGGGTCAGTTTAATAGTTATCCAGGAGTTAAACCAGGTTTTTAATCTTCTAATGTTTCCTGGCTAACTATTAACTTGTTGGAGTCTGAACCCTCTGAATTCTCTAGTTTAAATGGGATTCTTTCAGGAGGTTCCAGATGCACCTGAATTGCCCATCAGAATCTTTAATTTCCCAGGCAAATCCCACAGAATCTGCAGGTGGGCCCCAATACACACCACCAGTCTAAGGTGCTCCCAGGACTCTCTAGTCATTGGGATATCTGGGCTGTGATAAAGGGATCATCATCACAGAGGACAAGGAGTGGATTCAGTGAAAAGGCCTGTAGCTGAGACAGTGATTGGAGCACATTGCTCTACCGGATATTTAGTATTTCAAATACTATCAAAGTACAGCCATCCACAATCTCCTTCCAGGTAAAACACAGGTAATTGAGAACATCTATTAGTGTCAAGACAGACAGTAAGAGAGTACATTAGTTTTATAGTGTATCGAGCTGGAAGCAATAGAATTGACATATATGCTTCTGGTGAAGAAGCTTTATAGAATCCACATGCTTCACACACTGTAATGTTTCAAGGTGAGAAGTGCCATGAAGAATTATGTGATTCTGGAACATTAAAGATTCATGCTCGAGTGTCCTAGTGAGGTTAGGAATAAATGCAGTGTCTGAGTCACTGTCAGTGAATGTTCTTTTTGCAGCTATTGGTGCAGAACTTGGGGTCAGGAAAGCGGTGTGTACGAGGGACGATTTATGGCAATACAGCTTGCGATAAGAAACATCATCTGTAACTAATTTGCCTTATAGCCATCCAGCCTGTTTATGGTGCAACATTTGGTTTAGTGATTTCAATCTGGTTAAACAGGATTTGGAAACAGAGTTAATGTTTCGGGTCCAGCGACCCTTCCTCAGAGTTCTGAGGAAGGGTCACTGGACCCGAAACGTTAACTCTGTTTTCTCCTCCACAGATGTTGCCAGACCTGCCGAGCTTTTCCAGCAACTTTGTTTTTGTTCCTGATTTACAGCATCCGCAGTTCTTTTGGTTTTTAAACAGGATTTGGCATTAGTTCAGTGACAAAACAAACAGAAAATTAGTTTGTTTCCTGAGTATCGGATTGTATGCTAGATGCATTGACTGCAGAAAACTCAAGTCATGCATTTAAATATGGCTGCTTAAATTTTTTTTGAAAAATAGAAGGAATGAGAGTTGGGAGCATTGGAAAATGTGTGGCACTACAAACTGAGATGCTGTAACTTCAACTCTAGGTTCTGGCTCAGAGCTTCAACAGAGCACAGATCATTATAGGATGATAATGTGATTATTCAATAGCTATGAATATCCCAGTTTAATGAGTTTGGACTGCTTTAACCAATACGTGAGGCCACGAGACCCAAGTAAAAATCTAATTTGGTGATAAATTAGATTTTGTTGTAATCTCTGCAAGATGCCAAAATGTTTTGTTTCAACTGAACTTACAGTTAGCCGCTGAAAGAATAATGTCAAGGTTTGACATCTTATAAGACTTCTACTGTGGCAAATTATTAAAAGCACTATTGACTAAACATTTTCTTCTTTGATTGCAACTTATATGTTCAACTAAAGAGGAACATCACCTTTCTTACTTATCATATATTGAACTCTCCATGGTATTAGAGTACTGGATAAGTGATCGAACCAGGTAAAAAGTGGACTGGATGGTATAAAACCAAATGAATTGTCACCCTAAGGGCACTTGGGCAGGAATGGCCACTGCTCAAACAACTATAGTCCACCATAGAATCAACATAGTCAGGTCAAGGCTCATGTATGTCTTTCACAGAGCTAAAAACTAAAACAGCAATGTTGGAAATCTGAATTTTAAAAAAAAAGTTCTTGGAAATGCAAAGCAGTTTGCTCGGTATATGAAAGAGGATGACGCACCAAATATATCTTTGAGGAGTCACATCCAATAGGCTGGCTTGCTAGTGATTTCTCTTAATGACATTACTGCTTTGGAACTACAATTAACTACGGAACAATTCCTATCTTCCGTCAAAACTCCTGAGGCACTCTGAGGGTTAATTGGTTGCACGGAAAAGCAGACTAGTTGATAATAAGTTTGTACTATGAAGTTCTAGAAAACAAAGTGTCATCTACTTACTAAATGATTGCATGCAGAAGTGTTCAGTCAGAAACATTGATAATAAGTGTACAACCGAAAACAAATTGAAACACCCCTTGGATGAAATGCTTAGCTCTGGCTAACAGCTGATCAGTTCCAGTGCTGTTCTATTCTTTAATTACTCAACACTCAGGCACAATAGACTGCTGCCTTGTACAATTATCCTGTATAATGGGGCGATTATCATTCCTATCTTGCCCCCAATCAACCAACCATTAAAGTTGGCCAAACTGAAAGAGAAAGCAAAGTTACTCCCTGTGCCGGTCACCTATATTACCAGATGCCAATTCTTTTCTTTTATTTCAAAAACATACTTTATTCATTAAAATCTTGATATAGAAAGATAGTCACTGAAGCAGTTTGATTCTGTACAGTCTTTACATGCGTAGAACAAACCCAAGGCATTCCTTATTTATACAAGTCAATATCTACATACATTTGAGGCACTGGGGGATGGGGTCCGATAACTGAACTGACTCCCATTTATCTTCGGCAGAAAGACCTCAGATGGTAGTCTTTCCCCACTGCACCTTGGCGGCAGCTGCTCCAATTCACTCCTTGTCGGAGGCAAGAACTCTGCAAACTAAACCATAGCTGGCACACATCTGTCTGTATCAGGGCAATGGTAGGTGCTCCAGGGTTGTGGCTCTGAGCCTGTGGAAGAGTGAGATTAGCATGGGTCATAGCGCACTTTCCATAAGGAATTATAAGGAGCAATCTTTAATGCTCACCTCAGCTCAGCACACTTCTCTCTGGAGTTTCAAAGTTCTGGGCTCAAGTTCCAATCCAGGATATTTCAGTGCAGGACTGTGGAATGTATGTACTGAGCTGTCAGAGATGCCATCTCTCAGGTAAGGTATTAAATGGGGGCCCTATTTCCCTAATCGTGTGGATGTAAAAAATCTGTATCACTATTTCGAAGAACACTATTTCTCTGCAGCCATGGCCATTATCTATCCCTCATTAACATCACAAAAGAAAAATTATCTGAAAAATTATCACACTGCTGTTTGTGGGAGACTGCCCTGCACAAATCAGCGAACACATTTACAGCAGTGGCTACAATTCAAAGTCTTTAAAGCTCTTGCAGGTATGTAGTGATGGATTTGGCATTATAGAAGAGCAAGTTTTTAATATCATTTATTTCATTTTATTTTTATTTTACAAAGAAGGGATGCATCCAACAGTTCCAAGAAAACTTTCTGAAAATACATTTTATACAGGGGCCGGAATGGTGGGTCTATCTGTGTAACATTAACTTGACACTTTACAGAGGCTAATGATCTCAATGTGTATTTCCAGAAGGTTCTGTCTTTGTTCTACATTCCTGTCAGTGACAGAGGTGTAAATTCATTCAAAAACTATCAATTCAAAAAGGAATGCTTCCATCACTCTGCTGCTAGACTTGACTGCAGCTACAAGTAAAATATGAGGCAATTCTCCCACTTCCAGGTGCTCCTTTAACTTTATCACACACTCCTTCTCAAATTACACAGGAACATGTTACGAAAAGACTTCTGAAGTTTAAAGTAGCCTTGAAGTTATTAACAGGAAGTCATCTATCCCTTAAATCCTGAACTGTTGATAGGTTTTCAAAACATTTCAGCACATTCCACTATTCTCATCCTTTTTTCAAAGGTATTTTCATATCCTAAAACAACATCTCTCATCTTTAATTACAGAGGTTTGTGAATTGTAGATGTTGGAGAATGCGTACACTCTGAAAGTACACTTGAGCCTGGAGTCGTCAGTGTGTTTTTTCACACCTCTGCTGACACACAGCGTTGCCATGTTTGTTTAGTCAGTAACCCAGATTCAAAGTTATGTCTGAAAAGCACACACAAAATGCGCTGTGGGATCAAAAGTCAAGAGAGATCTGTGCGGGACAGTGATTTAACACAGAGGCCTTGCACCTTTGAAAGACAAAGCAGGCTTTTGCCTCCAGGCAGTCAGCTGTAGCTCAGTTGGTAGCACCGTAGCCTCAGAAACAGAAAGCTAATGCTTCTACAGTGCCATTTCAGTGGCTTGAGGATAACATAAATGCTGACATCTCGGGTGCTGTTTCTCTAATGAGACATTAAACAGAGTCCCTCTTCTTCTGCTCACCTAGACACAAAAGCTCCGATGACACTGTTTGAAAGAAGGCCATATTTAACTAAAAATGACATTGGCAGTTTATTCAGTAATTTTTTGTCAGTTATGGGGCCTCGCTGTATGTGGATTGGCTGCCATGATTGTTACAACACGATATTGTCGACACTTTAAAAAAAATTCAACAGACTGTGAAACACTTGGGGTTATCCAGAGATCATAAGGCACTACAATCCACAAGCACCCACTCCCTCCACCATCGACGCTCTGTAGCAGCAGTGTGTACTATGTACAAGATGCACTGCAGAAATTCACCAAAGACCCTCAGACAGCACCTTCCAAACCCACAACCACTTCCATCTAGAAGGACAAGGGCAGCAGACATGTGGAAACATCACCATCTTCAAGTTCCCCTCCAAGCCACTCACCATCATGACTTAGAAATATATGTCGCTGGGTCAAAATCGTGGAATTCCCTCCCTAATGGCATTGTGGGTCAACCCACAGCAGGTGAACTGCAGCGGTTCAAGAAGGCAGCTCACCACCAACTTCTCAAGGGCAACTAGGGACAGGCAACAAATGCTGAGCCAGCCAGCAACACTCACATCCCACAAATGAATTTCTAAAAAGGCAGTTATAGAAGTGCAAGTTCTTTCCTCCAAGCGGCAAAAAAGCACAAGGAATTTGATAACAATTTGAGAAAAAGCACCAGGTCCAATCTCAGGTAAAAGCTGGTCAACTGCTGTCTGTGTTCCTGGGTTAGGATAAGGGACATCATCAAGAATTCCATCCTCCTGGGGCTATGCTAATATGGCACTGGGGTAGAACAGGACCAAGCTAGTTAACACTCTCAAAAGGCTGTATCGTAGCGATAAATCACTGTTTTTGACAAACAAACGGCGGGTTGAAAACTACCTGATGCAAAACTGGTGGGAAATGAAAATCGGACAATGTATTTGTAAGCCACAGAGATTAGTGTGTTTTTTTTTTAAATTCAACCTCAGCAGAAGATGCAAAAGGGCTGCGCCCTGCAGTAAGCTACAGGTGGGGCTGAGAGAGGGCTTTGATCCTACATTAGGACAGAGCAGGAATGTTTCCCATTAATGCTTTTCGTACACATTTCTTCAGTCAATCTCTCATACCTGCGGAATGTTTTGTCAACAGCCTATGTTTATTGTGAAATGATTAATGAAAAGCTTACAGGCCGTTTCTTGTTTTTAAGCAGCTTGACGTCCTCAATTGATAATGAAAAGCAATACTTTGAGGGAAGATGTTGTTTAATTACATTTTTGTGTCACCGAGTTCTTCACTCTGCCAGACAGCAGAGTAGTTCTTTATGCAGTGGCCTCTAATTTGCAGAAAGGAGCCCGTCGTGGCCTGTGGCTAGGAACAGAGCAGATATAAACTGGTCTATAGCACCCTTGAACAGAGATAGTAAATCAGCCACAGATCACCATTCAAGCACATAAAGTATCATTGGCGTTGTCAGAACAGTAACAGCTGGATGGAATTATGAAGAGCAGCAGGATACTAATTTGAGGTAAAACTACTGTTAGAGCGTGAACAATCACAAGGAAGGTCTCTAACCGGCACTCAAATGTTCTGTGTTCCATGTTAATTCCCTAACCCGGCTCAATCCAACACTTAATTGCTCATTGTCACATGCCACATCACTTCCAAACAGAGAAAGCTTGCAGATAACAGGGGAATGGAAACTGAAAGAAACAAAAAGGCTTGTGATATTTGGTTCAAAAGGATCTCTCTTCTTAGGGTGGTCAGCTCTATATTCCTGGGGGTCTCATCACGTGACCTGCTCCTGCAAATGTACCACACTTCTCCTATTGGCCAAATAGCCTTTTTTCTCCCAATGCCAACACTTGTATAATTAATAACAAAAGCACTGAAAGATTTTTGTTTGTTTAATGCTCCTATTGTCATTCTCTTGGGCTGCTTCCAGCAGTGTCCTGCAGTTTAACAGAGGCCAGGGCAATCCTGGAGGGCTGTCAGATCCCACTGCAGATAAATCTTAATTTGATACTGAACCACACAGTACAGAAAGGGACTTAGTCCTGCAAATGTGTGAAATTGTCATCTCAGTTGTACTTCAGTGACAAAAAGCACTCAAAACAGGTCATTTTTCTCGTATTTTAATTCATTGTCGAGAAAACTTACCTCTGTTAAATCTAACTCCTTTATCTTTGTAGTAGATTTAGTGGACCCAGTTTGGTTATGGCACTGAGAGTTTTATTGAACAACATGAACTCTGAGAACCAACTCAAGGACATCAGTGTCTCGGAATCAATACTAAAACAGCGTCATTATCAGAGCAGCTTAAGAGCAACTTTCATTCATAAAGCAAGTTTGATGTATAAAGATATCCCAAAGAGTTCTGTCGAGATGTATTCAAATAAAACTGAGTGTCGAACTAAAGGCGGAAGTATTAGTAAGGGCAGATTGAGTGTAATGTATTGGTTAGACCTTTTACCTCACCCTTCAGCTAGAAAATATTTTCCCTGTAAGTGTAAGCAGCTACTGATTGCGAGGGCAATGAGACATGAGGGACCTTGGTGAATGACTGGACGGACAGACTAACCCTTTAATCAATGAGATTTACAGATCGAGAGAGAAAAAAAAATACAGGGAATGACAGAGAAGGAAATAGGGTGAATCGGAGACAAATTGAGAACAGACAGAGCAAAAACTGATCAAAGTAAATGAGAGACAAGAAAGTGAAAGACAGAAAGAAAAACAAAAAGGAAAATGAAAACATTTGACATTTCAGAAATCTCTAGCAACCTGCTGGAGTGAAACTCCTGTTATAATTCCTCAGCTGGAGTGGTTGAGCGACATTGCAGAAATGTGAGTCTCATTGTCAAATTAAATGCTATTAAATACCGGCCTTAACATTCTCATTATTGTTAAGCAAACTAGAGTACTGTGTGCACTTCTGGAATCCACATTATTGGACTGTGCAGAGGAGGTTCACCAGGATGTTGCCTAGACTGCAGAGTTTCAGTTATTATGAGAGATTCGATAGATGGGGGCTGTTTTTTTAGGAGCAGAGGACACTGGGGGGAGATGGAAATAATTGAGATAAAATCATGAGGGGCATAGATAGGGTAGACAAGAAGAGATTATTCCCCTTGATAGAGGGATCAATGACTAGGGGGCATAATTTTAAGGGTAAGGTCCGGGAGGCTTAGAAGGGATGTGAGGAAAGTTTCTTTCACCAAGAGGGTGGTGGGCATCTGCAACTCACTGCCTGGAAGAGTGGTAGAGGCAGAAATCCTCATAACATTTAGGAAGTATTTAGATGCGCATGTACCAAGGCATACAAGTCTATGGGGCAAGTGCTGGAAAATAGGATTAGAACAGTTAAGTGGTCATTTTTGTCTAGCACAGGCATGATGGACCGAAGAGCCTTTTCCTGTGCTGTAGACCTCCGCGCCTTTATAACATGTTCAGACAGGTCATGACACATCTCTAGGACTGCTGGGACTTGAACACAGGATCTTCTGACTCAGGCATAGAGACACTGCACCACAAGAGAGCTGAGGGTTGAATAGGATATGTGGACTGTTAAGAGCCTGGTCCAACCTTAGCCAGTAACTGCAGATGAGATACAAATGGTGGCCACAGTAGACTTTGTAATAATGATGTTTGGTTTTACCAGTGTTCAAATGCAAGAAACTGCAGCTTATCCAAGATTGAATAAATAGTCTGACATCACAGGCACTAACAGAGTCAAAACGTACGGTTGAAAGAGAGAGCTGAATCCCAGCTGCATACAAATAGAAGCTCAACCCACATCTTTAAATAATGTTACATCAAGCAGCAGGTAAAATGAGGGATATATAACGGATAACAGCATATCCTTAAACAACGCCAGAGGAAGAAATACAAAGGTGGGAAGGAAAATGCTTTGCTACAATCTAATAGTTAAGACTTGACTACATTGACGGCACATGTACTCAACTGGACAATTGAGAAGTTGCATTTGAGCGTGAAGATGTCTAAAAGGCTTCACATAAAGAGTACCCTTTGAAAATTAAGTTGTTCCTGATGACAGCAATGTGAGCTGCTGATGGTTACTGCTCTCTCACTAACATGCAAAGTAGCTCCATCCGGAGTTAACCAAAGAGCTTTGCGTCTGAGCTCCTGCAGATTTTTGGTGAGGCTGCTTTCCCAATGGAATTGAGTAGGACAGTTCAAGACAATGAAGACGCAACATATTTCAAAGATGGGATGGTGTATGACATGATGGGGAACTGCACAACAGGTATTTCTGAGAGACTGCTGCAGAGGGAGGTGTTAACTTCATCCTGCTGTGGCAATACATTCTGTACGTATTATATACCGTAGCCATTGCTCAGGCTATAGCGGAAGTGAATATCAAGTCCACATTATTGGGATAATTTGAGATTAAGAACTCAAACTCCAAGGTGAGGAACATGTTTATATTGCCTTGCTTGTATTTTTTTCTCCTATGCAAAAGTAAGTTGAGTAACTGAGACAATTGTCAAACCTCCTCCAGTCCTACAATAAAGATTTCTGTGCTCCTTCACTTTCGGCCTCTTGCATCTCTTGGGTTTTCTTGGTAAATGTACCTTCAGCCATGTAGACCTAAGGTCTGGAATTCAGTGCCTACCACTCACTCTCTCTCTCTCTCCTTTAACCCCTTCCTTTTTGATCAAGCTTTTGGTTACCTGTCCTAATACCTCCATCTTCAGTGGCAAATGTCGTTTGTTAACATTCCCAAGGACATTTCATGACATTAAAGGTGCTAAGTAAATGCAAATCGCTATTGCTAGTGATTAGCCCCTTCTTTACACTCTCAGTACTTGCTTATTCTCCTTCTGTTCTCTCCCTGCAATATGTAACACCATCTGAAAGGGTGTGAGGACAATTTGCTCCCTCTGGCCTTTGGCCCAATTCTGGGCTGTGTAGCTCATTGCAAGGAAGCATGTAGGCATCATTTTCTCCTTCGTTATTGCCTCCTGAGAAAGAGCCTTTCTTCCACTCAGTCTTAGCAGACAGTGCAAGCCAGGAGTCACCACATCACTACCTACCACAGTGAATCTTTATCCTTATGAAAGAACAATGTTGTAACTGGGAGCCTGAAACAGCAGGACATGTATCAGTAGAGTGGATAATGTTTGTTATTCCACAATGATTAATACCTTAACACCCTTCCTTACGTGACCCCAGAGATAAAAGCCGACATTTATTTCTGTATTGTGATTTATGAGGAGATAACTGTGACCTTCTGAAATGAAGATTCCATCATGCTGTTTTTGCAGTCAGTATCTCTGGCTCACAATCACTGACATTCTAGTCGTTTCACACACATTCGAAAAGCAGCGTCACCTCGACATTCACTACAGAAAGCTGCCAATTGGCGTCTTCAATCATTCCAACAGAATAATAGGGAAAAGGCAGAAATACATTGTGTGCATTAACAAACACAATTTCAGCACAAATAAGATGGCCTGACTGTCTCCATCCTATTAGTGTTCACAGAATGCCATTACCATGCATAACCAGAAGTCATCAGTAACCTGGTAACTGTAACAACTTTCAAATGTAATTCTCAAAGAGTTGCTTGATCCCTATCAAGTTATAATTACAGCCTCAATAGGAACATACATTTTGATCACCAAAGCTTTCCCAATAGTACTATCTGAGGGAGTAGAAAAAATTGATTAATACCTCTTCCTGAGCAGTATAAACTATTATTCCATTTTCAATTCAAGTAAAAAGCAGTGTTTGTGAGTAAATATATATTAGCCAAGAGATAAAACTCTTAGGACTGCATGATTGTCTCTCATCCTCTCTTCTTCTGGAGGTGTAAGAGTTTTGTACAGTAAGTTGCAATGGCCCAGAACACATTATCTGAAAGACAGTGGCAGCAGATTGAATGCTAACTTCCAAAACAGAATTGAATAAGGTCAAAACTTTGCTGGGCATTGTGGAAGGAGCAGGGATTAACTGGACAGTATTTTCAAGGACCAGTCAATAGCGTGACGAACTGAATGACCATCTTCTGTGCTCTAGAATTCCACGATGCTTCAAATTTAAAATGTGCTTCTCGCTATTTATTGAATTGGGAGAGGCAAAGTCATGAAATACTCAATTCAAAGCTCTTCAGTGTTAAGCTTTACCTTGTCTGCATCTCTCACCAATGTAAATTCATCAGCAGGAATCAGCGGATGTTGGCAGTGGGTAGGTAAATGATGCTGAGCCCTAGTGAAATTGTTTATGTAATTTACCATAAGTTCTGTTTCTGCTTAAGGAATTTTGTGGATGGTACTGAAGTTAAGTTGTGCAGTGCATTCTGTGTTTGAGTTTCTAGGGGTTACAGCCTCCAAATTACAACTTGGGGGTAAAATGCAATGTTACCTGTGACAGAAAATGGATGGAAATTGATCAACGGTTTCTTACACACTATTGACTTTGCATTACAGTTAATGGTTGACCAAACTGCAACTATTGAATAGCGACTAGCCAACATTGAAACTGACCCTGGTTTCACCTGCTGAGGTACCTGTGCAATATCATAAGCTCAGGTTTCTCACTCTTGTCACAGACCTTCCTTTTTGTTCTTCTTTCACTTTCCGATCACATTTTGGACTTTTTCTGTTATGGATTAACAGCCATCAAACTGAAACGTTTCTCTCTCCACAAGAGCTGCCAAACCTGTGGAGTGTTTCCAGGAGCTTCTATTTTTAACGTCCTTGTTCCTTGTTTGTAAAGTAACGAGAGCAATTCATGAAACAAGGGTGGAATTATTCACTGCTGAGCAGGGTACCAGTGGGACCATCACTGGCTTCAGTGTACCTAGGACAGAACAGTCAATGGAGCTATGTAAAAGCTATAACCCCTACCCAGATCAGGAGAAATGTAGCTGGCGCCACATTGGCACTCAGCTATGGGATCCTCTGCAGTCAAATGTCTATATGTCATTCATAGTCCCAAGGCACCGTTAGGAACAATGATCACTTGGGTAAAGGGTAACCAGAATCTAGAAACGCTACTCAACATCAGGGAGCTGGATAGCACAGCTGGCTGACCAGCTGGTTTCTGATACAGAGTAACACTAGGCATTACAGGTTCAACTCCCTGTCCCTCACCCACCTCCAGTGGCTCAACTTACCCCAAAGAGTCTACCTTTCTGACCTCCCCCTCACCTAAGGCATGGTGACCAGTTATCTCTCTCTAATCAGAGAGCAGCCTTACAATCTGGCAACTTTAGCTTTACTCAGCATCTTTGGGAGATGAGGACAAGTGGAAAGTTGACGAAGAACATATATCACTGTATATTTATGTCCTTTCAGTAGGATTCATTGATAGCTATTTGTAAAACTAGATTGAAAAATCTGCTCCGATCTCTCCTTAAACATACCAAGCTAACAACTTAATTGTGCTATATCAGATAAACTGGTGAACAGCAACAAAACCACAAACCGAGATGGTGATAAGAAACTGTTCTAATGTGTGTATGAGATTAACAATGTTAAAGAACTGCCAGGGGAACACAGTGGTGTCAATAAGTTCACTATTTTGTTATTCTTATGTAAAAATGTGGCCAGTGCCTTCTCACCAAACCCTGGAATTTTCTCAATGACACTTGGATTGACTTCATTGCTACAGAAAACTAATTTCTGTAGCAGCACAGATTTCATACTGGGGAAACCCCAGACAGAATTAGAAAGTAGTAGGACTTATGTTTATAGACTATCTTTCACAATCTCAGGTTGAGCCAAAGTACTTTACGGTCACTGAAATATTTTGCAAACGTCTTTGCTGTAATGAGGGGGAAAATGCAACCAATTTGTCCCAAGATAGCAACGAAAGAGATAACCAGATTATCTGTATTAGGTGTAGATTGGGGATTAAACATTGGTCAGTCAGGAGATTTAACGTTTAGTTCAGAAGAAGGCACCTTCGAATGTTCAGCACTTTCTCAGTAGTGCACTAGAGAGTCAACTTAGTTTATACACTTCTAGTCTGGTGTTTGGGGGTTTGAATCCAGAACCAGGGCTGCCTTGTTGGCTTTTCACAGCCGGTTGAAGCTACTGGAACCTTGTTTTGCCAAATGCTGGGATCAGCGAATAATTTTAACATGAGGCACCTGGAAAATTGCAACTGAGCCCCCATTCCCCCCACTCTCCCATATAAAGAAACTCGCCCCATTTCGGTTCCAGCAGTTTAATTGCAAATTGCACACTTTCTAAAACAAGAGTATATGGTAATGCTAGAATAACACGCCCAACACTACATTGAAAATTACTTCAGAAAATGATTCAATATTTCACATGAGCTGGGCCAGCAGTATCCATCTCCATGGGTCTTGTGAACTGACTGCAAACCAAAGATTGAACTGTTGCCACTTATTAGGAACACTCACTAAGCACATAACTTACTGCAGCAACATTACCTTCAGCCTACAACCAGCATTGTGAGGCCTGAGCTTACTGGAACTGCCAATGTCTGCAACATAACAGCAGCTTATGAATACAAAAGCAAGCCAGTCAGCCTGAAGCTGATCATTTCAAATTCTGGTTGCTATATCCCATGGGTTTATCTAAAGACTACTGCCGCTAATGGTTAATACAAATTATTACAAAGCCATTTTCACACATTGTATTGGAGATTTGTTGATGCATGCAATGATGCAGCACCTTTAAAACTTCTGATTCCCTTTCTAACTCAGATCTGGAACATGTTCAGACTCAGCAGGCAGCCAGCTCAGTTTTAAACAAAATTATTCCTGTCTCTCTCTTTCAGTTATGTTGTGCTTTTTTTTAAAGGAAGACTTTTAAGAATCTTGAAAATGCTCTCTCTGCATAGATGCTGTCTGACCCACTGTGATCTCCAGCATTTGTTGTTTTCAATCCAATCAATCCCACCTTTCCCCCGCCATCCAATTTTCCTTTCATATCCAATTCGTTTTGAATGTGACCACAGAATGTGTTCTCACCACCTTTACATGCAGCGCATTCCAGATTACAACAATTGACTGCCCAAATAAGACAACAGACCATGTTGACATTGCACACTGTCCTTCTATCACTGTTTTGTTGAGTTGAGTGAGGTATCAGTTGCGTATGTTTCAAATTCTATTAAACCAATTTCTTTGAAATAGCAATGAACATGGGCTAACCAAACCATAATTCATGATCTGCAATCTTGTAATTCATCTCAATATCACAGGGGGACAGACAGAGAGAAAGAGAGGCAGGAGACAAAGTGAGAATGGGTTAATAAGTGGGAAAAGCATGCAGCAAGCAGATATACCATCTTGTTATTGCCGTAAACAACTGCTAATTCATTAAAACATACACATTTCTTCCTTCAGAGATGAGCAAAAAATGGATGAAAATCATTTGTAATTTTTAATTTATGTTTCATTCTCTTTGGTCGATTTTAATGTTGGTCATAATACAGCCGTATGAGGAGAACAATTTAAGCAAAGGCTTCCTGCTGTGTTCAAGGAAGAAAATCTCCAAAATACAGTTAATCTCTCCCTGCTAATAACTTCATGACAGGTCTATGAGCAAAAATAGTTGGGCTATTCTTTCCGGAAAGGAACTTTGTAACAAAGCTTCCTATCCCTGTGAGAATCGACTTTCTTGTTTGCACTTACAGAGCCTAAAGCAGTGTCCAACGTGCAGAACGCCAACCCTAACTGTAAAGCTGCATAATCTACCTTGAAAGTTTCAAAATTATTGCAATGCAATCTTTCAAAGCAACAAATCAACATTCTAACAGTGTAGACACAAAAGAAAATGTACAGAGCTCTTCCCCTGGAGGATTTGTCTAAATTCTGAAAGCTACAGTTTTGTTCTAATTGTTTTCCTTGTTATGGCATTACTCTTGAATGATGTGTGTTTCATTCCTAACCTATAAAACATTAAGCTTGTTACCTATACGCTGTTTCTGGGAGATCCCTTTCTATGACAGTCACACGGTCAGATGCACACTTTAGCCACTAGATGGGGCTGAGCTGCAGACCATCACACACATCAATATCATTGACAAGGTGCTCTGAGGGGAGTTCACCTCATCCTAAATTTTCAGAAACAGGACAACAGGAACTTCAAAGTTCATCATGCTTAACAATGAACTACTTATGGATCAATTATGGCTCAGCTGGTAGCACACTTGCCTTTTAAGTCAGAAGGTTGGGGGTTCAAGTCCCACTCCAGGCACTTCATGCAAGTTGCTGCTAAAGGAGTGCTGCGTTGTCAGAGGCACAATCATCTCAGCGCAGATATTTAAGACTCCTGCCCTTTCAGATGGGTGTGGGGAAAAAAATTCTTAAAAATAGTAAGTCACTCCATGGTATGGTCTATATTTAGCCCACAACCATCTGATTCTTACTGCATTGATGTTTGATGGCTGTAAAGTAATCTAGGATGTCACAAGGTGTTAAAAGGACTGTGTACATACTTGTAACATTTCACTGGAAATAAAACTTGAGACACTCAGCAAACTTCATTCCAGATCCAACAAGCAGGTGCATTGTACATTCCAGCATCTCTTGTCTCTTGTCACATGTGTTTTCACAAGGACGTGAACTTCCTAAAGCCACAAAATGAAATAATTGCTGACATGAATCCAATGTTCCTTATCTAGTCCATGAAGCCTTGGCAACTCTTTACGTTTCTTATTCAGACTGCAAGCCTCACGATTCTTAGGCAGGAGAATGACCTGAAGTATTAATATGCTCTGAATTGACAAAAAACACGAAACACAATCAAAGAATAGCAAATCTCTGCTTAGACATGCAAAGCTTGTAAAGTCATCCTGCTTCATTTTCCAGTCAGATATTGCATGAAGACACAACCTGGGTTCATCTCTGTACTGAAACCCAAGTTGCATTTACAATCATCTTTTCTTTGCACAGAACAATATCAATTACTTTTAAATATTTCTTTGTTGGGCTTAACTTCACACATAAAATCTGCTGCAGAAGAAATCAATGGCTAAATCAACCTGAAGCACAGGCTATGAATAAAGTTCCTGTGTACATCAGCTGTCAAGCAGCAGGAGGACATACAAATCACGTTATGTTTGCCAACTATTCCAGAAAGATCATTGAAATCGAACAGCAAACTGCTTAGAGAAGGAGGACAGGTTTCAGCTGCTCTTTCTGATCTTGGCTACGCTGACACTTAATTAAACCCATGTCCCCTGACTATGATGTGACCTCCTCTTCCGCAAAGTAAAAGGCTTGAGACCCGCCGACTCAAAGGTGTACTGTTACTTCACATCATTCTCACTGATTCCAAAAAAGTACCTTTGGGTCTTGTAAGGAGGAGCTTGGATGCATCGGCTGTTATCTTCCAAAGTTCTCTGGATTCCAGAAAAATACCAAGACATAGCTAAGCCACAAACACAGCACTATTAAAAAGGGGAGACAGAAGACTAGAAGTATAGGCCAGCTCAGTTGACATCTGTCGTTTGGAAAATGCCAGAATCCATTATAAACGAGATTGGCAGCAGGACATTAAATCACAATGTGATCATGCAGAGTCAACATGGGTTTTATGAGAGGGAAAAGGCGGTTTAACAAATTTATCACGTTTGACATATTTATAGATCTGGTTTGAAAAGGGGACACCAGTCAATGTACTATATTTGGACTTCCAAAAGACTTTTGATAATGGAGATGGGCAGCAGTTTTTGTTGTTTGTACATTGGATCTGGACATTACTGGCCATGCCAGAATTTATAGCCCATCCTTGCTCCCTTCCTTTGATTAGCACAAGCCTGAGCTCGTGGTAATCAAAGTGCCATTGACCAGAATAATGAAAGCAGGCCAAGCTGGCTAATGGGATGTGGGCTTGCCCTGACATTTATACTGGAATGCAGAAAGCACTCCCTCAGTCTATAACCCAGTTCACGGTGTTGGAGGTGATTTAGCAGCATGGAGAAAGGACTGAGTAACAAACAGGACAGAAAGGGTCACGATAAATGTATCATTTCAAGCTAGCAAATTGTAACTTTTTTTTCCTTTATTCATTCACAAGACGAGGGCATCACTGGCTAAGCAGCATTTATTGCCCATCCTTAATTGCCCAGAGGGCAGTAAAGAGTCAACCACACTGTTGCAGGTCTGGAGTCACATGTAGTTCAGACCAGGTAAGGATGGCAGATTTCCTTCCCTAAAAGGGCATTAGCGAACCAGATGGGTTTTTCCAACAATCAACAATCAACAATGGATTAATGGTCATCATTAGATTCTTAAGCCCAGATATTTGAACATAGAACATTACAGCACAGTACAGGCCCTTCGGCCCTCGATGTTGCGCCGACCTGTGAAACCAATCTGAAGCCCATCTAAACTAAACTATTCCATTATCATCCATATGTTTATCCAATGACCATTTAAATGCCCTTAAAGTGGGCGAGTCTACTATTTTTGCAGGCAGGGCATTCCACGCCCTTACTACTCTCTGAGTAAAGAACCTACCTCTGACATCCGTCCTATATCTATCACCCCTCAATTTAAAGCTATGTCCCCTCGTGCTAGCCATCACCATCCGAGGAAAAAGGCTCCCACTGTCCACCCTATCTAATCCTCTGATGATCTTGTATGTCTCTATCAAGTCACCTCTTAACCTTCTTCTCTCTAACGAAAACAGCCTCAAAACCCTCAGCCTTTTTTGATAAGACCTTCCCTCCATACCAGGCAACATCCTGGTAAATCTCCTCTGCACCCTTTCCAACGCTTCCACATCCTTCCTATAATGCGGTGACCAGAACTGAATTCATGTGCCATGGTGGAATTTGAACCTGGGTCCCCAGAACACTATTTGGGTCTCTGGATTAACAGGCCATCGCCTCTCCTATCGGAACAGTTGGAAGTGCCACAGGGATTGGTGTTGCGGCGGGAGGGGGGGGGGGGGTCAACTATTAATGATCTTAATATTGATTTGGATGAAGGGACTGACTGTATTGTAGCCAAATTTGCTGATACTATAATATAAAGACCGGTGTGAAGGATTGTGAGAATGATACAAAGAGTCGATGAAGGTTAAGAATGGTTAAGAACGTTTAGGCAAGTAGGTTCAATGAGTACGCAAAATTTTGGTAGATGGCATATAATGTGGGAAACTTTGAGGTTACCCACTTTGTCAAGAAGAACAGAAGCAGGATACTGCTTAAATTAAAAGAGACTGCAGAATTCTCCTGTACAAAGGGATCTGAGGCGATCTTGTACATGACTTTTAAGAAGTTAGCGTGCAGGTACAGCAAGTAACTAAGAAGGCAAATGGAATTTTGGACTTTACTGCAAGGCAGGATGGAGAATACAAGGAAAAAAATCTTGTTACAACTGTACAGGGGGCTGGTGAGCCTGCACCTATAATACTGTATATAGGGTAGTCTTCAAACTGGGGAAAGGATAGAGCTGCAATGGAAACAGTTCACAGAAGGTTCCCTTGTTTGAATCCAGGGATGAAAGTGTTTTCTGATGAAGAAACGTTCAGCAGGTTAGGCCTTTACTCATTGGAGTTTATATAAATTAGAGGTGATCGATCTTATTGAAACATGTACAATTCTGAGAGGACAGATGCTGAGAGGTTATTTCCTCATGAGAGTAATCTAGAACTAGGAGACAAGATGAGAAATAATGGGGTCACTCATCGATCAGAGGTAAAAGAGCCCTTCACATCATTTTTGAGGAAGAACATGGAAATCCTGATATCATATTTATAAAATAAGCCAACAAGTGATGCTTGTATCTTTGTCCGTCACCTAACCACAATTTGCATTTATACAAGTTTTTAAGGTAGAAAATGTCGCGCTATGGACATATAATTAGATGAACATGGATGTGAACCAAAGTAGGAGACATTAGGAGTGGGAACCAAAAGCTTGGTGAGACAGATCTTAAAAGGAAGGAGCTGGAGAACACAAGGGAGAAATTTCCAGAACATTTGGCCTAGACTGCTGGGTGTGCAATGGTTTATCCCAGCATACTGTCAGGGACAACCAATGGCAAATAGAAGTGACATCTGACACAGTGTGCCCAAACAACTGCTCTCAGATCACCAGTCATTTTCAAGATTGAGAAACAGCACGGAGGTCTGTCTGGATTCAATATCCCACTGACTTGCCCCACTAGCCACTACTCCAGACCCCTGCATCTCATGGGTCATCAAATCCTCTATGGTACTGGATGCATCTATGCATCAAAGTAGGAATGGGCTGATACAAAAGAGAAGAGGGAAGTATTCAAGTAACAGTTTCGAATATTACAGCTCAGTTCTCTGACACTGAGTGTATTGCTGGAGGCTTTACAGCAAAGCCTTTATCTGCCAACTGGCCCACACTCCTGCCAATGGCTCATGTTTCAGGTGCAAGATCTTACCACAACTTCAAACACAGCAAACACTGCTTGTTGCTCAACCATCCACAAGATGTAATGCACCAACTCACAAGGCTCCTTCGTCAGCACCTTCCAAACCTGCGACCACTAGGCCTAAGAAAGAAAAGAGCGATAGATACATGGGAACACCACCACCTGCAAGTTCATCTCCAAACCACTCACTTGGAAGTCTATCGCCTTTGTGTCCCTGGGTCAAATCCTGGAGCTGCATTCTTAGCAGCATGGTGGGTCAACCTACAGCACATGGACTGCAACAGTTCAGGAAGGCAACTCACCACCACCTTCTCAGCAATACGCAATAAATGTTAGCCCAGCCAGTCAATGAATGAAAAAAATGATTCATGTTGATTGCTAATGGAACAGTCTTCTTTTCCCCTTAACTCCAATATTTTGATAACCACTTGGCAGAAGTGTTTAAGGAAAATGAAAGTTTTGTTAAATGCCTCTGTGACATTTGTCCTGCAATTCCTCATAGCCGGAGCTGATTCTTCAGTTCCTCGAGGCTGAGGATAATCCTGGATAGCTGGCAACAAAAACTGACACCCTCGTACAAGGTTATACAATTTGCCCTGCAATGTACAATGACACCAACATCCTTCTGTTGCCTGTTCTTGTCAATGCTGGGGAGCAAGTATCTACAGCTAGCATACCAAGGTATAACGTAATATTGAATGGAGAGCCAGACCACAGCTTATACCCCTGCACCAAACTATGCAGGATGACCATTTCCAAGCATCTGGAGAAAGGAGAAGACTGGATTTGGCTGTGCTGTTTCGTCTGACCCAAAGGCATGGCAATGCTTGTTATCAACCTGTACGTCTGAATAAGGGATTCATTGTCACAGGTTGTTCACAGTCCCTAAGGAACTGGAAACAACTGAAGGAATGAACTCTTTAGAGAGTAAGGGAGAACAGAACAATTAGAAAGTAAAACATGTAATTATAAGGGGAGTTAGGAAAATTCTAACCAATCAATAACTGTGTTACTGTACAGTGAGGAGTCAGCAGTAGCTGCTGACACTTTAAAACATAATCTGTCCCCCCCTAGCAATGTGCTCTGCTTAATGATCTTAAAGGTGCCCAGTCTCTTGGCAACATTATAATTACTGTTTCTGGCCAGTTGCAGAAGGGCAGACTATACATGAAAACATTTTCATCTTTCAAATTGGTCTCTGATTACAAACTATCAGTTTTGGCGCACAGTTCAGAACGTTCTTGTGACACATAACTCCTAAAAATGCAGCACGAACACTGAACAGATCAATCATATATAAACAGCTGTTAAAATATGACCACAGGTCACGTTGAGCACTTTTGCAAATGTAATCAAAGCAAAGCTGCTTTTTGCTCCAGTAGGCTATCATTAGGGTTTTTGCCAAGCATTCCAAGATTCTCCCAAAGTCTTCACAAATCATCAGGTTATTAAAAACATTTTGAAAAATTCTCTCATTTGTGACAATAACATTGGAGTTGTCTCGAAAGCTGCTACAGTGAAGCTGAGCATTGTTTAATCAGATAGTAAACAGTTTGCTTCTCAATGAGCATTAGAAAGGCGTATTATCAGGAAGGGCATGTCGCTAGACTAATGGCGAGCAATAGGAGGTAACGTATTGGAACTGTCAGACCTGATCAGTCACCAACTCAGCTTGAGCAAGATTGTATTAGACACAGCTACACCTCTGAGCATCTATATTCACTACTGTTGGCTGTTAAGCAGGCCATCATCACAAGGATGTTGTCTCTCTGATTGTTCAATCAGTGGAGGTAGTACAACCCATTGTAACATGGAGATATAAAGAACCAGCAAGGTGCCAAATTTGATTTCTGTTCACCTTTGCTGCATTCTCCCTTCATGTTCTGTGTCACAGAGGAAAGAACTAGCTAGGTTCCCAATACTTTCACCTAGTGACACCAGCTGGAAGTATAACATGGTGGTGTCAGGTCTGTACAGGACTGGGCTCAGTTATGATGACCCATGTGAACGATGTTCCAACACTCAGAAGGGGAAGGATTCCAATTTCAGTCCTGGGACAGAAAAGTGAGCTATAGAACATCAGTCCAAACTCTGGTTAATGGCCATTTCACTGTTGCGTACCTGGCCTATATTGAGAATGTCAGACACAAATGATCTCACATCTAGTGGCGATCAGCTCTTGTTCAAAAGGCTACTATTAATAATTACTGGTTATTACCTATTTGTGAGAACATGAGACTGTTCAAATTTACTGATCCAGCTATGGAGGCAGTGGGTGTAATGAGTCCTATATAGTAACACCTCATTGGCTGTAGGGCTCAGTGACATTCGTTACATTGTGCAGACTGGAACTGTTTTTCTGAGAGGAGATTCATAGCAATATTCAAGTCATGACTGGTCTAGACAGAGTAGGAGAAGAGAAGAGAAACTGTTCCCATTGGTCAAGGCATTGCGAACCAGAGGTCATCAATTTAAGGTGATTGGCAAAAAGAAACAAAGGTGACAGGTGGGCAAAGTGGTTAGGATCTGGAATGCACTAGCTGAGAGTGCACTGGAGTCAAAATCAATTGTGACTGTCAAAAAGGAATTTGATGAGAATCTGAAAGTAAAAACTCTTTGTGTTTCTGAGAGAGAGAGAGTAGGGGAGTGGGACTAGCTTAACTGTTCTAGCAGAAAGCTGAACAACGGGTTCAATGTTCCAAAAATCCTCCTTTCGTGCTCTAACCATTCTGTAAGTCGACAAATCGAGTGCTGGACAATGACATTTTTGGCCAGATTTTCCTTGATAACAAACATTTTCCCCATACAATTTCAGAATGATCATCTTATAGAACATGGACCCAATGATTCACTCTGTAGATGTCAAATGATCAGGAGCAGGTGTACTTTCAAAGCTGCACAAGGCACTTTCTATTCAGAGGGTAAATGCTTCCATGCGCAAGACTGATTAATATTCTGTAATGTAGTGCACTGCAGCCTTACATATCAGTTAAACCCTGACAATCATCTCAATACAGTTCTGTCTGGAGGGAGAGAGAAAAAAAAATTGGGAACATTTAATTTCACTGCGTTAATTTCATTTGGAACCAGAGTGGCTGCAATGCATTAAGAAAAATGAAAATAAAAGCTACCTACCTACTGAGTAAGCGAAAAGCATTGAGAGAGCCACAGGGATTACTTGATATTGCTGTAGGAAGAGCCAGGATTATGCTATTCATTTAAAATGCTGCCCTCTTTTAAGCCATGCCTTTGAAGTTCACCTGCATGTTGTCTGAATTCAAACCAGCTGTTGGCCTCTGTCATCTGCCCCGTCCATACACACAGATGGCTTTGCTTTAGTAGCTGGTCCACAGTGACCCTCGAGCTTTTGTATAACCTGGCTCAGTCAAACTATTTGGTATCCACGGGATCAATATTCTCTTATGTTAATAAATTATCTTCAACCCAAGGGTTTGTGGTCTCGGTTCAAATGGTCTCGCTGCTGATTTCAGTAAGCTCTAATGCTAAGGCCAAGCAATATCATATTTCTAATTAACTGTAGGTTAGGTTACCTTCATAAACAGACACACAGCACATACATGGCAATTACCTTATCACAGACTTAGGATGAATTGGATTTATGATATTACAGACATTAGGAAAAGAATGATCGATAGAAAGAACACGCATTTACATAACACATTTCACAACCTCAGGACATCCCAATGTGCTTTGCAACCAATTAAATCCTGTTGAAGTGTAGTCACTGTTGCAATGTAGAGAACAAGATCAGCAAATCTGCACACAGCAAGCTCCCAAAACCACAATGTGATAAGACATAGGTAATCATTTGAAGGATGTTGATTGAAGATAAATATTAGCCGGGACATTGGGAGAACTCCCCAGCTCTTTTGTACTTTATCTGTTATGTTCAGCTGGGAGAGGGGGTGGCTCCTTGTTTTAACATTTCATCCAACAGATGGCACCACTGAAGGCATAGGGGCTCACTCAGTGCCAGATATTGGAAGAGTGCAGCCGAGAATGCACCCTCAAGTAGCTAAAGAGGAACATGAAGCCACAACTACATGATTTAGAGGGACTGTGGCTGATGCTTGTATTACCAACACTTGGTAATATTGCATTTGACCTGAGCTATTTCACAGTTACCTGGGGCTTCCAAGAAAAGCTGGAGTTTCTGTTAATGACTATCCTGAGGTTCTGGATGGAGCTGTGGCACGTTAAGCTGTTTAGGTGTCTCCAGTGAATCAGCAAAACAATATGGGTTAGTGGCAACTTAGGCTCAGTCTGTGCATAGAAATCATGTGCAAGGCCATGGGGAAAATGCAGGAGTTTGGCACTAGGATTTGATGCTCATTTGAAGAGTCATGCGGCCACAAGTGGGGCTGAATGGCCTCCGTCAGTGCGGTAACAATTCAGTAATTTGGAGATAACTGAGATCAGTTGGGTTGACAGAAATGGGTGTAATGCTGATCCTCAGCTGATTTTAAGAAAACCAGTCAGGGTCCCTACTTTTCTGATGAAGGGTCTAGGCCCGAAACGTCAGCCTCTCTGCTCCTATGATGCTGCTTGGCCTGCTGTGTTCATCCAGCCCTGCACCTTGTTGTCTCGGATTCTCCAGCATCTGCAGTTCCTACTATCTCTGATTCGATTTTAACCCCACTGCGAAACCTCTTCTAAGGATGCCTAACCTGAAGAAGTTACCCTCCTCCCTCCGGACAAACCTCAAGGGATCTCTCTCCCACTGCAACTCTCTCGTAATCTCTTCGGCCCTGAAACTGCTCGACCACGTCCTGAAGCAAACCAGGTACTACAGCCACATCACCTTCCTTAGCACCTGCCTACGGAACCAGATCATCCCCAATGGACTACAATCCACATTCAAGCCTTCCCAATTTGGCCCCAACCGTGATAATATCTACACTCATGGGGTTGAGATCCTTCAGAAGCGTTTCTCCCTGCGACTCCTGAAACACACACTTGCAGCAATGCGCCGGCATCTCCAGGCACTACAATCAAGCCTACCCCAGCTCAGAGCCTCCCTCTCCCAGACCTGCAAAGGACCTCTCCTGTTTTTTATTCTACGTAGGATCCTTTTCTGATGAAGGGTCTAGGCCCGAAACGTCAGCCTCTCTGCTCCTATGATGCTGCTTGGCCTGCTGTGTTCATCCAGCCCTGCACCTTGTTGTCTAGGGTCCCTACTGTTTGTTGCCATTCAGAAACTACATTGCCCACTCAGTGCTGTAAGTATCAACACTGGGTGGACCGGACTATGACTAGTGTGACGTTTTCCATACTCCGAACCTCAATGCCAGCTGCCTGGGTCAAACAGTTAGCTTCCTGTGGAACAAGCCTCCTCCTGTCTCCTGAGGGACTGAAGCTTTCAGACGAACAAAGAAGAGAATCCAGAGAGAAAGCAAAATAACTGTGTTCCTGGTGGTCTTTTGGTCATACCACAGGCTTTTCGGTTACCCCAACACTAGTAGCTCTTGTTGGATAAAATCCTGGAGACTGCATCAAACAACTTCCTACGTCTAACTGGCCCTGTCCATGTGCATCACCCCTTAAAACATTGCTACAGTGCCTGCTGTTCTCAAACCCTTCAACACACACTTGGACTATTCATGACTGCCAGTCCAATTGCCTGTTATCCTGAATCTCCAACAGATCAATAGAATGTTTATAAAACAAAAGAAGGCCATTCAGCCAGCTGAGCCATGCCAACTCTCTGCAACAACAATTTAGCTAATCCCACACACTGATTTCCCCACAGGCCTATAATCTCTCTCTCCAGGTGCTTATCCAAGTTTCTTCTGTAAGTCACAACTGAATCTGACTCCACTACACTCTCAAACGTTCAGTTAGAACACCACACATGACGTAAAATAAAATGCTCACAGATTGTAACCATGGAAATCATCCTTTCCTTTAGTAATTTCTCAAAATAAAATGAAAGCTGCATAAACCCAGGGAACAGACTGGCCTGTTTCTGCGCTGTACAAATGATGTAATAACCCAAGACAAAGAGAAGCAAAATGTTTTGATTGATGAATGAACAGAAAACGCAAGGCTGCCCAGAGCTGATACTGTGGCTGTGACATCACTTTCAAATTCTGCAAGGATGAATAAGCATTCGAAAGCGTGCGGTCATGTTTGTGAGGACGGGTGACTGACCTTGGGACACCAGGGAGAGTTCTGGTCTGCAGCAAAGCAAATACAATTAACCTTTTCTTCATCAGATTGTGATTAAACACAGAACAGACCTAACAACACCAGATGGAGAAAGCAGAATCATTGCTTTGCAAACTAAAGTCTGTTGTCTGTGGTAAGACACCACACCATCAAGGATCTGATTTACATATACATGTTCCTACATTACTGGGAGTTTCACTATTGTGTGGGAAACGTGGTATTTTCATGTATTATACCTGACTTATACTTGAATTTAGAAAATAATATTCTACTCCACATCTCCTCCCCTTCACTGACCCCTACCCACATTCCCTACCTCACTGACCCTGATCCACATCCCCCCTCCACCGACCCCATCCACACTTCCCCCCCTCACTGAACCCTATCTATATTTTACCCCCCTCACTAATCTCTATCCACACCCCCCTCACTGACCCCTATCCACATTCCCCACCTCTTCACTGCCCTCTACAATCTGATCCACATTACCCACGTCACTGACCCCCTATCATCTGACACACAATCCACCATCAAATCCTCAGAAATAGCAGA
Source organism: Rhincodon typus (assembly GCF_021869965.1). Classification (NCBI taxonomy): domain Eukaryota; kingdom Metazoa; phylum Chordata; class Chondrichthyes; order Orectolobiformes; family Rhincodontidae; genus Rhincodon; species Rhincodon typus. Next base: position 63,837,343 of record NC_063342.1, on the reverse strand, counting down.
TAATCACCCTATTCCTCACACCATCGCTGATCTGAAATCAATTCTGTCCCTGGAATACGAGGACGTTGTGAGAAGCCGTCAGCCCTCTGAAATGGAAGGAGCTGTTTTTGCTCTGCAGTAAGAAGCATCTCCAGCCTGAAGACAGCATATCTATTTCTCCGTATCAGTTGTTGTAAGCTGTGACTTTTATTGAGTAAGTCAGAACCTGTTATAAATGTGAACCAGTCACCCTGTGCCTCTTGCAAACAAGTGTCAGACCCTGATGAAGGAAGATCGAGAAGCAGCATTCTGATGAGCAAACACTTTGGATAGGGACAATCGAACTGCTTTCCGATCCTTCCTGCATCCCTAACACCTTTATTTCCACGTCTGTTTGTCCATATGTATAGCTAGGGGGAAGGTTTAAAACGGGATTAAAATTTTATCTAGTGGAGTTATATATCAATAATTGTTACATTCGTAATTGTTTATCTGTAGTTAGAATCTATTTGTTTGTAATGAATAATAATCTGCTTAAGTACAGAAACCTTGCCCAGGCTTTCTGTTAACCTGGGTCTGAAGGACAGCGAATTTTGTGCACTTTTATACAATCTTTAACTTTTGTAATGACTCAAAAATAGCAGGTTCAATTTCCAGCATGTTACCAGTGCAGTGGTGTATGAATCTGAATATGAATATGAGTGAGTTTATATGTAATACTGAAGAAGTGTGTCAATGTGAAGTACGTATGTTGGTGCATACGTAAGATAGGGAGAGGATTCCCACAGACACTTCAGAATTTACCCCAGCATCTGCAGAACTGTACTCAGTGTCTCTGCAGCTTTTGTCCCAATATCTCTGTAAGCCTCTCCGACATTGTGAATGTTGTTGGGTGAGGAACAGCAGAGAACTGTTGACAAATAGAGAATGAATTAGATTATCATTGTGTGCATGGGGTTAAAGGTAACCAGAAAACAAACATGATAACATTCCAAGATATGCCTCTTAAAACTTAGGCAGACTTCCAAGGATGCAAATCATGCCCTAACCTTCTGGATTTAATATGTTTTGGTGGACTTACACCATACTTTCACTTCTTTGTTCTCAGTCCAAGTGACATTTTTAATTCCACTGAGCACCAGATGTAAAGAAGCGGTATGTCACTGTGTGTACTTTATTAGAAATAAAACTGGTTCTGTGGTCATCAAAGACATGTTTTATGAGTCAAAACTGAGCATTGAAACAATCCCTGAAGTCCCAGCAGGGAACAGCAGTATCTGGTTGTTTGTGCCATAAGGATTGCCATAAAATACTTAAAAAGTTCAACTTTTGTAATAGTGACTACAGCTGTAATCAGTCACAGGCCCTGCATTGCTTCAGAAAGTGAGAAATACTTGCTTTTGAACCTTGTGTAAGGAAAAGCTGTAACCTAATGACCAGCAACTGATAAATCTTTGTACAAGTAGTTGTGTCAAGTTCAATAAAGCAGCAGTGATCCAAATATCAGCAACTAGTTAATGCAAAGAACAGACAAGATGTGGACTGGAGTTCCCAGTATATTGAGCAAGCCTAAACCCTGGGCACTTTTAAAAAGTTACTTTAGACTTTTCGTTGATGCACAGCATGGCCCAAATATCTTTAAAGGAAGTCAGCTGGGATACCTTCGGACAATAATTGAGACTGACATTCCCATGCAGTACTGAAGGAACATTGCACTTGCAGAGGTGTTGTCTTTTAGACGAAATGTGATTCATACTCAAGTGGATGTAAAGGAATGCAGAGTATAATTTGGAAGAACTGGGCATCCTGGAAAATTACTTACCCTGCAATCAACATCACAAAACAGATTCTCTGGTCATTATCACATGTTTTTTGTGGGAATTTTCTATGTCCACATTGGCTTCCTACACTGCAGCAGTGACTATACTCTTTTATCTACAAACCATATTGGAACAGGGTGATCATGGCAATTATAAATCCTTCTCTTTCAATATAGTGTGTACAGACTAAGTCAGAAGTGCTCCAGTTTCGAGGTTTAAATTTTCTTGTTTGCTGAACGTATTGAACTCTTTCAAACATTTCCATTTGGGAAAGGTCGGACGCAGAGGTCAGTCATTCGATGCCAGCCTTCTCCAGACAGAGGGTGAAAGAGACCAATGTCATAGTGACAGACATGATTGAGGCCTGCACATTAATCACTTCATTGTTCAGGTTTGCTCGTAATCAGTGTGAAATTAAACTTACCCACAACTTTAATTAAAAACGCAAATTGGTGCTTCCAATTTCTGCTAGAAAAAACATAGCTATCCATTTCACATGACTTGCATGTTCATGACTATAGTGTGCATTTCTTGTATAGGACAAACCTTTCACACATCTAATATTTCTATATATTTCCTTTCCCTTATTTTGACATTTGTCATTGGATCCTTTTCGAAGAGTTCAAAACAGGATGCGCTAATGTGCTCCCTTCTGTTCTATGCATGCTGTATGTTCGGCCCTGGAATATTTTGCAGATAATGAGTTACCAATTAATTACTTGCTGTGGACTCTGATATGTAATCAGAAACTCCACATGGGATAGTCTTCATTGTTCTGAAGCCAAGCCACACAGGAGTAAGTTCTAACCAGGCCTTTAAAGTATCCTATCAAGCAAATATTGACTCTATCACAGCCTCGACTGGTGTTTGAGAAAACCCGAGCTCTTCCTATATAGCAGAAGTTAGCCACTGCCCACATTTGCTGCATTTGACAGCTGAAACAATAAACTAAATCCCAGGCCTTTGCTCCCAGGTGTTGGATTTCTAACATACTTCGCTAAGGCCCCAGTTTTCAATGTGACCAGAGGAAATCCAATCCAAGGACCTCAAGTTTCCAACAAAGTCAGAGTAGCTTTGTCGCTTTTTCCTCGGTATAACCAGCACATTCATAGAGTGGGAAATGAGGTTTAAATTATGGGCTAGCCTGGATGCTTGTAATCATCAATGATATGCCATTACCACATTCATGGTCAAATGATGACAGTAAATCAGGTCAAAAAATAATAACGTTATTTATTATCCTAATTAGTACATGATGAGGGTGCAGGGCAAAGATTTTCAATTAGTTCCAAATAAATCCAAACCCGGAATGGATTTGCCATTTTTCCGGTCCATCAACATGACTGTACTAAATGTCCAAACCCTTCACACTCCAAAGATGTCATGGTGCATCTGAGAAAACAAGGGCAGGAAAATGGCTTGAACACACCAGAGAGTTTATACCTGCAGTTATACTGAAATGTAATTGGCACTGCCCCCAGAAAATACCCTATCTGGTCTAGTAATCCTGCGGTTTTCTCAATGAAGGATTGTATTGCGAGAAAAAAACATCCCCTAAAGTGGTGTCATTTTCTGGTCAGAAAGTAATTCTGTGATAACATTAAATGTACAGGTCAGATATGAATCCTGACGATCATTAATTTGAAGATGATCAAAGTGAAACTGGTTTGAGTTTTCAATATATTAAGATAATCCTTATCTCGCATTTGATCAAAACAAGATGTTTTAGGTTACATAGTTGGAGACAGGCCAGCACAAACAGCTTCAGCGTCTAAATTCACGCAGAAGATTCTTCGACAGATATTCATGTCCCATTCTATACACTGTGAATGGGTTGTGTGTTTGTGTGCAGTAAAAAACCTCTCCCATCCCAAAGTGACACTCCTCTTCCCTGGCTTTGTGACTATGTGGACGGTGCAAGTAGGCCACCATGGGAGTTTAACTCTCTTTTGTTCACGTTGTGGTGAAAAATGATTACAACAGACAGGCTTGCGTGGAAACCATCTCACATCATAGCAAGTTGCCAATGTTTTTTTAGAAGAAGCAATCATTTTACTGATGAAAGGATAACATTTCATAACGAAATGCTTTTGCTCAAAACAAAACAAAAGATTATACCACACACAAATTTTATGAGCTAGTACGGGATCACACTGAGAAAGTGAAGGCCTTTGACACACTGCGTTTTAATCACCTCCCTTACTCTTTGAACATAATAAGTAACTTCTTCACCCAAACAGCAGTAAGAATGCTGGACTTGCAACCATGAAGTGGTTGAGGCAAATCATACAGATGCATTTAGGGGGATTATAAACAAGTAGGGGGTGGGGAAGTAATAAAATTGTGACAATGTTAAATTTAAATGAGAGGAGTCTCCTTTGGAATACCTCGTTGGACAGACTGTGTTGGAAGGCTTGTTGCTGTGCTGTACATCCTATGTAATATGACAATGCGCCTCAGTTCTACTAACAGTTTAAACTGTGCATTTTTTTTAGCCTGCTTTTGTAGGTTCGGATGAGTGACTTAATTGCCTACTCACAGCAGAACAAGCCTAGTAACTTCCTCTGTTCTCTGGTAGCACTCTACCAGACTTCAAGTTTGAAGGTTCTTGGCACTTGCCATGCTTGCATCTCATGCCAGCAACCATCTGGAAGAGATGGGCATGCTTAAAATTTAAAAATAAAGGCACAGCCACAGAATATGACAATTTACCTTGATCCAAAATCCACCGACAGTCAGGTGATGTCTTGTGATTGCTACACAGGCAAATGATCAACTCATAGCCAAACACACTTCCAGAAAGTTCTTAAAATGTAACGGATACCTTGCTTTGAATGGTAAAGCAAGATGAAACCACCATTGGAATTTACACCTTCTGTTGCTTGTGAGACAAAACTTAAAAATCTATGGCCTGAATTTTATGGTTTTCTGGTTAAGGGCAAGTCACATCCATTTTGGTGGAGCAATGTGCATCAAGACACTGAGTTAATTTCTCGCTGAATCTCACCAAACTCACAGCAATGGTTGCCGTTCCCTTTACGATGGTATCACGTCTGATTTCAACCCAGGTTTACCACACCATGTTCCCAGAAAAGATCTCCACTCAACAGATCTCCCGGAATTGACCGGTGTCCCTGGTGCAGATCCCATCTTTAAAGGCCCACTGTGCACCTGGCATACATTGCAAATCCGGAGCTGCCCTGCACCAGTTCCTGCCACTTGCATCCAGGGTGAATCTGGTGCCCTGCTCTTCTGGTCTGAGCTAGTCTGGTTTGAAGTTGTCACCCAGGTTAGAGCTGTCTCAGCTGTCTGGAAGAATGACCAGCACGTAGGAAAAGGTCAATGTCATTCCGCTCTCTGCTGGTGTAAGTGCCACTATCTTCTCTCCAATAGTTTCTCACACTCACTCTATCTCTGCTACTGTGCCCACCTCCCACCAAGGCTCATGCTCCACCACTCTTACTCTCTCCTACAACATCGTCCCCACTTGCTGTCACCCATCCCAACCCTAACATCATGAACCCTTTGTGCCCTCTGTGCTGCCTACTCACTCACTCAGGATACCTCCCCACCTGAACCTACACTAATACCTGTGCCAGCAACTTTCATGTTCCATAATACCCGAATCTCTCTTATTCCAGGAGAATAACAATACATATTAAGGCAAAAAGGATCAAGACAGATGGTGTGTGCTGCCAGCCATATGGCTCCTCAACCCATGCGGAGAGAGGATCCTGACTATGACCACCCCAAGCAGGGCCTAGCCTGATATCGGAGCCTGCCCTTGACTCACCGTGCCATGATCCCCTCAGCGAAAGCTGTGCCCCTTAGCTTACCAAGGTCTGTTGACAACTATGACAAGCTTCCTGACTTTGTGTTTGTGCTAAACATGAGGCAAGGCAAGCCTGGTGTCTCCGACTGACGGTCAAAATGCAAAAAGGCAAGGCCAGGCATTGTAAAGCAGGGATATTGTGAGCATTCAGATAGGGTCAAAGTGACTGGGCACTATCACATAAGAGAATAGCCTGGAGCTGTAGCCTGGTCCAGTCCCTGAGCAAGGTTGTGTCCGTGAGGACAATATCCACGCTACAGCATTATAAGGGTAGTTTCTAGTGCAGACTGAATTGCAGCGATGAAATTGCAGAAGTGTCCCATAGATGGATCAGAGATGTGTCATGAGAGACAATATCCATGGAATGTATTTTTTACTTTTCCTGATTTAAATTTACTGAGAGCCTCTTTCAAGTTTATTTCTGTAAGTCACAATCCTCCAAAGATTTCATATAGATCTTACTGTGGAGAACCAAGAGGTTAGGAAAAATGGGAGAATTTATCCCACCACCTCTCTCTCTCTCTCCCCACTCCTAAGATCTGTAAGTTTTAATTGTTTCTGAGCTGAACTCCCTCGCTTCTTGATTGGGCCACCCAGAAAAAATGCCTCAAAAGGTGCAAACAAAAAAAAAACTCAGAAAGTAGGACTGAGTTCTCTATACCATATTTGTCTTTCGCCAAACAGCAGAACTTGTAATGATACAACGAATGTGCTCAAGCAGACCTTCTGAAAAATCAATGTCACAGGAGGAACTGAGAATTCTGTGAAGACAGGCAATAAATTTAAACCTATTTTCAAACATAATGAAATAAATCAGACAATTTACATTACTGCTGTTAGAGTGAGAGCCTGGAATGCACAACTTTAGACTTGCCAAAATTCAGTGTGCCAGGAAGAAAATACTTGTGATAGTTGTGAACCGGTATGCTCCTTCATCCTTACAAAATATTTCCCTAATTTTTTGGTCTCAGAGGAGAAAAAACGTTTCCTTTCAAACAGCTGTCTATGTGGTGAAAAGCTCCAGTGAGGACTCTATGATTAGACCCGGCAGCCTCCGAAATGAAGGCCTTTCCCTGACAAGTACTGGAATATAGCCGAGGAGTTTAATTTGTGCTCATAATTACATGCAATTTTCAAGAGCTTGAAAGTAGCATTGTAAGAACTTTAAAGGAAAGAAAGAAAGACAGCTTAGTTTGACAAGGCCTCCCCATTCCTCAGACACTGCAACGTTATTTTGAGCACGGAGTGAGATCAATATGTTTTACCTCTTCACCCAAGGTGCCTGACCTCAGGCAGTGGGTGTCAAAGGTCAGGGGCCTCAGCCCTCACTTGATGTTTGTAGACGTCCAGGATAATAGACATAAGAACTCTTTTTGAATGTTATTCTCCAAGGCTATAGTCTTGGAGCCAATTGCACCATCACTCCCAGTAAGTCAGCTGAGAGAAGCTAATGACACACTTGGCACTGTGTTCACCAACATGGTGGACAGTATATTCATATCTCGTGTCATTAAATCACTGCCCCTCTCCCCCTCCCCAATAAAGACATAACATGAGTCATCCACGACCTTTGCCAGGAAAGTACTGGGCCCCTTGTTTGCATTTGCATAGGATCCACAACCTGCCTGGTGGGACACTGGCACTCAGTATGGGGAGAGCTGTAGAGGTGACGGTGGAGGGAAAAGTCTGATGCTTGGTGTCTCCTCAATATCCATTAGGTGCTCATAAAGCAACAAAATTAATGAACAAATATGACATTGGCCCTTCTGGTTGGTCAATGCCTGCAGTCATGCTTCTGCTGGACCTACACAAACAGTGCAGTTCTCCTGCTGACATAAAGTTACTGATATGTCCCTGTGACAACACCAGGCTACAATGTTTGTACAGTAACTATATTGCAACCATAACTGCCTACCTGAAGACCTGAATCACTGTCACTAATGCCATGGCACTCAGGAACATGGGTTGGTGCTGAAAACTGATTTTCAAATATACCTCAGCCCCAACCACAGGCCAACTCCCTCCCTTCCAATCTCTCTGGGTGGGGGAGGCAGATTTATAATCCCTGCTTCACTTATTACACTCACCCCAACCATAAGTGTCACCTCAGCTCCAGTACCTCCCTGAAAATGAGTTAGAGCCTCCTGAGGAATCAAAGGCCAAAAGCTGGTAAAGTGAATCAGCAAGATTTACTGAAAAAGAGTTCCATATAAATGAATGACCACGATCCTGAGCTGTGTGACATTATTTCTAACGCATCTCAGTGAGAGACAGAGAGCTGTTCCTCCATTATTCAATAATAAATGCCTGTTTTATAATCGGGGCTTAGCAAGTTAATACAGTGATGTCAACGGCTGCTAACGGAAAAGGCTTGGCGTTGCCAGTGAATACAGTGAATAATATCAGGGATTTCTCACTGGTGACAGTGACTTACTGCTGCTCGTTCATGAGTGTAAAAGACTCGTAATTCAAGATTACCACAACCATGACTGAGTTATGATACTGTTTCACACAAGTAACAAAGCATCTGGAGCTCAGTCACTGGAGAGCTATTTGGTCACATCAATGGGAGAACAGAATTCAGCCATTTTAACTGGCCTTTTAATTCATTCCAGAAAGCAAAACCAATTGTCTATTGTTGCTTTTCTTTTCAAAGTCGTGGGCTATCAGTCACTCTTTAGGGCACTGCAATTCTTCTCATTTTCTCCATCACTCATATGCACATACACACCCCAAAGAACTTGTACTATCAAGGATGTTATTTTTTAAAATAAACTTAAAAACTGGTCACATCTTGCATGGACAACTGATTAGAAGGTGCTGACAAATGCCAGGATATTATGTGATGGAAAATGTTCCAAAAATACCAAAAGGGCCACAAAGTGGCAGTCTTACAGTTTGCTGGTTGGCATGGTTACTCCTGGCCTAGTAACAGGCCGCTGTCATTGCCAACATAATTGAGCAATCATGTATTAGATGGGCACAAAATGTCTGGAGGGCAGCACATTACACTCTTTGATTAATATTGAGATGATTCGTATTTGTGATTTATAATCTGCAGATTTGTGATTGGCGTCTATGCCTGATTCATCCAGTTTGCATTGTGCTTCCATTAACAGATCTAATAGAAGGAGACTGCCTCTTTCAAGACATCTCATAACCTCAGTCTGCCAGCCACTTCAACACTGTCAGCCTTATCTTTCAAACTGAAATTCAAACACCAGAACGGTCTCTGAATTACCATCATACATCAGAATACCAGAATTTCTAAATGATAAAATTTTCCCCTCCACTCTGCCTTGCCAAGTGCTGCAATCTTTAACTTTAACCTTCGCTTCTACACAGCCAGGAAGAACACACACCGATCACAGCAAGAACCCTTTAAATATCCAATTCATGATTTGAGCCTTAGTGCTATTTTAACCATTGGCCTGAGTAGGAGGTTATTGCACTGCTACACAATGAAGTGAATTTGCCTGCAATCTGAAGCACAGCAATTGGTAATAGTCTAAGTTCAACATCACACATCATTGTATTCAACAATTAGCAATTTTATACTGGCAACACAATATAATAAAAAAGAATTGCAAAGAAAATTAACCACAATTTGCAATTTACACACAATGAAAGCTATGAGGCATAAGACAGGGTTCAAATAGCTACGAACCATGAGTGACTCACTGATGTGGTTTAATGCCGCTTGTACATTGATGCAAGTATTGTGGGTTCAGGTCAAATGATTCAAAATGAGCTCATAAACAACTTATTTAAGTTTTGAGAAGGTAAAAAAGGGAGAAGTTAATTTCTTACAGAATGGTGATGATGGGAATACTTTATTGGAAATGCATAACGAGAAACTGGACCATTCTGGGTGGGGAAAGGGCAACTTGTGAAGCAATACCCTGAATCCAGGACACCTGAAAGACATTCAGAGACATGTTGGATTGACTGTTTTGTTGTAGGTCCACTGACTCACATGGTAGCAGATGTTACGCCCTTTATATATGGAAATCAATTGCCTAAAGCCTATTTCAGATTCCCTCCGCTGAATTTGTCCTGTGTTAAGCAGGGCAAATGCTGAGCCTGTTTCTGAAATGAATGAAAATGCCAGAACATATTCTCTGGGGATTAATTATGGAATATCTCATATACACTAAGCAGCACTTCAATTTCCTTTGGCCATGTTATGTGCTATGCTGACTGTCTCAGGAAACATTTGGACCTGGGAGGAGATTTTTGCAATTCCAAACTGTCAAAGCACATATGCTCATTATGTACAATTTGCAACCACATACAAACTGATTCTGAGAGGAAAAGCTTGAAAATCTGGAACAAGCCCATTAAACAAATTTACTTCAAGTGGCTTCAAGTGCAGCCATTAGGATGGAAGCTGGAATCTAGTTATTCTGAAAGAACTGCAATAATCGAACGATCCAAATTATGTCTATCTTTCCACCTCAATTCGGGTTTAATAAATTGAGTTTTCTGATAAGCCTGAAGCTGTCTCGCATGCATTGGTTAGACAGTCAATTGATTTAAAATTTCCATTATAATGCTGGACAAATACCTTTCATCAGAAATTCCTGGTTGGTATCTAGGGTGACCCAAGAAGAATGACCATGTGCGTGTGCGGGTGAGAGACAAAATCTGTGTAACTGTCCCCCAGCAAGAGACTAAACCTACAGAAGAAGGAGAGGTCACCACGTGGCCTTGACAATTTGAATTGCCAGGCTTCATCTGCTTGATGGTGCTCAGGTGACCACTTGATACTGCAGTACAGTGGGCAAGTGGATGAGACTACAATGTAATGTGTCAGGAGGCTATTGGTCATGACCATTGGAATCGTCCTTAGCCTCTTAGAATCAAAGAATCCCTACAGTGTGGAAGTAGGCTCTTTGGCCCATCGAGTCCACACCGACCCTCTGAAGAGTATCCCACCCAGACCCATGCCCCTACCTTATCCCTGTATCCTTGCATTTCCCATGGCTAACCCACCTAACCAACACATTCCTGGACACTATGAGCAATTTAGCATGGCCTTGAATAAGTCAGGTTTCTGGTGCATTTTGGGAGGTGGAAGGACTAGGGCAAGGGAAGCCTCACATTCCTCCTCATCTCCAAGGAAGGCCAAAAAGAAATTTACAATTTCACTTCTTTGGTCTTCCTCTGGCTCCAAAATGCTTTTCACAGAATTGTTACAGCGCAGAAGGAATTAGAAGTAAGGTTTAAAGATTGAGAAATAAACAGAGGAAGGACCGAGAAGGGAAAAATTTAGGATGCATTAGAAATCAAATCGGGAAGGAGAGAAATAATGTTGGGAAAAATTGGATTAAGAGAGAGAGCAAAAAAGAGCCAGTGAGAGGAAGTAAGAACCCAGATTCTCTGTTAACATTCTAGATTTCCAGAAACTTCTAAGGAATGGATTTTCTTAACCTAAATTTGAAAGGTGTGTGAGACTCCAGCAAGATCTAATCCATTACTTAGTTCCTACACTTGTTGTATTTATATGATGATAATCTGCTGGCATCAGCTTTGATAGTATTCTTTTTAATTAGAACACAGAAATGGCTAACTTTGTGACACTTCAGTCCTGACATGGAGCCTCAATAGATGGGAGCTTTGCTTGCAGAATTGGCCCCGTGATAACATAGCTCCGTCGCCAGTTTGTCAACTTGCCATTGAGACTTCATATCAAGAGGGCAGGATTATGAAAGTGTGCTGTTTCAGAACTGGAACAACATGTTCTGTGTCTCTCTCACACACAACACTGACCTTCAGTTGACATTGCAGTGACTCCATGTAAATACAAAGTATTAACGTTACAACACTGTACAACAGAAATGCCCAAAACAAGATGCAAGTTTATTTTTCTCATTTTAGCTCCATCTTTCTTCTTTCAGTCCTAATTCCTGTATCCACAGCATTGAGAAATTTCAGTAAACCAGGACATTTATGGGTTCCCACACAAGTACTTCCATTTTCTTCAAGTCTGAAAACCAGTTTCATCTCTGTCTGATTCTCTCCATCTGTGACTCTTAACATGCAGCTGACAATGATTTTAAGCAGGGTCTCTGCTGCCTTTGCCTCTCCTTCCTGCCACTCAATTTCCACACAGAGCATCATTCTTCATGTCTCTTATTGCGATTCTTCAGTCTTTTCTCAGTTTCTCCTTTACATATGGATCACATGCACATCTCCACTTCACTGCCTGGCCATTCATTTTCTTAGCAAATCCAGGTATTCACCTAGATTCTAGACGTCACCACGATGGGTGAGTCAACATCTTGGCTGTCACACAGAACTAGAAAATGCTGATCATTTTTTCATATAGATTGTTTTTAAGTGCCTCATAAAATTGTACAACTGTAGGAGAAAAAGAACAACTGTGCTGTGGTTAGCACAACCCACAGATGTAGTTATGACACAACAACTAAAGTCAACTGTCATAACACACAAACAATTCCACTCCCTCATGTAATGCAGGCAAAAAGAACTCCTCTATAAATAATTGCAATGCAATAAGAGAATTATCCTTCACATAAAATCACTAATCTTCTGTTCCGCTCCTGTGGTACAGGATCATTCCCTTGTATATTACAGTTCTCACAAGAATAATATTCCGAATTGCTGTTTCTTTTGATTTGTTATAAGATGCATTATTTAAAAAGCTATTCAATACATTTAGAAAAGAAACTCTCAGCAGTGAAACTTGTTAAAAAAAAGTGTCGTCGCATTTGACTGTCACTGAGTTGATCTCATTGTTGGAAAGTAACGGTGAAATGCTATCGATTCTATGCCCCATTAATCTGCACTGTACTAAATCTTAGCAAGTAGCTCCAAAGGCAATTTTGAATTAACACCATATCCATTAAAGCAAGCAAAAAGCACCAATAAATTCCAGAAAAGATTTTCAGAGGGTTTTATCCAGACTGCTGTGTACACTGGGTGAGCCAAGTCACAGTAAGACTTCTATAAAGTGTGTTAGAGAAAGAAAATGGTAGTTTTCAACATGGGTAAATTGGATTAGAAGTCTCTGAACAAACACTAACGTGCTTGAATTAATAATTACACAACAATCTTTGACCTTTATCACATCCTCGACCATTATGATCAGCGTTGGATTGAAAGCTGTTTTTCCAGTCTCTTACGTAACAACATAAGAACATACAAGTTAGGAGTAAGATTAGACTATACAGCCAATCTGCTCCATCATTCATTATCATCGCAACTAATCTTGGCTTAGACTTCACTTTCCTGTCCACTCCTCATATCCCTCAATCCCTGAAAAGCCAAAACTCTGAACTTGTCAGCCTTAAAACCTTGTGGAAGTAGAGAATTCCAAACATTCAGAAACCTTAAGTGAATAAATATCTCTTCATCATGACTCCTTATTCTGAAATGATGTCCCCTTATCCTAGATTACGCAGCCAGGGAGAAAAGATGTCTTTTAACCCCAATAAACCCCTTCTTAATCTTCAATGTTTTAATGAGATCACCACTTATTCTTCTCAACTCCAGGGAATAGAAACCAGATTTATCCAGCCTGACATCATTGGATTCCCTCACATCATATCTCAGGGACTAATCTCGTGAACCTTCACTGTACCCTCTCCAATGGAAATGTACCCTTCCTTAAATATGATGGCTAAAGCTACACACAGGAAAGAAATTCTAACAAAACCTTTTTATTCTTTTACTTCAATCCCTTGAAGTAAAGGCAAAATGTCATTTGCTTTTCTAATTGCTTGGTATACCTACATGCTAACTAGTTGTATTAGAGGGCGTAGACTTGCTCACCAAGCCGGTGTGTTTGATTGCAGACGTTTTGTCACCCTGCTAGGTACCATCATCTGTGCACCTCCGGTGAAGCGTTGGTGTTATTTATATGCCTCGCTTGTTATTTTTATGCCTCGGTTTGCTGGGGTGGTTGGCATCACTTCCGGTTCTGTTTCTCAGTGGTTTGTATATCGGGTCCAATTCAATGTGTTTGTTGATAAAGTTCCATAATAGGGCAGAAAGAGACAAGATGGGTTGTGAACTGTCTGACAGTCAGCTGCAGCATTACAATTATAGTAGCCATTTCATCCCAAAGTGCAACATTGAATTGCAAAAGCACACTGTAAGTAGATCAGAGATGTGCCATGAAGGTTCGTTGTCGCTGGCACATATCAGATGCCAATATCTGTGGATGTGCGTGTGTGTGGCCAGTGCCCATGGATGTGTGCCCTAAGAGGTTGGTGCCCAGTGTCTACCATGGAGTTGCTTTGGAGCACGCTGCGAGCTGATGTCTCCTAGTGCCCTCTCTGACTTCCACATTGAGAATCTCTTGGTTCACAGCTGATGGTAGGACAGGAAGCTGCATTTTAATGATGCAAAATGCACAGAAAATAAGGTCATCAACAGGCAATAGTCCCTCCCTACCTTATCAGGCATCATGCCACTACCTAATGAGAATCTCACTTCGACACCCAGAACAATGTTAACCAGATGCAGTGAGTTGCTCGCAACATCCAGGTCAGCCTTGTTGGATTTCTCAAGTGATTCTGCCACAAATCTCACCCGAGTCCATATCGCTCAGGCCCCTATAGGATTCCACCCACAGAGTATTTCTTAAACAGTGAGAGGCTGGGAAATGTTGAACTTCAAAGGGACCTTGGTATTCTTGTTTATGATTCAATGGAGGTTAACATGTCTGTACAGCAAGCAACTATGGAAGCAAATAGTACGGCAATCTTGGTTACCAAAAGATTTTGAATACAAAGTCTTGATGTGGCCACACGCAGATGTATTGTGTGCAATTTTCAGACTTTTACCTAAGTAAGACATACTTGCCATCGAGGGAGTACAATGAAGGTTCACCAAAGTAACTCCTGTTTTGGAGGGATTATTGTATGAGGAAAGCTTAAATAGACTGTCCCTACATTTTTTGGAGTTCAGAAGAATGAGAGGTGATCTCATGCAAACATACACAATTCTCACAGGGCTCAACCAGGTTGATGCAGGAAGAATATTTCCATTAGCTGGGGGACATCTAGAACCAGTCAACACAGTCTCAAAAATAAAGGTTAGGCATTTAAGACTGAGTTGAGGAGAAAGAGGGTGGCGAGTCTTCTGGAATTCACCTCTCCTGATGGTTGTGAAGGCTTTGTCATTGAGTATGTTCAAGGCTTATTTCCACTTATTAAAAACATCAAAGGATATGGGGACAGTGCAGAGAAATGGCGTTGAAGTAGATCAGTCATGATCCCATTAAATGGCGGAGCCGGCTTGAAAGGTTGAATGGGCTATTCCAGCTCCTATTTCTTATTTTCTTGTGTTCTCCATTTCCTTCCACATAATTCTCGGTAATTATCTAATCACTTATTTCAGGCCTCTTGAACATTCCTGATTTTAATCACTCCACTGTTTGCAGCTACACCTTTATTTGCCTTCTGTCTTCCCAAACCTCCCTGCCTCTCTCTCCCCTTTTCAGACGTGCCTTATGTATAGCTTTTTCATCTTTTGGCCATCTACCTTAATATCTCTGCGCCTCAGTGTCACATTTTCCTTCATATTGCTTCTGTGAAGGTGCCTTAGACTTTATTTGATCATAATAAGGGTGCTAAACAAGTAAAGGTTGTTGTTGGACAGCGTGAGACACATTCAAAAACTATTTTCCAACTTGGGTTTGTCCTAATGCTGACTATTAGTTTTAATAAATAATGATGAGGAGACAGAAAGAAACTTCCACAGGCAAACTTTTGCACTGTGGTCTTAGTAATTACATTTTTATCTGTGGATTTCACCCAAGAATCCCACGTGGGCTGATCATCATCATACAATCCTAACCTTTCCAAAAGGGTGAGAAAATATTGCACTGTTAGACTACGCTTGTCAGGCTAAACAATGAATCAAATTTATTTGCAAGGATTAAGATGAGACAAAAACAAAACATTGCCAAACCATATTAGTCTTATGAATTAATTTTTGATTTATAAAAGAAGCTTATTAGAATCCGAGTTCCATTTCACAATATTCACATTTTTTTCAATGATCTTTCGGCTAGCTCTGAGCATCCATATTTCCAGATTTCAATCTTACTATCATGGCTTGGTCATATGGCTAAAGTGAGTGATATTAAAATGTGTAGCTTTCACAGCACTTTTATGTTGCAGATATTGAGTCATTAATCAACTTCCTCCCAGGATATCATCCTTTTGAATTAGCCATTTATAGGTAAAAAAATTATGTCCTCTTTCACTGTGGCTGTTTGCATGCAAAGAGACATTACAGTGAGGGGAAATCATGATTGTATCAATATATTTTTGACATTCATCAGGGAAGTTGACTAGGCTATCGATCGTACTGACAAACATCACACTAATTAACATCACACTGGCAGTGGTTTGCAAATTCTGTAAGTTGACAGACAGTCTGTCCCTTTATGTAGGACCTCTATACATTTATAGGGAAACAGCTACCATCTTTTGCTGACTCATGCAATGTGCATGGACTAACATCAAGCTGACTCCGAGGAGCAAGAAGCTGGTTTATGACGCTGATGTTCTCTTTGTTGGGAAGAGGATCTAAGGAGCCTACAAAGGGATATAGCTAGGTTAAAGGAGTTGGCAAAGATCTGGAAAATGGAGTATAATGTGGGAAAAGTGCAAACTTGTCCATTTTGGCAAAAATAATAAAAACACATATATCTAAACAGTGAGAGGTTGCAGAGCTTTAAGATGCAGGGAAATCTGGGCATTGTCATGCATCGATCACAGGAAGTTAGTGTGCAGGTACAGCAAGTAATCAGGAAAGCTAATACAGTGTTATGTTTTATTGTGAGGGGAACTGAATGCAGCCCTAACCTGCATAACTTCCCTATGTTATGCTTCAGTTATACAGGGCATTGGTGAGATCACATCTGGTGTACAGTGTACAGTACTGGTTATTGTACTCATAAATAAATATTAAAGCATTGGAAGCAGTTCAGAGAAGATTTACTAGACTAATAATTGGAATGAGCAGATTGCGTTATGATGACAGTCTAGACAGGTTAGGGCTGTATCCTTGGGAGCTTAGAATAGTCAGAGGTGGCTAAATTGAAACAGATAAAATCCAGAGGGGGCTTGACGAGGCGGGTTGAGAAACATGTTTTTTCTTGTGGGAGAATCTAGAGCTAAAGGTCATAGTCTAAAAATAAGGGGGCACCCATTTGACACAGAGGTGAGGAAACATTTTTTCCCACACAGAGGGTGTGTGTCTTTGCAATTCCCTTCCTCAAAAGGCAGTGGACGCAGGATCTTTAAATATTTTCAAGGCAGAGGTAGATAGATTCTTGACTACTGAAGGAATGAAAAATTATCGGAGGATATGTAGAAATGTAAAGTTGAGGTTAAAATCAGATTAGCCACAATCTTATTGCATTGCAGGACAGGCTTGAAGGGCTGAGTTGCCCACTCTTGTTACTTGTTTGTACGTTCTCAGCATCTTGATCCCTGACTGTGAAACACAGACGGCTGGGAGCTATCACAGAATGGAGGCTGAGCAACTTTCAGCTTCGCTGCTGTGACATGTTCTGGGCCTTTCATGGAGGACAACACACGAATGTAGCAGCTCATCCCCAAGTCAGTCGGAACTTATTGAGCACGGGAAGAGTTCAGGGGCTCCGACACATTCCCAGGATGGAAGGCAATTGTGTATCCAAGGATTTTCTGGATGGTGAGCTAGCCAGAGGCTGACAACCAGCAGGATGCCCAAAGCTCCGATTCCAGGAAGCCGGAGGTGAAGGCCCGAACCATTGATTCTCAGCCCTGGAGGACACCGGATGGCACAGGGAAATGGCAACATCGCCTCTGAGCTGGTGGGCACTGCCATGCCCATCAGGGGCTACAGCGGTTTGGCAGCAGTCACCCACACTGACACCAGCTCACTAGTCCAACATTAGACACTGTGGCAGAACCAGCTTCTCAAGGAACAAGAAAGATCCTCCCATTGGCAGAATGTGAAGAAACCCCATTCCCAATGCATTTCATTTGCTGCAGGTTCATCATCTTCTCCAGACAGAAGTATGCTGATGTTTGTCCCATATCAAATGAGCTGTTCATAGCCAGTATTGGTTACTCACGTCACCATTAGAGCCCGGTTCAAGGTGACCCCTTGAAGCAGATAGTTATACATGCACTTCAAAATATCTCAGTTCAGCTAAAACCTGCATAACAGAGATGTGAAACAGTGCAAAGCTCTGCATCTCGGTTACTTTCAACAACTCTCAATGTGACACTTTAATGTTGCGATCCATCAACTCAATCTGCTTCCAAAAGGAAAAGACTGTCCCTTAATAACTTAGTAGGTAAATGCACCATGGAGCATAGGATTGACCTGTTTCACTTCACACTCAATGCTGAGGTCGCTATTTCAATCAAAGCAAAAGCTGGGCCCTTGTAATTGACCTCAATCTCCCTGTAACTGGGAACAGACAGGAAAATCCACTGTGGGTCCAATTTTCAACTTTACACCATTGACCATTAACCTCCCCCCCCCCCCCCCCCCCAACTGGAAAGTGTACATTTTTTGTGAGAACACATTTGCTTCACAGGTGCTGCCAGACCTGCTGAGCTTTTCCAGCAACTTCTACTTTTATTCTTGATTTACAGCATCCACAGTTCTTTCGGTTTTTAATTGAGAAGGGATTTGCGATGCCCTATGTGGTCAAACTGCCGACTGAGTCTCATTGTGTAAACTCACATGTGGAGAATGACATTTAGGAAGTGTAGCAAACTTGGGTGAAAAGGCAGCTTTGTATCAATGGCTCACCAGCACCAGCATCATACCTGGGTAGGCGGTTGATTTGGCAGTAGAGGTCAGTTAGAATCATACAATCCCTAAAGTGCAGGAGCAAGTCTCCACCAAGCCTCCAAAGATCATCCCACCCAGACACAACCCATATCCTATTGCTGTAACCCTGCATTTACCCATGGCTAACCCACCTAGCCTGCACATCCCTGGATACAAGGGGCAATTTAGCATGGCCAATGTGCCCAACCTGCACATCTTTGGACTATGGAAGGAAAGCAGAGCACCCAGTGGGGACCCTCAGAGAGAACGTACAAACTCCAAACGGGCAGTCACCCAAGGCTGGAATTGAATCCAGGTCCCTGGCGCTGTGAGGCAGCAGTGCTAACCACCGTGCCACCTATTGCTGTGAATTGTCAGCAACTCCATTATGAATGGTCGAGGGGAAAGTGGACGGATTTTGGTCCAATCTGGGTCAGCAATTCTCATCATTCTAACAGTCACTTCCACCCGGTCCCTGGGCGCAGCCTGTACCTGAACAAGCGAGAGCGTTGTTAGAGCAATGGGTGCAGCAGGGGTGGGCGTGGAGAAATCATTGGCCTTTAATTTAGTTTTGAGCATTGCTAGTGCCGACACGTCTTCTCCCTCCCCTTTCTGCATAATAGTTCGGGCTTGCCTCAGCCGGATTTCAGGTCATTTCTTACCAGATGGAAAGCAAAAGGCATTGGTACCAGTGTGGATGCACAGCAGATTCAACACAAGCAAGGAAAGCTACAATATGTAGAGATGGAGACCAAGTCTACTCAATTGTACAGGTTGTTTTTATTGTGGCCTTTTTTTTGGCTAAATGTGCATAATTGAACTCCCAGCTTCAGGCTTTCATTATTTGCTTCACTTCCCCCCCACCCACCCCAAACAGCCAAATAATCCTTTATAATCCGTTGTAAAGAACATTATTGAAACCATGATCGAGAGAAATTACTGCTTTCATTGGAAAATGCAAACTGGAGAGGCGCCCGCGGATGAAAGCCTTATACTATAATATCGTAGGCAAATACAAGATTTATTGTAAAATACATTGCTAAAGGTAGCAGGCATCTAACATCAAAACTCGGGGGAGACAATCCACACAAAAGCTGTGGAGAGTGTGATTTCGAGAACAATGCATTATAAATCTTGTTGTCCCGCATCGACCTTTATAAAGCACTATTTCAGTTGCACATTGATGCAAAAACCGTAAGATTCCTCCCCCCCCCCCCCAGAATCTTTGCCTGCTCAGTCTCTGAACATCAAGCATTTTCACCGCAGAATAACATGCATTTTGCAGCAAGGTTAGCTTGAAGCAATTCAGCCCTGCACCAAATAAACAGGCGAGGATGCTGCAGACATGACAGTATTAGCATGCTCTTAAGCACTTACACAGTCAAAAGTAGCTTCAGCGAAGTTTCCTCAGCTTGCTGGGCAAAGCGCATAGTGGACCTCTATCTGCTTTCCTCCGCACACAGCATCCCAGGGCCATGGCGGGATGTAATGGAGAATGGTGCTCTCACACCACAGTTGCCTTTCTCCTCCAGCAACAGCTTGCAATTCAGTCACACCGGTGATGTTGAAAAGCTATGCATGCTGGAGGGAGGGGGTTGAACGTGAAAGAAGCGCTGGGGGTAAAAAAAGACGATATGCATGTCAACAGTTTCCAAGGCTACCCCCTTTTCAGTTGACGGGATGGTTCAATCCGCTTTTTTTTTCCCTCTCTCTCTCTCCCTGCTCCTCAGCACATCAGATCCAAATGGCATAACACGTTCCCGTTCAAGCGGCGGCTGGAATCACCAGGCTCCTGTACGCTCTGGCAAACAGCTTCTTAGCACAAACCGAGCTTGTCGTACCCATATTCTCCCTTCCGTAGAACACCTCCATCCCCTCCTGTCTTTCTCTGTCTCTCACACACACACACACACAGCTCATTCAGTTAGCAGCAGGCATGCCATTCATTGTGAGGTGAAGCTGAGATATTGGGACAAAACAAGAATTCAAACACAGCGGGAGCTTTTTCTTTAATTCACCGGGGCTAGCCCATTCAAACGCAAGGCTCTTAGGACAGAGTCTGGAAAGGATCAGCACACAATAATCGACCCCATCCGCTCTCTTTCTCCCCTATCATCCACCCCACCCTCTCTCTTTCCCCCCTATTAACTTAAATTGGCCAAGAACCCCCTTTTCTGCATTTACATCTGCTGTATGTCAGCAGTTCATCCACTTACAAGATCAACTACTTTACAGTGATGTAAGTTTAATTGTTTAATCGTCTACAACGGCAAGCTTTTTTATTGCCTCTGCACCATGGACCATCTTCCTATTCATATCCAGACCTATCCATGTCACATTGGTCTGACTAGCAGATAAAGCAGCCTCAGAGTATGACTGTGTGTGCTTGCCAGCTCAACATCACGAGTCCCATTATCCAGTGTACTCAGCTCCTATTTAATAAGCTTAATTAAAACAATGATCAATGCTAAAGAGCAGCTGAACCTGACCCAACTAAGCTCTACTGCACTCTGATTTTCCCTACTGTGCTGTTGTCCTATATTTTTTGCTTCAGTTATAGGATGTAGGCCAACATTTATTGCCCATTTCTCACTAGTTGCAAGAAGGTGGTTGTGAGCTGCCTCCTTGAATGGCTGTGTGCTGTAGGTAGAACCACACTGGTATCAGGCATAGAATCACAGAATCCCTACAGTGTGTAAGCAGGCCATTTGGCCCTTTGAGTCTACACCAACACTCCAAAAAGCATCCCACCCAGACACACCACCCCCTACCCTATCTCTGTAACCCTGCATTTTCCATGGCTAACCCATCTCGCCAACACATCCCTGGGCACAATGGACAATTTAGCATGGCCAATCCATCCAACCTGCACATCTTTGGACTGTGGGAGGAAACTGGACTACCTGGAAGAAACCTTTGCAGGCATGGGTAAAATGTGCAAACTCCACACAGGTAGTTGCCTGAGCTTGGAATTGAACCCATATCCCTCGTGGTGTGAGACAGAGGTACTAACCACTGAGCTACCATGCCATACAGTTCAAGGACTTTGACCAAATGACATTTCAGGAACAGCAATATAGCTTTTACTCAGGATGGCATTTGTCTCATGTTAGTTGTCTTTATTATTTTAATATTCTAGTTATTCTGGATTTGGAAGGTACTGTGAAAGGGACAATGAGTAATTGCTGCAATGCATCTTTTGGATAGTCTACATTACTGCCATTGTAAGTCAGTGGTGGAGAAAGTGATGTTCAAAGTGGTGGATGGGATGCCGTTCAAGAGGGCTGCTTTGTCATATATGGTGTGTAGCTTCTGAGTGTTATTGGAGTCGCACTCACCCAAGTGGAGAATATTTGACCATACTTCTGACTTGTGCCTTCTAAGATCATAGACAAGCCTTTGGGAAGAGAGGTGGTGAGCTGTAGAATTCCCATTGTCTAACTTGTCATTGTATTTATATTGCTGGTCCACTTAAGATTCGCATTAATGCCAATCCTTAGGATATTCATGGTATTTGATGCTAAATTAATCGATCTGGATTTTTTCGTGGGCCATGTAGCCATTGGTAACTGGCACACAGATGTGTTCTCTGTTTTCAGAACCATTTATGTTTTCATAAGTACAGATGCCTGTTGTTCAACTATTGCAAAGTTGGGTAGAGTACCTGTGGATTGGAAGGCAGCAAGTTAGAATTTGATGTTTGTAAAATGCTGGGGGTGGGGAAAGATAGCAATATGCAGTCCCCATAAAAGATGATGGGCTTTTTCTGTGATTAGAGATTCAAAAAGGATGTCTGTGGGCAGCAGCTTGAGGATTTGCAGGTACACAGACAGTACTCGAATTGAAACATTTGTATCGGACAACCATATAGTTAGGAGGCCAAGAAGCAATTTTGTTTTGTTATCAAGCCAACAAGTTTTGCTTTTAGCCAATCAATTTGAATCAGCTTAGATACCAAAAACCAATTAAATTTATATCAGAAGGTTTTAGCAACATAGGACCAATCCTCTTATAAGAAATTGACATGTCATCAAGGGTATAAAAGGAGAGGGCAATTAGAAAATCAGAAGAGTTAACTGCCATCTGCTAGATTTAACAGCTGTCAGCTCTCAAGAGAGAATCAGTCCTCTCTAAGTCTTAGAGAAAGCACCATCTAAATCAAAGGTACCTACAGCACAACTAGTTAATATTCCTGACAGGATGTTCGACAGAGAAGGTGTTCCTGACAGAACATTTGATGGAGAAGGTGTTCCTGGCAGAATATTTGACGGAGTAGGCACAGAACGTTTTGGAAGACACATAACCTGGCTCTTTCGGTTTTAGTTCTCAGAGGGGGGGTCAACCTCTACTTTATAACAGATTGGGGGCTCGTATCTGGGATTTGAACAGATTTGAATGGATTTGGATGGATCTGGATGGATTTGAACCAATCTGAACTGATGTGAATGGATTCGAACGGATCTGAACAGATTTGGAGAGATTTGAACAAATTTAGGGTATGAAAGATCCCAGCAGATTTAAAACAGACTTGGGGACTAGTGACCTAGATCTTGAAAAAAAACTTAAGTGAGAAATGGAAAATCTGTTTAATTTCTTTAGCTTGTTGTTGGTTAAATCAGAAGTGGGGAAATGGCTCTTAACATTGCTAAAGAGTTTCTGGGGGTCAAAATTCCCAAATTTGCGAAGAAAGTTTAGAAAGACAGAAAAAGGAGATGCTTTTAGAATTAGCAGACAGGCTAGAATTGCGTTTAATGAGGGATAAGAGGAAAGCTGAAATTGTAACGGAGTTAGTCAGCATTTATCAGAAAAACAGTTGTTAGTGGAGTTAGAAAAAATTAAATTGCAAATTAGATAATTGGAGTTAGAAGGCATAGAAAAGGAAAGAGCCAGGGCAGAAGACAAAGAAAGGGAAATGAAACTGTTTGAATTATAGTTACAAGCAGAGAAAAGCCAAAAAGAAAAAGAGAAAGAAGAAAGGGAGAAAGAGAGAGAGTTTGAACTTCAAAAGATGCAAATTTAACAGGATATCCAACTTAAAATGATGGAAATGAAGGTAGAAGATAGGCTTAGTGAGGAGGAAGGTGATGATGAGCAGACCCATCATAGCCAAAGACCTGGCAGAGATATATACAAACATGTCAAAACATTACCAAAATTCAATGAAGAAGATGTAGAAGTCTTTTTCATTTTCTTTGAGAAATTGGCTAAATGGAAGAACTGGCCAGAGTCTATGTGGGCAAAGTTAATTCAGACCAAGTTGGTACGCAGGGCTACTAAGGTGTTTGCAGTGCTGTCAGAGGAGGTGTTAAGAAAATATGAAAGAGTAAAACAGGCTATTTTGAGTGCCTACGGACTATATAGACAACAGTTCGGAAATTTTAGGAACCAGGTTAGATTTATAATGAGTTTGAAAGAATTTAACAGAGCAACTTCGATGGATGAGAGCATTAAAGATGGAAAAGACATGAGGATCTTAGAGATGTTATTCTGCTGGAGGAGTTTAAAAACTCACTTCCAGAAGTGATAGGACTCATGTTGGGGAACAGAAAGTTAAAACAGCAGGAAGAGCTGCAGAGATGGTGGATGAATATGCATTAGTGCATAACTCACAATCTAGCTTCCGACAGCAATTTCATTCCATGATGGATAGAAATTGGGAAAGAGGTTATTTTTCAATGAAAAACAAAAAGTAGATCACAATGGGAACAGTTTATTACGTGTGAAAAAAGAAACCCAAGAGGGTGGAAAAGAGGTGAAAGACCTGAGGTATTTTTACTGCAGTAAGGTGGGACACACAAAGCCACAGGGCTGGTGGTTTAAGAAAGGCACTGGGAAAAAGGATGTAGGAAAAGAGGCTAAACCAGTTGAGGTAGTGAAGGAAATCCCAAGAGAAGTCGAGGAGCTGCAGGAGAGTGCACAGCCTAGTCATGGGCTGGAAAGTAAGATAGCGCCCAATCTTTTCAAAGACTTCACTTGTGTGGGTATGGTTTATTCAGATAGAACAGAGGAAGTAGGGAAAGAAGTTAAAATATTGAGAGATCTGGGAGCTGGTCAGTCTCTAATAGTAAGAGATGAAAATATTTGCACTCCTTCTGAAATATTACCCAAGAAAGTGATAAACTGTGGAATAAATGGAGAGAGTATTAGTGTTCGCCCGTGTAAGAGAAGGCTAGAAAGTCCAATCAAGACTGGGGAAGTGACAGTGGGAGTGATAGAAAAATTGGCTATTCCAGGAATACATTTTGTTCTTGGAAATGATATAGTTGGATCACAGGAGGGAGCGATCCCATTGTAGTGGAGAAGCCAAAAGAAAACCAGGGAACTGAGGAGTTAAGAAGAAAATACCCTAGAATTTTTCAGATTCCACAGCCATAAATTAAAACAAGAAAGGAAATAAAAAGAGAAAGATGAAGGAGTTGAGGTCCAGTTAGCTGACGCTCTGTTTGATGAAATGGTAGAGGAAAAACCTAAGCAGGTTGAGGGTCAGGCAGAGGTGTTTAGTTCTGAGAAATTAATTGAATTACAACTAAAAGATGAGACGATGAAGGATTTATATCATAAAGCCTGCTTGGAAAAGGAATCAGAATGTATTCCTGAATGCTATCACCTTAAGGATAAAGTCTTAAGGCAGAAATGGAGACCTTGGCAGGTTAGTGCAGATGAGAAATGGGCAGAAGTTCACCAGACTGTGTTGCCGATAGTGTACAGACAGGAAGTATTGCGGGTAGCACACGAATTACCTGTAGGAGGTCATCGTGGAGTGAGGAAGACTCAAGCTAAGATACAGAAGAATTGCTATTGGCCTGGATCACATAAAAATGTGGTTGAATTTTGCCGTACCTATCATATGTGTCAACTGGTAGGAAAGCCACAGGCAGTAATAAAAGCAGCGCCTTTGATGCCAATCCCGCATTTGAAGAACCTTACACACAGGTTGTAATTGATTGTGTGAGTCCCCTCCCTAAAATCAAAAGCGGGAACCAGTATATGGATGTGTCTACCAGGTTTCTGGAGGCAATTCCATTATGGAATGTCAAGGCAAGAAAGATTATGGAAGAGTTGCTAGCTTTCTTTACCCGTTATGGATTACCCAGGGAGATTCAGTCAGACCAAGGGTCCAATTTTACTGCCAAACTATTGAAGAAGGTCAAGGGTAGTTTAGGCATCCAACACTTTAAATCAAGTGTGTACCATCCTGAATCCCAGGGAGCATCGGAAAGGTGGCATCAGACCCTAAAGACAATGCTGAGGGCTTATTGCCGGGATTACCCAAATGACTGGAATAAAGATATCCCATTTATATTACTTGCCATTAAAGATGCTCCAAATGAATACTCCATTTGAATTGATATTTGGACACGAAGTGAGAGGGCCTTTAAAATTAATTAAGGAAATGTTGATAGGTCTGAAGTCAGAGATCTCACATTTGGATTATTTTTCTGAGGTGAGAGAAAGATTAAACAGAGTAGTGAATTAGCTAGACAATGCTTGAAGGTGGCATATAATGAAGCAAGTAGCAGATAGGAAGTCTAAAATTCATACATTTGCCCATAGGGATAAAGTATTGGCACTGTTACCAGTGGTAGGACATTGCTTCAAAGCAAGGTTTAGTGGTCCCTATCAGATTGAGAAGAAGTTAAGTCAGATGAATTATCTGGTAAAAATGCCAGATAGGAAAAAAATGTATCGGATATATCATGTAAATATGTTGAAACCTTACGGTGACAGGGAAAGGCAACCAGAGAAACAGGCATTAGTTACTGCCCCTCAGAGTGAGGAATCAAATCCAGATGATTCAGATTTTGATGTGCCTCAGAATAAACTGAATAATGAGAAAGTCCTTAAGGAATAGGACAGGGTAGTGAGCTTCTGTCCCAGGAACAGAGAACTGAATTAAAAGACTTGTTGCAGTGCTGTGAGGACATATGTAGAAATAGAATGGGGAGGACTAATACCCTAATACATGAGTTTGATGTAGGGAATGCTGTTCCGATAAAACAATACCCTGACAGCTTAATCTTCTCAAAGCTGCGCAGGTTCAGAAGGAAGTGGAAGTGATGCTCCAGAAGACGAGTCAAAGCAAGTAGAGTTTGCTGATCGTGTTGGTTCCTAATGGTACTCAACACTCCTGCGTAAATTATCAGAAGGTCAATGCTGTGTTCAAATCTGACTCATATGAATGGAAAAAGTAGGACAAGTGACTTCCATCCCAAAGTTGAACTTACTTTGTGGTTACTGGCAAGTACCTTTGTCCGAGAGCGCGAAAGACGTTTCTGCTTTTGTAACCCCAAATGGGCTGCATCAATTTAAAGTAATGTCCTATGGACTCAAAAATGCACCAGCCACTTTTCAAAGACTTATGAACAGATTTGTTGCAAGATTGACTAATTGCGCCGTCTACACAGATGACTTAGTGATCTTTAGTCATTTGTGGAAAGATCTCATGAAGCATTTGGCAGAACTCTTTGAGAGACCATAGAAGGCAAAGCTGGTCATAAATTTGGCAAAAGCAGAACTCATGAAGGCAGAAGTGACGTTCTGAAGGCAGAACATCGGATACGGACGGATGACACCAAGAAACGTGAAGACGAAGTCCATCAAGGAATTTCTAAGACTATCCTTGAAGAAGGAAGTGCTACGATTTTTAGGATTGAGTGGATTCTGCGGGAAATTTGTACCAAAGTTTGGTAACGTGGTGGCACTGTTGACAGACTTGTTAAAAAAGAACACAAAATTTCAGTGGACAGAACAATGCCAGGAGGCATTTGAGAATTTAAAAGCAGTGTTAACCACTGCACCAGTTTTAACCACACCAAATTGTTGAAACCCTTTAAAGTCACCATCAACGCAAGCTAGGTAGGTATTGGAGCTGTGTTGTTATAGGAGGATGCTTGTGGAATTAAAAGGCCAATCAGTTATTTTTCAAAAAAGCTCAATATCACCCAGAAAAAAATATTCAAACATTGAAAGAGAGTTATTGAGTTTGGTATTGGCCATTACAGCATTTTAATGTTTACATTGCAAACAATACATCCAGAGACGGTTGTGTATACCCATCACAATGCTTTGACATTTCTGGAAAGTTTTAAGGACAAAAACACCATATTTTGTTGTTGGAGTGTTATGTTAGAAGCATTTAATTTACAGATTGTATATGTTGCGGGCTGTGAAAATATTATCGTGGGTGCTTCATCACGGGTTTGAAAGAAAAATGTTTATGGAAGATAGAAATGGTAATGTTCAATATTATATATAAATAGAATGAGTATAAAATATGTAACTCTAGATTAATGAGATATGGATCTAGTAATATATTGGAGTTAAGGTTTTAAAAGAAAAGAATTGAAGCCATCTTTTCAAAATAATGCAATGGTGGGTAGAGTACTTGTGGAATCGAAGGCAGGAAGTTAGAATTTGGTGTTTGTGAAATGCTGGGGGAAAGCAGTGCATGGTCCCTTTAAAAGACGATGTGCTTTTTCTATGCTTAGAGATTCTTCTGTGGGCAGCAGCTGTTGGTTTGCAGGTGCACAGAGAGTACTCGAATTGAAACATTTGTATCAAAAAGCCATACAGTTAGTAGGCCAAGCAGCAGTTTTGTTTTGTTATCAAGACAACAAGTTTGGATTTTAGCAATCAATTTGAATCAGGCACTTAGATACCAAAAACCAATTAAATTTAAATCTGAAGGTTTTGACAATCCTATTGTAAGAAATTGTTATGTCATCAAGGGTATAAAAGGAGAGGGCAGTTGGAAAATCAGAAGAGTTCATTGCCATCTGCTAGAGTTAACAGATGTCAGCTCTCAAGAAAGAATCGCTAGCCCTTACAGTCCTCTTTAAGTCTTAGACAAAGCACCATCTAAATCAAAGGTACCTACGGCACAACTAGTCAATATTCCTGACAGGACATTCAACGGAGAAGGCACAGAACATTCTGGAAGTCACATAACTTGACTGTAATTTCAAGAAACTAAAGTCTGTGTTTTTTTAAATTTTATATAAGTGAGGCTTGTATTTATTGGAACAGCATACCATTAGAATCTTGTTTTATTCGGGAACAATTAGTAGTTAGAAGGGGTTCATTTGGTTTGTTAACAGTTTAGTTAATCTGTTCACTGTTACATAAATAAGCTGTTACTTGTTGATTGTAAAGTGAGTGTCAGGGATTTATTTTATTTAACCACTAGAAGTTGCTGAAAGGCAGGTTACACCACTTTTCACACTCCTTTTACAGATTATAGGGTGAGGTACTCCTCTTTGGGTCTTTCGCTTTTAGTTCTCAGAGTGGGGTCAACCTTTGCTTTATAACACAGCTTAGGAAACCCTGTTATCATGCATGGTCATGGGGGAAAAGGGTGATCAAGTGGAATGCCCTCTTGACCTCCACTACATACCTTTCCAGGGTTCAGTGGCCTGAAAGAAGCTATCATATGTGAGGGAAGGCTGTTTCTTTCATTTCCCCAGCTGACCTGAGTACTCTCTGCAAAGAGATAATCATATCCTGGGGCGGTACACGCATAGTTAAGAAGGCCCAAGGTAAAAGTACTCCTCACCTTATTCATTTATGCTGCAGCCAAAGAATCTTAGTTCCCTACTCACAGGACAGAAAATAGGTTATTCTGTGAAACTGTTTCAGTCGCCATGTGTACGTGGTCATGGGAATTATTCCAAATGAAATTCATGCTAATCAGAAAGACTGTGGCTATTCCAATGCAAGCCTATCAGCTCTTCCTAAACCCCCTGTATTATGCCTGGGTTCTTCAAATTGTCTCACATTCCAAATCATTCCTGTGGGAAACAGTTACGTAAATCTGGCATTCACTAGTGAGAACAAAGACCTTCTCCTGACCTAGGCATAACTTAATGTAAGATATTCCACATCATGTGCCTCCATAGAAATATATTTAACTCATTCGTGGGATCTGGGCATCACTGGCTGGCCAGCCAGCAATTATTGCCCGTTCCTAGTTGCCCTCGACAAGGCAGTGCATTCCTGAACCCCTGCAGTTCATTTGGTGTAGGTACACTGACAATACTGTTAGGGAGAGAGAGTTCCAGGTTTCTGACCCAGAGACATTGAAGGAACTGTTGCAGATGTTAGTGTTGATGTTCCCATGTATCTGCTGCCCTTGTCCTTCTAGATGGCAATACTCATGCATTTGCAAGGTGCTGTCTAAGGATCTTTGTGAATTTCTGCAATGCATCTTGTACATAGTCCTAGTACTGAGTGTTGGTGGAGGAAAGGGTGGACATTTTGTGGAAGTGGTGTCAATCCAGTGGGCTGCTTTTCCTGGATGATGTCAAACCTCTCAAGTGTTGTTGGAGCTGCACTCGTCGACGTAAGTGAGGAGTATTCCATCAAAGCTTTGTGCCTTTTAGATGGTAGACAAGCTTTGGGAAGTCAGGAATTAAGATTGGCATTGTTGGAGATCAGTCATCTTGGCTCCAGGACATCTCTGCAGGAGTTCCTCAGGGTAGCATCCTAGGCCCAACCATCTTCAGCTGCTTCATCAATGACCATCCCTCTATCATAAGGTCAGAATGGGGATGTTCACCAATGATTGCACAATGTTCAGCATGATTCCCGATTCCTCAGAAACTGAAGCAGTCCATATTCAAATGCAACAGGATCTGGACAATATCCAAGCTTGGGATGACAAGTGGCATATGACATTCATGCCACACAAATGCCTGGCAATGACCATCTCAAATAAGAGACAATCTACCACTGCCCCTTGACATTCAATGTGTTACTATCACTGAATCCCCCACTGGCAACATCCTGGGGGTTACTATTGACCAGAAACTCAACTGGAATCACCATGTAAATAGACTGGCTACAAGGACAGGTCAAAGGCTAGGAATACTGTGGTGAGTAACTCACTTCCTGACTCCTCAAAGCCTGTTCCTTCATCCATATGGCACAAGTCAGGAGTGTGATGGAATACTCCTAATTTGCCTGGATAGGTGCAGCTCCCAGCAACTCCCAAGAAGCTTGACACCATCAAGGACGAAGCAGCCTGCTTCATTGGCACTACATGCACAAGCATCTACTCGCTTCACCACTGACGCTCAATAGCAGCAGTGTGTACTATCTATAAGATACTCCTTAGACAGCACCTTCCAAACTCATGACCACTTCCATCTGAAGGACAAGGGGAGCAGATACATGGGAATACCACCACCTTCAAGTTCCCCTCCAAGCCACTCACCATTCTGACTTGGAAATTTCTTGCCGTTCCTTCACTGTCAGTGGGTCAGAATCCTGGAATTCCATCCCTAAGGACATTATTGGTCAACTTACAGCACATGGACTGCAGCAATTCAGGAAGGCAGCTCACCACCACCTTCTCAAGAACATCTATGGATGGCCAATAAATGCTGGCCAGCCAATGACGCCCATGTCCAATGACTGAATAGCAACAAAAAAGTTCCACAGTCTAACCACTTGCTGGTCAAAGATGTTTCTCCTGAATTTCTTATCGCATTTATTCAGGAGTATTTTTTATGTACAAGTCCAAAGTTTTAATTCCCCTTAAGTGGAAATATCTTCACTACATCAACCTACCGAATCTTTTCACAATTTTCAAGAACCGCATCATGTCATCTCCCCTTTTCAAGGGAAAGACAGTCCAGCCTTCTCAGTCTTTCTTGATAGTTATCACCTTTCCATTCTGATTTCACTCCTTTAAATCTTTTTGTCCCTTCCCTATTCCCTTATACCTGTATTGTAATATGGAGACCTAAATTGTGTGCCATACTCATAACCATGGTGAATTAATTTGCTGGTTAACCGAATCAAAAGCTATAATAAATGGGACACACTATAACTATAGCCTGAGGATAAGTTTACCATGTAACTCCCTGTATAAAGTGCCACACTTTCTAAAATAATATGGATTATGCTTTTAGCTTCCGTGTTTTCCAGATGAGAAATACCAAATCACAGTTTGCTTGAAATTTTCACAAACTCCAAGCACTTTGCAGATATGTGTCAAAGTCAATAGCAGTACATACAACATATCCTTAAGACTGCACTTAAACAATACATTTGTCAGTTTAAGGTCAATTTATTACAGACAATGTGTGTAAATTCAAATAGCCAGCCAGGTCTGTGCATCTGAATGATAGCCCTGCAATAAATCTGCTGGAAATTATTACCAGTGAGAAAGACCTCAGCACCCACTCATGATCTAACTGCTGGAGGTTATGCAGGTTTTCTCACTTCTTGTGGAGCTGGATCTGGATAACTAACTGTTTCCCCCTTATTCACCTGGTGGCTAAAACTCAAATATGTGCAGCAAGGTAAGCTCTTCAATTTACAAAGGTGCTAGGTCTCTTTTGGGCCCATCAAACATTATGTTAAAGAAGTATTGACCACAACTGTACGGATGAAGATAATTTGTCAAAAAAAATCCCCTACAATGAAAGCCTGACTGACACACACCATTATCAGTGCACAAACCAGTCAGTGATTTGTTGCAAGGAGGAGATTGCAGTTCATCACAGGTTGCTGTGTGATTGGTGTCACTCCATTATCAGCTGACCAGAAATGACATCTCTTTTAAAGTTTTGGCAAAGATCTGTAGCTCAGGTTGTGGATGAGGTTGTTGACTTGCTCGCCGAGCTGGCTTGTTTTTGTTCAGACGTTTCATCACCATGCCAGGTGACATCATCAGCTCTGATGAAGCTCCATTGGAGGCTCCACTGATGATGTCACCTAGCATGGTGACGAAACATCTGACCAAAAACAAGCCAGCTCGGCGAGCAAGTAAATAACCTCATAACATCTCGTCCCTAACCTCCACATAGATGTTTCAAGCCATTGCTCAATTAGTTCTTTAATTGTCACTAAACTCACCATGGAAAGCTAAGTAATGGTCTGATAATTGGGAATGACAGGCAATGTGTCATGTCCAGGAGTGGGAGGAGTCTCATTCCTTCAAGTTGTGAATGGTTTCTGTTTTTATGTGATTGGAGACATCAAATAATGTCAGATTTTACATTTTAAATTTTGTTCCCTTTCTGTCTCGTTTTCTCTTTAAATCCAATCTTTCTTTTGCACATTTTCTCCTTCTTTCTGACATTGAATTCAGTTGTGTATTATTTCTGCTTTTCTCTTAATCTGGAAATCCCATCTCAGGCGATGTACACTTTGGAACAATTCTTCCCTTCTTGGGGGTGAGGGTAAACAGCAGGATGCGCTGGTCCTGGAGAGAGCTCACCTCCTTCTCACCACTTCAGTAACTAAATGCTGGGCAAGGAGATCTGTGCGTGACTTTCTCAAGTCTCCACCTCCCCGATCACATGCCTCCCAGGCTGGAGAGGATGGTGGCTAGTTTCAGGACTTGGAAACCATTGCAACCCACCTGCCATTTTTGTCGAGGGGCAAAAACATTTGTAGGAAAGGGTCTAACCCATCAGGGATGCAGTGATCAGTGAGATGCCCTGCTCCAGAAAATAAATGTCTGATGTTTTGTATCATTTATCTTCAATTTTGTTCTGGCTAAAATCATTCTTGTCCCTTCTTGTGGATCTCAGAATCCAAGATAATGAGAGAGTTAAGCCATGTTTTGAAATTTTTTGGCGTACATCAGCTTGTCACTCAAATCAACATGTACCGATGTTGTTCCTCTGGCAATTTGGTTGGTGACAGATTCCACACTTGTTAGTCATGAAGAAAGCCATTGATAAAGTCAGCTCATGTGTAAATGGTTAATTCCATACGCACACAGCTTTCATGCCCCCATAGATGAATGACTGAAAAATCTTCATAACTCACAAGTGGGAAGGAGCACATTCTCCCATGGGTTAACCATGTTAAACAGGGGGTCATTTCTCCTTCCAGTTGTTTCCTTTTTAAGCAGGTCTGAATAGGATGCAAAAAATAGCTATGGCATGCCGTTCAATGATTTTGATTTGATTTGTTTTATTATTGGCACATACCCCAAGATGTAGTGAAAGATATTGTTTTGCATGCTAATCAGACAAATCATAGCTTAAGTAAGTACATCAGGGTAATAGAACAGAATGCAGAATAAAGTGTTACATCTATAGAGAAGGTGCAGAGAAACATCAGCTCTAATATGTGAGAGGTCCAATCACAAATCTGAATAGAGTGAAGAAGAGGCTGTTCTTGAATCTGTTGGTATGTGTTTTCAAACTTTTGTAACTTCTGTCTAATGGTAGAGGGTGGAAGAGAGTATAACCAGGCTTGGAGGGGTCTTTGATTGTGTTAGCTGCTTTCCCAAGGCAGCAGGAAGTATAGACAGGGTCAATGAATGGAAGGTTGGTTTTTGGGATGGACTAAGCTGCGTTCACAACTCTTTGTAATTTCTTGTGGTCTTGGATAGAGCAGTTGCTATACCAAGCTGTGATGCAAATGGATAGGATATTTTCTATGGTGCATCTATAACCATTGGTAAGAATCACTGTGGACGTGCTGAATTTCCTTAGCCTTCTCTGCTTTTATGTTAGCCTTGCATTGCCACTAAGTGTGAACCTGTTCACTTTTGGAAGCAATCCATACCCATAAATCCAGAGTGAGCAATCTAATTGTAACCCAATCAGTCTACACAATCCCACATGTCAAGTCCTCATATAAAATTGTCGATGCATTCCTGAAAATCACAACTTTAGGTGAAACAACATTAAGTGGATTACAGGTTCCTATAGAAATCAATGTTAAAACTAGAGTTAGGTTCCTTTGGACATTTTTTGCTTGGAAAAAATATGTATGGGTTGAAATACTACATTGTACATGTGCGATGCTATATATCCTGAGCTGAAATAAGTTTCAAATTAAAATAAATTAAATGTAAAAGAAACACAGTATTTATGTACTTTAATAACTTTCATAGCCAAAAATAATTTTGAAACATTATAAACTTGAAATAGCATACATTCCTAAATGCCTAAATTCATAAACAAAATAACTTTTAAATTAAAATAAATTTTAACGTGTAGCAGAAATACAGTGTATATGTAAAGATTGCAAATAAATGCTAAAATTACACTCATCTGATTATATTTCATTAACCAGGCTCCACGTAATAGCAGAAATAATTGCAGCTGAAGCACGAAACTATGTGCATTGACCAAAATTCGCCACTCAGTTCAGCCCAGGACTTCAGTGCAAGTTCAGAATGAGAGTTGGGAGAGAGGTTGACAATGGAGACTATAAAGCTAAGAACAGAGGGTGGAAATGGGATTCGGGTATTGGAGGCAGGATGTTTCATGAAGAGGGCATTGAGGGCCAGGGCAGGAACCAGAGAAAGGGCATTTCAGGACTGAGTGCGGGAGTGGAAGCATGGCAATAGCAAAGTTAACCCCTCTATTCAAGACAGGGGGGTGGGGGGGAGACAGAAAGCAGAAAATTATAGGCCAGTTAACTTGATGTTTGTCATGGGGAATGTGTTATAATCATTCATTGGTGAGATTATACCCAGTGTTGATGCGTGGTGGGAAGGCCTACAGACAAGTTCCTTCACAGCCTTAAAGAAAAGTGCATGTGAATTTTACAATGAGGTAACTGAGCACCTGAAGGGATGAACTAGACACAAGTTATGGTGTTGATTTTGTGACGAATACAACCAGAACCACATCAAAATGAATTTCAAGCATGAACAACAGGCTTCCATAAATTTTGCTTGGATTTTCATTCAGTCTTAGGCCATTGTTTTGCACACAGCAAGTTCCCACTGTGAGATCATGATCAGTTAATCGATTTTAGTGATGTTACAGGGAAGAATATTGACTTGGACACCAGGAAAATGCTCTTGCCCATTTCCAAGAAATGCTGTGGAATCTCATACATCCACATAATAGACAAACAGGGTTTCACATTGTACAAAAGACAGCATCTTTAATAGTGTAGCATTCCCTTGGTAATGTACAATGTCAGCCCAGATTATGCACTTCCATCTTTGGAGTAGAGCTTGAACTTTCTTATTTCAGAGTGATCTCATTCAGCCAAGGTGAACATCCAAGCAGAAGAGGGGAAATAGCATTAGACTTTAAAAAAAAAGTGACCGTGTTCTCCAATGTGAGAGACAATGGTTATCCTGATCAGACCATTGTTTGCGTACCACCCAAACTCACAAATGGTCCAAAGGCCTCCATTTTCACACCTGAAAAGTGCCCAATCTATCTCAAATAACCTTAACATTTATGCTGGTGTGCAGTAAAACTGCCCTCGGTGTGGGGTCAGGGGTGATATATTAGCATGGAGAGAGTATTAGCTAAATAGCATGAAGCAGTCAGTTTCCAGTTGACAAACTGTAACTAGTGGAGTGCCACAGGGATCGGTACTGAGGTTTCAACTATTCATGATTGATATTAATGACTTATGGAGTCATAGAGTCTTACACACAGAGATGGACCCTTTGGCCCAAACTGGTCCATGCCAGCCAAAATGTCCAACCAAACAGTTCCAATTTCCCTGCACTTGGCCCATATCCTTCTAACCCTTTCCTATCCATGTATTTGTCCAAATGCCTTTTAAATGTTGTTAATGTACCTACCTCAACCACTTCCACTGTCAGATCATTTCATATGTGTACCATGTCCTGTTTAAAATAGTTGCCCGTCAGGTTCCCATGTATTCTTTCCCCTCTTACTTTAAACTGATGCCCTCTAGTCCTTAATTCCCCAACCCTGGGAATAAGACTGAGTGCATTTACCCTGTCCATGCCTCTCATGATCTTATACACTTCTATAAGATCCCCCTCAGTCTCCTATGCTCTAAAGAGTAAAGTCCTAGCTTGTCCAACCTCTGTCTATAAATCAATCCCTTGAGTCCTGGCAACATCCTTGTAAATTTCTTCTGCACTCTTTCCAATTTAATAACATCGTTCCTATAGCAAGGTGAACAAAGCTGAACACAATACTCCAAGTGCAGCCTCACCAACATCCTGTATAACTGCAACATAATCTTCCAACTCCTATACTCAATGCCCTGACTGATGAAGATCTGATTTGTATGAAGGGATCAACGGTATTGTAGCCAAATTTGCTGATGATATAAAAGTAGGCAGGAAAGTAAATTATGAAATTCCAACTTGAAAGTGATACAGTTTGGTTAAATGAGTGGGCAAAAATTTGGCAGATGGAGTATAATATGGAAAAAATGCGAGGGTGCCCATTCTGGAGAAGAATAGAAAAGCACATTAATATTTAAATAGAAACAGACTGCTGAATCTGTAGTAGAGAGCGAACTGTGTGACTTGTATATGAATCACAGAAAGTTGGCATGTAGGTAAGGCACATAATTAGGAAGGTAAGGGTAATATTGGCTCTTAACACTCCATTACCTTTGCATTAACGTAGGGATGTCTTGCTACAACTGTACAGTGTATTAGTGAGACTGCATCTACAGTATGCTGTACAGTTCTGGTTTCCTTACTTAAAGAGGAACATGTTTTCATTGGAAACAGTTCAGAGAAGATTCATTGGGCTGATTCCTGGGATGAGAGGATTGTCTTAGGAAGAAAGGTAGAGCAGGTCAAGCCTCTGATCATTAGGGTCCAGAAGAATGAGAGCTGATCGCATTGAAACATGTAAGACTCGGATGGAGCTTGCTAGGTAGATGCTGAGAGGGAGTTTACTCTCGTGAGGGAGTTCAGACTCGGGGACTCCGTTCAAAATCAAAGGGCTCTCCATTTAAAATAAAGACAATGAAGAATTTTTTGCTCAAAAGGATACTTGTCTTTGGAATTCTTTTTCACAAAATGCAGTGGAGACTGGGTCATTGAATATTTCAATGCTGAGTTAGAGAGACTTTATTGCCATGAGCATCAAGAGTTATGGGAGATAGGCAAGAAAATAGAGTTAAAGGCACAATCAGATCAGCCATAATCTATTGAATGGCAGAATAAACTCAACTGACCAGAGCGCCTACTCCTGTTATGAGCTTTGTGTGTGTGTGTGTGTGTGTGGGGGGGTGGGGGTGGGGGGGTGTGTGTGTGTGTGTGTGTGTGTATACGCACGTGCGTATGTAGCTTCAATGAGTCTTCTATCACCAAGCAATATGGACAGTTTTGGCCAAAACGTATGAGTACGCAAAATAACATTTTCACAGAGTATTCTAAACACTCAGATTTTCATATTTATGTCTTATGCTGGTCTATAATATATAAACTTTAATAATCACATACTCAATATTACAATGCAGCTTTATTGCTGTTCTTGTTTTTGCTGGCATCTGGAGTCACATTAATTTTTGACTGTGAAAAGTGGGCTAAATTGAAAAATAGTTTTGGAAGCACTGTTATAGTTGATGTCAGACAAGCGGTCTGACAGTTCAGAGACATTGGAAGGCTAGGGGACAGGGAA
This sequence comes from Rhincodon typus, assembly GCF_021869965.1. NCBI lineage: Eukaryota > Metazoa > Chordata > Chondrichthyes > Orectolobiformes > Rhincodontidae > Rhincodon > Rhincodon typus. Next base: position 63,799,568 of record NC_063342.1, on the reverse strand, counting down.
TGAGAGAGATAGCGAGATAAATTCATTAGCTGATTCTCAGGGCCTAACAATATTTCACTCATGATGTTGTCAGAACCTGGTTGATTTTCTCCCTTGGACCTTACTGTGACTGTAATATTATCCAACAAAGAACTCACAGGAAGGCATCTGATACCTCCTCCCTGCACATTTGCAGAATATTTGCACGATATCTTCTTGAAATAAACCACCAGATAAATTGGCCATTTTGAAAAGTCTGAAAGTGTTTTCTTTAAAATGATTAAAGAGAGGGAGATGATGGCTTTTTCAGGGCCTTCCAAATAAATATTTTTGGATTCTCATTACCCAGTAACACACATTTATAAAACCTAAGCACTTAACAGCAAGTGAACATTTCAAACAGTGTGTGGAATTCGCTGTACTGCAAATCTGCACATAAAATATTCAGACTACAAAGCCTATAAATTTAAAACGATGATGTGAAATCAGGAAGTAAATTCTTCAGATCTGACCTACTTTTCACTTCACCTCAAACAGGGAAAACTGTCCTTCTTAACTAAGATATGCCTGGTTTTGAATTACAACATCAGACCTCACTGCCAACCATAATTGTCCAAAGCTGCTTAAAGTGACTCTCGAGAACTCTTCCTTTGCAGGTGTTACAAGGTGGTCATTTTTATTCAGCAGTATCAAGGTTAAACAGACTGAGACCACCTTGCAATGTTTGTTTCAGCTCCCTTTCAGCAGTGATAACTAATGATGACTAGACCAGGAATTGCCACAGGCTGTGACTATCATGGCATTGAGTCAGTTGAGTCTCACGTAACACAATTGTCCTACAAACTGAGGAAGGGTCACTGGATCTGAAATGTTAGCTCTGATCTCTCCACAGATGCTGCCAGACCTGCTGAGCTTTTCCAGCAATTCCTGTTGTTGTTTTTCTCCTACATTCTCACCCTTTGACTTGCGGCAGGTTTGTACATGTTGAGATTTTTGTGATTGCTTTTACAAACCTCTCAGATGGTGGTACAACACAATTTTGCTAGGCTTTTTTTTTTAACTGTAGCAGCAGGCCCATTCTCAAATTCCCATGGTATGTGCCTGCAGTCCCAGCTGCCTGTGACTGTACCCAGCTGTTATACAGTCTAAGAATGTACTGTAAAACTAATACTGCTGAAAAGCTGAAACTTTGTTGGTTGCACCTAGAAGGAAGCAGATCAAGCAAAATCCTTTTAATCCCTCTCCTGTTAAATTCTTAGTAGAAGTTTCAAATTCCTGTATCTTCTTTATTCAAACTACAGCTGTGTCATAGCTTCTCTCCTCCTGGTAACAGTGGTTCTGATAGACTCAGGTGGAAGGCAAGTACAAAACAGCAAAAGGGGCTAAAGCCCAAACATCCCACCCACCTGCCTCTTCAAACACCACCCCCCCTTGTGGGGCAAAGTGCGCAGATCCAGCATTTGATTGTTTAGTCAGTTCTGAATACACAACTCTGGAGTGGAAGAAAGTCATCTTTGGTCCCAAAGGACTGCTTGAGAAGATGCTGGGTTCTACATTCCTGATCTCTCATTTGGTTCCTACTTTACCCTCCCTGTTCAGAGCCTGGTCCCACTGACACTTGCGTTCCAATGGAACCTCCAGTGGCAAGCATACAGTTTTCCAGTTGTCACTGAATTTCCGGTGTGTGTTCACAACTTGTGAAATTCCCCGATGGGAGGAGGGATTTGGAAAATGAGCCCATCGCACACAATGTTGGCCATCATTTTCGAACCTGACTCTGTCCTCCGACAAATGATTTCACTGACAAACCCTGGTGGATCTTTCCCTTCCCAGACCCGTGAGTGCTAAACAGGAAGAAATGTCACAATCTCCAAACGTTCCAAGCGCTGTACAGCCAATGAAATTATGTTTTGAAGTGTCACAGCTGTTGTAACTCAAGAAACATGGCAGCCCAATGGATGACAAGCAAAATCCTACAACAGCAACGTACTAACAACCAACGAACCTTTCTATTCGTGATGTGGATTAAAAGTGTAAATATTGGTTACGATTCTGGGAGCACTCCCCTGATGCTTGTTGAATAGTGAAAGGGGATCTTTTACACCCACTCAGGAAGATGGATTGAAAGCCCCAAACAACCAACCCAAGCTGACACCAGTCCACTCAGCATGGGTCAAAGGTCACTCTGCAGCAAGGACAACATTTACCAGTGATACTGAACTAGTGACATGATGGTGTTTTTCCAACTACAACTGATGGCAATGAAAACAAGCTCAAGCACGATCTTCAGGATCACAAGTATGTTCAGTTACCCTGCTCATGGAAGGTTTGAAACTGACACCGTCTGCAAAAGAACAATAAATTCTCTCAGCTCTGCCTTTCACCCCTCAGCCTTAGCTCTGGCCATGAAAAAGTACTTCTTTGTTAAGCTTTCCAGCAGTTATTTCAAAGCCGATTAGAGTCACTTTTATTCTTCCTTTTTCTTGAGAAAAAGCACAAAGAGCTAAGGCTCCTCATTATCAGTTGAAAAAAAAATTAATCCTGCCTTTCTTCTGCCAGTGAATTTGAAAATGGAAGCTCATCTCTTCAGAGAGCAGTCTTCACAGTGGAGGAGGGAATAGGCAATGCTTTGCTCAATAATCACTAGATTAAGACTTTACATGATTGGATTCACAAGCTGGGCTTTTGTTTGGCTCGAAAATGGGCTTCTTCGCATATTCCATTCATCACTAACTGAAATGTCATTTACATTGAACCTGAAAAGGCACCTCAAGGTCTCCCCAGAATCAAAGGCACTTTTCCCCAATGTTCTCCCCCGCTGAGGCCATCTCGATTTTCTGAACGTTATTAAGTAATGAATCTGAAAATGTAACTTCTGTCTGCTCACTTCAGCGTGCCCTGACCCTATAAATGGGAAGACCATGAACTGCAAGCTCCTTTCCAATCCATGCAGCACCCTTACTTGAATATATAATGTTGTTCCCACATTGTTGCTGCGTTGAAATTGCAGAACTCTCTTCCTAACAGCACTGTGGGTATACACACCCCACGTGGACTACAATGGTTCTACTATGCAACACACTATTACCTTCTCAAGGACAAATAGGGATGGGCAATAAAATGCTGGCCTAGCCAGGAGTGCGCACATCCTGAGAATCAATAATAACCAAAAGCAGAGCACATGCTGTCCAGAGGCTAAAGTCCTCATTGCAATTGCTGGCTGTTACTTAATTTTTGACTCTTAAGCTTTCAACCCTCTTGTACACTCTATATTGTTTCCAGTGGGGAACTTTGTTGAAAAGAATTCCATATGAGAGAATGCATAGCTCAGAAGTTTAGACTTTTAAATCTCTGCCTTTGTATGTAGAGTGCTGAATTCACCCTTTCTAGATGAGGCAGTAAGCATTAGCACCTATTTAAGTAAGGGGAAGTTTTCAGTTAAGGACTGACTGGTTAGAAACCAGGAACAGGAGCTCTAAATGGCATTGTACCATCCCTAGCTCAGGGAGAACACTGAATTTATTTATTTATTTCAAAAATATACTTCATTCATTAAAAAAAATCTTTATTTATACTTAGTTAAAAATACAATTCAGTTCTGCACAGAGAAAATCAGGAAACAAACACTGAAATTGGAATTTATCCAAAGAAACCAAAGGCATCTCTTACTTGAACAAGACTACATTTACTGGAGGCAGTGGTGTTGATGGATTGGGGGCTGCCCACTAATTGAACGGACACCCATCTAACTTTGGCAGAAAGACCTCAGACTTTCCCCACTGTGCCTTGGCAGCAGCTGCCCCAAGCTTCCCCCAGCACGTAGTCCTGGATCTTGGAATGTGCCAGTCTGCAACACTCAGTCGAGGTCAACTCCATGTTCTGGAAGATCAACGGGTTTCGGGCAGAGCAAAGAGCATCTTTCACCAAGTTGATCATCCACCAGGCGCAGTTGATGTTTATCTTGATGTGCGTCCCAGGGAATAGACCATAGAGCACAGAGTCCAGCGTCATGGAGCTGCTCAGAATGAACCTCGACAAAAACCACTGCATCTCTCTCCAGATTTCCTTTGCAAAGGTGCATTCCAGAAGGTGATGTGTGACAGTTTCAACTCCCCCCTGCAGCTGCTTTGAGGGTAGCGTGCAGTGCCACAGATGGACTGGGTGTACATGAAGGTAGTGCCCTTCCCATCACCAGCCAAGTGATATCTTGGTGTTTGTTGGAAAGTTCCAGTGATGCGGCGTTCTGCCAAATGACCTTGACAGTCTGTTCATGGAACCACCCAACAAGATCCATCCTCTCCTTTTCCTACAGGACACTATGTGCTGATGGACTTGTGGTCAAAGGAGATATTCTTTGCAAATTTCTCTACGAAGAACGAGTAAAATGGAACAGTCCAACGACTTCTCAGCACTGCCTTTGCTAAGTTCAGTGACCTCTGTGAAAGCCACTGAGGAAAGGAGGAGGCATTTTTCTTCTTAAAACACAATCCAGTACATGGGATATGCAACGGCATTTCAGAATTTGGGTTTTATTGTAGAAATGTAAGTCTAAGCCAAAGACTTGTAGCCATCTCTGACACACATGGCAGTGTTTGATTCTCAAGATAATGCTGTCTCAAATGGACTCCGGCTCACTTTGGATGATGTTTTTTCTAGATTAGATAAATACACATTTTCTGTTTAATGGACTATAAAAGTGTCAGTCAAATACTCATCAAATATTTGTTTTGCTGTTGGAACAGTGTCACCACTAGAGGCCTCTGATGGTCCATGGCAGCAAGGTGGTGAGAAAGCAGAAAGGCATGCAAAAGAATTCACATTTCAGTTTTGAGGAAGGTTTCCTATGGTAAAGATGCTACATAAATGCAAGTTGTTGCTGTTGTTTTGTGTCAAATAGGGTATCTTTTCAACACGGTTACAAGAAATAGCAAATATTTAAAACAATTTGCTGTTCTAATTCCGATTGCTTTAAAGGTGTGGATTACAGAAATTTGAACCCTGAAAATATACAAGCCTCCTGATGTATTCCAGCTAAATTTGGCCAGAAAATCCCCTTCATTGGAATTTCTTTGGGGGTCCATTTTGGTATAGAACATGTGCCTGGTAAGACATGGTCCTGTACAATCAAGGTGGCTCACTGTGTCTGAAGAGTAGGGACTCTCAGGCCAGGAGCTCCAACTGCCTGAGCCTGGGAGGAACTATTCCAATGGAGGAAGAGGGGCATACTGAGTTCTTGGGCAGCAGAAATTAGCTATTTTAAAGCAGAACGGTGGGGGTGGGGGTGTGTGGTGGGGGGGGGGGGGGCGGTGGTTGGTGGGGGTATGGGGAGTGGTTAATCAGGGCTACATGTTGGTCCAGAATGCATTCACCTCCGCCCAGCCTGAAAAATAAATCAAGCCACTATTCTTCTGATAGGTTATAGACCCTTTCGAACGCTAATATATGACTGGGAGCAACACTGTCCTCCAGTGGGAAATGGTACCAGTATAAAGCTGGAATCCTGAGATACATCCATCAGAGCGTTGTTGTCAATTACCCTGAGAAGTTCAGCTTTTACAATGTACCATCACATGCCTTTCTATTTACCGTAATAGTTTACTTATTGTACAAGTAAAATATGCAAGGTAGAAAATATATTTGAAAACTATACCTGTATACAGGTATTTTTAGATAACTCCTGGGTATTATCTGCAGCTTAGTTAATAGCTCTCTCACTTCGCATTGACTCTTTGAGCAGTTAAATCTCTGAGACTTGAACATAGAATCTACGCTGACTCTTCAATGAGCGCTGGGCTTTCAGAAGTGCCATACTTCAGATGAGACAGTAAATCAAGTCTCTATCTCTTCAGGAGGACATAAAAAAATCTCATGGCGCTGTATAAAGCATATTGGTGTCCTGTGCAATATCAATAACAGTGACAAAACCGATTACCTGTCATTACCATATTGTTGTCTGTGGGAGCTTGCTGTGTGAAAATTGGCTGTAGCCTTTCCAATGCTACAACTGGATTAATAATTCTTCAATACAATAATTGCTTAAATAATGAACCAATTAAATAATAAATAGTAATTAATTATGCATTAATTGACTGTAAAGTGCTCTGGAATATCATGTGGTTGTGAAAGAATCATAGAATTCTCCACAGTGTGGAAACAGGCCATTCAGCCCATCAAGTCTGCATTGACCCTCTGAAGAGCATCCCACCCAGATCCATCCCCCCACCCTATCCCTGTAAACCTGCATTTCCTATGCTAATCCACCTAGTCTGCACATCCCTAGACACTATGGGCAATTTAGCATGCCCAATCCACCTAACCTGCACACCTTTGGACTGTGGGAGGAAAACAGAGCACCTGGAGGAAACCCATGCAGACATATGGAGAGTATGCAAAATTCACATGGACAGTCACCTGAGATTGGAATTGAACCCTGGTCCCTAGTGCTGGGTGCTAATTCAGATGCATCTATTAGTGAACTTGTGATTTCCTTGAACAGAATCATTTTTCTTCCTGCAGGCCTGGGAAAGAGGGAAAACTGCAATGTCATGATCTCCATGGAGACCAATAATTTGTTAAAAGGAATGTTAACTTCCAATGAATGGCGAAATGGATTAAGTGGCAAGATTTCAAGTTAAGATTTTTAATGCAACACACACACTAAAAGTAACATTGCCTAAACACTATTTCAGTAGACAACTTCTACCCTAAACTACAAAAGCAATTAACATTTAAAAAGACTGAAGATCTCTCTTTATGGTTAGTCTTCACTCTGTCTCTTTAGTGGAGACTTCATTCCCTTGAAACCAACTCTAAGTGATTTTTAATTCCTTTTGCCTTTTAAGTCAGATAACTTTTAATCCTTAATTGACTCTAATGGTATGGTTTACCTGGAGAACCCACCCTCTAACCAATGCTGGCAAATTAACCAGTTTCATTTACATACTTATGGCCCAGGTCTCTTCAATCCAAGCCCCCATTCCCCTTCTGCAATGTTAAACAGGCACTTGCTGCCTCCATCTCTGATTTCCATCCAATTCTTCCAAACTGACTCTATCTGTGAGTTTCAGTGGTAATTATTTTTTTTCCCTATGGATGTCAATAAGAGGCCATCTGACTGATAAAACAGCCTGGATAGATATGGCTGCAGAGGTCAGGCCTCATGGTCGGCTCAAGAGAACTTGATTCCTGTCCCGCAAGACAGTGACTGATCTGCTGCTCTCTGCCAGGATAAGTCCCATTGTCTGTTCAAGGCCTCATGCTCCTATGTAAGGCAGTTACCTTTAAAAGATTACCAGTGCAGAGGACTGTCACACAGGAATCTGGGTGCCAGGTGTCTTCATCAGATGCATCTTTTTTTTTTCTTTATTCATTCACAGGATGAGAGCATTGCTGGCGAGGCTGCATTTATTGCCCATCCCTAATTGCCCAGAGGGCAGTTCAGAGTCAACCACATTGCTGTTGGTCTGGAGTCACATGTAGGCCAGACCAGGTAAGGATGGCAGTTTCCTTCCAAAAAGACTTTAGTGAACCACAGGGGTTTTTCCTGAGAATTGATTCATGGTCATCATTAAATTCTTAATTCCAGATATTTATTGAATTCAAATTCCACTATCTGCTATGGCAGGATTTGAACCTGGGTCCCCAGAATATTATCCAGGTCTCTGGATTAACAGTCCAGCGATAATACCACCAGGCCATCACCTCCCCTTATTTTGTGTAATGTTAACTCATAGCAGCTACCAGTGTAGCACGACTGGCACCACAGTGATACTGCCTCTCACACATTTGCCAGGATTCACACCCAAAACATCAAAGGAGCTCCAACACTCAGTAGCTCGCACACCATCAGCTCACTGAGCTTTCATCACAATTAGGAAAATGGACACATCTGATAGCTTTTCACCAAAAGCTTCCCTGGGACAAGAATTTAACTTCAAAAGATGGCTTCAGCTGAATACCTCACAAATATCTCACAAGCATACATCCATATAACATGATGAAAAAAACTACACAAACTGTAGCTCTTTAGTGACACCTTTCAATCAGAACCCTTTCATTCCTACCGTCTCCCAGACCACATTCCTCTGACCAGTCACTCATTCACTCGTTTGCTTGCTCACACGCACACACAGACAGACAGACAGACACACATACACACAGATACCAACACACACATACACACACACGCGCATACACACAGATAGACAGACAGACACACAGACACCAACACACACATATACACACACAGACACACACACACCAACACACACATATATATACACACCCACACATACATACACAAACACACATAGACACCAACACACACGCGCATACACACACAGACACACACACACACACACATACAAACACACACACACACGTGCATACACAGACACATACACACACATGCACACACACAGACACATACACAAACATACACACACACACACATACACACATTTACACACAGACACACATACATAGACATACACATGCACACACACATGCACACACGCACACACACAGATACAGACACAACCCACCAACCCTGCCCTGGAAACTGAAAGAAACACAGAGACCTGTATAAACTCAGGTCTGGCAGTATCTGTGGACAGAGAAACAGGAGCAATGTTTCAAGTCTGGCTTCACTGTAGTTCAGAACTCAGTTCTGGGGACAGATCAGATTCTCAGAACGAGGTACATCAACAGGTTCAGCTTCATGTCTCTGGTTCTGTTGGTGCTGGGAATTCCTCCTTCTCCTCCTGTTCTGTAACCTCAGCAATGGCAGCTGAGCTGCTGGGTTAATTTAGTTAAACATTCAGGATGGAGCTCCTGTCTATGACAAAATCTCAGGAATGCTTTTGGGTTTGAGACCCTAACACAGTCAAGCTACCCTTTGGGCCTTTGTCAGACTGCTCAAGTATTGGTTGAAAGCCAGTTCTGAAGAAGAGCAACATTGGACTCGAAACACTAACTCTGTTTCTCTCTCCAAACATGCTGCCAGACCTGCTGAGTTTCTCCAGCACTCTCTGTGTTTGTTTCAGATTTCCAGCATCTGCAGTATTTCATTTTTATCTGGAGACTGAGATCTTTATCTGTTTCTATCAATGCATCCTCATGTACCCAAGACAAAGAAAGAAGTAGATAGATTTTCAGAAGGTGAAGGTGTCTTGAGAGTATGGGGAGAGAGGGGAGAACAGTATTGTGATACAGGATAAGCTATGATCACGTTGAATGGTGGAATGGTCTTGATGGGGCTGATTGGCCTATTCCTACTTCTACTTTCCACATTTCTCCTACATCTACAAGTTCCTCAATATCCATGTTACCTGTTAGTTCCTCAAACATAACAATCTTACAAACTTCACATTTATAACAACACTGACAGAAGAGATTAACTACTCAGCCCCACCATTTGGTGGAACCCATCTATCTTTCCCGCCCCTCTCTTGACAATGCTGACTCATGCTGGAGGACGGTTTGCTGAATGTTGGCTGCACACCAACACCTTGTCCCACTGTCTGCTCTTGATGCATAAGAATGGCTGTCTATTTAACTACAGAAGGCAGCACAACCTATCCTGATCCTTGTCTCACAAAGGAATTACTGGAAAGTCATGAAGTGTGGGAATACTGGAGTGAGAATGGGGAAAAAGAGGAAGTAAGGGAGGTTAAGTAGAATGTAACAATTAATTTATAATCGGAAAGAGGGAGAACTGAAAACCAGCCATTGTAATGGATCTGGATAAAATAGCATTAAGTTCTGTATCTCCCTAAAGCACTTTAAATCCAGCTGGTCAGATGGTGAAGGCTATTTCAAGTGATTTGTGACTGTGTCAATTCATCAATTGCAACTGAATCATCAATTCTAAATGTAATCTGCAGAGATGCAAATCATGAATGTGTTGACATCCAAACAGTACAAGGCACCTGTTTGAGCTGCTTGTTCCACTTTAGTGGTTGGAACCTTGCACTAATTAAACCAAGAGTTTCTAAACCTCATTCCCAATTCCAATTACTCACTCACAAGCCTGTACCCCTAGATACCTACTGTTCTCTTGAGCCCTGATCTTCTTCAGACCATTGTCTTTTTGGGAGAGAGGATTCATTTTAACCAAATTTTCTCCTCCTGTAAACTTCCCTGACACTGAACCCCTCCTGTCCTACAATAGCTGGGTGAATGCAACCACTCTTCTGATATGGACCTATACGTTGGTGAGCTGCTCAGCTGTGCAGGGCTTTACAGCCCAGCCAAATGTTGTTCTGACTCCGTGTCCCCACATGCAACAACAGGCAAGAAGCTGCAATCTATTATTACAGACATGGTAATGAAGCACTTAGAAAATTATAACACAATTAAGAAGAGCCAATATGGATTCAAGAAAGGAAATTTATGTCTGGCAGATCTGTTGAGAGCCTTTCTTGCTGATGTAACCTGTAAGATGGAACCATTGGATGCAGTGTATGTATTTGGATATTCAAAAAGCATTTGATACACTGTCAAATAAGAGGATATTACACACAAGACTTATATATTGATAGTAGGATCTGGATCGTGTTGTTGGAAATTCTTTGAAATTTGCATCACAGGTAGACAAAATGGTTAAGAAGGCATTTAGCACACTTGTAGGTGTCATGTTGGGGTTGTACAGGATGTTGATGAGGCCTCTTCTGGAGCACTGTGTGCAGTTCTGGTCTCCCTGTTATAGGAGAGATGTTATTAAACTGGATAGGGCTCAGAAATGATTTACCAGGATGTTGCTGGGAATGGAGGGTTTGAGATATAAAAATTGACTGGAAAGACTGGGACATTTTTCCACTGGAGCGTAGGAGGTTGAGGGGTCACCTTATAGAGGTTTATAAAATCGTAGAAGCATAGATAAGGCGAATGACAAGAGTCATTTCCCTCGAGTGGGAGAGTTCAAAACTAGGGGGCATAATTTTAAGGTGAAAGGAGAAAGATTTAAAAAGGACATGAGGGGCAATGGGTTTGCACAGAGAGTAGTTCGTGTGAGGAATGAACTGCCAGAGAAAGTGATGGATGCAAGTACAGTTAAAAAGACTGTATAAAAATACGGTTTAAAAGACATTTGGATGAGTACTGAATAGGAACAGTTTGGAAGGATATGGGACAAGCGCAGGCAGGTGGGACTAGTTTAGTTTGGGAGTATGGTAGGACTGAAGGGTGCTATATGAATCTATGACTCTATAATTGGATTAGTGCTAATATACAGGCATGAATTGGGAATTGGTTAATGGACGGAAAACAGCAAGTAGAAATAAACAGGTCATTTTCAAGATGGCACGTTGTAACTATTGGAAGACTGCAAAGTTCAGTACTGAGGCCTTAGCTGTTTACAATCTTCACTGAACACTTAGTTGAAGAGACAGAGTATAATGAAGTCAAGTTTCTAGATGATACAAAATTAAGTGGGAAAGTAAGGAGTGAGTGATACAAGTTTAAGTGGGAAATAAGGAATGAGGAGAATTCAAAGAGTTGCTGAGGGATATTTATTTATTGTCATGTGTACTTGTAACATGTATTTGATAGAAATACAGTGAAAAGTGTTGTGATATAGAAATGCTGAGTGCGGGCAATAATCTGGCAGATGGAAAATAATGTGGCAAAAATGTCAAGCTATCCACTTTGGATGGAAACATTTTCAAGAAAAGGTTTTGAATGGCAAGAGTGTGGAAAATGTCCGTATTCCAAAAGGATCCATATGCCCTTTGCATGAATCAAAGAAAGTAAATCCGCAGGTACAGCGAGCAATTAGGAAAGCAAATTGTGTGTTAGGTTTGATTACGAAGAAGTTGAAGCACAAGAGTAAAGAAATCTCTTCACTTAAACAGGGCATTGCTGAGGCCTCACTTAGAGTACCATATGTAGTTTTCATCCCCTTACCTAGGGTAGGATCTATTTAACCATGCAGGGAGTGTAATGAAGGTTCACTGGACTGTTTCCTGATGTGACGGGATTGTGTTATGAGGAGACATTGAGTGGACTAGGCTTGTATTCCCGGGAGTTTAGAAGCATGACTCAATCTATTTGAAACTATAAAATTCTTAAGAGGTTTGACAGGGTAGATGAAGAAAAAATATTTCTCCTGGCACAGGACCTAGACACAGAGTCGCAAGCTCAGAACTAAAAGTGGTCTACCATTTAGGAAAAAGATATGGAGAAATTTCTTTCCTGAAAGGCTTGTGAATCTTTGGTCTTGTCTACAACAGAGACCTGTGGTTACTCAGTCATTGAATATATTCAAGACAGAGATCGATAATTCCTTTCATTCCCAATATCCTAGCAGAAATTGGGGCAGATAGGAAGTTTGAGTTAAGGTAGAAGATCAGCCATGATGTTATTGAATGAAATACTGAACACAGCAGATTCAGCGCTGCTATGTTTCTTAGATTATATTCACATTATCCTTCAGTTTTCATTAACGTCAGGAGTGGGAATTCTGGTTTTTGTTTCCCCAATGCAATTGAAGTTTCATGTAGCAAACTATCACCTGGCTGGGATCAATCAACTCATACACACAGTTTCATTCTTGAACCAAGTCTGTCATTGGAGATTGGGCAGTACACTTGCTCACTGAGGAATACATTGAGGAAACTGGCAGTTCCACTTGCATTTAGATCTGATAGATCTATCCACTAAATGGAAAAGTTGCATTAGTGTGGTGCTTTCCACCTCTTTAGGATGTTCAAAGTGCTTCACATCCAATAATAAACAACTATGATGATATTATAAAAGCAAATGTACAAAGCACCGCAACTGATTTGCACACAACCAGCTCCCCAAAAAAACAGTGATGTAATAATGACCAGGTCAGCTACATTGGTGATGGTCACTGTGGGAGAAATGTTCACCAGGGCATTGCAGATGCCTTACAATTTTTCTTCAAACAATGCCACGAGACCTAATGCATCAACTATAGACAACAGATGGGGTCTCAGTTTAAGGTCTCATCTGAAGGTCTGCACCTTCAACAGTGCAGCTTTCCCTCAGCACTGCATTGGGGTGTCAGCCTTGGTTATGTGTTCAGTCTCAAGAGGTGAGTATTAAACAATGGAGATGGGATCGGAACAACTCTGTATTTTTTTGGTTAAAGTAAGTACAACTATAAGAGGATTTTCAGAGATCAGAGATTTTTAAAAGAGAACACACAATCCAGGGCACTAGAAGGATCATTGGCTAAATCTGCTGCTCAATTCAGATTGCAGAAGGTTCCAAATTCATTTCCTGCTCAGTATTGAGTTGGCTGATCTCAGCAGTGGTGATGTTAGATGCACCATAATTGGCCACATGTCTTTGAGTTCACGAAGAGAAATAAAATCTAACATGCAACTAAAGTCAGTGCTTACTGCTGGAGTACTTGCAAATACGGAACTCAGGAATGGCTAGGCTAGGGTCAGCCAAGATGTGGAATTAATGTTCAAATTCAGTGCCTTCAAGAGGAGAGCATTAAGGGAAGCAGGCACAAGGATCTTAGTGGGAGCACTCTCTTCCCTGAGGGAGCTGAAGGTTAAAGTCCCACATGAACAAATAATCTAGGCTGATACGCCCATGCCGTACGGAGGGAGTGCTGCACAGTCAAAGGTGTGGCCTTTTGGATGAGATGTTGAACTGAAGTCTGTTTGCCCTTCCAGGAGGTCATAAATGACCCCACGGTACTATTTCAAAGCATAACAGTGAGGGGTAGTTTGTGCAATATTCATCTCCTAACCAACATCATAAAACCAGATTCTTTCGTGATTATTTCCAATGTGTTGGTGGGGACAGGCTGTCAGCAAATTGATTGCTGTATTTCTCACGTTATACCAGTAAACTACATTTCACTGGTCGTAAAGTACTGAAGAACTGAAAGATATTATATAAGTACGAGTCTTTCCTGAAAAACCATTTGAGAATGAAAAAAGGTCTTGGGCGATAACAAACGCCTATTCATTTTATTTTATCCAGACATTAAAAGATTCATAGACATGGATTACAAAGTATGTGAATGCAGCTGCAGCATCTATAAAGAAAACAATTTAATTAAAATTTACAGCACAAAAACATGTTAGCTTTCCTAATTACACTTCTTCAATAGTGTGTGAATGATTGACAGGGTCACATGCTACTTGCTTGTAATTATTAAATATTTTCAGGTGGTAATATGATAGGCTGGATAGTCGTGGGAAGTACTGTTTGGAGTTAGGGTAATGATTAGTCAGAGCTCTGGATAGAGCAGCCTTTGTCCTTCCTTCTCACTGCCGTACCTGCTAAGGTGTTTGTCTGTTCAGTACCTGAACTGCGACTGGGAAAGTCAGCTTGGGAGAGTGCGTTCAGTTTGTACTAGGAAGTATTTGTAGCATCATGTTGAACTGACTCTTTCCTTAAAGTGACACTGCCTTTTCCAGACAGCATTTGTCAAGGGGTGGCATTGCTGCTCAGCGGGTTAGCACTGCTGCCTCACAGCACCAGGGACTCAGGTTCAATCCCATCCTTGGGTGACAGTCCGTGTGGAGTTTGCACATTTTCCCAATGTTTGGGTGCTCTGGTTGCCTCCCACTGTCCAAAGGTTGGCCATGCGAAATTGCCCAGAATGTGCAAGCTAGGTGGAGTAGCCATGGGAAATGCAGGGATGGGGTAGGTCTGGGTGGCATCCTCTTCAAAGGGTCAGGGTGGACTCAATCATCTCTTTCCACCCTGTAGGGATTCTATAATCTATTGTTTATTTTGACAACCACTTGGTGCATTAAAATGATGAGTTACAAGAAAGTTACTGTGACAAAAAAAAGGAACCAGCTTTTAGGCTGTTTGTAAAGCAACTTTTCAAAAAAGCCTTAAGAGGATGAGCTGTAAAAAACAGAAAACCCTTTAATACCTCAAGACATTTACAATTGTTTCACAATTAAATAAACAGCCTTTTCGCAATTAGCTACGTTTAAATAAACACTAAACATATTGAGATGTGGGTAGTGGACAACATTTATTATTCGTCCACTTCCAACTGAGACATTTTCTGCACCATTTCAGGGTGAAGCCAAGTGTTATTGTGTTGGTGTGTGATTGAGGTCACACCCACAATAATGAGATAACAAGGTGTAGAGATGGATAAACACAGCAGGCCAAACAGTATCAGAGGAGCAGGAAGGCTGACGTTTCGGGCCTAGACCCTTCTCAGATTCTCCAGCATCTGCAGTTCCTACTATCTCCCACACCCACAATAATACCAGGTTTCTGTTCCTAGAGGACACCGGTGAACTGATTAGTTTTTTCAATAAAATCTGACAGCTTTGTGGTCACTTTTACCAGTTTTTCTACTTCCCAAAATTTTAATGCTGAATTCAAATTGTCAACCGAACACAGCAAATTTGAAGAGATAGTAGGAACTGCAGATGCTGGAAAATCTGAGATAACAAGGTGTAGAGCTGGATGAACACAGCAGGCCAAGCAGCATTATAGGAGCAGGAAGGCTGACGTTTCGGGCCTAAACCCTTCATCAGAATTTGAAGTCCCACTTTCTGGATATATCATACTATCCTGCCCTGCTTCGTTGGAACATTGGTCTCCCATGTTGCAAGCCTGTATGTAGTTTGTTTTTTTTTCCCTGAAACATAACCTACAATGAAGTGCCATATTCTTTGTTTGGAGGATTTCTGCAACAGTCCACAGTGAGCCATCCACAAGTAAGTTCCCAACAACAGTTTTAGCAGCAAGACAAAGCTGGGACCCCAGGCTTTCCTCCCATTCAAGGAATGTAGTCAATTACAGGGCTCGACAAAAGCAGGCTACTATAAATGTCTGACTAACAATGCAGCAGGTAACAGTCCCTTCAAATGCTGGAGATCAATGCCATTCTTTGACATCAATAAGAACGACAAAAATGAGGGAGCAGGCTGTCCTTAGGCAGGTGTGGAGCTACCGTTGCTGCCCTTGGCTTGCATTTTGTAGAAATCTGTTCACCATTGTGATTCCCCCAATAATCCTTTCACACATGGGAACGACCCACCCTCCTGTGCTGACCTTCCGACTTTGAGCTTATTTCATTACAGGAGGCAGGACCGTAGCTACAGGCTGGTATTCCCAGAAGCAGAGCTTGGATACAGCCCTCACTTCAGTCCATGCAAGATTACATTTTCACGTCGTGCAATGTTTCCTCAGTCCGTCCTTTCCATTTCTGCTGGTGTTGAAATGGTGGCATCCCATCAACCTGCACAATTGCCAGCAATGTCATGGAGGCCAAATTTCCTTCTTTTGTCTGCTCTTCACGCACAATGTCCACTGACCGTCCACCAGGTACAAGACAGGAGGTTCAGGGGATGGGAAAATCCTTTTACTGTCTTCAGCTGGAGCAGATCTATTGAAAAATACCTGTTGGCATTGGAATCCGGTGAAAGCCAAGGGTATTAATATTAATAGCTGGTTACTCAGACTCCTGATGGGCACCTGCCCTGATGTCGGGCTTTGAAAAGTGTCCTGATCTTGATATCCACACGTGATACGGATAGATAGCATGGCCAAGATGTATAAGATGGAGATAGTAGAAACTGCAGATGCTGGAGAATCTGAGATAACAAGGTGTAGAGCTGGATGAACACATTTCTGAAGAAGGGTCTAGGCCGGAAACGTCAGTTTTCCTGCTCCTCTGATGCTGCTTGGCCTGCTGTGTTCATTCAGCTCTACACCTTGTTATCTATGTATAAGAAGGAATGTTGGAGGCTTAATTGTTGTCTTAAAACAGCAGAAGTCTAGGTCATAGAGTCATGGAATCATACAGCCCTTTGGTCCAACTCGTCCATGTCGACCAGGGTTCCCAAACTAAAGTAGTCCCACTTGCCTGCTTTCAGCCCATATCCCTCCAAACCTTGCCTATCCATGTACCTGTCCAAATGTATTTTAAATGTTGCAACTGTAACTGCATTGACCACTTCCTCTGGCAGTTCATTCCACATACAAACCACCCTGTGTGTGAAAAAGTTGCCCCTCGGGTGCCTTTTAAATCTTTCTCCTCTCGTGTTAAAATTATGCCCCCCACTTTTGAACCCCTAGCTATGCTTCAGTAGAATACAAGCAAATTGAGGTGTAAAATTCCAGGCCCCTGCTAGCTCATACAGACGGCCAGTCTTCCCATGTGAGACGAAAGCTGAGGGGTAGCACAGCTGATACCAGACCCAGCAAAAAACACTATTTCCAGCTGGGGCATCTGGGCTGGAGACATTCATGCGCTAGATTTTTTTTTATTCATTAATGGGATGAGGGCTGGCTAGGGCAGCATTTATTGCCTGTCCCTAATTGCCCAGAGGGCAGTCAAGAGTCAACCACATTGCTGTGGGTCTGGAGTCACATGTGGGCCAGACCAGATAAGGATGGCAGATTTCCTCCCCTAAACGACATTAGTGAACCAGATGGAGTTTTTCCCCAACAATTGCTTCATGGTTGTCATTAGATTTGCAATTCCAGATTTTTATTGAATTCAAATTTTACCCTCTGCCATGGCAGGATTCAAACCCGGGTCCCCAGAACATTATCTGGGTCTCTGGATTAACAGTCCACCGATAATACCACTAGACCATCGCCTCCCAGTGGAGCCAAAGGCAAGTACTGCCCCAAATTCCACTTCTGGGGACATCAGCTCATTCGACATAGACCAGAATAGGTTCCACCAGCGGTCAGCAACACCTTCTTGGTCCGAGCAGCTCCAGACCCTAAAATGAATAATCCACAAATCTGTTCATCATTATCTGCATCAACTGCCCTTGCCTGTCTCTGAAAAGGCAGGTGAAGTCTGAAGAGAATGAAAATATGCGGTTTATCTTTCGTCAGCTGCGAGAGACTTGTTTCATTCTAAAATGTTCTGAATAACTGAACAATTTTGAGCACAAAAGGCACTTGCATTAACAAAAGCGGTTGAATGAAAAGTGAAACTTACAGGCTTGCGCATTTCAGTGGAACAATGAAGAATAAAGGACCCTTGAGAATACCGCAGTTTAATCATCTCGGAATTGAAAAGAAAACAGGCTGCTGAAATACTTCACAGCACTGTCCTGTGCATCTTGAGCTAAACCACATTCCTTCAGAAACCCTTGCATCACCATCTGAAGGACATTCAAACCTAATGAAGTAATTGCTGAACAACATTAAAATCATTTAAGATCAATCTTGACGTAAATGAGCCAGAACCTACTCAAACAGCTTGTGTTTGTCACTGGCCCGTCACATATTTTTTACATTATGAAGCAGATGGGAGCAGGAGGTCCTCAGAAACGTGGGGGCCTTTCCAACAAATGGTTACAGATGATTTCCACATTCTTCTGACCTACTTCCAGCATTGCAAAAGCAGTGACACTCTGATCTAATGCGGTCCTTGAATACTGATATGCATGCAGTCTTTTGGAATTACATGTAAACCCACTAATCCCTTTGGATTAGAATACAGCACCTCTGGGTTCCAGCTTTCTGACTACAGAGAAAGCAGTGCAAGTTATCTGTCATTGTGACATATTTTTCATTTTTTTAATACATTTATTAGTGAGGTAGTATTGCACTGACAGCACACATTGCATCCCTGCTGAAAGAATCTTTTTATTTGGCCTGTATGACAGCAGCTTTTATTTGCAGAAAGGAAGAAGTGTTGGCAGCTGTAACATCCACCTTCACAATCCGCAAAACATGTCCCATTTTACAAACTATTCAGATTTGTACCTTGGTTTGCTCAAATGTCTATGTTAATAGATTGTGATTATGTTTCTTAATTTGCATATGGAAATGACGTTCACTGACCAACAGGCTGCTAGAAAGACTCCATAAAATTCCCATTCAGATCAAAGAGCTGCAACAACTATAAATCTGAAACTAAGTCCTAAAATATAGGGCAGACGCTGCTATATTTCATTACAGTAAAATTGTTAACATTGAGTAACTTGTTTAAACCTCAGCATGCCTAACATTGCATCACAGATAATAAAAAGAGACCTCAATGACAGGTAATATGAAAGAAGTCATACAGATCCAGGTGAATGGTGTCCTGTATGTATCCATTAATTGCAGGGTCAGTCGTTGCTAGAGGGAGCGTCTATTCTCTACACGTCTATAGTCTGTCACCATAGCCTTTGGGTTGCTATACCAATACACAGAAGGGCCTTTCATTTTTCACAGTGCTCAGCACAAAAGACAACTCACGGTCATTTTTCAGTGTTACACCTCTCAGTTATACAATGTAATGCTTGGTTGCTTTGACAAAAAAAAACATGATAACAGATACAGTTATTCCAGGAAATGTAATCTTCAAGTCAATCAGTACTATCGAGCTAATTACATATTACGGCATGTTCAGTGTTTACTTGAATCCTTCAGACCTGTATGTCTGTGGGTATCCAGGAAAAACAATTTTTCTTACAATTATGTAGATCAATGCATTTACAATGGCATTTCAATATAAAACAGTATTTTGTTTTTCCTACAGGTTATTACTCTCTGTATTTTGCCTCCTTCCCCTTGTTAGGATGCTAATTCCCATTGATCTGCAGGTGAAGGAGTAGAATGGCACCGTCCATTGCTCACTCACTAAGTGAGCATTATACGTGGATGAGTGCAGTCAATTTGTACCCGCAGACCAATTATACAGCTAAGCAAATGCGAAGCACTTTGGGTTCTTTCTGGCAAAAATGTTTTGAGAAGTGATATAAATTTACAGTGCTCCTTTGTCAAAACTGAGCGAACAGTGCAAGAGGGATTTCTTTCCAGGTTGAAAGGCTCCAATTCCTCTAGCCTTTTGGAAATTTCAGCCAATCCATCAGCTTTGTGCAGCCAGTTTGATTATTGAACAGATCTTGGAGCAACAATAAAGAGATAGGTGCGAGATCAGATCAGTTTTGATCTCAGTGAATAATATAGCAGATTCAATGGCTAAATAGTGTGCATCTGTTCCTATGTCCAATGATCTTACAGTCAAATATACAGTGTTGTTGATTATTGTCATAATGGCTGGCTGATACTAATAGTATTATCAATGTATTGCCATTGTTATATATTGTTGTACATTATATATAACGTTAATGATAATATTACATATTATCAGGCCAGTAATACACATGAACACTGACATTAGCTAGTAACTATGTGGGTGAACCACTGCTGCCAGGCCAGCTTTGAGAAGCCATCTCTCAACATGTAACTCCCCTCTCTCCTCCACAGAATCACCAGTCACCAGGCCTACAATCTACAGCAATGCTGAAATATAAAGGAGCATATGGGCAAGAAGGCACCTGTTGTAACTGTTCCCAGAGACATTCCTGCTTTTTAATTTTATTGGAGTAGCATTCATTTTGAATAAATACGGAGGTCTGACGTCCGCACCCAGCATCACTATTTTGAAAGTTAAATTTCTCACTTGTGTCTCTGCTGGATCTGAGCCAGTGTAAACATTGTACTTTGCACCCTTCAAATACTCCCAACATGTTGCTGTCAGCACAAAGCCGCACATATACTCTAAATGCTTTTGCTGACTGCCAACATTCTCCCTCTTGAGGTACAGTTCCACAGGCGCCGGATACCCTGTGGCTGAAATGATCTCCAATGTTTGGGAGTGCTGATGAGCTATTTACCACAGGAGGGCATTGTTGTAAAGGTCGGCTCTGTGCGGACATGTGTGCCTGGTGCTGGGGATTGCTACATTGTGGTTGCATGTGGGATCGCTGGCTGATTTTGTAACCTGTGGAGTCCTCACTTCCATCTCAGAAAGTCAACTTGCAGCCCCAGTCAACAGGTGGACTGTGACCCACTCTGTCTGTTATGATTCTATGCCCTGAGATATTAGAAGGGGTTTGACAACTTTCAGTAAAATCTCTATCCAGTAAATCCCTAAGATAAAAGATATTCAGCCTTCCACACCAGTGAACTACATTGGACCACATATAAATATCAGGCTTTTTTAAAATACTTTTATTTCTGTCCACCAGGTATCGTGACAAGAGCTTTTAGGTTGCTTGCCTCAAACAGTGTGAAATCAGTAATATGAGCTTTTCTGTATGTTTTCAGAAAGGTGGCAAGGGAGATGGTAATTATTTGCTTGGAAAGGGTTGGGTGGTGGATAAGAGCTGTTCACATTTCTAATTGTGATAGGATCGAAACTGTGGTCACAGCAGTAATTCCAAAACATTCTTGCTTGCCCAAAGAGTAAATATATCAGGCAGTTGTAAATTGCTTGTGAAATCTTGTCTCGAAGGTGTTGTCTCTTCAGTCCTTTCCTACAAGAATTGACTACAAATACTCACACCCACACAATGATCTGCTGTTGCTAAACAGTCAATGTTCTTGTAGCATGATGTTGCTTTTGTTTTTGTTGCCTTCTCTTCCTCCGACTTGTCTCTATTTTTGGCCCTCACTCCTCCACTCCTGATTGTGGTGATAGATTCCAAGAGACAGTTCTACAGTCTACACCAACTCTTTGATCCCCCCTACCAAAGTTTTCACTGCTTCTGTGCCTGGCTGTTCAACCAAGCCTGGTTTTTATTTTGTACCCAATCAGCCCATACATAAATGGGTGTGAGGAATGGCAATGCCAGCACTTCCCTCCCCTTCCTACTTAGGAATGTTGATGCTACTGGTTGATAGGTCCTGTTTAAGCCATAAAACACACAACAAAGACTAAAGACCTTCTCAGGTTGAATGACGCGGTAGAATGCAACGTGACACACTTACCTACTTTCCCATCAAGCTTAGTAACAATAAGCATGGTTCTCAAGTAGACTATCAGCCCAGGTAGGAGCAAATTACTGCAGATGCTGGAATCAGCACTCCCACCAAGTCCCAACATAGAAGGCTTTCGAGAATTCTTCTCAGGAGGATCATTACAATGATACTTGGACATCTTTCTGTTGAGCCAGTCCTGAATGTAGATTATTTCCAGCGTTGCTGCATTACACAACTGGTGTATGAATATATGAAAATTGCTTTAAAATCATGTGATTTCTCAAAGAAAGTTCCAAATCTTGGTGCAGTTGTCCTCTGGTGTTTTTAAAGAAACAGAAAGGTGCACATATTGACGGGGCATGTTAATATTGACTCTTTCTAGTCTCCTATCAGCTGGTAATAGAAAGCCATTGACAAATATTTGCGAGCAAGAATATCAATCTTCTCCGCATTCATTTCTGGTCTCCCTGCTATAGGAAAAAATTTCAAAAGGATGTTGCCAGGACTGGGGGGTTTGAGCTATAGGCTGAATAGGCTGTGGGGCTATTTTCCCTGGAGTGTTGGAACCTGAGGGGTGACCTTATAGAGCTTTGTAAAATCATGAGGGGCATGGATAGGGTGAATAGCCAAGGTCTTTTCCCCAGGGTAGGAGAGTCCCAATCTAGAGGGCATAGGTTTAAGGTGAGAGGGGAAAGATAAAGAAGAGACCTAAGGAGCAACATTTTCACGCGCAGGGTGGTGTATATATAGAATGAGCTGCGAGAGGAGATGGTGGAGGTGAATACAATCACAACATTTAAAAGGCATCTGGATGGGTACACAAATATGAAGGGTTTAAAGGGATATGGGCCAAATGCTGACAAACAGGACTAGATTAATTTAGGCTACCTGGTCAGTGTGGATGAGTTGGACCGAAGGGTCTGTTTCCGTCCATGT
This sequence comes from Rhincodon typus, assembly GCF_021869965.1. Taxonomy (NCBI): domain Eukaryota; kingdom Metazoa; phylum Chordata; class Chondrichthyes; order Orectolobiformes; family Rhincodontidae; genus Rhincodon; species Rhincodon typus. Next base: position 63,776,972 of record NC_063342.1, on the reverse strand, counting down.
AACTGTATGATTCTATGATATATCTATTGTGTGGACACAGGAAGAACAACCAAGCAACTAAAATTAGAAGAGGTTCAATTAAGTCCATCAATAGGCTGTGACGTATATAGCCTGTAGTTTAAGTGGATCATTAACTGACAACACATATTTTCTTGCTTACAAGCTTTTTCTCTAAGACATACAATCAGACTGAGAAACAGGAAATTGAAGGTGTGTGAGTACAAATGCAATAACATTTAAAACGCTGCCCTATTTTTGATTCAATCAAAGAAACATTAATTAAATGTGCTGAAAGGCTTATTGTCAATGTTAGCATCTACTACTCATGTCTTTGATTGAAAGGTGGCATCGAGTACAAGTACATTTTTTGATAAAAAGCTGCCATGCTCAGAGGCAACTTGTCGTTTGCATAAAACTTCCACCAATGTACAAGTAAAGAGTGCAGCCCTGTGTTATGAATGAAAGATGGATTGGTAAGGATTAAATGGAAGGGAATAACTTGGCATACCTCTCTTCACCTAGTAATTCACTTCTGTGACAGAAGGTTTAAAATGTCATTTGTATTCCATTTCTATTATTCCTGCTTTGCTGACTCATGCATTAGGTTAAATTATACCATTAAAATCTCCATATAGCTGGGAGAACGTCTTTCAGTGTGAGGTTCTGGCTCCCACAAGAAAGTTTTAAGTCATTCTTTGCCTTCACCCCAGGGACTATTCCTAACCTCATGTCAGATATTAGAACAAAGAACATAGAACATAGAACAGTACAGCACAGTACAGGCCCTTCGGCCCACGATGTTGTGCCGAACTTTTACCCTAATCCTAAGGTCTATCTAACCTCCGCCCCTACCTTATACTATCATCTATATGCCTATGTAATAGCCGCTTAAATGCCCCTAATGAGGCCGACTCCACTACCCTCTTCGGCAATGCACTCCACACCCCTACCACTCTCTGAGTAAAGAACCTACCTCTGACATCTCCCCGATATCTGCCTCCACTCACTTTAAAACTATGCCCCCTCGTAATAGCTACCTCCACCCTAGGAAAATATCTCTGGCTGTCCACTCTATCTATATCTCTGATAATTTTGTACACCTCTATCAAGTCACCTCTCATCCTTCATCGTTCTAAAGAGAAAAGCCCTAGTTCTCTCAAGCTTCCCTCGTAAGATCTTCCCTCCATTCCATGTAACGTAAATCTCCTCTGCACCTTTTCCAATGCTTCCATATCTTTCCTGTAATGAGGCGACCAGAACTGGACACAATACTCCAGATGTGGCCGAACCAGGCTTTTGTATAGCTGGAGCATAACTTCACGGCTCTTGAACTCAATCCCTCTATTAATGAAAGCTAACACACCATATGCCTTCTTAACAAATCTATCCACCTGGGTAGCAGCTTTCAGGGAACTGTGGACATGAACCCAAAGATCCCTCTGCTCCTCCACACTGCAAAGAATCTTTCCGTTAATCCTGTATTCTTATTGTTCTGTCACTCCCTACGATCTGCCATCCAGCTGTTAATCTCCCATTGACTAACTGCTAATTGCTTTATTCTATGCTTTAGACTAATACTGGGAGAGTTAGATACAGTTCTTAAGATTCTGAGCTCTTAAATCTACACACACGGTTAGCGGCTGCTGACTCTTTATCCTAGAGTACTTGCATTCCGTAAAGTACAGTAACAGACTTTATTTGCATTCACACATTATAGGTAACTGAATATGGCTCCGCAGTGTAGTGTCTAAGATCTCCCTCTTTACATCTACCTTTCTAGTCTGACATCTACTATCTTCTCTCATCATCAATTGTATCATATTCTATGACACTATGACCTCTCATCAATTTCAGGAGGGAAACTAACCAGGAGCAAACAGATTGAGCCTGGGTTTTCAATCCCAGTCTGAGGTCAGGTCAGTGTGCACTGCCCCGTCAACTGAATCCTGTTCCAATTCAAAATCAGAAATAGACTTGTTTAAGGTCAAAGTACAAGTAGTAAAAGCCATAATAAAATAAATGGATTTATAGTGTGTAGTGATTGTAACAAGGTCAGCCTGGTGGACCTCATAGAATATGAGTTCCCTGTTTGGGGCTGTTAATCTGTCCAATCATGGAGCCTTAGCTGACAGATATAAACAGGAGGGTCAGAGGTTCTGCTCACTCTGACAGCTGGCTCTGTGGAAGCCAGTTCGGTGTCATGTACTAAGCACGTGTAAATAAAGGGTGACTAAGTGACAGGATATCAGCCTTGGTGGGTTATTTCAATGTGGGTCACATAAAAGTAAGTAAATGCATTTGTAAAATTGATTAGGCCACAGATGAAGTACTATTTTATGTGAAATTCTGAGTGACTCATTACAAGAAAGAAAGTTAGAGCTCTGAAAAGTATTCTGCTTGGATTTACTGAAATGACACCAGGAATAAAAATTAGAGTTCTAGAAAAGCTGAAATAATACGAGGCTTTTCAGCTTTCAAGTAAAGGAGGCTGAAGTGGATCTAATAGCAGTTTTCAAAGTTGTGAAAGGGATTGTGACATAATCAGTGAGAGATGATTTGCAAAGTTTGTTAAATGAATAGCAAAGGTACATGAAATGGGGTCTATTGCTGAAAGAATGAGGTAAGAAAAGAAATTCTTTCATTTTTAACAAGAAATGCCTTTAGAAAATAGAATGGCAATTGGTCAATGAAGCAGAGACTGGAATTTCATTAAAAAGGGAATGGGAAGCATTTGTAATTGAGGAATATATAAAAGAGTACCAATACATACAAGAAGAAGGGATTAGAACAGTTTCAGCTGATACACCAAATGATGAATACAACTACAATAGATTGTACAGGCAGGGGTTATGGTGTGTGAACTGCTGATTATGAAAGAAGAAACTGCATCATCCTCTTCAAGCAGAGGAATCTACAAGGCCTGTTAGGAGGAAAACTACTGCCTGGTCTAACTAGAATTGCAAAGACACAGTCTAGCACATTTTAATGATGAGCTACAGGTAACATTGATATGATACATGTTTGTACAGGAACTTTGAGAAGGATCGGACATTAGGTCTCATTCCTTCAACATCCTAAGCTATTCTGCTAACGAGACCATATGACATTATTATAATGAATTGTGTTTACGGCATTCCTCAGTATTGACCCTTTGGACCCATATACAACATATACGCTTCCTCATGTGAGTAATAATATCCCTTCAGTCATAAAGTCACAAGAAGTGTGGAGATGAGCATCTAATGTTGGGAGAGGTTAAGGGATGTTGTTTTTAACCACTACTAAGAAGGTGTAGAAATGACACAATATAATGCAATAATTCTTGCCAGGTTTGACTGCCAAACCAAAATATTTTGTCAAATATAAACTCACTCCATGCCTAATACGGTGATGGCTATGTCTACCTACTCATTTGGCCACAATGCTACCACAAGAAGATGGATCAAGTAACCAATTATCATAGATTCATACAGCACAGATGGAGGCCATTTGGCCCATCATATCTATGTCAATTCTTTGAAAGAGCTATATACGTAATCTCATTTCCGTGCTCTTTTCCCCATCAACTATATATCCAAATTCTTTTTGAAAGTTGTGATTAAGAATACTTTTGCCAGTTTTCAAGCAGTAGCTTCTAGATCACAACAACTTATTGCAGAGAGATAGTTCTCCTTACCTTTCCTATAGTTTATTTGTCAGTGACCTTAAACCCTTCTTCTCTAGTTACCGACCCCCTACCCACAGGATCAGTTTCTCCATTATATATTATGTATTAAGCATACAAGAAAGCCTTACCTCCCAACTTATGCCTGTTCTTTAATCAACTCTTCAGACTGATAAATTATAGTTCATATATTGTTTCTATAACGTCTGAAAGTTAACTATTAGCCATTCTGCTTCCTTAAATAAATAACAATCCTTGCAGGCTACTAACATGCATCAGCTTCTACTCTGAAGAAACAATGTTCAGCGGCGTTACTCATGCCACTGGTAATAGTTACCAGGCACCACAGACCCGCAGCAAAATTACCTTTTCCATTAACTGAAAGATTTCCTTCATCATATGCAAGTTATGTTATTACTTTGGGTGCAGTCTCTTGTTGCTCCCAGTCAAGACTGACCTTCTTAGCACAGAATGCACTGTCACAAGCAGACACATTCTTTAATGTTCCCCAGCCTGGTTATAGATAGTCCTTTCACAATGGTGGTTACTAGCCATTTTCCACTGCCAACATTCAAGCACACTTGCATGGGAAATAAGTGGCACAACTTTTCGTAGGAATAGATAGAAGACTTGTGAATTTGTTAGCATTTCTTCCTCACTACTTACAGCTCATCTGGCAAAATTCCAGCATAATACCTCGGCTTTTTGTGTCTTTTTTTTTCAATTTGTATTAATTATTTTGTTCAACCAGCAACCATTGCTTTACACTCACAAGTAAAGACGTACTGGAAACGGTTGTGTGAATTGCTAAGGACACAGCCTGAGGCATACAATTTGGGCAGACAGCCTTTGGCTAAGGAGAGGCAATGGCTTGATGGTATTATTGCTAGACTCTTAATCCAGAAACTCAGCTAATGTTCTGGGGACCAAGGTTCAAATCCTGGCATGGCAGATGGTGGAATTTGAACTCAAAAAAAATCTAAAATGAAGAGTCTAATGATGACCATAAATCCATTGCTGATTGTCAGGAAAACCTGTCTGGTCCTCTAATGTCCTTTAGGGAAGGAAATCTGCCATCCTTACCTGGTCTTGACTACCTGTGACTCCAGATCTGCAGGAATATGGTTGACTCTTAACAGCCCTCTGGGCAATTAGGGATGGGCAATAAATGCTGGCCTAGCCAGAGACACCAACATCCTGTGAGTGAATCTGCCTTTTATGTTTATCACCATTTTAAGTTGAACACTCGTCTCTGGAAATTAGAAAGAAGAGGTAACTACTTTTCCAGGGCTGCCCATGGGCCACGAAAAGCACAATTCCCCCAGAGTCAACAGCCCACCCTTCCAGGATTGCTGTTGCCACCCTCTGCCTGCAGCCTCCAGGCTTCAATGTTCTCCAGGATTGCCCTACCCATGGCCCATCAGCAGCAGGGTAAGGACCTGATCCTAGGCTGCTGTCTGCTCTGGAGCATTCACCATCCAACAGGGGGCCAATTTTCAAAGCAAGGCACTGGCTCAAGAAGGAAATGCACACTGTAGGATTAAAGACAGGTAGCCGTGCCAAAGTTGTATAGTATGCAGTTGGCACAGCATACCTTGTTAGCTGATTCACAGTTTGTGAGTAGGAGGACCTGTTGTGCCAAATTGTATGGGTAGATTAATGTTTGTGCAAATTTCGTATGTTATGCAATAAGGTTTAATTTTAGGGTTATACAGCAGAGAGGATGAAGATTTATTTTGATGGTGATGGTGTTAGTAGGAGAGCTTTCTCATCCTGGAATGTGTTTGACCAAGACTTCCGGGGTGGGGAGGGGGGGATGGGAATTAATTGACTAAAAACTGATAGTGCACCTGATTGACTGAGAAATAATCATTTAGAAAGGAGATAGCATGCAATTAACCAAAAATATGCAAGGATATTAACAGGCAAACACCTTGTTTAGAACACAACCAATTGACTTGACATGTAGCACAAAGGGAACAGTGTTTAACGACAATGGCAAATGGATTTCCCCATACATTAGCCATCGTGAGTTGAGAAAATATGGAAGACAATTGTACGGGTCTATAAGTCAGTGGACAAGGGGATACTGTTCCTTACAGGTTCCTTGGAAATTTGAATAAAGTGACATTGATGACATTTTATGACTAATTTGAGCCAGTTATTTGACAGCAATATCCTAATATTAACAGGCTGAAACTTCCCAGGAACCAAATCAAAAAAGCGCAGTATGGATCAAACATGGGCCATTCTGGCTCCACCTTTTTCAATAGTAACAGCCACCATGGAGGGCAATTGCTAAGTGAGTCATTAGATGTACCTATATTCTTTTCTTTGAACACTTCATATCCAGATATCTTCTTGCAGTTCACTTTCCCAAGGCCCAGTATCCTTCACATCTCGTCTTCCACTGTGTGGTAAATTCTCAATCTCAGCCCGGCCATCGTTCCAAATGTCAAACAGGGATAAGGTGCTGGGACAAGGGAAATTACTGACATTCCCACAAGGAATGGGAAAGAACACTGCCAATATCTAAGGATGGATGCTTGGCATTTGCTGACCTGTACAGAGAGCATGTTTTGAAGGTGGGAAGTGAACTTGATGTCTCTTTAATTTTTAAATGGCAGACTGTCCATATCGAGTTAAATTAATTTAGACAGAGTTCAGAGAGGTACTTTTTTTAGCAGCATAGAACAAGTTGTTGTCTTGAGAACTTCACCCAGACTGTCCTGGGAGACCGATGTTTTATTTTCATTTTCTTTCCTAATTTGTTATAAAATACAGAGATGAAGGAACAGGCCACTGGGTCATGAGACGAAACATTCAGGAATATGTTCAACCAGAGTAGGCGACCCTAGGGCAGTCTGGCCTCAGCTTAGTTTTATTGAAAGGGTACTTTGTCCCAGTATAGGAGTTAGGAGGTTATATTATGACTGTACAGTACATTGGGTAAGGCTACTTTTGGAATACTGTGCGTAATTCTGGTCTCCCTGCTATATGAAGGATGTTGTGAAACTTGAAAGTATTCAGAAAAGATTTACAAGGATGTTGCTAGAGTTGGATGGTTTGAGCTATAGGGAGAGGCCGAACAGGCTGGGGCTATTTTCCCTGGGGCGTCGGAGGCTGGCGGGTGACCTTATAGAGGTTTATAAAATCATGAGGGGCACGGATAAGGTAAATAGACAATGTCTTTTCCCTGGGGTGGGGGAGTCCAAAACTAGGGGGCATAGGTTTAAGGTGAGAGGGAAAAGATTTAAAGGGTGCTTAAGGGGTAACATTTTCATGCAGAGGGTGGTGTGTATATGGAATGAGCTGCCAGAAGAAGTGGTGGAGGCTGCTATGATTACAACATTTAAAAGGCATCTTGATGGGTATATGAAAAGGAAGAGTTTAGAGGGATATGGGACAAATGCTGGCAAATGGGACTAGATTTATTTAGGATATCTGGTCAGCATGCAGTTCTATGACTCTATGATTCTATGACAAGGTCAAACTTCTACTAAGGTGCATGGGGTTTTAGAAAGTAAACTTGACAACTGCTTTTAAATATTGTTTGATATTATCACGGTAATAATATCATTTAGGGGCTAAGTTGTGAAGAAAATATTGTTAAATTTTACCATTTTGAAATCCACTCTGCCTCATTAGCCTTTGCTGGATGCTGCAAAGTGGTGTTAATAGATGAAAGCTCAATGCTCTTGCTAGCACATACTCTTTCCATTGAGGACACAGGGATTGTCGGCATGAGTGAGGCTGTGTATCTCAAGGAGAGAGGTGACGATCTTTTTATTTTAGGAATGATATTCTTCGCCTTCTTTAGCCCCACTGCAGCAAGAAAGGGAAATTGGGTGGTGCGGCACACTGTGTTACTCATTCCAGGGACTGCAAACTGTCAAAGTGCTCAGGTGCCCCTTGCAGTGAAACAGACAACCCAGAAAGATCAAAGGGGCCTAACAAAAATAAAAGGCAAATTCGCAATCCAGTAAATCTGGAGGTAAATTTTCTGAGGATGCTCTGCTGCTTCCGTGCTATAACTCTGACAGAAACCTCTTTTCCATCTAAATGACAAACCAAATCACAGAACAAGGTGATATCCCAAGGAAATTCCTTCCTCAATAATGCTCTGTTGTAAGTAAGACTGCAAAATAAGGAGCAGAAGTAGGCCATTCAGCCCATCATTTGTCTGCTTCACCATTCAATGGTTGATATAATAATTCTCAACTCCACTTTCCTGCTATATCCCCATTGGTCCCCGATTCCTGTAAACTGTACTTGATGCCTGTACTTTGAATCCCTGCCTTTGGTACGCCAGAACTACAGCAGTGCGACCAATGCAGCTGTAAAGAGTTGTTTTCTAAAAAGTGTCTGTATCTCTGAAGAGTTTCCCTTTGGACTTCTTGACAGATTCACAGAACGCTTGCTCACCTACGACACCAGGCTGCAAGTTGCAAAAACCGTCATGCAGAAGTTACAGATTTTATTCTGACTGATGTTGAAAGTAGCCATCTTTGGGGTGTGCCAGTTTGTGTTATTTCCAAGTCCTTCTACCCGCTGCTGTGTGTCTACAGAAAAACTGCTGCAGCTGAAACGTTTCGGGAATCCTCTCACGCAACTGTGTGAGCAACCCAAATTGAAATGCGTATCGCAGTGATCAAAATTCTCCCACCTTTTTGACGAGTGGCCCACAGATTTAGTCAGGAAGTACAGTTGGAGAGCAGTGAATGGAGAAGGATTTTGCAGTGAAGGAAGTGGAGATACAAACAGGTCTCCATCCTCATATCTAGAACATGTTTAACCTTTCCTTTGCTTGCATACCTGGGCTAGCACAGTTAGCTGGACAGCTGGTGAGTGATGCCCACAGCTTGGGTTCAATACCTGCACCAGCTGAGGTTACTGTGAAGGACTGTCCGTCTTAACCTCACCCCTCGCCTGAGGCATGGTAACTCAGGTTAAACCACCACCAGTCAACTCTCTCTAATGAGAGAGCAGTCCTATGGTTTGGTAGGACTATGGTGGCTTTCCCTTTATAGCCTAACTAAATGAATGATGAAGACTGGTGAAGGCTAATCTCCATTTATTCACAGTATATATGCAAAAATAAATTAAATAATGTTGTGTTTTCTTCCAAAAGAGAAAAAATAATATTTTCATGGAAACAATCAACCTTTACTTCACTATCTCCAAGAAGATGTATTTATAAACTTTTAATAAATTATTCTAGTGATGATATGTAACACCGTCTCCTTTCTGATCCAGTCACACACCACCTCACCCACTTTTGCAACAGTGAAACTCTGACTTTCCAAGTGAAAAACTGTACAAGATCCAGTAATGGATAAAAGATTAGTGGGATAAATATTTCTTTCTAAACAAAGCTTCACCCTTCTGGCCTGTCAAGCAGGGTGAGAGCCGACATTGCTGATTTTGTATCTAAGCCCTTAGAACAATACCATTTAACCAAGCTCCTCTGTAAGCAACTAACTGTTAAGCACCATCTTCAAAAGCTAGATTAGAGATATCCTCATGTTAACCATGCATGATTAATATTTAGTGCTGAGCCAAGGAATAAGTGCACTCAGTGGACTAGACATCAGAAAATTGAAGGCTGGTGGTTAAATTAGATGTCAAGTGAGGTTCTTTCTCAGCACTGCAGTAAATACTTACAATAAATAAATGAAGGGATAAATGTGAAACTAGGACAAGAAAACTGGGCAAAAGCCCATCTACTCTTTTCTATCCTGTCTTTATATTTGTTTGTGCAATGAAACATTGGGATTGTGGAGCAGAGAAAGGTCCAATATGAAGAGAAATTTATCAAAAATAATAATTCACACGATATAACTAGTAAAAGTAACATACACAAATATCCTTATCGGAATCTGAGTTCGGTTTAATTTTGAGAACTTTGGCATGCAAATGGTTGAAGTTTTATTTGTCCTCATTTTCAGCTAGATTTTCTCTTGACAAGATATGGTCCCCAAATGGGGGACAGATGATCATCTGTTATCAGTGAGGTTTAAGCTTTGACAATAACAACAAGCCATCCAGCCAAATAAGCATGATTCTCATGGCTAATTTTGTCGAGTGACTATTAAAACAACCTTCCAGCAGGAAACTGGATAACAACCAGGAGTGGGAACTCTGGTCAATATTCACCTGTCTATTCTCAAGCTAACTGAAGGAACCCTAACCCTGTCCCTTCTGAGCTCAGGCCGGCTCATTCAGACCAAGTTGAAACTGGGTCCTCGTTTGGTTTCTGATTTTGTCAAGGTCACCTCTGGGTAAAACACTTCTGGACATCTAGAGGTGATGGAAAGATGTTATGGAAATGTAATTTTTCCTCTTTCAGGCTATGGTAAACAGTTAATAAAGTACTTTAGAGTTACTTTGACTCTCTGGTTTTTGGTGTTTAAGATTACCAGCTCACTACATGACCTTCTAATGCATTCTACCCCACTCTGTCTTTGGTCCTCCAGCTCATTATTTTCCCCTCCGAATGGGAAAATGAATAAATTCTGTTAGCCAATTAGGTGCTCTTGACTGTTAGTGAAATCACCTGTTATCTGCATTGTCAATATGTGTATAACTCATGTATGAAAGTGCTCAAAAGGATTTCAAAATACATTGCATAATGCCTCTATGTTTTTCCTTCCAAAGTTGTTTGCAATGGTGTGCTGGATGTGAATCTTAACTGGCTTAGGATGCATCCAGTCTGTTCAATCTAAATGCTGTATTGTTACTAGAGAACAGAAACTAAGTAAGAACATCCTGGTCCCCGAGAGACCATTTGATTTCTGCTCAGTGAATCCTGATGGCCCTGCTATACTCACAGGGCAAACACCCGACAAGAGTCACTGGGAGAAAGGCATGTCATAGCATACTCACTTTTCCCATTGCTTTCTTTTGCAAACACATTTTAAAATGGTCCTGCACAAATGTAAATTGTTAAGTTTGAAGCAGTGGGGTCTTGACCCTCGCAATGAGTACTAAAGTGTAGCAAACAGCTGTCAGTTGTTGGAAGAGTAGCAATGAGGTGCTGAGTGTGACATGCAGTATTTGGTGTTTGAGTTACTGTTATTACTAATTTAAGTGAACGACTTGGATTTAGCAGCCCAATGCAAACTGATCAAGTGCACAGATGAAAGCAAACCGAAAGGGACACTTGAATCTGACGAGGCAATGTAGGAGCTGCAGGACTGCAGTAGACAAAACATATAAATGAGCACAAAACAGCAGATAAAATTTAATGCGCTTGAGTGCAAAATTATTGCACACAACATAGAGAAAAGGTGACGTAAGTACTCTGTGAAAGGCGTTAAAATGGCAAAGGATGGATTTGAAAGGGATTTTGGGGTTTTGGCAGGCTCATCACTCAACATAACCAATTACTGCTGAGTAGTACTAATAATAACAACCATATCCCGAAATCAGCAAAGTACAAGTGAGAGGGAGTCCTGTTTAAATGATACACTGTTTTAGTTAGGCTACCTTCAGATGTACTCAATTTGTGGTCACTGAGACAACTGAGATTACATGGGGAGGGTCAGGTGTGGCATGGAGGTCAGGAACTCAGGTGGCAGAATGCCCACTCCCTCAGGGTAGAAGTCAGAGGGGGTCTCAGCAGCCATTTACACTCCTTTGGGCTGTTAGTTGGTTTGCACTGCGAATTTGGAATCTTGCTGGGACAAGGTGGGCAGCAGTGGGATGACTTTAGTTATAGGAAGGACTTTTGATGGGCCCAGAAGATCTACCAAGGTGATACCCACAACTCTGCCCAGCCAATAGTCTGCCCAGTGGAACAGCTAGGCTGGGCACTTGGCACCAGACCACAACCACCCCCGTCACCCCTCAATACATGTAAATCTGGAGAGGAAACAGAGCAATTGCTGATTTTATATCTACACACTTGGGACAATGCCTTTACATTGTCAGAAAGTGACAGTTCGCTACTTGGTCCTTAAGTGACCCCATGGGGGCTTCAATTAGCCCATGGGGGACTTCTCAATCTCTCCCCTGCTGCTGGTAAAATTGCAGTAGGCAGTTAGGCACAGGGAATGGTACCCATGGCATTAGGCCCATACTTACAGTTCTGCCCATCTACCAAACTGTTCACAGGGAGGGGAGGGGCTTGGTTGGGGGTAAAAGCTCAGCCCATGGAGACCGGTCAGAGAAGATCTGAAACACAAGATCTGAAGCTGGGGCTTCAGGAGTCTTGCCTGTCAGCCAGAGAGCTTGCAAGAAATCTGCTAATCCACTGATAGTGAAAATCCATTAAGCCATGATCCAATCAGGCATTGGCCTGGCCAACAGCAGCTTTTACACTAGAACCAGGACCCCCTGGTGATGAAGCCCTGTATCTGAGAGGAACTGACAACCATCTCACTCGGGAACACAGAGTCCCAGGATCGAAGAATGACACAGGCCACAAGCAGGTAATGTCAGAAGGGGTTTCAATGTTTTGGTGGTGGGGGGTGGGACGGTGGGATATAGAAGGTTCTGAATGAAGGGGGGCAGGGGCAGTGGCTCTCAAAACCACCACCACCTCCCTGATGCCCAGCTCCTCAATCAAAGGCAGACCCCCGGGAGGTGACAATCTTGTCATACTGTTCGACTTGTCATACATGTTGCATGCACATGCTGGGTTAATTCCAGCACAGGCAAGTTGAGGACCTGAAGTGGCCAATAATTGGTATTCAAGGGTCTCAATTTATGGTGAGGTGGGAAATAGACCATTGGCTTTCCTGGCCCCAGATTCAATTCTGGTAGAAGTGGGGAGGTGACTGGCTTAAATAAGTACCTTCCCCCACTCCTCCACCCCCACTTTTCAAACTCACTGGAAGAGAAAGAGGCTGTACATTAACTCTGTTTCTCTCTGCATTTGCTGCCTGACCTGCTGAACATTCCCAGTATTTTTACTGTTTTTCTTTCAGATTCTACAATACCTTGCTTCTGCCTTTAGTATCAAGACATGATTTTTCAGCTTTAAGAGATGTTGTGCGAGGTGACCTTTTAGTTATTTTTGGTGTTGGAAAGTTTCTGTGCTGATGTGTGCAAATAGACGGTCATAGATCATTGCCTGGGAAGTGCTTTGGACCTCCTGAGGTGCTACAGAAATGCAACTCCTTTCTCTTCTTCCTGTCTAGACTCAGACACAAAAGAATGGGTGAAGTACTTAGGTGTCAGTATCGGTTGGGCTATGCAAGCAAACAGATTTTGGTGGGAGTGGGAGCAAGTTGTAACTGGGAGAGAAAAATAAAAGCAAGCCCTTTAAACCATGAAACTATCATGCAGTGCCAGGACTTTGGATTAATTTTGTTGCTTATACATTTAATTATCTAATGTTATGCCTCGAGCTTTTTTTGAATCTTGAAGAACAAGCTGAAGAATTATATTTTCTGAAGTGAAAGACAGCTATCAGGAGTGACTTTTATAAGACTATTGCTAGGTAACCCTATCTGCCTTGTCATTATCTGTATCTGAGCACTTCCTGTAATTTAAACTGAAAGAGCTACAAACTGTAATTATTTCCCTTTCCCCAGCTTTATTCACTCTGATTATATCAGAGTGAATATGATATGCACTATTTGCAGCACACATTTGGATGAATTAACTGCTTGTGGACTTCTGTTTCTTGATGTATCTTTTACTGATGTAACTGTCTTCTCTGAAAGATTATCCCTTGCAGTTTCTGACGCAGAAGGAAATTCCAGTTTGTTGCAAATTGCAATCACGTTAAGCAGCACTAAATCAGTGAGCAGGAACCGGATATGGCTTTTGTTCACGAGATACTGTAGGAGCCCTTTTTCAGAAAGGAGAAACTATGGCCATGGGTTCCAACTCTTAGAAACACTGTACGCCTTTGTGTCTTGGCTTCAGCTCTGATGCCTGCCAAAGTTGAATTTCCCACTGGCAGTCACTGTGATAAGTTCAGCATATGACAACATCAATACACAGCCTTGTTTGATGGAGCTGACAAAGAGTTGGCACTCATCTCAGATGTTGTGGCACCTCTGCTCATCTGCGCACCTGTGCCTCCATCAGATTTTCCCAACTTTGGCCTCATTAGCGGACCTTTGATGGGATTTTGGTCCATACTGCTGAGTCGTTGAGAGAGGGCTGGAAATGGGGTAGTCGGTTTTGTAGGACTGGGGAGTTGAGTGGCAGAAGATCGCTATAGAGGCTTTGGTAAGCTTTAATATCTTTGTGTTGTCAGCAACCAATGTGGTAGGGAAAAAGTCCAACATTTTTATGAAAAAGAAACTAAGTACCATTCAGGAATACCGCCAATGACAGAAATACTTAAATTGTTATACTTCTCGGTTATATATCTGTAGTCATTTGAATGCCATTTTGAAACAGTCACCCATTTTTGAACAGAGCTACTTTCTTTTAGCCAATAGGCAGTGACAAAATGGAGCATCTTATTGTTGATGGTTCCATCTTGTGCATATCCCCTCCCCCAACTCTATTGGAAACAAGAGGAAAGATTCAAAATCCTGAACCAAGCACTTTAAAACTTACAACTTTTATCATATAAAATCATCATCGAAATATACTGGAAGGTTGCGATTCAATGATTGCTCGGCAACACTAAAGCAGAGGCCAGTTTTTTTTAAACATACTCCGATAGTTATCCCCTCTGCTCTCCCTTAACTGTACACCACAAAATCTGATGAACAGCCACAACTATAACTTGCATCCAAGGACCATTTCATTCCTCAGTTTGACAAACAAACACATATCATGGCACTAGCTGAAAATCCACCTTGTCACAAAATCAAACATGTTTTCCTTGGTCCGCCACGAAGCAGAAAATTATTACTGCTCAATTCGTTAATGGCACCATAGTGACCGACCCAGTATTATTTAATATCAGCGCCAAATACTGTTTGGCCTCTTGTATTTGTTCCTACTACCTTACACTTGGTTTGTGCCACATTCACTACTGAGATAGAAGACAATGAATCCTAGTCCCACTCAAGGGACATTAGCACAAAATCCAGACTGACAATGCAGTTGGATGTAAAAAGAACCCAGGACATGATTTTGATGAGCAGCAGTAGAGTTCTCCCCACTCTTTCGGTGAATAATTTCCCCTCTCCAATACCGCTAAAGCAGCTTATCTGGTCATTATCACCTTTTTTTTTACCAATGCTTGTGCACCAAGGTGCTGCTGAGTTTTCTGCACTACACATTGAAAGTACTTCAACAGCTACAAAGAGCACTTGGACAGCTTGAGGTGGTGGAACAGTGATACACCCATCTGAGTTTTTTTTCTTCTTTCCTGCCAAGCCATTTGCCATTCCTGTGGCAGTAACGGAAGCTGGTTTACTTTTAACTTTCACTGCATTAGAAAAGAAGGAACACAGAGCTTTGCTACACTTCATCACCTATTGCCAGAACTCTGGATGCATCTTTCTTTGACTTTGTGATCTAATCTCTCTGCACCCCCAATCCACTGATATGCCTTGAATTTGGGTAACTAGTTTTTCTCCTTGCAAGATCTAATATATAATTAATTTTTCTAATCCCAACACTTCCTGAGTGGGATCTTCATTTGTTGGGGGTGCAAGTCCATATCTCTTTATGCTGTATACTGTTTTACAACTAGAAATTTTTTCTTCTTGTTTTGGAGATAGTCACTGGATAAAGTAACTTCTCGCACGCTTCTCTCAAGTTGCGATTTTACTGGTTTACAGTATAGACTGAAACAATCTATAAATCTTTCAATCCCTAGCGAATCAATTATGTAAAATACTACTTCTAAAGTTGGTGCCTAATTGCTCCTGCCTTTTCACCTCCACATTGTTAGCATTTGTGCTCTCTCCTCAATTTTTCCCTTTTCACCAACCACAATCCTGCCTCACCTTTCAGTCTTATGTTTTCTCCTTAATACACCTTGCGTGGTGTTTTCGTCTCACTCGACTCGTCATAGCAAAAGGCTCTTAGTCATTCGCCAAGTTCAAACCTTCTGCCATAGAAGATATTTTTACTCATTCATGGGATCACTGGCTGGGATTCCTCTCCCTTCAAGTACTTATCTATCTCACTTCTGAAAGTTGCAATTGAGTCCACCTGCATCATTCCTTTCTGCTTCCAAATCATCATAGCTCCTTGCAGAAAAGTGACTCTCCCCTCTCGTGCATTCACCAATTTTTTTGAGTTACCATTCCTCCTGCTAGCAGAAACAATTTCACCCTATTCATTCATGAGACAGAAGGTACCTTTCTAAGAATGACTCTGTTAAACTTTTTGACAAATTACCAAACCCATTAATAACAAGAATCAACTGCAACTTCAGATCAGGATCAAATGTAGCACCTTGAAATATCCATTTTTTTAATCTATATTTCTGTCTGAGGGACAAGCCCCTCACATTGTCCAAGTAATTAACCACCCTATATTGCAGCATTAAACCAGTTTATGCCTATAGTGGGTTTCCCAAAGGCTCTGGTACTGCCTTTTCCTGCTATGTTGTGTTGCAGATAAACGTAGACAGTTCGGGTACAATGACAAACTTTAATGGGGCCAATCAACTTCTTTAATTAAAATTAGTCTTCCTCAAATTGGAATTGAATATAAATCTGAAATACACGGCATATGATCGTTTGATCGTTTGACTGACTCATTGTTTGTCTAAAGATTGCGCAACCTCACTTTGTCAAAGCTCTCACTTTCTCTTGTATTATGTATGTTGTTCATATCACGCTATATGAATAATAAAAGTAATATTTTCAGGTTTAAGTGTTATTGTCATGTCTGTAAAAATGGTCTGGAATTATAATGGGATAGCTATATTCATTTTAATATATCCTTCAGTTTTCAACACTGTAATTAGCAACTTAGAGGAAACAATGAATACTAATTGTAGCAATTTTAAACTTTTTTTTCCCTTTTATTAACAACTTCATGAGTCACAAACTTTATTCCTTGGCCAAAATGGCTTGCATGGCTGGTTCAATCACAAGCTACAATTGCCCACTATCACCCAGTAACATCCCTCTCCCTTTACCTGTGCAGGGTACTGGTCCCCTGTTTGCAGACAGCAACCCATGGTATGGCTGAGATAGGGCATTCATTGTACTGGTCACAAACTCCCATCCCAATACGACTTAATTGGGCACAGCCACAAGAACTGGATAGGCAAAGACTAGAGTTGAACATGAGTCTGTAATGATTTGTAATTCCCAATGCCAAACTACTTGAGGATCTTTCATGATGGGGAGACGGAATAATTACTCTGCTTGCTACATGAAATAATGTAAATGAATTAATAAGAATGCTTAGCATTCCACTACATACAGCAATCGCTGAAAATATTGCCCTTTTGCTGTATGCGTACCTTGTAGAGATTTCCCAAGTATGGTAAAAGGAAAGATGCTCATGCTCTGCAGTCTAGAATGAAGGTAGTTCAGAGGGAACCCCTTTCAAGGTACAAAAGTTATTAAATACCATAAAGGCGTTAGTAGGGTAAAATCACCCCCCACCCTCCACCCCCCGGGTCCAAATTGCAAACTGACACTTCACGGCAGTACTGAATGGGTACTGGATATTGAAAGTGTCATCCCTGAATGAGATATTACATTTGCCACTTCACATGGTTTGGGAGTAGCCTCATTATACTAAACACACTCATGTTAGAGATTTGCACTTTCACCTTAGTTTGCAGAAGTGGTCCAGGTGTTAACGTGCTCCAAGAATTTCAAAGACTATTTCTTCTCCTTAGTGTGAATGCAGCCTATCATTTTTGTAACAATTCTGGCTGTTTCTGACCCTTGTCATTCAATTTCACATGAATGGTAATTACAGCAGGAGAAACATTCTCTGTAATTAATTGAAATTTCCTTTTATTTGGCTTCTCTTCAGTTGCCAGTAGTACAGCCTTGCTCCGACATGTGTTCTCCACACCTTGGGTTTGCAGTGTAGACATGATCCACAAAAGGTAGTGGTGTGTGTGTGTGTGTGTGTGTGTTTGTACGTACACTTTTGATTCCCTGTCTCACACTCACCAATGAACCTCTCGTTCAGAAACTAAGATATTACTGAAGGACACATCTATCGGTAAGCAGAATCAATGAAATCTAAAATCTGCTTGCTCCTTGCCGCAGTAATTTGGAAAGTCAGCACACAACAAGTTATTTCTGCAGAATCTTATAAGTATGATTAGTTGAGGGGAGATATTAGCATACTGGTCATGTCACTAGACTTGTAATCTATCAACCCATTAACTTTTGGGACAGAGGTTCAAATTCCACCATGGAAGTTGGTGGAAGTTGAATTTAATTATTAAAACCAGGAATATAATGTTAGCCACAGTAATGGTGACTGGGAATTTATTATTCATTTTTGTCAAAACCCATTTGGTTCACCAGTGTTCTGTGGGAAATCTGCTACCCTTACCTGGTCCAGCCAAACTTAACTCCAGATCCACAGCATTGTCATTGACTCTGAACTGCCCCTCTGAAAGCCACTTGAGGACAATTAATGATGCACAACAAATGCTGGCCTTGCCAGTGATGCTCACATTCCATGGAATGATCACATAAAGTATTCCCTATGGAAGGTACTGACATCTTGATTATACGACAGCATCCAAGACTATATGGCTGTTAAGACATTCGTCCTAAGTAATCAAGCATTGAAGTTTTATTTCTATGTATTTTGACGAGGGCAGCATCAACAATAAAGCCATTCACATATCTCATGTACAGCAAGGACTTCCAAAGCAAATTTTCCAATGGGAAATATATTGGATGCACAGTAGGGGAGAAAAGAACAAGGAAACAGAAAGGTTTGCAGATGTGTAAAACAGAAGGTCTTGAAGCCAGGGAGATAGGTGACAGCATTTAAACCGGAAATTCCAGAGGACAGGGAGGACGCAGTGGGTGAAGTCCCAGCCATTGATGGTGGGGCAAAGGGAGTAGGCGCCAGGGAACAACCTACGTTTGGATACAGTGAAATAATCTGAAAACAGGAATATGGATCTTCAGATCCATTCTCTGGGGCACAGGGATTATACTCCCTTGTTAAAGGACCGTGTAAGTACAAACATGCAGCTGATTAAGGCAGACCGTCTGTTGCTCAGTTTGCATAGTTAGGGATTAACAAAAGAGGCCTAATGATTCCACTCCCAAATCCTGGCTTGTTTTTTGTGTGAAAACTGAGTTCCTTCCTAATTGGAAAAAATTAACTTAGGAATTTCTTCTTGCTTTCTCGCTGAAAATCCGCTCTGGAGATTTGTCTGGATTAGATCCTGGGTGTAACCGGTCTCACTGTACACTATACATGCCTTGCTAATTGTCACAGACTTAGCAGATGTACATTTTCCTGAAACTTCATTTTCAGCAGAGAAAGAAGTGAACGCTGTGCAGTTCATATTTTCTAAGTGGACTTGGATCTTCCGGCGCTGCTGCTGTGTGAGTGATATTCTTCGTCCCGCACCAAATTCTGACCTTTATTTCCACTCAGGAACACCGTGAGAAACTTCCCAGCTCAGTTCCCTGTCAGTCTCACGGAATCTGAGAACGTCATTGTCTGGTTCATGTCACGCACCAAGGCGTTGGGTACCAAAGGCAAGATACTAAGCGTGCATAATTGGCAGCAAGTTTTACTGTGACTCAAGCGTACAGAACATGAATATTGCTGAAAAACAAGACATGCCTTTTCAACATGTGCTGTCTGGGATAAGGGCAAGAATTTCAAACAGTCATAAGTCATACAACAGGAGAAGGGGTGTTGATCGCCTGGCAGATAGATTCTCATTAGGTAAGGCCTAGCCATGAAGAAAGCAGCCCTGGCACACCATGTTCTGGAGTAAGTCGAACCAGACTCGAACATATTCCTTACATTTGCAGTAGTATTGTAGCCCATATACAACCAGCCTGCCATTGCAAAACCCAGACAAAATCTATACTGGTAGATTAAATTCTATGATTGGAATACTCTTGCAGAATAATCCTCAGTGCTTGAACAACTACATTCACCAACAATTGAAGATAAATAGTCAAGCTCATATTTAGATCTGCTCGAAGTGACATATGCAGGATCTCATCTCTCTTTTCAGCAATATTTAATTTTCATTGTCCCTTAACCACTATAACAGAAAATAATGAAAAACATAGCCTATTTACTAAAAAACGAAAGAACTGTGGATTCTGTAAACCAGGAACAAAAACAGAAGTTGCTGGAAATGCTCAGCAAGTCTGGCAGCATCTGTGAAGAAAAATAACGTTTCGGATCCAGTGACTTTTCCTCAGAAGGAGGTTCTGAGGAAGGGTCACCAGACCCGAAACATATTTTTTTTCACAGATGCTGCCAGACCTGCTGAGCTTTTCCAGCAACTTCTGTTTTTATAGCCTATTTACTGTCAATTTTCAATATAGGGATAAGTCATAAATTGAAGGTACACTGTATAAGAGGGTGTCAATGAACTGCACCAATAATGGTGCACTTTCATTAGAATTGTATGGAAAGATGCCAATCAGCCCATCAGGTCCACACCAAACCTCCCAGCCAAACCCAGCTCTCCACCTTATCCCCCATAACCCTGCATGTCCTATGGCTAACCCACTTAGCCTGCACATCCCTGGATACCACAGGGTAATTTAGCATGGCCAATCCACCTAACCCGCACATCTAGGGACTGTGGGAGGAAAACGGAGCACCAAGTGGAAGCCCACGCTGACACAGGGAGAACATGGAAACTCCACACAGTCACCTAAGGCTGGAATTGAACCCCGGAACCCTGGAGCTGAGAGGCATCAGTGCTAACAACTGAACCAACGTGCCATCCAGTTAGTTTGTTAAACACTTAAATACCTCCTTTGCTTGCAATTAAGTTTCTGCTTTTTTAAGTCTGATTTTTTCTAATTAATTAAGTTTTAAGTGTCTTTTTTTCCCTTTTGTTATATGAAAATTAAAACTGGGAAGAAAAAGTCTTTTTTATTATTTGTGATAAACGTGCACCTTAATTGACTGCACCTCAAAGTCATAATAGGAAAAGGAATGAAGACTTTGCAATCGTTTTGTTAGTCTTTCATTGTTTAGAATCCCCTGATAGCACACAGGATGAAGGACTATCCATCTTATCCTATTCACCTTGCAAGAGTGCACCTTGCTAGGATCAGTGCAAGACTGGTTCAAATGAAAGATTCTCACAGCAATTGACACCCTCCTTTCAATCTGTTTATGAGCTGAGTGGTCATAAAGGGATCCTGTCCTCGGCAAATCTCTGCCTTCCAAGCCATACAATTTTGGTTTGGAAATACAGCAATATTCTAGAGCCACCCAAAGGACACCAGACACGGAACTCTGGTATGACTTATGCATCAGTTTCAACACATAAATCCAAGATCCTGATTGAAGTCCCGTTCAAGAATGATTTGGGACTGAGCAGAGGAAACAACAAGTTTGAGATTTCCACGTGTATCGCTGCAAGAGGCTGAGCATCTATCTGGAGCTGAGATCTTCCCTCTGGAACAAGTCAGTTGTAATTAATGCTGATCATGGGCCAAGTAAATGGGGAGTTTGTAGCAATAATTTGAACAGGCATGGGGGCAGGGGATATGGTGGGAGGGGAGCTTGTGTCAGAAAAGGCCAAGAATGAGATTAATCACGCCTTAATTCATGAATTAATAGGCACTCTGTGGATCCACAATTTCCATTGCTTCACCATGTGATCTAAATGATTGAAGGCACAGCCTAAGTTCTGAAATTCCCTCCCTAAACTTTTCCAGCTCTTTGCTTCTCTCTCACACTTCATGGCACCCTTTAAAACCTGTCTCTTTGACTAAGTTTTGAATCATCCATCCTCATATCTCGTTATGTAGTTCGGTGTAAACTTTTGCTTGAGTATGAACCTGTGAAACACCTCAGTATAATTTATCAGGTTAAATGCACTGATATAAATGTTTTTCTCAATTTGGTTTGTCACACCTCCTCTTTGTCATTGATGCAGCGTTGATGGGGAGTAATGGCTTCCACCCAGAGAACCGTACGCTTCAAAGGCCCCATTATCACTGTGTGTAGACACATTTTATAAAGATCAGTGTCACAGAGGGGCTGTTGCATTAAAATTGAAGAGCTATGCAAGCCTCATCAGTTTGCCTGCCCTCAGCAGTAAGTAAGTTATCTATTCTATTCCTGTCATGACTCCAAACCGCCCACATATTTTGTATAACATGGTGACAGTACAGTTCAGGACTACAGATTTAAAGCTAAAGTAATCCATAGGGTCATTGGCATTTTTCCACACACACTTTGTAAAATTTATAGAAATCAGAACACAACAACTGTGCTTTTTAGAGATAGTAGGAACTGCAGATGCTGGAGAATCTGAGATAACAAGGTGTAGAGCTGGATGAAAATTCTGAAGAAGGGTCTAGGCCCGAAACATCAGCTTTCCTGCTCCTCTGATGCTGCTTGGCCTGCTGTGTTCCTCCAGCTCTACACCTTGTTAACTGTGCTTTTTAACTTGACTGAGACATGAATTTTCAAAGACCAGAGGAAAGAAAAAGCTTTCAAAAGGTTTAAGGCAAAGCATTTTTTTCACCTGTCATCCATCTACCACTCTACTCAAGTGTAGATGCAGCAACATAGCTATTAAAAAAAAAGTTACTAATGCCCTAAAAGGTTGCCTGCCCAATACAGCTTTGAAGATTTTTGTACTTCATAGAATCTCCACACCAGTCCGCCTGTCAAAAACCAAGGACATTCAGTGGGGTTAGCAGTCAAAGTGCCATAGCTCATCTCAGCGAGGCTTATAAAGGAAAAGGCTGCCCACTTTATGTTCCTAAACATGATTATGTGAATGTGCCTGCATTGAATGGGAATTAAAAACATTCAGGAGATTTCGCTCCTTATCTCACCAGCACCACTTAGAATTGCTCAGCCAGCACGGTGCTGCCTAACCACATAGCAGACAGCAAATTATGGATGTGCCACGATCTGTCTCAGGCCTCCCACTGACAAGGTTTCTGTAAAACACCAAAGAAACCCTTTAAGTAACCTTTGATTCCACGGCCCTCCTTCATGCCTGCCAACATCAGATCAGTATATCAATGACATCATTTTTGATACTAGAGGAATTCTGATGCCCCCTATCCTAGTTATCACCAAAATGACCTGTTTTCAGCTGAGCACGCTCCCCTGTTGCTCAACCACACCTTTCTCACCTCCACACTGAGCTCTTACACTTGTTACACCTCACTGGTGCAGCGCATTGGAAATCAAGTCCCACTGTTCCTGGGGCCATAACAAAAGATTTTTTAAAATATGCAGAAATCTCCAACTTACGTGTCTTTCAGACCCAGGTTGATAGAAAGAATAGGCTGGGTTTCGGTGCTTAAGAAGAATGACAATTTACAACAAGTGAATAGATTCTAGCAACAGATAAACAATTATGAAACATCGATGTAAACCCTATTAGCTGATACTCTAAACCCCTTATATACTCTGTCTCTACACAAGCAGATAGACACAGACAGAGAAATAAAAAACCTGGGTGTAATGGGCAGAAGGAAAGACTGGGAAGGTATTTCAGTAATCCTTATGTGGCATGCTGGTCCAGGCGTCCATCACCCCTAACACTTTCTCAACAATACCCTCTGTGACATCTTCCCAGGCAATTGCAGAAGGTGTAATGTTTGCGCTTTTACTTTGCCTTCTTCACTGTACAAGATCCCAAACACATCTTCCAGGTGAAGAAACATTTTACTTGTACTTCTTTCAATCTGGGCAACTATATTCACTGCTCACAATGCAGTCTCCTTTACATTGGTGTGATCATGCACAGATGGGGTGACCATTTTGCAGAACACTTCCACTCTGTCCATAAAAAATTCCCAACCTTCCAGTTACTTGACATTTTATGCTTGCTCCCATGCTAACCTTGCCATCCCTGGCCAGCTGCAATGTTCCAATGAAGCTCAATGCAAACTGTAGTAACAACACCTCATTTTCCACTTGGACACAATAGGGCCATCAGGGCTCATCATCAACTTCAGACTACGAACACTTTGATATTACCTCTTCCCCACCAGATGTCCATGATTTATGCTCTCAGCTCTCTATTCTCTTCTATTCACACCTATTATTAACACCTAAGTATTGCAGGTGCTGGAGATCTGAAAGAAAAACAGAAAGAGCTTCAGAAGCTCAGCAATTCTGGCATAATCTGTGGAGAGAGACAGAGTTAGTGTTTCAAGTCGGAAATGACTCTTCTTCAGAACAAGTCAGCATTTCATGAGAAAAATTAATGCAGGAGGCAATCCGTGTGTGTGTGTGTGTGTGTGTGTGTGTGTGTGTGTGTGTGTGTGCATATGCGTGCGTGTGCATATATGTGTGCATATGCGAGTGTGTAAAGACCTGCCAATAATCAAAGCTCTCAAAATACTGAATGCAGCATAGTGTAACATCAAAGATGGTTAATAAATAACTATTTAATGACTTGAATATGTAACTTGCCAGTTTAACACAGATTAGAGTCTTTCCCATATCACAATCATAGACAAAACTCTTCTGTTCAAAACCATACAGATCTCAGTTATTCCTGTTACACAATACACAACGTAGGAGCAGTGGCACGTATCAGCATGTTTACGAAAATAACTTTGGGCAAATCTTGTTTTATGAAATTTAGTGTGGGGATGGAGCGAATGATCCCACACCCATCCAGATATCCATGCCCAATCTTAGCCTGACACTATCCCTCACTCAATTCACCTGCTCTTTCTCCCTCCTGAGAGAACCTAATATCCACACCCCACTGTATTTCTCACCCGAAATATGCAGCTCTTACCCTTGCTCGTTCCCCACACCTCAATCATTGTGATTATCCCCTCTGTATTCCAGATTGCCCCCTCCATATCCCAGATCCTTCCAATGCTCCCTGACAAATGCATCCTTTAAGTTCCATTCCCCGCCATTCCTTTCTACCTAACCTACCTTTTGTTAAACATTTTGAGTCTGGAGCCCCATTGCGAACTGTCCCAATCAGGTCTGATGGCATCATCCAGTGAGGCTGCCTTGCTTCAGCATGGGCAGGCTTCACACCTCGCGCTGGGAGCATTTGCGCAAAGATACACCCTGGTTATGAAGAAGCCAAATTACTGCAGACATTTGTACTCAACAGACCTTGGGTGGAGATGGCTGCGTTTGGGAACAGAGTAGTTTCCCAATTTTCCAACCACAATTGTGCCTGTGAACTCAAGTCCAGTGGGCTAGTGTGCTAATGCCAATACGTGGCTTGCTAATGCACGCAAAAATGGTTCCAACCAAAGTGGATCTGCAGGAAAGATTCAGAGAACAAAACACCAACAGTGTAACCCTGTTCTCTGGAAACTGCGTTTTTGCCTGCTCCCCAGTAAAGTTTCCCCGTCCAGTCTTCAAATAGTTCCAAGTGGTCCTAGAATATTCGACCTTGTGTTCAAGGATTATTTTCTTTCTTTTTTCATGGACCAGACCAAACCCCCTCAGTCTAGACCCTAAGTTTTTTCTTATTTTAAAGGTAAATGTAAGGTGTTGTATTCCAGATGCACTGATTGGTAACACCATCGGTTTTAAAGCAAATCACACTTTATTCATTCTCTATAGTTAAAATACAACAAATGAAAGAAGGAATTGAAATGATGTAACTGTATCGGAAAACTTAACAGGATAATAAATACAGTAACTATTACTAATTAACTCTTCTCATATAGTTACATCCCATAAACACACTCTTGGCAAAAGGCGGTTCAGAAAACAAAACCAAAGTTGCTGGAAACGCCCAGCAGGTCTGGCAGCATCTGCGAAGGAAAAAAACAGAGTTAACTCTGTTTTTTCCTTCGCAGATGCTGCCAGACCTGTTGGGCTTTTCCAGCAACTTTGTTTTTGTTCCTGATTTATAGCATCCACAGTTCTTTCAGTTTTTATTGGGTTCAGAAAACAGATTGTTTCACATGCAACTCCAGCAGCCCAGGAGGGAACTAACATTAAGAGAAAATTTTGAGAGAGTGTAGCAGCTGGGAGAGATTTATTGCAGCTTCCAACCCTGCTGAGACCCCAGCAATAACTGCTGAAAGCTAAAACTAAAAATCCTGATTCTGTGGGAGCTTGACCACACCCTTTCAGGCTGCTTCTATTATTCCAACTTTTAAAAAAAAAAATCCAAAGCCTCACAAGCTGTTTACTCTACTGGCTCTGGGAGACTGCTCTGCCTTAAAACCTCTCTTCAAAAAATTAGCAGAATAAAATACACCTCTTAAAGCCACAACATTGTCACAATTTCGATGTTTCATTTTACTTCCATCTCTGCCTTTCCACTTGCCCTTTTCTAGTGGGTAAAGCAAACAAACGCAAATGTTCCACTAGAAGCCAGAAATCAGATCAGGTCTTTCAAAATTCTGAGCCGTGACCACTCTGCAGGGCGGCTAACTTTCATCAGATTATTCCATGACTCCGTTCATCATATGGTCTCCCACCTCCAACCACGTCCACTTCAGCCCTTCTGTCATTGGTCACCCACAAAATCAATCATTGCCTTTGAACACTGACTGAAATGTCAGCAAACTCTGTTACTCAATTGAATTAAAGCTAACAAAGAATTAAACAGTCTCTGTAATTCACAGTGTCTATAATTTCTGTCTTATGAGGAGAGGTTGAGCAGTTTGGGCCTGTACTCAATGGAATTCAGAAACATTCAAAATTCTTAGGTGGCTTGACAGGGTAGATCCAGAAAGGTTGTTTCTCCTTGTGGGAATGTCTAGGACCAGAGGGCATAATCTTAGAGGAAGAGGTTTGGCCAGTTAGAATACAGATAAAAGAAATTTCTTCTCTCAGAAGGTAATGAATCCCAGAGGACTATTGAGGCTGAGTCATCAACTATATTTAAGGCTGTGATGGACAGATTTTTACTCAATAGGGGAAGCAAGCAATGGTTATGGAGAAAAGGCAGGAGATTGAGTTGAGGGTTATCAGATCAACCATGATCTCTTGAATGGCACAGCAAACATGATGGGCCAAATGGCCTACTTCTGCACTTACATCTTACGGTTAGGTGATTTCTGTTCCAGTCACAAAACTGTCCAACTCTCCCATGAAGACATACAGATAGTATGCAGCACATCATCTGGTAATGTATACCAGGGGATCACTGCAGAAAAGTACAGGATATACAGGGATATAAATTCCTTATATTTGACACATTATTATTGTATGTAAACGGGCAATAAATATTCAACCAACTGTCTTTTGATCTTGCCCCATTTTCTTTCCTATCAATGCCATTGGAGAAGACAACTCAGGTGAGGTGTAAAATAGGTTAGTGATTCATAGTTGTCTGGAGGTAAAATTAAATTTACCCCGTGCTTAATTCAATTGTATTTTCTCATGAGCTAGACACTAGGACAGGAAGAATAGAAAAGCTGAATGTTATTTAAACAGAGAACAACTGCAGAAAGCTGCAGCATAAAGAAATTTGAAAGTCCTCCTGCATAAATGACTAAAAGCTATCATTTAAGTTTAGTAGCAAAGACGGAAGGCAAACAAACGATTGGCTTTTATTTAAAAGGGAATGGAATATAAAAATAGGGACTTTAGTTTAAAAGTTCCAGACCAGAAGTGTTTATTTAAAATCCTGAAAGATTTAATGAAGCTGAGAAAGTCTAAGCTCAGTTGCATGCAGGCTCCCAGATGAGGCTATCAAACTCTCAAAATGGAGAATTAAAGCCATAGTTAATTAAGCACTATCAATGTGAAATAGAAAGAAATTCTCTTTGGTATGAGTACTACAAAGGAATATTGTTGGGATAAATGAAATTGTATTTTACCATTTGTTTTAATCTTTTTACTTTTGTTTTAAATGTAAATAACTTGGCTTATTCTATTTATCTTCATTACTTTTGTGCAACAAACTTCTATTTTATTGTTAAAACCAGATGTGTAGCAATGCGAACTTATGTTTCTTGAATGCCTATCTTGTTAAATCTAAAAAAAAATCAAAACATGATCTTTCAAGCCAGATTTCAGTCTGGGATTTGAATTATCTTTACTAACATCCACTGGGATCATAACATAACCAATTTTTACAATACATATTGGAAAGATCCCTATTGTGATTGCTGGTGTGTGGTGAGAGCAAGGCTCAAAGTCTTAGGGAAGGTAAAATCAAACCAGGATTCATGGTTTTGTTCATTACCTAGCAGCACCTAGTGCCAAGTGTGAATATCAGGAATATATGAGGATAGGCTCAACTGAGATATTCTCCACCTGACAATATTTAAGTCCACACATGATGAGTGGCCACTTTGGACAGAATCTGGGAGTGGTCAAGTACTCGCAGACTTAGAACACTAAATGAACCAACGTCCTGAGGAAGGGGGTGTGAAAAGTAGGAAAACATAAATGTGTACATTTCTTCATCCAACATTTCCCACTTAGTGTCAAACTTTACACATTTGTTTTGAAGCATCCAAGAGGTCAAGGCGTCTGGAGAAATTATTGCCATAACTTGAGGGGGCAGGACCAGAGACATTGCAGACACAAAATAAACAGATAAACAAAAACAGTTTAGTAGTACAGGAACAGGTGCCAGAGCTACTTGGCACCAGCAGTCCAATTAAGCACTAAGTTCACAAGCACTTACAAATGGGTTGCTGAGATTTAATTTGTACTGTTTGGAAAGTCAAGGGTTGGCTCATAAGAACCTGATGGTTCTATTCTTACTGCAACTTGTGCTGTGTAATTAAAGACTCTCTCCCAGCCTGTGTGAGTATTTAATATGTTTGCTAACCCACTGTGTACAGTACAGTAACTGTATTTGTATTGGCAGTTCAAGGCCATCAATTGGCACTTGCCCAACTCCATTACAGTCTCTTAGAGACGGGTGAAAGGTCTCAGATTAATCCGACACAATTTAACATCTTTTTTTCTTCTCAGTAAAGTGTATGCGGCAACAGAAACCTTGTTTAAGACTCGCTGAAATGAGACAATCAAAGGATTTAAGGTTCAGGCACAATTTTACCATGGCAACAGATTTCAAGCAAACGCAGAATGGAATCAAATGACCTTCTTACAGATCATTATTTCAATTGTTTGATATCGGTACATGATTTGAAAAGAGGTTTCAATAATTCTGTTATCTCTGATAACGATATTCTTTAGACACATGTTTTTTTCTTAATGAAACTTAAAATCTAATATCGGCTGCAACATGGGCTGAACAAACCCCCAGAGACTGTGTAACTCTGACTAATTAGGATATTGAGTTGCCATCTATCAATATTATTTGGTCTCATTTACTGCTAATAGTGACAGTCTAATGATGTAAGATTTCTGCAGCCTTCGACAAATAATGCTTCAGGTTCTCAGTAAACAGGCTAGAGAGAATGAGAAATAAAAACGGAAGAACTGAAACCAGTTCTGAGGAAGGGTCACCGGACCCGAAATGTTAACTCTGATTTCTTTTCACAGATGCTGCCAGACCTGCTGAGCTTTTCCAGCAACTTCTGTTATTGTTTAAGAATTAAAGATAAAGTCAAAATACTGGAGAAACTCAAGCAGGTCTGGCAGCATTTGTGGAGGGAGACAGAGTCAACATTTCAAGTCTAAGATAACAAGGTGTAGAGCTGGATGAACACAGCAGGCCAAGCAGCATCAGAGGAGCAGGAAGGCTGACGTTTCGGGTATGGACCCTTCTTCAGAAAATTATTCAGAAAATTTTTCTGAAGAAGGGTCTAGGCCCGAAACGTCAGCTTTCCTGCTCCTCTGATGCTGCTTGGCCTGCTGTGTTCATCCAGCTCCACACCTTGTTATCTCTGATTCTCCAGCGTTGGCAGTTCCTACTGTCTCTGAACACTTCAAGTCTGATGTGCCTCTTCTTCAGAACAGTCTGTTTTTATTTCAAACTTCCAGCCTGCGTAGGATTTTACTTTTATCAGAGAGTAATTAAAGATTGTCCCAGGAGGTGGGAAAAACAAACTTGTTGCAATATTTCCATCATTGATAGCCAGAAGTGGGATCACCAGTGACTGTTACCAGGTTGTAATCCTCAGTATCCCAGTGTCAGGAACGCGATTGTGTGGATACTCGGAAAGGAGTGACACTAACTGGGTAGAGATTCAACCACCACTGCGGCCCCCCCCCCAATAAAAACCTGCATTTACACAATTCTAGAATACGCAAATCCCTGCTGTTTGCATACAGCAAGGCTTCATAAACTACAACATGATCACAAAAATCTGCCATTAGCTCTTAGTTGAGAAATAGATATTGGCAAGAATATTGGGGGCATATCTTTGTAATACTGTCATGGGATCTTTTACATTCATGTGAAGAGGCCTTGGTTTAAACTCAGGTCAGAAATATGGCAACTCTGTGTCCAGCACGGATTATCAACCTAGATATTGTGCTCAAATCCCCAGAAAGACGGTGGTGAGTGCAGTCAATAACCAGCAGCTTGTCAATCTCCTTCTTTGCCTCAGTATCCAGTAGGCCAGGCTTTGGTGTATTAGAGACAAAAAAACTGCAAATGCTGGATTCCAAGGTAGACAAACAGGAGGCTGGGATAACACAGCAAGCCAGGCAGCAACTGGAGGAAAGTCCCAGTCAATGTTTCGGATATTACACTTCTTCAGGACTGTGTATTAGGATAGGTGGGTTTATAAAAGGAACAGGAACAAAGATTAAAATGGACTTCACAATTTTCTCCTTAGCTTTTGCTCAGAGTGAAATGGTACTGAGGTGTTAACCTCACTGAACAAGCCAAAGAAAATGACAAAAGAAGGGCTTAAATTTATCACCGTAGGCTTTGAGTGTCCTGTAAAAGCGCCAGTAACCATTCATTGAGTAATGAAGATTTGCAGTCAAAGGAGAAAATTACTAACTTTGAATGACAATGGGTGACTGGTAATCCACTAAAAGCCTCACATTAACTGTTCCCATCCTAAAGTACATGGTGAATAACCCCAATCCACATTTGTGAAATTAAACGTGCATGGAAGAGTATTTACCTATGAAATGACACTCAGGTGGAATTCTTAGCATTAATACCTGTTCTTCAAAAAAAATGGCAATAATTCCAAATTTATCAAAAGACATATTTTCCTCCTCATCTCCCCATAAGATTTCACAGCCATCAGTAACCCAAGTCAGTAACTGTGAATGAATTCAATTCAAATGCATATTCGTATCCCTGAAATGAGACAGCTATCAGACAAACAAGATACTGCTCCATTGACAACATTTTAACGGCTTTATCTTACATTCTTATCCACCCACACAGATAAACATGTTGTTTAGTATAACAATCTGATGTACTCAGCACTAACTCACTCTGTTAAGCAGTTAATTCTTTTCTCACAAATTTTCTTCCCTCCCCTCCTCAAGGCACCTGCCAGGTTCCGGTGCTTTTAAGTTCCCATTATCTATATACAAGTTTTGGCAAGTAACTCTAGCAAACAGGAAAGCTCAGCAAAGCCTGAGCCCTTTTTCAAACTGACATCCACATGCAGTTCTTGTACAGAAAATCACAGAAACACAGAATTGTTATAGCACAGGAGGAGGCCATTCAGCTCTCCAATTGAGTATTTCACCTCATACCATTCTCCTGCCTTTTCTCCATAAGCTGTGTATTGTTCCTTTTCAAACAACCATCTCATTCTTTTTTCAATGCCTCCATTGAATCTTCCTCCAAATATACACCTGTGGTGCATTCCAGACCCTAATACTTGCTGCATGAAAATGTTTTCCTTATGTCACTGTTGTCTCTTTAACCAATTACCCCAACTCTGTGGCCTCTCATTCTCGATCTTTTCACGAGTGGGAATATCTTTTCTCTATTTACACTTTCCACATGCCTCATGACCTTGAATAGTTACATCAAATGTCCTCTCAGCCTTCTCTTCAAGAACAGTTCCAGCTCCTCCAATCTAGTCCTCATCCCTGGAAGTTTTCTTGTAAATTTCTTCTGCACTCTCTCTAATGCATTCACATCTTTCTGGAACTCCATGCAATACTGCAGCGAAGGCTAAACTGGTGTCTTATATGAATACAACATAATCTCTTTGCTCTTGTACTGTATGCAGTGTACTTGGATTTTCAGATGGCTTTTGATAAGGTTCCAAACAGGAAGTTAGTAAATAAAATTAGAGTGCATGGAATTGAAGGTAAATATGCTAGTATGGATTGATAATGGGTTAACAGACTGAAAACAGACAGTAGGAATAAATAATCTTTCTCAAGATGGCAGACGGTAACCAGAATGTGCTCTTGTTTGTCACGCACCATTAGTTTGAAAGGCTTTTGGGTGAAAATTGGACTAGTTTCTGGACTAGCATCTAATCTATCATATGATTTGTTAAAACCAGTAGTAGAGAACATATTTTTCATACTGCTTCGCACCCCATTGGCACAATGTTCCTGAATATCACCTGGAGCTTCGCAGTAAGCTACTAAGACCACCTAGTGAACTATTAGAACTAAAATGCATGAACGTAGTACATTGAAATCACTCCCTTAAGACCCAGTTTAACAGCTACTTTAAATGGAACCTTATTAAACCCATTATTGATGCTGTTTTAACCAGCTCAACAGAGCCAATGGATATGTGCCAATACAAGGTGTGTATGGGGCCAGAAAAAACACACTATAAATATTAAAACTCTATTTTAACTGTACATTTTAAGTATCATCGATCAGGTATGTACTTCATGTAAAATACAATGTCACATACAAATAAAGATACTGTCTAGAGCATTGCTTTCTTCTAATTGATTCAGAGCTTTACATTGTAAAATATTTGTTAAGGATCTCTAAGCAAGTTAGCGAGAAGTCTGCACATAAGCCTTATTTGGACTGCATGCACTGGGTTGGATTTTCTGCAGGAGGCAGGGTCGACACACCCCAGTGGAAATGTTAGGAGTGAGTGCACCTTACTTGGGCAGTTCATCTGGCAGCTGTTGTGCAGTTAAGTGAGTTGCACCATGACTTTGACCCCAACTAAGGAAGAAGGCCCAGCCCCAGAGCTGCGAGTCAATCAAATGGCCAGCAGCTTTCCAGTCCCAGCAGTGCCACTGGGAGCTGATGGCCACTTCTGGAACTGTATCCAGAACTTATTGGGGATCAGTGATAAGAGTCAAATGTGAAGAAAAGTGGAGAGGGCCTGGTTAGTTCTTTGATGAAGCAGGTCTGGCAGTCCCTGGAAAGCAGGGCAAGGGAGAAGGCAAAAATGCAGAGACAGGAAGACCTTGATGTGGGAGACTGTCTAGTGGGCATAGGGGAGAAGAGGCACCTTCCTTGCTTACCACCAGCTTAGAGCTGTCCTCTACACAGTGGAAAGCAAGTATGAACAGGTTGAGAAGGTAACTTAAGCTGGGATCTCCTGATGCCTAGCAGATACCAGAAACAGTGCCCAGAGGCGTGGCACCAAATTTTACACCCTCCCACCTAGCAAAGCACCCAGTGAGGATGTAGGTTACCTGCCATTCTTCCAAACATCATTCACCCACTTCTGGACAGGCAATACGCTTGTCAGACCTACCAAAGTTCTAGTAACTCCATGGTACGCCTGTATATTTCTGGATTTTAACCAGGGATAAACATATTATTTGCCAACTCAGAGCATCAATAGGCCTCCTACTCTTATTCAATCAGCACACGCTACCTATCAAGTTATCAGTGTTGGCGGTGTTCTGTAACCGAGCGGGAAGAAGGATCTTGGATGCAATGCTGAATATAACCATGCAGCTCTCAGCTCTGAGCTAAATGTGAATATCAAGCGTATTCTGAAACCCTGCAGATCTCCTTGGCTCAGGGATCAGATTATAAAACCTTCCACAGTGTATCAACCTGTTTGTACTTGCTTTCCACTGCTCAGTGCCAACTGTGTTATGTTGGAGCCAATTCGACCCACAGGCTAAATGACTGCTGGAAATGATGTCTGTGCCATTAATTTGGCTGAGCTCTCAATGTGCAGTGGTATCCTCATCAACACAGAACGAGTGCATGGATTTCTCCTGTCCCTAAAAACGTACAGTGTAACTCTTTTGCGAAAGGATTTGATAACATCAGCACAGAACCACACTGGGCTGACTGCATACACACAGTTCTGGCCTGAAGCCTGTAAATCTGAAATCAGAAGAAACTTTGATCTCTCGGTTAGTAAACCACACCAGCCTGGCTCCACTTCAAATAACGTCACCGAAAGAAGTCAATGTATCCTGTGCTTTTGTTGCCATGGGGAATGGATGATCCCATTGCACCCAAAGGTGTGTGGACAATGTACAGAGCTCACACACCCCACCAACCAGGCAGCTTGCAATGATTAAATCGAGATGCTTGTGGGTGATCACTTCTATAACCCATAAACAGCCTTAAAGTAAACACAGCCATTCAAAAAGATTTTTCAAATTTCAAGCTACACAGTCAGAACAACATTTATATCTTGTACAAAGTGAACAGAACCCTTCAAATGTGCTTCTTGGAATAGTAGAGTGCAGGTCTTAAGAGATTATGTTTGGGCTTTACAGTCCCTGTTTAGACAACATTCAAAAGAAAAAGAGATAGTAGGAACTGCAGATGCTGGAGAATCTGACATAACAAGGTGTAGAGCTGGATGAACACAGCAGGCCAAGCAGCATCAGAGGAGCAGGAAAGCTGATGTTTCTGGCCTAGACCCTTCTTCAGAAATGGGGGAGGGGAAGGGGGTTTTGAAATAAATAGGGAGAGAGGGGAAGGCGGATAGAAGATGGATAGAGGAGAAGATAGGTAGAGAGGAGACAGACAGGTCAAAGAGGCGGGGATAGAGCCAGTAAAGGTGGGTGTAGGTGGGGAGTTAGGGAGGGGATAGGTCAGTCCATGGAGGATGGACAGGTCAAGGGGGCGGGATGAGGTTAGTAGGTAGGAGAAGGGGGTGGGGCTTGAGGTGGGAGGAGGGGATAGGTGGGAGGAAGGACAGGTTAGGGAGGCGGGGACAAGCTGGGCAGGTTTTGGGATGCGGTAGGGGGAGGGGAGATTTTAAAGCTTGTGAAATCCACGTTGGTACCATTGGGCTGCAGGGTTCCCAAGCGGAATATGAGTTGCTGTTCCTGCAACCTTCGGGTGGCATCGTTGTGGCACTGCAGGAGGCCCAGGATGGACATGTCGTCTGAGGAATGGGAGGGGGAGTTGAAATAGTTCGCAACTGGGAGGTGCAGTTGTTTAGTGCGAACCGAGTGTAGGTGTTCCGCAAAGCAGTCCCCAAGCCTCAGCTTGGTTTCCCCTCTCCCGCATTTCCCGCAACTCATCCCCCACACCCCCTCCCCGCATCTCCTGCATTTCCCACAACTCATCCCTCACACCCCCTCCCCGCAATAACAACCAAACCAGAATCCCCCTCATCCTCACGTACCACCCCACCAACCTCCAGATCCA